>NC_052150.1:70159789-70815504 GCF_902713615.1 Scyliorhinus canicula | reverse complement strand
TTTTCCAATTGGTCCATTATTATGAAGCTCTTTCATGTTTGTCCTATTCTGAACTCAGCTCTGGGGGAACTGGTGTGAGTTTTGGAAACGCCATCCATCCCAGTCAGAGGAAAAATGTATCAGAGATTTCCAAATAACAACAAAAATTAGAAAATATATTTTTATTTACAATTTTTACATTTAATAATACAAAAAGTGTGAATAATGAATATGCCATTTTAAAAAGTAGCTATAGAGAATCTATTGTGAACATGGCATGGGTCGGGAGGGTTGACCATTTTGTACATGTGGGTCACTGGAGAAAAAAGCTTGAAAAACAGATCTACAAGATGTACTGCAGCAACTCACCAAGTTTCCTTCGACAGCATCTTCTAAACCTGTGACCTCTATCATCTAGAAGGACAAATGCAGCAGATACATGGGAGCACCGCCAACTGAAATGAAAATCGTTTATTGTCACAAGTAGGCTTCAATTGGAGTTACTGTGAAAAGCCCCTAGTCGCCACATTCCAGCGCCTGTTCGGAGAGGCTGGTACGGGAATTGAACCGTGCTGCTGGCCTGCCTTGGTCTGCTTTAAAAGCCAGCTCTTTAGCCCTGTGCTAAACTAGCCCATCACACACCATCCTGTCTCAGAGCGTCACTATCATTGAGCCAAAATCCAGGCTCTTCCCTCCCTACCAGCACTGTGAGTGTACCTACACCAGATGGAATGCAATGGTTCAAGAAGACGGCTCAACAACACCTGCTCAAAGGCGATTAAGGATTAACAATAAATGTTGGTCTTGCCTGCAATGCTCAAAATCTCATGAATGAGTAAAATAAAGTCATACAGTTCTTCTGTTTTCCACCCATTTACCACAAATGTGTGTAAATAGACTGCTAAATTCAATGATTTTGGTGCTACAACAGCTCTTCATAATCTTTTGCCTCACAGTGACACTTGGTTCCTTGCCTGTCCCTCAGTTCCTTTTCTACCAGTAATTGCTACTTTCACCATGTGTAATATTTTATATCCATGGAAACACCTCTGTTATCTGCTGAACTGTACTGCATTGGATCACAGGTTGTCAACTGATCATCTAGTTAAGTGAATCACCTGCTGGTCAATTTGTATGAAGCATTCACCCTTGCTCATTAACTCTGCAGTCTGCTCGAGGCTGAAAAATGTTCGGCCCATGGACAAGCAATCAAACGCTTAAACCAACTGAAGAATTTCCAGAAAATAATTTAGTAACATGAACTCAACTGACTCTTTGCAACTCCTCACATTCTCTTTCTACAATCACAACTTTAATCCAACTTCTATTTCTATCAACAATGTTTTGTAATTGTTGTCTTAAACTTTCCAGGACATTTTAAATTTATGCCTGTACATTTCTGATGCTAATTCAAGTGGTGAAAGAAATCTCATTGCCGAATTATAATCTGCACTGTACTTATACAGTGTCAGCATTTCTTTTCATTCTTCATTCACCAGCTAATAATGTTTTCATTCAAGTTTAAATGTTGTGAAAAAAAAAGTCTGTGTTATCCTCTTCAGTTAAATTTGGAAAATGGTTAAAATTGGCAAGAGAATTTTGGGCAAAAACAACTCCAAATATGGGCCGGAATTCTCCTTTCCGGGGACTAAGTCCCTACGTCGGCGGGAAAACCGGCGCCAACGACTCCGGCTTTAACGGGCCCCCAGGGTGAGGAATTCTCACCTGTCTCGGGGGCTTGGTGGATGTCTGAGGGGTTGGCGCTGCTCCAGCCGGCGCCGAAGGGACTGGGCGAGTTCGCAAATCGCCAAAGGGCCAGCGTGATCTCGCGCATATGCGGAACCGCTGGTGCGTTTTGCCACATGCGTGGGGGGTTCTCTTCTCCGTGCCGGCCATGGCGGAGCCCGACAGGGACCAGCGTGGAAGGAAAAACTGCCCCCACGGCACAGGCCGGCCTGCAGACTGGTGGTCCCCGATCGCGGGCCAGGCCACCGTGGGCCCCCCTCCCCCTGGGGTCGGATCCCCCCGCGGCCCCCAGCCCCGAGGACCGCACCAGCCGACTTACCTGCCAGGTCCCGCCGGTACGTGAGCTGAGTGATTTATGCCGGTGGGACTGGCCAAAAACGGACGGTCGCTCGGCTATCGGGGCCTGGAGAATTGCCGGGGGGGCCGCTGCTGACGGCCCCCGACTGGCATAGCATGAACCCCGCCCCCGCCCGAAAAACGGCACCGGAGAATATGGCAACCGGCGTCGGGGCAAGGTTCGCGCCGCCCCCCCCAGGGATTCTCTGACCTGGCGGGGGGTTGGAGAATCCCTGTGGTGAACACTACTAGTGGTATATTATATGTATTATGGTGCTGCCCGTTTATTAGAGGTATGTTGGTAAATCCCTGCCTGCTGGCTCCGCCCAGCCAGTCAACGTATAAATGTGTGGGTCTGCCTGCGCTGCAGCCACTCGAGCTCCAGCTACAGGAGGCACAACATCTCGTTCAATAAAGTCTCAATTATTCCACCATTCTCGTCTTGTGGTAATTGATGGTTCATCAATCCCGCTGATGAATTAGGAGCAGGATTGGCCATTCAGTCCCTAGAGTCTGCACTGCCATTCAATAAGGTCATGGCTGATCTAATTGTGGCGTCAACTCCACATTCCCCAGTAACCTTGACTCCCTTGTTATTCAAGAATTTGTTTACCTTTTGGGCAGCACGGTGGCGCAGTGGGTTAGCACTGCTGCCTCACGGTGCCGAGGTCCTAGATTTTATCCCAGGTCTGGGTCACTGTCCGTGTGGAGTTTGCATATTCTCCCGTGTTTGTGTGGGTTTTGCCCCACAACCCAAAGATGTGCAGATTAGGTGGATTGGCCACGCTAAATCGCCCCTTAATTGGAATAAATTAATTGGGTGCTCTAAATTTATTTTTAAAAATAATTTGTTTACCTTTACCTTAAGAATATTGAATGATCCTGCCACCAATTCTCTCTGAGGAAAGATTCATAAACAGTTGAAGCCGCAACACTGATCCCCATGGCACTCCATTTGTCACATCTTGCCAACCTGGAAATTACCCAGTTATCCCTACTCTCTATTTCCTGTTGCCTAACTAATACATTATCTGTGCAATATGTTACCCGCTACATCATAGCTCTTTTTTTGCATCGTAAGCTTTGATGTGGCACCATGTCAACTGCCTTCTGGAAATCTAAGTACAGCACATCCACAGATTCCCCTTTATTCAAGTTGCTTGTTACTTTCTCAAAAAACACAAATAAATTAGTCAAACATGATTTCCCTTTCACAAAACCATGTTGACTCTGCTTAATTGCACTAAGGGGACTGGATTCTCCGCCCCGCCGGGCCACATTTCTGCCCCGATACGCTGGTGGGATTCTCTGTTACGCCGGCTGGTCAATGTGGTTTCCCACATTGGGGCAGCCCCACACCATCGGAAAACCCCTGGGTGCCGGCAAAACGGAGAATCCCGCCCAAGATTTCTAAGTGCCCCACTATAACCTCCTTAATAATAGATTCCAGAGGGTAGCACGGTGGTGCAGTGGGTTAGCCTTGATGCCTCACAGCGCCGAGGTCCCAGGTTCGATCCTGGCTCTGGGTCACTGTCCGTGTGGAGTTTACACATTCTCCCCGTGTTTGCGTGGGTTTCGCCCCCACAACCCAAAGATGTGCAGGCTAGGTTGATTGGCCTTGCTAAATTGCCCCTTAATTGGAAAAAATTAATTGTGTATGCTAAATTTATATTTAAAATAAATAATAGGTTCCAGCAATTTCCCTGTGACGGATGTCAAGATAACTGACGTGCCACTCACTTTTGCAAAGTTAAACGTTTTTTCTTTCAATTTGATATTACTTTTAACTTCTCTGTGGTGTGTCCTTCATTTAGATTCTTTGGGTGCGATTCTCTGACCCCCACCCCGGGTGGGAGAATTGCGGGAGTGCCAAGTAATTCACGCCATGCTGCCCTGGCACCCGCACGCGATTCTCCCACCCCCCCCGAAAAATGGCGTCTCACGTTTTGCGACAGGCCGCTCGGAGAATCGCCGCTCCAGTTGAACGGCGATTCTCCGGCCCGGATGGGCCGAGCGACCTGCCTAATACGACCGGTACACGCCGGCGCCAACCACACCTGGTCGCTGCCGGCGTGAACATCGCGCGACCGCTGCGTGTGGGGCCTGTGGGGGGCGGAGGGAGGATCGAGCACCAGGGAGGGTGCTCAGGAGGGGTCTGGCCCGCGATCGGTGCCCACCTATCGTCGGGCCGGCGTCTCTGAAAGATGCACTATTTTCCCTCCGCCGCCCCGCAAGATCAATCCTCCAAAATTGCGGGGCAGTGGAGGGGAGGACGGCAACCATGCATATGCGGGTTGGCGCCAGCCAACCTGCGCATGCGCGGGCGATGTCATTTAGGCGCCGCCGGCCGCGTCATTCAGGCGTCGCCGCTTTGATGTGGGCGTCAAGGCCTGGCGCGCGAGATTGACCCGCCGCCGCTCGTAGCCCCCTGGGGGTGGTAGAATAGGGGGCGAGGAACGGTCTCCGTCGCCGGAGTGAAACACTCCGGTTTTCACTCTGGCGTCGGCACTTTGTCTCCCTTTGGGAGAATCGCGGCATTTCTTTCTGACTGGAATGTGTTTTCAGAGTATTTTGAAATTTCTCCTTAAATATCTGCCTCTGCATCTTCACTGACCTATCGCTTAACCAATTTCCCAGTTAACTTTAGCCAGTTCTGAAACAGTTTTCTTAGATTCGCTCCTCTCTCCCTCAAACTGAATGTGAAATTCAGTCATATTATGTGTGGTGAATGTGATTCACACCGGATTATAATCTGTATATACATGTGTCTATATTGTAAGTGCAGTTGCACTACCTGTCCTCCAGGGGGAGTAGCTCTGGGAATGCTCGAGTTTTATGGGGCTTCTCCCTTGGCTCTGCCCAGGACTCCTCCCCCGGAAGCTGCTGTATAAAGATCAGTGCCACACGGTCAGCCGGCCAGTTCACCGAAAGTTCAATGGCTAATAGGCTGGCTCTGTTGTGAGTATATTAAAACCGCTATTCTAATCCTACAAGCACGTGTCAGTAGAATTGTTGGTTCCAACAATTTAATATACTCAGGAAACAGTCGAAGAAATCATGGAAGCAGCCCTCAAGCCCCGACGCCTAGAACTCAACCCAGAGGATGCAGAGGCTAAGGAAATTTTTTCCCACTGGCTGAGATGTTTTAAAGCCTACCTGGCAGAAGCCAGCATCGCCGGAACAACGGAGGAACAAAACCTCAGCCTACTGCACGCGAGGGTAAGCCACAGAATATCCACACAGCTGAATCCGGCCGGTTCTTACACCGCAGCGCTGTCAATATTGGACAAAATGTACGTTAGGCCCATTAACGAAGTTTATGCACGCCACGTGTTTACGACCCGCCATCAGCGGCCTACAGAAATGCTAGCCGAGTTTGTAAGGGTATTGAACAATCTTTCCAATGACTGTAATTATCAAGCCGTTACCGCGGCTGAAAATAGGGAGCTTGCTGTGCGGGACGTTTTCGTGACGGGCCTTAGGTCTAACTATGTGCGCCAAAGGCTGCTAGAAAAGGGGGCCCAGGACTTAGACACTACTGTGGAAGCTGCTACCACTATGGACGTTTCCTTCCGCAGCCTCACTTCGTTTCCCGCGGACCCCGCGACCTCATCGTGGACCCCCGACCAACAGTCCTCCCAAGCCTGTGCTGCACGGCCCCCCAGCTACCGCACTGCCAAAGCCAGTTACTCTGCTGCCCCAGCCAGTTACCCTGCTGCCCCAGCCAGCTACTCGGCTGCTCCAGTCTGCCATTTCTGTGGCCAAAGCCAGCACCCGCGGCAGCACAGCCCGGCCCGTAACGCGACCTGCAGCAGCTGCGGGCGAAAAGGACACTATGCCAGAGTGTGTCTGGCAAAGATAGCCCCAGCCTCTAACCCTCCCACGGCTCAAAGCACTCATTCCCTGAATTCACAGGCCTGTAGGCCCCGAAATGCTGCAGCCTGTATGCCGACTCCGCCCCCACCCGACATGTGCGACTCATGGGGACGGCCATCTTGGCAATCCTCCTCTATGCGGCCGGCCATGTGCGACTCATGGGGGCAGCCATCTTGGCAATCCTCCTCCATGGGTTGGGGCAGCATGGTAGCATAGTGGTTAGCATAATGCTTCACAGCTCTAGGGTCCCAGGTTCGGTTCCCGGCTGGGTCACTGTCTGTGCGGAGTCTCCCCGTGTGTGCGTGGGTTTCCTCCGGGTGCTCCGGTTTCCTCCCACAGTCCAAAGATGTGCGGGTTAGGTGGATTGGCCATGCTAAATTGCCCGTAGTGTCCTAAAAAAAAAGTAAGGTTAAGGGGGAGTTGTTGGGTTACGGGTATAGGGTGGATACGTGAGTTTGAGTAGGGTGATCATTGCTCGGCACAACATCGAGGGCCGAAACTGTGCTGTACTGTTCTATGTTCATGCGGCCGGCCATGTGCGACTCATGGGGGCGGCCATCTTGGGATCCATCCCCTTCAAACTCTGAAACTCACCTCGACGACTACCAACTCAGAGGGCAATCATCACGGGGCCACTCCAGAACAGCTGATCGAGCCGCCGACTACCTGCAACTCAGCGCAGTCACCCTGGATCAATCCCGCCCCAAGCCCCTACGAAGTTCGATGGCGGAGGTCCAGATCAACGGGTACAGCACGCCATGCCTCTTTGACTCCGGTAGCGCCGAGAGCTTTATACATCCAAAGCTGGTAAGACGCTGTTCGCTTTCTATTTTTCCAGTGAGCCAAACTATCACCCTCGCTTCGGGCTCCCACTCAGTCCAAATCCAAGGACGCACCGTTGCTACGCTCACAATTCGAGGCGCTAGTTATTCTAAATTTAAACTTTATGTCCTGCCCGACCTCTGCGCGCCACTCTTATTAGGCCTGGATTTCCAGTGCAACCTCAAGAGCCTCACCCTCAGCTTCGGCGGGCCCCTGCCCCCACTCACTATCTGCAGCCTAACCATGCTGCACATCTCCCCCGCTCCGCTCTTCGCCAATCTCACTCCAGATTGCAAACCAGTAGCTACTCGCAGCAGGCGATACAGCCTACAGGATAGGGTCTTTATCCGATCGGAAGTCCGACGGCTGCTCAGTGACGGGATCATAGAGGCCAGTAATAGTCCCTGGAGAGCTCAGGTGGTGGTCGTCAAGACCGGGGAAAAATTTTGCATGGTCGTCGACTATAGCCAGACCATAAATCGCTTTATGCTCCTAGATGCGTATCCCCTCCCCAGAATTGCAGACATGGTTAATCAGATCGCCCAATATCGGCTATTTTCCACGGTGGATCTGAAGTCTGCATACCACCAGCTCCCAATCCGCCCGGAGGACCGCCACTACGCGGCGTTCGAGGCCGATGGCCGCCTCTTCCATTTCCTCCGGGTTCCCTTCGGCGTCACTAACGGGGTTTCGGTGTTCCAACGAGCAATGGACCCAATGGTAGACCAGTACGGGCTGCGGGCCACGTTTCCGTATCTGGACAATGTTACCATCTGCGGCTATGACCAGCAGGACCACGACGCCAACCTCCACCGTTTTCTCCAAACGGCACAGAAATTAAATCTCACTTATAACAAGGAGAAATGCGTTTTCCGCACAAACAGACTGGCCATCCTCGGCTACGTTGTGGAGAACGGAGTCCTGGGCCCAGACCTGGACCGCATGCACCCCCTCTTAGAACTCCCCCTCACTCATTGCCCCAAGGCCCTCAAACGGTGCTTGGGGTTCTTCTCGTACTACGCCCAGTGGGTCCCTCAATATGCGGACAAAGCCCGCCCACTCTTTAGGGCCACACGATTTCCCCTGTCAGCTGAGGCGCGCCAGGCCTTCAGCTGCATCAAGGAGGACATCGCCAAAGCAGCCATGCGGACGGTGGATGAATCCACTCCCTTTCAGGTTGAGAGCGACGCCTCACAGGTAGCTCTAGCAGCCACTTTAAATCAGGCAGGGAGGCCCGTTGCATTTTTCTCCCGTACCCTATCCGCTTCAGAACTCCGACACTCCTCAGTCAAGAAGGAAGCACAAGCCATTGTGGAGGCTGTTCGTCACTGGAGGCACTACCTCGCAGGTAGGAGGTTCATCCTCATCACCGACCAACGATCGGTTGCCTTTATGTTTGACAACTCGCAAAGGGGCAAAATAAAAAATGATAAATTCCTTTGGTGGAAGATTGAACTCTCCACCTATAGTTACGATATTAAATATCGACCGGGGAAGCTCACCGAGCCCTCGGATGCCCTATCCCGTGGGACATGCGCCAGCGCGCAGATCAGCCATCTGAAAGCCATCCACGTTGACCTCTGCCATCCAGGGGTCACCCGGCTCGCCCACTACATCAGAGCCCGAAACCTGCCTTTCTCCAACGAGGAGGTAAAAGCGGTCACCAGGGACTGCCCGATCTGTGCAGGGTGCAAACCGCACTTCTATAGACCAGACAGGGCCCACCTGGTCAAGGCTTCTAGGCCCTTTGAACGCCTTGCGATCAATTTCAAAGGGCCACTTCCCTCCACTAACAAGAACATTTATTTCCTCAACATCATCAACGAGTTCTTCCGATTCCCGTTTGCCATTCCATGCCCTGATATGACCTCCCACACAGTCATTAGGGCCCTGCATAGTGTCTTCATCCTGTTCCGTTTCCCCAGCTACGTGCACAGCGACCGGGGTTCGTCCTTTATGAACGACGAGCTGCGTCAGTACCTGCGCGACAAGGGCATCGCCTCGAGCAGGACTACCAGTTAACCCCAGGGGGAACAGGCAGGTGGAGAGGGAGAACGCGACGGTCTGGAAGACCGTCCTACTGACCCTCCGGTCTAGAAAACCCCAAGTCTCCCAATGGTAAGAAGTCTTCCCAGACGCGTTCCATGCAATCAGATCCCTCCTCTGTACAGCTACAAATCAAACCCCTCACGAGCGACTATTCATTTTTTCTAGGGGCACTACCACGGGAGTCTCACTTCCGGCGTGGCTGAGGACACCAGGCCCGGTCCTCCTGAGGAAGCACATCAGGGGGCACAAAACTGACCCCCTTGTTGAAAAGGTGCGCCTCCTCCATTCCAACCCCCAGTACGCATTCGTGGAGTTCCCGGACGGTCGCCAGGACACAGTATCACTTCGGGACCTGGCACCCGCTGGATCCAGCCCCCCCCTATCCCCACTGAGGAACCCCTTACCTCGTTCCCTATGCTGCCGCCCCCTCGCGCCCCCGATTCCGCAAGCTCGCCCCACCGGTTCCACGTGCCAGAACCAGCCCGCCCCCAGCGCCCCCAGTCTCCGGTCGAGCCAGAGGTATATAAAGTTCGGACGGGACTCGCCCCGGAGTCTGCCATTGTACCTCAGCTCTCAACACCCTCCCAGCCACCGCAAGAGGCTGCAACCCCGGTGCTCCGCAAATCGAAAAGAACAATTCATCCACCGGACAGACTCGATTTTTTTCACAGGGGGTGAATGTGGTGAATGTGATTCACACCGGATTATAATCTGTATATACATGTGTCTATATTGTAAGTGCAGTTGCACTACCTGTCCTCCAGGGGGAGTAGCTCTGGGAATGCTCGAGTTTTATGGGGCTTCTCCCTTGGCTCTGCCCAGGACTCCTCCCCCGGAAGCTGCTATATAAAGATCAGTGCCACATGGTCAGCCGGCCAGTTCACCGAAAGTTCAATGTCTAATAGGCTGGCTCTGTTGTGAGTATATTAAAACCGCTATTCTAATCCTACAAGCACGTGTCCGTAGAATTGTTGGTTCCAACATTATGGTCACTGTTCCATATGGGCGCCTTCACTATGAGGTTCTAATTAATCCTGTCTCGCTGCACATTACCAGATTTAGGATAGCTTTAGATTTAGGAAAGCACTCTGTGAACTCATCATTTTGGCTATCTTTGTCAAACTTATTTGTCCAATCTATATGTACAGTAAAATCACCCATGATAATCTTGGTACTTTCTTCACAAACCCACTATTTCCTCTTGCATACACCGTCCTGCAGTCTGGTTACTGTTAGGGAGTCTATCTGACACTCCTACAAGTGACTTCTTACCTTTACTGTTTCTCATTTCTACCCAAATTGATTCTACAATTGATCTAGGTCATTTCTTTCTATTGATTTGATTTATTATTGTCACATGTATTAGTATACAGTGAAAAGTATTGCTTCTTGCATGCTATACAGCCAACACATACCGCACATAGGGAAAGAAGGAGAGACTGCAGAATATAATGTTACAGTTAGAGCTAGGGTGTAGAGAAAATATCAACTTAATACGATGTAAGCCATAATGTGGAGATGCCAGCGTTGGACTGGGGTAAGCACAGTAAGAAGTCTTACACCAGGTTAAAGTCCAACTGGTTTGTTTCAAATCACTAGCTTTCGGAGCACAGCTCCTTCCTCAGGTGAATGTGGAATGAGGCATTCACCTGAGGAAGGAGCAGTGCTCCGAAAGCTAGTGATTTGAAACAACCCTGTTGGACTTTAACCTGGTGTTATAAGAACTTAATACGAGATAGGTCCATTCAAAAGTATGATGGCAGCAGGGAAGAAGCTGTTCTTGAGTTGGTTGTACGTGACCTCAAACTTTTGTATCTTCTACTTGATGGAAGCAGGTGGAAGAGAGTCTGTCCAGGGTGCATGGCGTCCTTAATTATGCTGGCTGCTTTTCCGAGGCAGCGGGAATTGTAGACAGATATTGTACCAATATTGTCCATAATTAACAGAATTACCCTTCCACCTTTTCCTATCTGCCTTCCTTGAATGTTATGGACCATACATTCACATACGGAGTCCTTAGTTCTGTCTTTTTTACATTTTTTGGAATTCTAGCCTTATCTGTTGGTACTCTCTATCCCTTTCTGCACACTCCGATCACCATTTTCCTTGTTCCTACCTTGCTCTTTTGCCTTGTCTTCTCTATCTATCTCATCTCCCAAACTTGATCCCTTGCCGACACTTTTTAGTTTAAATCCCTGTCTACCACCCGAGTGATATGACTCACAAGAACACTTGTTCCAGCACAGTTTAGTAGACTATTCCAATGTTACAGTTCCCAATTTCCCCTGTACTGGTACCAGTGCGCAATGAACCAAATCCAGTTTCTCCCTCACAACCCTCTGAGCCATGCATTGAACTCTCTAATCTGATGTAACCTATGCTAATAGTAATCCAGGGATTACTCTTGGGTATTCCTGTTTGTTCCTAGTTGGAACAAGGTCACTTTAAGAGTCCGATCACGTGACGTATTGATGATGTCATCAGCCATTTGCACGGGAAAACGGGCAGTCTATCCTAACAGCCTGTAGGGTAAACACCTTTCCAATAAAGCTCTTGTTTGTTTGTACCTTTGTGGTTGATGCGACCATCAATTCACACAAGACGATTAGTGCAAGTGAACAGTGGTTTTAATAAGCTAGATCTGTGCCTGCCTGCGACTGCTCTGTACTGAGTGCTGCCTACAGGCTGCAGATCTATATACCTCCCCAAGGGGCGGAGCCACAGGCAGAGCCACAAGGGCATCAACATAATACAATTCACCCCCTGTTAAAAATTGAAGTCCAGCAGGGGTGAAGGGGGCTCACAAATCGAGTCTGTCTGGCACCTTGATCGTTCTCTGTGATCGCCTCAGCTCTGGCTTCGCTGCGGGCACGGGTGTTGAACTCGTTGCTACGGGCACGGGTGTTGGGCTCGTTGACTCCGGGAGCATGTCGTCTGGAGCTTCATCACAGTGGGTCGGCGATGGGGGGAGGGGGAGTGTAGGCCGTGTAGCGGTGGGGGCAGATTCGGTGTAGGAGGGGTGTAGGTGATGGTCGCTGGGGAACCGATGGGTGCCAGATCCCGGACGGAGACTGTATCTTGTCGGCCATGGCGGTGCGCTACGTAGGCAGACTGAGGGTTGGCATGTAGGAGCTGTGCTCTCTCGACCAAGGGGTTGACCATATGGCTCCTCACGTGCTTTCGAAGGAGGACAGGCCCCGGTGTTGTCAGCCAGGACGGAAGCGAGACTCCGGAGGTGGATTTCCTGGGGAAGACAAGTAGACGGTCGGGGGGTCTTGTCGTGGCTGTGCAGAGGAGCGACCGAATGGAGTGGAGCACGTCGGGGAGGGCCTCCTGCCAGCGGGAAACCGGGAGACCTCTAGACCGTAGGGCCAGAATGATGGCCTTCCATACCGTCACATTCTCCCTCTCCACCTGTCCATTTCCCTGGGGGTTGTAGCTGGTAGTCCTGCTCGAGGCAATGCCCTTACCGAGCAGGTACTGACACAGCTCATCGCTCATAAATGAGGAGCCCCGGTCACTGTGGACGTAAGTGGGGAAACTGAACAGGGTGAAGATGCTGTGCAGAGCCTTAATGACAGTGCCCACGGTCATGTCGGGGTATGGGACGGCAAAGGGGAAACGAGAGTACTCATCAACGACTTTGAGAAAATACACGTTGCGGTCAGTGGAGTGGAGGGGAGGGGCTCTTTGAAATCGACGCTCAGGCGCTCAAAGGGGTGGGGAGCCTTCACCAGGTGGGCCTTGTCTGGCCGATAAAAGTGCGGCTTGCACTCCGCACAGACTTGGCAGTCCCTGGTCATGGCCCTGACCTCTTCGGTGGAGTAGGGCAGATTGTGGGCCTTGATGAAGTGGAGACGCCGGGTGACCCCCGGGTGACAGAGGTCACTGTGGATGGCCTGAAGTCAGCCACCTTGCGCGCTGGTGCATGTGCCGCAGGGCAGGGCAGCTGGGGGCTCATTGAGCTTCCCAGGTCGATACACGATATTGTAATTATAGCTGGAGAGTTCGATTCTCCACCTCAAGATTTTATCATTCTTGATTTTCCTCCGCTGTGTGTTGTTGAACATAAAGGGCGAATTCTCCCCCCCGGGCGGGGCTAGGAGCGCGGCCCCGTGCGTCACGGCGGCGCGGCCTTGACGACGGTCGTCAAGGCCACACGTCAAGCATCACGCCGGCTAACGCGGCCGATGACGTCAGCCGCGCATGCGCAGGTTGGACAACGCCAACCCGCGCATGCGCAGTTGGCGCCTTTTCCCTCAGCCGTGGTGGCTTGACCTTGCGGGGCGGCGGAGGGAAAAGAGTGCGTCCGTTACGGATGCACGGCTCGCGATCGGTGGGCACCGATCACGGGCCTATGCCCCCCTTGGCACGGCCGTGGTATTGCCTTGCCAATCGGGCCCCCAGATGCCCCAAATGGGAATCATGCGCCCGTTTCACGACGGCAGCGAACAGGTGTGTTTGCTGCTGTGTTAAAACGGACGTGAAGGCCCGGCCGCTTGGCCCATCGGCCTTGGAGAATCGCCGCTCGCCGTTTTTTACTGGTTCTGACCGCAGAAATAGCAAAGCGGCCTTCGGGTTGGACGGGCGGCCGCGCAGCACAGGCCTGGTACACCCTCGGGTCGGGTGATGGTCGCACCTCCGGCGCGCAGGAGGAAATCGCGTGGTCAGAGGGGAAAGCATTTAGTCTTTGAAAGGCTACTTCTAATGAGGCGGAGAGTTTTACCGTCTCTTCTAGGTCGAAGACACCCTTTTCGAGCAAGCGCTGTCTGACATAGTTGGACTGGACTCCAGCCACATAGGTGTCCCGGATGGCGAGTTCCATGTGCTGCGAGGCCGTGACATCCTTGCAGTTACAGTTCCGGCAGGCGAGGAGGAGGCGGCGAGGTAGGCCTCAAAACAGCGGAACCAGTGTGAAAAGATTCCTTTGGCTTCAGCTGCCTGTGGGTCGAGTTCCAGTTGATCAGGTTTGAGGGCGGCTTCCATAGCCATATCTTAGTTTATTAAATTGATGCGATCATCAATTCACACAAGACGATTGGTAGAAGTGAACAGTGGTTTTAATAAGTTAAATCTGTGCCTGCCTGTGGCTGCTCTGTACTGAGTGCCGCCTTCAGGCTGCAGATTTATATACCGCTCCCGAGGGGGCGGAGCCCACAAGGGCATCAAAATAATACAATACAATACAGTGGTGAATTGTAGTAGCAATACGTTCACCATAGTGATCTGCAAGCCTATCTTTTAAAAATTCCACAATTACCTTTGAGGTTCATCTTTATAATTTAGCCCCTAGCTGCTCATACTCACTCAGCAGAATCTCTTTCCTCATTCTACCTGTGTCGTTGGTATCTATGTCGTCTCCAGTCTTTGGTCTTGTAATTACTTAACTCCTGCCAATTGAGTGAATGCTCAAGTTGACTTCTCCTTTTCTTAAACTTGTAGTTGTAGTAGTCTTTTTCTTCCACATCATGCAATGCAATTCCTGCTTCTGCCTGCGTTATTCCTTTTCTTCTGTACCAGCGTATGCACAGGTGGTTTGGACTTCCGTCTGCTGCCAGGGAAGCCAATTACAGCTCTCCATCTATTTTTTTCTGAGCTTTTGTGTTCATAGTGAAGAATTGTTTCTGATTACAAACTTAAATTTTGGTGGTTGGAGTCTATCATTTTAGCTCCAGGATATCACTGCAGGAGTTCCTCCGGGTAGCGTCTTAGGCCCAACCATCTTCAGCTGCTTCACCAGTGACCTTCCTTCCATCATAAGGTCAGAAGTGGGGATGGTTGCTGATGACTACACAATGTTCAGCACCATTCACAACGCCTCAATACTGAAGCAATCCATGTCCAAATGTAGCAACACCTGGACAATATCCAGTGGGATGACAAGTGGCAAGTCACATTCACGCAACACAAGTGCCATGCAATGACCATCTCCTACAAGAGGGGCTTTAACAATTGCCTCTTGACAGTCAATGGCATTATATCACTGAACCCCCAAATATCAATATCTTGGGGGTTGCCATTCACCAGAAACTGAACTGGACTCGACATATAAATACAAGAACAGGTCAAAGGTTGGGAATCCTGCAGCGGGTAACTCACCACCTGACTCCCCAAAACCTGTCCACCATCTGCAAGGCACAGGTCAGGAGTATGATGAATACTCCCCATATTCCTGGATGAGTGCCGCTCCAACAATACTCAAGAAGCTTTATACCATCCTGGACAAAGCAGCCCACTTGATTGCTACCCCTTCCACAAAATTTATTACCAACAAATAGTGGTCGCCATGTGTACAATCTACAAGATGCACTGCAGGAACTCACCAATACTCCTTAGGCAGCACCTTCCAAACCCACGACCACTACCTTTAAAAGATCAAGGGCAGCGGATACCTGTGATCTCCACCACTTGGAGTTTCCCCTCCAAGCCACTCACCACTCTGACTTGGAAATATATCGCCGTTCCTTCACTGTCGCTGGGTCAAAATCCTGGAATTGCCTCCCTCGCAGAACTCTGGGTATACCTACACCTGATGAACTGCAGCAGTTTAAGAAGACAGTTCACCACTACTGATAGAATTAAGTTTTGATACTCGAGGGATTTGTTGAAAGCCTACAATCAAGAATCATATTTTAATCAGGAAAGCTGCTGTTACCTTAGTAAAGGATGATAACTGCAAGAACAAAGTGTCAGTAAGTTTCTGAACTGGGAAAATGTAGCCTTCAAAACTGAGAAGCGTGTGTATTCAGTCTGATTTGATCTTACAAAGTTATGCACCCGATACTAGAATGCCATTCGTAGTCATAGAAACAGCCAGAGAGGGAAGCCCTGCTAGACAGAGATTAGTCAAGTTCCAATATCCTCAGACAAAACCATTAAAGAGATCAAGTTCCAATACCTTAAATGATGCACACACCGAGTTACAAACTTGAATAAAATGTAGTAATACTGCATCAAATTCCATCCAATCTATACTGATAACCTTATCAGCTAATTGACGGACATCTAGCTGAGCAAACCAAAGACTGGGTCCTCCGGGCAAAGAGGCAAATGGAGACAAAGCAAGGGTTAACCCAAAGATAAGCATCTCCCTAAAAGAGAGGCACCCGTCAAGTTAGCTTTTGTTCTAACTCTCACTCCCACTCTCTCTCAGGGGCTGGTTTAGCTCACTCAGCTAAATCGCTGGCTTGTAAAGCAGACCAAGCAGGCCAGCAGCACGGTTCGATTCCCGTACCAGCCTCCCCGGACAGGCGCCGGAATGTGGCGACTAGGGGCTTTTCACAGTAACTTCATTGAAGCCTACTTGTGACAATAAGCAATTTTCTTTTTTTTTTCTCACTCTCTCTCTAAGCCTGTTCTTGACCTCTGCTCCTTTACTCTGCCATGTGCTTTCTTCTTTAAATCACCTCTAAGTATCTTCTAAATTTATTACGCTTTGTTCTGGCCAGTTGACTGAATTGTTTTATCGATGTATCAGAAATCGTGTATCGTCGGCCACACTGCCTAACACTAAAGTCAAAAGTGAACTTTTACCATCACACGAAATAGGTCCTTTTAGTGAAATAAAAATATAAGGATTTATCAATATGAGTATTCCATCAACTACCTCCTGAAAGACATGCAGGAATGTGAAATAAATGCTGGACTATGTTGTGTTATGTTGCTTCGTGTAGCATAAGCTGCTTCCTTGATGTATCCTTTGACAAAGGAAGCTCCAGAGTATGAAATGAGTTCAACTTGTTTATTGAATTATTAACACAGTTCTAAATGAGTTTGACTCTCTGCTAATCTAGCTGTAGTAATTCAGTCTATCTTTACCAGTCTGCTCTAAGCCACGTGCTGGGTGTGATGCTGTTGATCAACCCTGATGTACTCTCTAGATGTCTGTCTGTGGAAAGATGCAGAGCATGTGTGCCCTGTCCTTTTATATGGGTTGTGAAGTGCCCCCTTGTGGTAATGTCACCTCTGGGTGTCCTGATTACCCATTGGTTGTGTCCTGATCTAATGACCCATTGGCTGTATTTCTGTGTGTCATGACATCTCTGGTGCTCCCTCTAGTGGTTACTTTGTTGTAGTGTATTTACATTAACCCCTTGTGTATATACAGTGATGCATATCACCACTGTCTGGACAGCGACACCCTCATCTCATGAATAAATAAGAAAAAATGTTGACTCCTCTGGCACTTTCTCCTCCTTTGAGCATCATGCCTAGTTCCTGTCCCTCATCGCACTTAAATTCCTCATTCTAAAATGCCCACTCTAGTACCATAAAACCTTTCTCACCAAAAGACCTTTGTTGCTTCCTGCTCTCTGCCTCTGAAAAAAAGTAAGAAATCTTACAACACCAGGTTAAAGTCCAACAGGTTTGTTTCGAATCACCAGGTGAGTCCTGATGAAGGAGCTGTGCTCCGAAAGCTAGTGATTCGAAACAAACCTGTTGGACTTTAACCTGGTGTTGTAAGACTTCCTACCGTGCCCACTCCAGTCCAACGCCAGCATCTCCACATCTGATAAAAGTGACATCCACCCTCATTGATTTCAACCTCCATCTCCACCCTGTGTTAGATACACCTCCCCCAAGTCTTTATCCAACTTATTTTAGTTTACCTCCTGTATTTAAATTGGTCCATAACTTCCAAGTTGTTGGGGCAATATATCTGGGGAGTACCCTATAGATTTTCTGGGGAACTCACGCCCCCACCCCTCCATAGGTTGCTAGGTAAGGATTGCACAGAAATTGCCCTGGAGGTTCAAACGTCCTTTTGGGCAATTGCCCTGCACTGGGCGCCATCTGAAAATGCAATTGGAAATGTTGGATTGTTCCAACTGTCACGCAGCAATAGTTACCCAGAAAAAGACAGAATGACTCAAACAACTACTAGCTTCTTGTTAACTAAAGCACTGACCGGCTTCTAATGACGGCATGTAGGAAGCTGGGAAAATTTCCAGTGCCCGAGGCCAGCATGTGTGCAGAAAGTGTCCTCCAGCTGCAGCTCCTGGAAGACCAGGTTTCGGAGCTGGAGTGGCAGCTGGGGACACCACGGAGCACCCGCGAGTGTCATGGATTGCACATAAAGAGAAGTGGTTCCACCACAGGCTCACATGGGTTCTTCAGGTGAGGGACTCGAGTGGCAGATTGATCTCCACACCAACACGGGTTAATGCAGTGTTTGAAGAGTCTTATCAAAGGCTGATTGGAGCATCTTGAGGAGAAGTTGTCCATGATGCAATATTTGGAAGGGTTGGCCTTTCCAGAGGTGGAGAGCGAGAGCAGGGAGGAGTTGGAATCCCGTTGGATCTTGAGAGAATGATGAAGTGAATCGGTTTGATGCAGTGGGTAAAGCCCCGGGACCAGATGAGTTTCCTATTGAATTTTATAAGAAATTTGCGGGGCAGTTGATCCCGCTGATATTGGACATGTTTAATCATTTCTTGGTCGGGAAGCTTAGCCAGCTACACTGGTGCAGGCATCCATCTCCTTGATTCTGAAGAAGGATAAGGAGGGCAGCACGGTGGCCTAGTGGTTAGCACAACCGCCTCACGGCGCTGAGGTCCCAGGTTCGATCCCGGCTCTGGGTCACTGTCCGTGTGGAGTTTGCACATTCTCCCCGTGTCTGCGTGGGTTTCACCCCCACAACCCAAAAATGTGCAGAGTAGGTGGATTGGCCACACTAAATTGCCCCTTAATTGGAAAAAATAATTGGGTAATCTAAATTTAAAAAAAAAAAATTAAAAAAAAAAAAGAAGGATAAGGACCCCACAGAGTGTGGCCGATTTCATTGCTGAATGTGGATACTAATTGTTGGCTAAAGTGTTGACAATGAGGTGATATCGGAGGAATATACTTTTTTTTAAGGGTCGGCAACTGTGGGCCAATATACGTTGTCTATTAAGTATGTACTGTCCCCTCTTGAGCGACTGATCTGGAGATGATTGTTTCATTGGACACTGAGGAAGCATTTGAAACAGTCGAGTGGATGCACCTATTTGAAATTTTGTGGAGGTTCGGTTTCGGACAAAAGTTCATGTCTTGGATCCATTTGTTGTATAGGGCTCTCACCGCTAGTGTCTGTACAAATGGCTTGAGCTCAGGATACTTTCAGCTGGGTAGGGGTACAAGGCAGGGTTGCCCACTGTCTCCACTTCGGTTTGCCTTGGTAATCAAACCCCTGGCTATTGCCTTGAGATCTTCTGTGGAGTTGATGGGGAGAGAGAGGGGAGGGAGAGAGCAAAGTGTGGCCCTGTATGCAAATGATTTGCTTCTTTATATCATGGATCCAGCCTCCACCATGGATGAGATAATAAAACTACTGAGAAGTTTTGGCTCTTTCTCGGGGTAAAAGCTGGATCTGAACAAGATTGAATATTTTTCGGTGAACCCACCAGGAAGGGGAGCTAATCTGGGGTTGTTGCCTTTTCGCCTTGCTTTTGTTATCTGGAAATCCAAGTGGCCCACTTCATAATCTTAATTACTCTAGGTTATCGAGTGGGGTTCGAGTTAATTTGCAGAGGTGAGAAAACCTGTCCTTGATGAGCCGGGTTCGATCGGTTAAAATGTTCGTCCTTTCAAGGTTTTTGTTTATTTTCCAATGGCTCCCTATCTTTTTTACCAAATCATTCTTTGCTGGAAACCACAAGTTGATTACTTCTTTCATTTGGGCAGGGAAGACCCCAAGGATTCGCAGAAGTTTCTGCAGAGAGAGAGACAGTCGGGTAGCTTAGCCTTACCTAATTTATTATTTGATTATTGGGCAGCCAATATTGAAAAGGTGGTTTAAGGATCTGAATTCCGTATGGGGGCAGGTGGAGGCAGGCTCTTGTCATGGTTCTAGTTTGAGGGCCTTGGTAACTGCCTGGCTTCCATTTTCTCCTTCGAAATTTACCTCGAGCCCGGTGGTCGTGACAACGCCGAAGGTTTATAGGCAATTCAGGCAGCATTTTCGGCTCAGCTCCATGTTGTTGTCAGTTCCTATCTGTGTGAATCACCACTTTGTGCCAGCGGATTTGGACTCACGGTTTGGGTGCTGGGGGAGGGCAGTGCCAGAGAGGTTTAGCGTTATTTTTAGGGAGGGTAGGTTTATTGTATTTGAGGAGCCGGTGGATAAATTCCAACTCCTGAGGTCTAATTATTTTAGGTATCTACAGATGTGCAATTTCCTACTTAAGGGGATCTTCTTGTTTCCTTTAGCACCTTTACCCTCTCCAATGAATAGGATTCTATATTTGGCTGAAGTGGGAAAGGGTGACATTTCAAATATCTGCAGTCAGATCCTCCACTGCAGGAGGTGAGGAAGAAGTGGGTGGGGATCTTTATCTGGTTTTCGAGGGGTGGTGTGTAGAGTGATGCTCTACACATGGTCAACTCGATCTCCTCCCGTGCTAGGCTCAGCTTTATTCTGACTAGTAGCTTGAATGTTTTTTTCTCCGTGGTGGAAGACAGGTGTGTTTGGTGTTCTCGGAGTCTGGCGAATCATACCCAAAAGGTTCTGGTCCTGTTTGAAACTTGTAGGCTTTTAGGTCTCCTTCTTTAACACCATGTCCGGAATCCTTGGTAATGAACTGGAGCCTTATCCGCTGGTAGCCATTTTGGGGGTCTCGGACTCGCCGGTGCTACAGACGGTGCTAGGGCAGATGTCCTCGCTTTCACCTCGTTGATAGCCCGGAGGCGAGTTCTGATGGGATGGAGTTCTCCCACTCGATATGGTTGGGCGATCTAATGGATTTCCTGTACCTCGAAAAGATCAAGTACACCATGAGAGGATCGGTAGATGGGTTCTACTCAAGATGGCAGCCATTTGTTTCCTTTTCAGAGAGTTAGTCACCATCAGCTGTTTGGAGGGGATTATTTGGGTAGTAGTTGGGGTTATCTTTGTTATGAGTTATAGGGGTAAGAGTTAGCGGTTAGTAGGGTTGATAGTGGCTGAAATGTGTTATTTTTGGACTGTATCAAGCCAGTACAGTGGCGCAGTGGTAGCACTGCAGTTTCACGGCGCTGAAGTCCCAGGTTCGATCCCGGCTCTGGGTCACTGTCCGTGTGGAGTTTGCACAGTCTCCCCGTGCTTGCGAGGGTTTCGCCCCCACAACCCAAAGATGTGCAAGGTAGGTGGATTGAATACTCTAAATTCCCCCTTAATTGGAAAAAATCAATTGGGTACTCTCAATTTATTTCTTTTTAAATTTTTGTACTGCATCTGTATATACTTGATGACAATTGTGGTGCTATTTTTTATATTGAAAAACTCTTTTTTGTAATGAAAATATTTTTTAAAAAACCAAAGCACTGACCAACCCCAACCTCCCACCGTACACTCCTCTGCATGACCTCCCTCCCTAATGCCTTGGGACCCCCACTAGCCCCACATCCCTGCACCACCCTATCTCTGACACCACATAGGACTCCCTTCACCTCCCAACCCCCTATGCAACTATTCCCACTACCCCCTGATGCTCATTGCACTTCCCCAACCTCCACTACAATCCCTGGCTACCCCCCTGTCAACCCCCCCCCCCCCCATCCCGAGAAATCAGAGCATTCGTTGGTGGAGCAAAAATGATTGTGGGGGGTGGGGGCATTGGCTGGGAGGCATTGGCTGTTACCCTAACAGATATACGTGTGGGTGGAGGTCAAATAATAAACATAGGGACAAGAGTAGGCCATTCAGCCCATCGAGCCAGCTCATCTCGGTCCCCCTTATTTGAAATTGTGGCCTTTGGCTCTGGATTCCCCAACCAAGGAAAACATCATGGGTGGGATTCTGCCGTAATCGGCGGGGCGGGCAACTCTGGCGGGACGGAGTGGTTTGTGCCCCGCCGGCCGGCGGGAAAGGGACTTGGCGCCACGCCAACCGGCGCCGAAGGGCCTCTGCCAGCCAGCGCGAGTTGGCACAAGGGCGGGAGCGCCAGCGTCTGCTGGCATCATACCCGGCATGCGCAGAGGGCTTTGTTTCCGCACCGGCCAAAGCGGACTGCTACAGCCACCGGTGTGGAATAATAGAGTGCCCCCACGGCTCAGGCCCACCGGCGGATCGGTGGGTCCTGATCACGGGCCTGGCCACCGTGGGGGCACTTCCCGGGGCCAGATCCCCCCGCGCCACCCCAAGAACCCCGGAGGCCGCCCGCGCCGCCAGGTCCCGCCGGTAAGGGACTGGCAAAAAACGGGCGGGACGTCGGCCCATCGCGGACTGGAGAATTCGAGCAGCCCCGGGGCCCATTGAATGGCGGGGACCGGCATTCCGGAGCACCCGGAGGAAACCCACGCACACACGGGGAGGACGTGCAGACTCCACACAGACAGTGACCCAGCCGGGAACCGAACCTGGGACCCTGGAGCTGTGAAGCATTTATGCTAACCACCATGCTACCGTGCTGCCTTATGGACAATGATGTACCATCAATTGATGACAGACGAGAAGTCGGGAGAAAATCTGTGGCCGCGATTCTCCGCTCCCCAGGCCGGGTGGGAGAATCGCGGGAGGGCCGCTCTGGCACCCCCCGTGATTCTCCCACCCCCCTCAAATGGCATGTCACGTTTTGCGACACGCCGCTCGGAGAATCGGCGGTCGCCGTTTTTCATGGCGACCGGCGATTCTCCGGCCCGGACGGGCCGAGCGTCCTGTCGATCCCGACCTGCTCACGCCGGCGACAACCACACCTGGTCGCTGCCGGCATGAACAGCGTGCGACAGGTAAGTGTGGGGCCTGTGGGGGGGCAGAGAGAAGAACGAGCACCACGGGTGTGCTCAGGAGGGGACTGGCCTGCGATCGGTACCCACCGATCGTCGGGCTGGCGTCTCTAAGAGATGCACTCTTTCCCCTCCGCCGCCCCGCAAGATCAAGCCGTCATGTCTTGCGGGTCGGGGGAGGGGAAGACGGCAACCACGCATGTGCGGGTTGGCGCCGGCCAACCTGCGCATGCGTGGCTGACGTCACTTAGGCGCCGCCGGCCGCGGCATTCTCGGCGTGCCGCCTTGACGCAAGCTGAGTTTCTCGAAACGCCGCTCCTAGCCCCCCGGGGGGGGGGGGAGAATAGGGGGCGAGGAGCGGTCTCCGACATCGGCTTCGGCTGTTGCGGAGAATTTTGCCCTGTGGCTTTAATCAGCTTAAAGACACCTGCTGGCAGCCGGTCCCAGAACGAGGGCCGGGCTGGAGGTTGGCCACATTTATACATGATCCCGAGGGGAGGAGCCACAGGCGGAGCCAGCAGGGACAAGCCCGGGCATGTAACAATACAACAGTACAAGACAATACAGTGGTTTACCACAGATAAGGACACCCAGGTCTCTTTGTGCACCTACCCTTCTAATTTCTTACCTTTTAGGAAATACACTGCACATCTGTACCGTCTAGAAAATGGATTACCTAACATTATTTCACATTATATTCCATCTGCCACTTTCTTGCCCACTCACTAAGTCTGTCCAAATCCTCCTGCACAATTTTATATCTTCCTCACAACACACATTCCCGCCTAGCTTTGTATCACCTACAAACCTGGAAATAATGCATTTGGCCTCCAGATCCAAATCATTGATATATATTGTGAACAGCTTGTGGTGAATTATATGCCCCGTAATTCACACTGTACTGCCTTACATGTATTGTGTCCTTGTGGGCTCTGTATACGAGCCGTTGCACGGCTCTGCCCATAGGGGGAGATGAGGATTTTGTACTGGGCTCCACCCTTGGCTCCGCCCATGGCTCCACCCATGGCTCCTCCCACTAAACGGAAGTATAAAGCCCTGCAGTCGTAAGCCTGCTCTTAGTTCCTCTGGTCGCAGGCTGGCTTAGTTGTAAGACTATTAAAACCACGGTTTACTTCCAATCACGTGTCTTGTGAATTGATGGTCTCATCAATTTAATAATCTTAGAAAACTTGAAGAAAACTACTATGGAATCAGCCAACAAACCTGACCGACTAGAACTCGACCCACAGGCTGCAGCGGCGAAATAAATCTTTCTACACTGGCTCAGATGTTTCAAGGCCTACTTGGCTGAATCAAGCACTTCAGAATCTACGGAGGAGCAGAAACTCAGCCTACTGCATGCAAGGGTGACCCATTGTATCTCTACACAACTTAACTGTACTACCTCGTATACGGAGGCTCTAGCCATGCTCGATCGAATGTACGTGCGGTACATCAATGAGGTCTACGCGCGCCACATTTTTACGACCCGCCGCCAGCGCCCCGTGGAGTCGCTGGAAGACTTTCTGCGCGATTTAAAAGCCCTAGCTCGGGACTGCAATTATCAAGCTGTAACAGCTGCCCAACATATGGAACTCGCTGTCCGTGATGTATACCTGGCAGGGCTCAGGTCCAACTATGTGCGCCAACGGTTGCTTGAGAAAGGGGCCCAGAACTTGGAGGACACTGTAGAGTTAGCTACAACCATGGAGGTCTTGTTCCTCAGCCTCACCTCGTTCCCGCGGACCAAGCGACCCCATCGCGGGCCCCCGACCAGCGACTGCCCCAGGCCTGCGCCGCGCGGCCACCCACCCACTATGCAGCACCAGCGTGCCATTTTTGTGGGCAGCCCCAACACCCACGGCAGCACTGCCCAGCCCGCAACGCGACCTGCAGCAGCTGCGGTCGCAAAGGACACTATGCCCGGGTATGCCTAGCGAAGAAAACTCCTACTCCAAACTCTCCCGCAACCCAGAGCACTCGCTTCCCAAACTCACAGGCCCGCAGGCCCCGTAATGCTGCAGCCTATATGCCGACTCCGCCCCCACCCGACATGTGCAACTCATGGGGGCTGCCATCTTGCCAACCCTCCTCCACATGGCCGGCCACATGCGACACATGGGGGCCGCCATCTTGGGCTCCATCCTCTCCAGTCTCTGAACCTCATCTCGACAACTACAACCTCAGCGGACCGTCATCACGGGGCCACACCAGCACAGCTGATCGAGCAGCCGACTACCCGCAACTCAGCACGGTCACGTTGGACCAGTTGCGTTCGAAACACCTCCGCAACTCTATGATGACCGTTAAAATCAACGGGTACAGGACACCGTGCCTCTTTGTGAGGTTAGGTTTCTGGGCAGTAACAAAACTGCCTAGAAACTTAACCTCCGGAAGCACCGAGAGCTTCGTACACCCAGATCTGGTAAGACGCTGTTCGCTCCCTATCTTCCCTGCACGGCAAACTATCTCCCTCGCTTCGGGCTCACACTCTGTTCATCTCCAAGGGCGCACCGTCGTGACCCTAACGATTCAGGGCGCCAGCTACTCGAACTTCCAGCTGTACGTACTCCCAGAACTCTGCGCCCCACTTTTACTGGGATTCGACTTCTAGTACAACCTCAAAAGCCTCACACTCAGCTTCGGCGGACCCCTACCTCCACTCACTATCTGCAGTCTAGTGACGATAAAAATCGACCCCCCTCCACTCTTTGCTAACCTCACTCCAGACTGCAAACCCGTAGCCAATCGCAGCAGGTGGTATAGCCTGGAGGACAGGGTGTTTATCAGAACCGAGGTCCAGAGGCTCCTACGTGAGGGGGTCATAGAGGCCAGTAACAGCCCCTGGAGAGCTCAGGTGGTGGTCGTCAAGTCCGGGGAAAATGTTTTCTGGTCTACAGAAGTGCAGTTTGCACTCCGCGCAGATCGGGCAATCCCTGGTGATGGCTTTTACCTCCTCGGTGGAGAAAGGCAGATTTCGGGCTTTGACGTAGTGGGCGAGCCGGGTGATCCCCGGGTGGCAGAGGTAATTGTGGATAGCTTTCAGGCGGTTATCTTGCGTGCTGCCAACCGGGGGTCACCCGGCTCGCCCACTACGTCAAAGCCCAAAATCTGCCTTTGTCCACCGAGGAGGTAAAAGCCATCACCAGGGATTGCCCGAATTTGCGCGGAGTGCAAACCGCACTTCTATAGACCAGACAAGGCCCACCTGGTAAAGGCCACCCGACCCTTTGAACGTCTGAGCATCGATTTCAAAGGGCCACTCCCCTCGACCAATCGAAATGTGTACTTTTTGAACGTCATCGATGAGTTCTCCCGCTTCCCGTTTGCCATCCCGTGCCGCGATATGACCTCCCACACAGTCATCAGAGCCCTGCACAGTATCTTCACCCTGTTTGGTTTCCCCAGCTACGTACACAGCGACAGTGGTTCGTCCTTTATGAGTGACGAGCTGCGTCAATACCTGCTCGACAAGGGCATCGCCTCGAGCAGGACTACCAGCTCCAACCCCAGGGGGAACGGGCAGGTGGAGAGGGAGAATGCGACGGTCTGGAAGACCGTCCTACTGACCCTCCGGTCCAGGAATCTCCCAACCTCCCATTGGCAGGAGGTCCTCTCCGACGCGCTCCATGCTATTAGGTCCCTCATATGCACCGCCACCACCCAGACTCCTCACGAGCGGCTATTTGTTTTTTCTAGGGGCACTACCACGGAGGTTTCGCTTCCAGCTAGGTTGAAGACACCAGGCCCGGTTCTCATTCGGAAACACGTCCGGGCACACAAAACTGATCCACTCGTAGAAAGAGTGCTCCTACTCCACTCGAACCCCCAATACGCTTTCATCGAATACCCTGATGGCCGTCGGGACACTGTTTCCCTCCGGGACCTGGCGCCTGCAGGATCCAACTCTACCACCGAGGTACCCCCCACGGTACAACCCACCCAACCCTCCGCGCCCTGCGCCTCCGCACCTATAGGTTCACTGCCCATGCTCCACGCCCCCGCGCCTATAGGTTTCCTGCGCTCCCCGTCACCCGTCGCACCAGTCGGGTACAAACCTTGGACCGAATCGCCCCCGGAGCCCACCATCGTACATTTGCCGACCACCCCCACCCAGCCACCCGAAGAGGCTGCAACCCCGGTGCTCTGCTGATCCCAAAGGACAACTCGGCCACCGGACCGGTTCAATTTGTAGACCCATCACCCCGCCGGACTTGATTTTTTTTACAGGGGGTGAATGTGGTGAATTATATACCTCGTAATTCACACTGTATTGCCTTACATGTATTGTGTCCTTGTGGGCTCTGTATACGAGCCGTTGCGCGGCTCTGCCAATAGGGGGCGATGAGGAGTTTGTACTAGGCTCCACCCTTGGCTCTGCCCATGGCTCCGCCCATGGCTCCTCCCACTAAACAGAAGTATAAAGTACTGCAGTTGTAAGCCTGCTCCGTTCCTCTGGTCGCAGGCTGGCTTAGTTGTAAGACTATTAAAACCACGGTTTACTTCCAATCACGTGTCTTGTGAATTGATGGTCTCATCACAGCTGGGGTCCAAGTACTGATTCTTGCGATACCCCACTAGCCACAGACTGCCAATGTGAGAATGACCCATTTATTCCTATTCTGTTTTCTGCCTGTTAGCCAATCCTCAATCCATGACAGTATGTTGCCTCCTATTCCGTATGCTTTTATTGTGCAAATCAACCTCCTTAGGGGGACTTCATCAAAAGCCTTCTGAAAATCCAAATATATCACACCCATCCACTCTCCTGTCACTTTGTCAGGAACATCTTCAAAAAACTCCAACAAGTTTGTCAAACATGATTTCCCATTCGCAAATCCATGCCATCTATGCCCAATCAAATAATGATTGCCCCAAGTGTCCATTTATCACATCCATCATAATAGATTTGAGCATTTCCCCTACCTCTAATGCAAAGCTCACTGGGTCTGCAGTTCCCAGTTTTCTCTCTCCCATCTTTCTTAAATAGTGGGGTGACATTTGCTATCTTCCAATCTCCAGGAATTATTCCAGAAACCCACCCCCGCCGGCTGCCAAATTCTCCAGCGCCGAAGATTCAGCGGGGGCGGGAATCGCGCCAGGCCAGTCGGCGGCTGCTGGCAGTGACCACCCCCCCCTCCCAGCGATTCTCCGGCCAGCGATGGGCCGGAGTCCCATTCGTTCCATGCAGGTCTCGCCAGTGTAAATTGGACTAGGTCCCTTACCTGCAGGACCTGGTGGCGTGGGCAGGTTCCGGGGTCCTGGGGGAGCGCGGGGCGATCTGGCCCCGGGGGGAGCCCCCACGGTGGCCTGGCCTACGATCAGGGCCCACCGATTCGGGGGCGGAACTGTGCCGTGGGGGCACTCTATTCCTACCCGCCGGCCGTGTCATCTTCCGCGATGGCCGACGCATAGATGAACCCTCCCCACGCGCATTCGCGGGGATAACTTCAGCAGCCGCTGACGCTCCCGCACATGCGCGGACTCGCACCGGCCGGATGAGTCCCTTCGACCCCGGCTGGCACGGCGCCAAAGGCCTTCCACGCCAGCCAGCTGGGCGCAAACCACTCCGGCGCCGGCCTAGCCCCTGAAGGTGCGGAGGATTCCGCACCTTTGGGGCAGCCCGACGCCGGAGTGGTTCATGCCACTCCGTTCCGCAGGGACCCCCTGCCCCGCGGGTACGGGAGAATCCCGCCCCTGATCCCCAATGCATCTACTATCTCTGTAGTGATCTCTTTCAATGCTCAGGGATACATAATATCAGTTCTCAGGGACACCAACAGATTGGTGTTCAACTTCTGGAGTCTCCAGGATGACCTTTATGTATAAAGATAGGGTCTTCAGCAAGGAGGCACTTAGGGGTATTTCAGAGAGGAGACACCGATTTACATCTTTAAACCCAAACTAGTAACAACTCTGGACTCAAAAACTTATATTTATGTAGCATCTTTAATGTAATGAAATGGCCCAAGGCGATTCACAGGGACATTACAAAATATAACACTGGAGAACTGGAGATATTAAGAGCAGATGACTAAAAGCTTGGTCAAAGAGATAGGTTTTAAGCCGTCTCCAAAAGGAGAAAAGGAAGATGGGCAGGAGGAGTCGAGGGAGTAAATTCTCGAGCTCATCAACCAATGTCACGGCCAGCAATCATAGAGCAATTATGATTGGGAATGCACAGGAGGCCAAATAAAGGAATGCAGATGTTTTGGAGGGCTGTGGGGTTGGAGGAGATTAGAGATAGGGATGAGAAGATCATCAAGATATTTGAGAACAGGGTGGCGTGTGGCGCAATTGTAGCACTGGGATTGCGGCATTGAGGACCCGGTTTGAATCCCGGCCCTGTGTCACTGTCCGTGTGGTGTTTGCGCATTCTCCCCATGTCTGCGTGGGTTTCACCCCCACAACACAAAGATGTGCAGGTTAAGTGGATTGGCCACGCTAAATTGCCCCTTAATTGGAAAAAAAAATAATTGGGTACTCTAAATTTATATTAAAAAAAGATATTTGAGAACAAGGATGAGAATTTTAAAATTAAGGGACTGTTTGACCGGGAGACAATGCAGGCCAGAAAGCACAGGAGTGCCAGGGGAATCGGACTTGCTGTGAATTAAGAGAGAGGCAGAAGTTTGAATGACCTCAAGTCCATGGTGGGTAGAATGTGGGACACCTGCCAGGTGCATGTTGGAATAGTCGAGGCTAGAGGTTGTGAAGTTAAGTCCTTGATCTGAATATTAACCGTTTCTCTCTCCAAAGGTGTTGCCAGACTTATTCAGTAGTTCCAGCATTTTCAGTTTACTACAGGATGATGAGACATGAAACTGAGGTAGTCACATCTGCCTGCCTGGGTGGATGTAAAAGGTCCCATGACACTCTTCTGAAAAAAGAGGAGAGAAGTTATCCCTGTTGTTCTGGCCAATATCTACTCCTTAATCAATATTACAAATAAGAGATTTGATTTGGTCATGAGCACATTGCTCTTTGGTTATATAATGTTGGTAGAAATAGTCTGTGATAACGACACAACCGAAGCAGAAGACGAGGACTTCTGTTTGTGAGCCAGTCCGAGGATCATGTTGCAACAGTTCGGCTTCCAGTTGGTTCAGATGCTTAACACAAAATAAACAGCTCCACAGCTGGCTGATGGATGCTGGAAGAGGCAGAACAGTCCTCCTGTATCCCAGTTAGCACTGCGCGATATGCGCCCGCCCTTAGCCAGCCTCCCGACGAGCTAACATGGGGGCATGAAGCGGAGCGGGTGGTTTCCGGTTCCTGCTCGCGCTCTCCGGCTGCCCCGGGCCGTCTGTTGTTGAGCCCGCCGCCTCGCTCGCGCCATGGCGGAGAAATTCGACAACCTGGAGGAACATCTGGAGAAGTTCATCGAGAACATTCGGCAGCTCGGCATCATCGTCAGTGACTTCCAGCCCAGCAGCCAAGCGGGTCTGAACCAGAAACTGTAAGCGAGAGAAGGGTGGGTGGGAGGGAGGAGAGAAGGAAGGAAGGGGGGGTGTGGGGTGGAGAGAAGGAAGGAAGGGGGGGTGTGGGGTGGAGAGAAGGAAGGAAGGGGGGGGTGTGGGGTGGAGAGAAGGAAGGAAGGGGGGGTGTAGGGTGGAGAGAAGGAAGGAAGGGGGGGTGTGGGGTGGAGAGAAGGAAGGAAGGGGGGGTGTGGGGTGGAGCGAAGGAAGGAAGGGGGGGTGTGGGGTGGAGCGAAGGAAGGAAGGGGGGGTGTGGGGTGGAGAGAAGGAAGGAAGGGGGGGTGTGGGGTGGAGAGAAGGAAGGAAGGGGGGGTGTGGGGTGGAGAGAAGGAAGGAAGGGGGGTGTGGGGTGGAGAGAAGGAAGGAAGGGGGGTGTGGGGTGGAGAGAAGGAAGGAAGGGGGGGTGTGGGGTGGAGAGAAGGAAGGAAGGGGTGTGGGGTGGAGAGAAGGAAGGAAGGGGGGGTGTGGGGTGGAGAGAAGGAAGGAAGGGGGGGTGTGGGGTGGAGAGAAGGAAGGAAGGGGGGGGGTGTGGGGTGGAGAGAAGGAAGGAAGGGGGGGTGTGGGGTGGAGAGAAGGAAGGAAGGGGGGGGGTGTGGGGTGGAGAGAAGGAAGGAAGGGGGGGTGGGGTGGAGAGAAGGAAGGAAGGGGGGGTGTGGGGTGGAGAGAAGGAAGGAAGGGGGGTGTGGGGTGGAGAGAAGGAAGGAAGGGGGGTGTGGGGTGGAGAGAAGGAAGGAAGGGGGGTGTGGGGTGGAGAGAAGGAAGGAAGGGGGGTGTGGGGTGGAGAGAAGGAAGGAAGGGGGTTCGGGGTGGAGAGAAGGAAGGAAGGGGGGTGCGGGGTGGAGAGAAGGAAGGAAGGGGGGTGCGGGGTGGAGAGAAGGAAGGAAGGGGGGTGCGGGGTGGAGAGAAGGAAGGAAGGGGGGTGCGGGGTGGAGAGAAGGAAGGAAGGGGGGTGCGGGGTGGAGAGAAGGAAGGAAGGGGGGTGCGGGGTGGAGAGAAGGAAGGAAGGGGGGTGCGGGGTGGAGAGAAGGAAGGAAGGGGGGTGCGGGGTGGAGAGAAGGAAGGAAGGGGGGGTGCGGGGTGGAGAGAAGGAAGGAAGGGGGGGGTGCGGGGTGGAGAGAAGGAAGGAAGGGGGGGTGCGGGGTGGAGAGAAGGAAGGAAGGGGGGTGCGGGGTGGAGAGAAGGAAGGAAGGGGGGTGCGGGGTGGAGAGAAGGAAGGAAGGGGGGGTGGGGTGGAGAGAAGGAAGGAAGGGGGGGTGTGGGGTGGAGAGAAGGAAGGAAGGGGGGGTGTGGGGTGGAGAGAAGGAAGGAAGGGGGGGTGTGGGGTGGAGAGAAGGAAGGAAGGGGGGGGTGTGGGGTGGAGAGAAGGAAGGAAGGGGGGGGTGTGGGGTGGAGAGAAGGAAGGAAGGGGGGTGTGGGGTGGAGAGAAGGAAGGAAGGGGGGGTGTGGGGTGGAGAGAGGAAGGAAGGGGGGGGTGTGGGGTGGAGAGAAGGAAGGAAGGGGGTGTGTGGGGTGGAGAGAGGAAGGAAGGGGGGGGTGTGGGGTGGAGAGAAGGAAGGAAGGGGGGGGGTGTGGGGTGGAGAGAAGGAAGGAAGGGGGGGTGTGGGGTGGAGAGAAGGAAGGAAGGGGGGGTGTGGGGTGGAGAGAAGGAAGGAAGGGGGGGTGTGGGGTGGAGAGAAGGAAGGAAGGGGGGTGTGGGGTGGAGAGAAGGAAGGAAGGGGGGGTGTGGGGTGGAGAGAAGGAAGAAGGGGGGGTGTGGGGTGGAGAGAAGGAAGAAAGGGGGTGGGGTGGAGAGAAGGAAGAAAGGGGGTGGGGTGGAGAGAAGGAAGAAAGGGGGGTGGGGTGGAGAGAAGGAAGAAAGGGGGGGTGGGGTGGAGAGAAGGAAGAAAGGGGGGGTGGGGTGGAGAGAAGGAAGGAAGGGGGGGTGGAGAGAAGGAAGGAAGGGGTGGGGTGGAGAGAAGGAAGGGGGGTTGGGGTGGAGAGAAGGAAGGAAGGTGGTGTGCAGTCTGGGGGAAGAGAAGGAAGGGGGGGGGGGAGCCTGGGAGAAGAGAAGGAAGGGGGGAGAGCCTGGGAGAAGAAAAGGAAGGAGAGCGGGGGGGGTGTGTGGAGAAGAGAGCCTGGGCGGAGGGAAGGAAGGGGAGGGGGTCGCCCCTGGGAGGAAGAGGAGGGGTCGCGTGGAGAGGAGGGTGGTGCGATGGGAGGCGGGGGCACGGCGAGCGGAGTCTGGGAGGAGGCGGTGGCGTGGCAAGAGGAGCCTGGGAGGGCGTAATGATATCCGGGTGGGCGAGGGTGGCGTCGAGGGAGATAGGAGAGAGGAAGGAAGGGTGGGAGAAAACCATTTAAAATCCTTGTGTTATCCCCAACACAGTTTTTTAAAAATATCTTTTTATTCTCCTCTTTTTCACATTTTCTCCCAAATTTACACCCACCAACAATAAACAATAATCAGTAACAAATATGTCAATCACCATATCAATAACAACGATCCCATCCTCCCACCAAACCCCAAACATTAGCCCGCATGTTTACATAAACAAATGACAAAAAGAAATCTGGAATCATCCACAGTCACCCTTAATACACACAGCCCCCCTCCCCCAACCATCCACTCCAACTAATGTTTGATGTTATCCAGTTCTTGAAAGTGCACAATGAATAATGCCCATGAATTGTAGAACCCCTCCATCCTTCCCCTCAGTTCAAACTTAACCTTCTCAAGAGTCAAGAATTCGACCAGGTCCCTCCACCACGCCAGGGCACAGGGTGGAGAGGTTGCTCTGCATCCCAACAGGATCCGCCTTTGGGTGATTAACGAGGCGAAGGCTACGATATCTGCCTCCGCACCCGTTTCCAACCCTGGCTGGGCCGACACCCCGAATGTGGCCTCCCAGGTCCAGTTTCACGTGCGTCACCTTGGAAATTACCCGAAAAACCTCCTTCCAGTAATCCTCCAGCTTTGGACAGGACCAAAACATATGAACATGATTAGCGCCCCGCCCCACACAACGCTCACATACATCCTCTACTCCTTCAATCCTTGCCCTCGTGAGGTGTGCCCTGCATACCACCTTCAGCTGTATGAGCTCCAATCTCGCGCACGAGGTGGAGGCATTCACTCTCCTGAGCATCTCACACCAGAAGCCCTCCTCCATACCCTCGCCCAACGCTTCCTCCCACTTTGCTTCGATCCCTTCCAGTGGTGCCTTCTCTTCCAAAATAGCTCCATAAACCGCTGACACTACCCCTTTCTCCAGGCCTCCTGTCGTCAGCACCTCCTCCAGCAATGTGGAGGCTGGTTCTACCGGGAAGCTCTACCTCCTTTCTGGCAAAATCTTGAACCTGCATGTAGCTAAACACTCTTTTCTCTCTCTCTCTCTCTCTCTCTCTCTCTCTCTTCCCCCCCCCCCCCCGCCCCTCCCAAGCTCATATTTTGCTTCCAGCTCCTTCATTCCTGCAAACCGACCCCTAAAAAACTAATCTTTTAGCGTCTTAATCCCCTTTTCCTTCCATTTCCGAAAATTTCCATCCCACCTCCCTTCCCCCGAATCAGCATTTCCCTTGACCCTGCCCCCAACCCGAAGTGTTGTTGGCAGAACTGCCTCCAAATTCTCAATGAAGCTATTATTACTGGACTCCCTGAGTATTTCCCCCGGGCTATATGGAGTGGCGCTGTTGCCAGTGCTTTCAGTCCCGACCCCCTGCCCAAACTCTCCTCCATTCTGACCCACTGGGAATCAACCCCTCTGACCCAGCAGCGCACCGTCTCCACATTCGCTGCCCAGTAGTAGTACATCAGGTTCGGAAGACACAAAACCCCTGCCTGCCTTCCCCTCTGTAGCAGCACTTTTCTCATTCTGGCCACCTTCCCTCCCCATATGAACGAGGTAATCCTTCCCTCAATATCTCTGGAAAAATGCTTTGGCAGGAAAATCAGTAGGCATTGAAAAATAAACAGAAATTGCGGCAACGCATTCATTTTAACCGCCTGACCTGCCAGTGACAGAGGGAGACCATCCCACCGTGCCAGATCAGCTTTCACTCTCCCCACCAAACTAGTGATATTGTATATGCGAAGCCTCCCCCACTCCCGGCAACCTGCACCCCCAGATACCTAAAGTGAGTCCCTGCCCTACGGAATGGCAGCCCCCACCCCTGGTCGAAAATACTCACTCTTGTCTAGATTCAGCTTGTACCCTGAGAAAGACCCAAATACTCGAAGCAGCTCCAATACTCCCCCTTTCGACACACTCTGTTCCGACACGTATAACAGCGAAGTCATCGGCATATAAGAACACCCTAAACTCTATTCTCTCCCCCCCCCCCCCCCCCCCCCCCCCCCCGGGGGGGGGGGGGGGGGGAGGGGGGGCCATAGGACATCCCTGCCTCGTCCCACGGTGGAGAGAAAAGTATCTTGAGCTGATGTTGTTTGTGTGGGCACTCGCCCTCGGCTCCTTATATAGTAGCTTTACCCAGTTGACAAACCTTTGTCGAATCCCAAACACTCCAGAACTGCCATCAAGTACCCCCATTCTACCCGGTCAAACGCCTTCTCAGCGTCCAATGCCACAACCACCTCTGTTTCCTTCCCATCCACCGGTGCCATAACGACATTCAATACCCTTCTAATGTTCGAAAAGAGCTGCCTCCCTCTCACGAACCCTGTCTGATCCTCACATTTCACCTTCTGGTGGCACTCCTGCAGCCTACCCGCCAGTACCTTCACCAATACTTTTGCGTCCACGTTCAGAAGTGATATGGACGTATACGACCCACACCTTCGGATCCTTATCTTTTTTTAGCAACAGTGAAATCGATGCCTGTCCCAAAGTTTGTGGCAACACCCCCTTCCCTATCGCCTCTTCAAACATCCCCACCATCAAGGGCACCAGCTTATCCTTGAATTTTTTATAATATTCCACCGGAAACCCATCCGGCCCTGCCACCTTCCCCAACTGCATCCTCCCAATCGCATCCTTTATCTCCTGCTCCACTATTGCTCCTTCTAATGTAGCCCTGTCCCCTTCTCGTAACCTCGAGTACTCCACCCCATCTAGAAATTCTTGCATCTCTCAGTTTCCCCCAGGTGGCTCTGACCTGTACAACCTCTCATAAACTCCTCAAAAACCTTGTTAATCAGATCCGGAGCACCACCAACTTTCCTGCCCTATCCCTCACCTGAAGAATTGCCCTTGCAGCTGCTTCCCTCTGGCGCTGACCTGCTAACATACGCCTTGCCTTCTCTCCATGTTCATAAACTGCACCCCTTGCTCGTCTCAGTTGGCGCACCGCCTTCCTGGTAGAAAGTCGTTCGAAGTTTGCCTGTAGTTCCTTCCTCTTTTCCAGCTTTGCTGGGCCCCCATCTTCTGCATAACTCCTATCTACCTCCCAACATCTCATCTATTACCCTTTGCCGCTCCAACCTCTCCTCTTTATCTACCCTGGCCTTAAACAAAATTTCCTCACCACCGCCATCAGAGCCTCCAGGCAACTGCCGTCGACACCTCACCTGTACAGTTGAAACCTACATATTACTTAATTACCTTTTCAATTTTGTCTCAGAACGCTTGGTTCCCCAAAAGTACGACATCTAATTTCCACCTCAACCTCTGCGCTACCCCCTTCTCCAGCACCATATCCACCCAATGTGGCGCGTGATCTGACACTGCAATTGCCGAGTATTCCGACCCCTTAACCCCAGCCAGCAAAGCCACCCCCCACAAAAATGTCGATCCGCAAGTATACCTTATGGACGGGCAGCACGGTGGCTCAGTGGGTTAGCCCTGTTGCCTCACGGCACTGATGTCCCAGGTTCGATCCCGGCTCTGGTTCACTGTCCGTGTGGAGTTTGCACATTCTCCCTGTGTCTGCGTGGGTTTCGCCCCCACAACCCAAAGATGTGCAGGTTAGGTTGATTAAACACGCTAAATCCCCCCCCACCCCCACAATCGGTTTGTGTGGCCCCAAACACCTTCTTTGCGAATCCCACATCGTCCCAATTGGGACCATATATGCTTAACAGCGCCACTAATCTCCCCTCCAGTGCCCCTGTCACAATCGCAAATCTACCCCCCTGATCTGCCACCACCTTCTCCATCTGGAAGCGTACCCTTTTGCCTACCAGTATCGCTACCCCTCAAGCCTTTCCAGCAAATCCAGAGTGAAACACTTGACTAACCCAGCCCTTTTTAAGTCTCACCTGGTCCTTCACCCTCAAGTGAGTCTCCTGCAGCACTACCACATCGGCTTTCAAACTTTTAAGATTCGCAAGCACCCGTGACCTCTTGATCGGACCTCCTAACCTTCTTGCGTTCCACGTGACTATCCGAACTTTGGGGGGGCGGGATCTTCCCCAACACTCACCTTGTAAACTCCACATCGTCCCAATTTGGGGCATAAACGTTAACCAGGATCCCCTCCATCTTCCCACTCACCATCACAAACCTCCCCCTGAATCTGCTACTATATTCCTCACCTCAAATGCCACTTGTTTATTTACCGGCGTCCCCTCCCCCCATCGCATCTAATCCTGGATGGAAGACTTGCCCTACCCACCTATTTCTTAGCCATGTCTGATAGCCGATCTTCAAGTGTGTTTCTTGTAAAAAAGACCACGTCCACCTTCAAGCTCCTCGGGTGCGTGGAAACACTCGCCCGTTTAACTGGCCCATTCAGCCCCCTCGCATTCGTGTGACCAGTCTGCTGGGACGGGCATCCCACCCTCCTCCCCTGCCGATCAACCCATACCCCTTCAGGCCCACTCAGATGTCCGCTGTCACCACTCCCTCCCATGCTGCGCCACAGCAACAAACCTTTCTCAGCAGCCCCCCGCTCACTCTCTTTCCCCCCCCCCCCCACCCCGACCCCCGTGCTTCCATTACCTAGCTAGCCTGACAGCCCCCGTCCAAAGTGCCTATGCCTCCCATCTCTCCCCCCCCCCCCCCCCCCCGTCGCACACCTCACAAACAACAATGAGATAAGAAAAAAAAGTTGCCCTCAACACAACAAAACATCTCGAAGGAGAAAAGTTCTCCAACAAACGAGAAAAAGGATACAAGAAAAAATAGACAAATAACGCACCCATCACCCCACGCCTCCTCCACAGATTAATGTCCTCCTTCTCCTGCCAGCCTATCGTCTCTTTAAAAACTCAATTGTTTCTTCTGGTGTTCCAAAGTAAGGTTCTCGACTATTAAAAGTCACCCAGAGGCAGGCCGGGTACAACATCCTGAACTAAACCCTTTTTAAAGAGGGCAGCCTTCACCCGATTACGCTCTTCTCTTCTCCAGGTCCGCACGCGGGGCCTGGTACACCTGAGGTTCATTCCCCTCCCCGTTGCATCTCCTCGGCTGCCTCGCCCATCTCAATATCTTCTCCTTGTCCAAGAATGGTGAAGATGCTTCACCATCGCCTTCGGCAGCACATTTGCCTGCAGCTTACTCATCAGCGCCCTGTGCACTCAGTTGACCTTCAGGGCCTGGTCAAATGCTCCCTTCCCCATCAACCTCTCCAGCATCTTGACTACATATGTGGTAACATCCGCTCCCTCGATGCCTTCAGGCACCTCCACGATTCTTAGGTTCTGTCTCCCGGAGCTACTCTCAAGGTCCTCCATTGTCTCCTTTTAACCGCTTCTGACTGTCCTGCATCACACCTATTTCACCCGCCAACGAGGCAAGCTGCTCCACCACCGCCTCCTCCACTTTCCTAATAGCCTGGCCCTGTGATTCCAGCTCCGCTCCACATGATCAATTCCCATTTTTAACAGTTCCACTATCTTTGCTTGTTCCTCCTGGGCCTTCCTCCTCTGTCAGCTCAACGTTTAATTTAAAAAGTCCACCAGTTGCTCCTCACCCATTGGGCAGCCAAGGTGTAGACCCTTTGCCCTCCGTCATCTTGACCTGTGGCGCACAAAGATTCTCTTGCTCCAACTGCTCCCTTCTTCTCAACCCACTTCTGGTCTATGGATCATTCCACCAGCCCCACCAGTGGAGTCAAATTTTTCTCCAGTCGTCCCTGCACCTTCTTTCCACAAAACATCCACTTTACGAACTGGGAAAGATCAGAAAAAACAGCCTCGAGCGGGAGCTGCCTAATGTGCAACCTCTCACACCATAGCTACCCGACATCGAGGGGCAAAGTTTAGAGGAGATGTATGAAACAAATCTTTTACACAGAGGGTGGTGAGTGCTTGGAAACCGCTGCCAGGGAGGTGGTAGAAGCAGATACGATAGTTACTTTGAAGGGGCATCTTGACAAATGCATGAATTGGATGGGAATAGAGGGATACGGACCCCATAAGTGCAGAAGGTTTTAGTTGAGACAGGCATCGTGATCGGCACAGGCTTGAATGGCCTGTGCTCTACTGTTCTTTGTTCTTTGATTTCCACATTACTTGTGCATATGTATGGATTTAAAATGTATTCAGTTTCTGTGGATTCATTATGACAAATGCTGACAGTTTTGTTGTCATTACCACAGCAAAATTTGAAAAATAGTTACAACACTGAAGGAGAAAAGAAGCACATTAGTGTGAAAGAAAAGTTACATAAAAACATGAAAGCAATAACTGCAGCAAGAGCAAAAAAATGTTAATTACAGGCAAGCATCGAAGGAAAGATATATTTGAGAGTGTGTTTGTCGATGTAACCTCAGCGTGAAGGCGGGGACACATCGACTTTCAGGGTGGTGATGATATTTGTGAGTAGTTTTGTACTCTGAGGGGACAGCCGTGGGGATGTTCTGCATCTGAAGTGCAGATTTTGTACAATTGGAGCAATCCTAAAGCAAATTTACCAGGTTTGCTATGTTGATTTCAGCCAAGACAAAAGTGGCAGGTTTGCATTTGTATTGTGGTTGGCTAAATATGAGTTGCGCATGAAGATCTGGCTAAGTAAAAACACAAAGGATGCTAATAAATTGGAGGTTATGTTCTAATTCAAATTTCAGGAAATGGATGCTGTTATGTTTAAACTTGTTACCATAATCTCGTGGGAGCATAATAGATCCAAGTAAAACTTCACCAGTGAGGAGCATATTTTCCAAAATCTGAAGTAATGTAAAACCATCTAAATCATTTAATAGGATTTGCCAGTAATTTTTAAAAAGTATACTAAAATGTGCATTTCACATCAAAATTTCAAAATCTGTTTTGAAATGTCAGGTTAGATTAAATCTGTTCCGAATTCCTGATTAAGCAAGCGATTGATATGATTCCCTCAGAAGACTTCTAAAACATAACACAACTTTCTTTTAATCTCCAGAAATTCTATGATTACGGGGCTGCAAGATGTTGACAAATGCCGGCAACAGCTGCATGATATTAATGTACCACTGGAAGTATTTGAGTAAGTATTGTAGCTCATTGTTTGTCACAAAAACTAAATTCTGACAGGCAACTAATTTAATTATTACAGTAGAGCTTGGTGCGCACTCAGCCGGGTATTTGAACCAGTATTTCTTCAAACTTAATGTTCAGTTGGTGGAAAAAACAAACCAGAATGCATGTCACTTCAATTGTTCTACAAGTGAAAGCTGTTTATTTACTTTTCTGTAACCTTTCCTGCAATTAGATTTTGCTATTTAAGGCTGCATTTACACGAGCAGTGAAGCTGTGGTGCAAAGTGGGAGTACTTTGCTCCAATTAAGTTGTCTTTGTCAATGCAGAATCAAAATCATCTTTGTTCTGGGGTAAAATAAAATTAGGATTCCCTGAAAAAGTCAGACTAGCTTCAATGTGAAAATGTAGTATAAATACACGTTGAAATGTAAATAAAAATACATGTTTTACTTTTGCTATTTCATCACAAAGCTGCTTACGACCATAAAAACCTAATTTGCGTGGACTGATTAAAATGGTCTGGATTATGAATGCTGAAGAAATGCGCATTGTGAGGTGAAATTGCTATTGGTTTTATCATGTGAATGAAATAATTTCAAGAGCTCCAATTGAACTTATTGTTCAGAAGAACAAGTGTTCGCAGTGAGATGAGAGTGATTGCCCTTGATATTAAGGAGCACAGTTGAAGTAGATTGAAATCGGGGGAAATGTCTCCACTGGGTGCAGTCATACCCAACACAAATGAAGTTGGCTGTGGTAGTTGGAGGCTAATCAGCTCCACTTTAGGATGCTGCAGGAGTTCTTTGGATAATGTCCTACACCCACTGTCATCAGCTGTTCAATAAGGTCAGAATAGAGATGTTCACTAATGATTACACAGCATTGAGTATCGTTCAGAACTCCTCAGATACTGAAGAACACCATGCCTGCAGCCAGCAAGATGAGGGCAACTTTCAGTCTAATAGATGGTAACTAATAATTGTGCTACAGAAGTGCCAGGCAATGGCCATCTCTAACAAAAGAGAATCTGACCATTGCTCCTTAATATGGTTAAATCCCCCACCATTAGCATTCTGGGGAGGGTTACCATTGATTAGTAACTTAAGTAATCTTATTACATAAATACCTTGGCTACAACAATAGGTGAGCAGGTCAGAGGCAGGGGATTCTTCAGTGAGTAATTCACCTCCTGAATCCCAAAGACTGGCCACCATCTACAAGGCACAAATGAGGAGGGCAATGGATCAGTAACTCCAACAACAATTGACGCTCAGAATCGACCACAACAAAACAGCCTGCTTGACTTGACACCCCTTCCACCACTTAAAACATTCACGCCCTCTACCGCCAACACATAGTGGTAGGATTGTGTGCCATCTACAAGATGCACTGCAGCAACTTGTCAGCACTCCTTTTGGCAACGCATTCCAAATTTGCAAACTCTACCGCTGAGAAAGACAAGGTCAGCCGATGTCTGGGAACAGAATTACTTCTACATTCACTTCACGTGGCTTGGAAATATTTGGATTTTCCTCCCTTGCTGCACAATGGGTGCTCCTAATCTACATTGTCCGCAATAGTACAAGAAAACAGTTCACCATCACCATCTCGAGCGTAATTCGGGTTGAGCAATAAGTGCTCGTCTGGCTGGCAATGCTCACATCTCGAGAACAAAGATTTTAAAAGGCATACATCTGCCAAAGCACTTTAAGAAGAATTGGATTGAACAGCTGGTGAATTAAAGTTTGTCAGTGAGGCATAATTTCAAAATGGTATAGAGGGTGCAGAAGGAGCGTGCAAGATGTTTACAAGTTAGACGCGAAAGAAGAGCACTGACTAAAGCACTGTCAACAAAATGAGCAAGAATGCTTGGAAGCTTTTGGTCAGTGAAAGATCATCTCAGAAAATCAACTTCTTATCCTCTCTAGATGCATAGGAAAGTATCGACAAGCTATATATTGGCATTGTTACTTTAAAACAGATCGCTTCACACTTCTCAGCAATAAATTTGCATATGGACCTGCACTTGTATGCTGCTCTATTAATTTGCATCAATCATTTTACACGACAAAATGACCAATTCATTTTAGTGGCATTGGTTGAGGATGAGCTGTTGTCACAACAGTGGGTAAACCTTCTTCTTTAATTTGAGTAGTCAGAGATCTTTGATATCACCGGGATCACCAAAACGTGTGGATGGGGTATCTGTTTTATATCTCATCTGAAGTATTGTGCCTCTAATGATGCAGCACACTTAGTACTGCACCAAGGTGTCCAGCTGTGCAGGAATAGGGCACAGATAAATGTTATGAATAGTCTTAAGGGCAGCACGGTGGCTCAGTGTATAGCACAGCAGTCTTGCGGTGCCGAGGTCCCAGGTTCGATCCCGGCTCTGGGTCATTGTCCATGTGGAGTTTGCACATTCTCCCCGTGTTTGCGTGGGTTTCGCCCCCACAACCCAAAAATGTGCAGGTTAGGTGGATTGGCCACACTAAATTGCCCCCTTAATTGGAAATAATTAATTGGCTACTCTAAATTTATTAATTTTTTTAAATGAATAGTCTTAATTGTTAAGAAAGCCATGGGTTTCTTGGCGCAGTTATAGCAAAGGAGATGTGGGAGTTTCATTCAAGATCAGTATGTTATACTGATAATGGCAGACCATATTCTAGAAATACATGAAATACACACTACATGTATTCTAGAAATACATTTGGTCCAACCAGTCTGTATCAGCATTTTCCCTCCACAAACAACTAGTTCACATCACATTGATCTGCTTTGTCCCAATATCCATTTACCTGCTTTGTTCCAATATCCCTTCAACCTTGTTTTCTTCAATCACCTATCCAATATAAACTGGAAAATTGACATGAATTTCTGCTTCAATTACAAACCCAGGAAGTGAATTGTGAATTGCACAGCTTTCAGAACTCCCAACGGAATTTCTATTGCTCTCTGTTCTAAATCTCTTGCATTTAATCTTGCAATATAACAAAGGACCAGAGGGAATGCATCCAAGGGAAATGAGTGGAAATTATAGTGGCATTGGCCTTAATTTGCCAGTTCTCCATACAGTGATGATGCTAGAGGATTTTAAAATTGCAAATATTGCACCCATGAACAAAAAAGGTTCCAGGAAAATTCAGCAATTACAAGCCAGCCAGTTTAACCTCAGTGGAGGGAAAGCTTTTAAAAATAAGTCGGGACAAAATTAATAACTTTTGCAAATGTGGTTTAATTAAGGAAAGCCAACATGGTATTGTTAAGGGTGAATCATGTTCAAGGCAACTCAGAAGTTGAAAAGTATCGATGTAGCCTTATTCCTTATATGATTCAGGTCATCAATGAAGTACTTAAATGATGACTATTATGTGTTCTTCAGTGCATGTAATGTAGGACTGGTGTACTGTCATTTTTATTTATTTTGATTTAACATTATCCTTCCTTTAATAAGTTGTCTCCCACTTACCTGTTACCTGCTGAATTTGTTTGCCTCTTTCTGTTCCTGCGTTATTCTTTTTGCATGTTTTAACTTGATTACTGTGTATATGAATATTTTGATGCACGTCATGCTGCAATTTAGCCTTCAGGCTGCAAACGTGTTTCTTGAATAAAATACCATTATAGCTAACTGTTGCTGTGGTCACAACGGGTCAATGAGGGGAATGTGGTTGTATGTGAACTCCAAAATGAGTAAATGCCACACAACAGACCTGTGAGCAAAATTGGAGTTCATGGAATAAAAGGGATAGTAGCAACATGGAGGTGTGGAAACAATGGGGAACATTTGTTTTTGACACTGGAGGAAGGTTTATAGTGGTGTTCCCCAGACTTTGGTGTTATGATCCTTGCTTTTGATAGATATATATTAATGACCTAGACTTTGGTGTACAGGGCACAATAAAAAAATTTGTGGATGGCAATATTTAGAAGTGTGAACTGAGTACAGTATTAAACTTCCAAAGGACATAAACAGGTTGGTGAAATGGGTGGACAAATCGCAGATGAAATTTAATGCAGAGAAGTGTGAAGTGATTTATTTTTGAGAAGAACAGGGAGTGGCGATATAAAATATAAGGTACAATTATATACGGGATCTAGAAGCAGAGGGACCTGTGGGTGTATGCGCACAAATTATTGAAGGTGGCAGAACAGGTGAAGAAAGCTGTTAATAAAGCTTAGGGGTCCTGGGATTTCTAAATAAGAGGCGAGTATGAAGGCATGGAGGTTGTGATGAATCTGTATGAAACAGACACTTTAGGAAGGTGTAGACATTGGACATTGGAGAAGGTGTAGAAAAGATTGATTAGAATCGTTTTGAAGCTGAAGCATATTGGTTGCACAGATTGGAGCCGCTGGGGCTGTTCTCCTGGGAGAAGAGTAGGTTGAGAGCAGATTTGATAAGAGGTATTCTAAGTCAGGACTGGTGTGGACAAAATAGATGGGGAGAAATGTTCCATTAGTGGAAGAATTGGATACCAGAATACATCAATTCAAGGTGATTAGCAGAAGCAGCAGCAACAACATTTGGAAAAACGTTTTAGTGAGTGGTTAGGATCTAAAATGCGCTTTCTGAAAATGCGATGGAGGCAGATTCTTCATTGCGTTCAAAAGAGAATTAGATTATCTGAAGAATTATTTGCAGCACTCTGGAGAAAGGGCGGAGAAGTGGTACTAGATGAGCTGCTCTTTCAGATAATTGGTGGGCCAAATGGCCACTATTGATGACAAGATGGGGCGAATGGCCACTATTTGTGCTGCGCAACCATTTTGATTCTGTGATCTCTTGCCGTTGAACTACCGGGAGCAGTCTGCTTCATCAATCCTGCCCCAACCTTTCACAATTTTCGAAAAAGTCATTATGCAATACGCATTGTCCTATATGTTTCTATTTCCTCATACTAGGCAGCTTCCCACTGAACTTGTGATGCTTACTTTCTGAACCCCTCGGAATTCTTATTTGGTGGAGCCCAATACTGCGCGCACATTGGGTCTTGCGGTTTTCTGAAGATTTATCATCGCCTCTTAACTAGTATATCTACATAACTTACAATAAAGATTAGAATTGTATTAGCATTTCTTACAGCTGTAATAATCTTGGGTGCTGGCTTTTGTGAACTTGTTGTCCCTCAAATTCTTCAATTCTATGGCACTGTGACTCCTCTTTTGCAGAATATAAGTGCTATTTTTAACCAATATGTATCACCTTGCACTTACCAATATTGACTTCCATCTCTTTTTGTTTATCCTGCCACTTTGGTTCAAAAATGTTGTCACTTTATGTAACTGTTTTGTCAGTACAGTAGCACCTTTCCTGTTCAGATGTAGTCTCATCTGTTTCAGAACTGTTGCCTCTGCTCAACAAAGTGGAATCCCTCATCCTGATGTTGCTGCTTTATCCATGCATTAATTTTCCCCTGCTTTCTGTCCTCCCCTGTTCTGGTATGTAGCTTGGAGAATAATTGTGTGGATAGACATCCATGAGCTTCCAATCTTGTTTGCTCATCTAAATTAGTTTCATGGGCCCTCAACAACAAGTTCTATTTAAGAAAACTAAATTGGGTGCTCAGCATAGGAATGAGGTGGAATGAGCAGAGTGTTGACTAGGTGAGTTTAGCAAAGATAAAATGGAGGGTGAGGGGAGAGACTGTTAGAATGGGGTTGATTTAGCTTGATAGGAAGGGCTAAAAGAGGAAGCAGCATGGATAATGAATGCATGCTAAGTGAGAAATCCATCAGCTCCTTTCATTTGTTGGAGATGGGAGTGGAGGGGTTAGGAAATAGGGATTTAAGGAGGCAGTTGATAATTGAAGAGAAGCCAAGGGTTAACTTTGCTATCCTAGACGATAAGTAGGTGGTATTGGCATGTGAAAGTGCATGGTAGAGCATGATGTGCTCTAACCAGCTTCGGTGACAGATTGCTAAGACATTTGTACACCTGGATCCAATTACCATGGAATTGTGGGAGAGAACATGCAGCTTGCTCCAAATAGAAATGGATGGGAGGAAATTAAGATGAGGGGTTAAGGACATTAAAGGCATGGGTAGAAATTAACTAAGTAAATCTACAGCTGCAGAAGTGTCACAGTGAATGGAGGTCCTAAGTTTAGGCGGTTGGGGATTTTGGGTGTGGGGAGCAGTGATGGTTAATGGGGAGCTTTTTTTTTAACCTGTTGGAATGGACGTAGGAAGTAATAAGAGTTTGAAGTGGATGGGGAATTTGGGCAATGGATGCCAAGGAATAATCAGACATTGTCCCATTATTGATGGAGACTCAACTTCTGCTTCTTAATATTTTGAGTTCCAGTATCTAGGGACTCTGATTCATTTTCTGCAGGATTATTTGGGAATTTTTAGGAAAATGAGACACAACAGCATGTAGTATTATCTCAAATTATTCATTTTGAATGCAGGTACATTGATCAAGGCCGAAATCCTCAACTTTACACCAAAGAATGCTTGGAGAGAGCCTTAGCCAAGAATGAACAAGTCAAAGGAAAAATTGACACATTGAAGGTAGACAATCTAAGGAATTTGTTTGTCAACTGTCTTCGTTTGCGATATATGGGAAAAATATTCTAACCTTATCTACGGTGTCAACGTAATGGTTTGTAAATGGGAAATAATGAGAAGAATGTTTAGGAAATGGCAAGACTCTTGATTAGTGTACTATCAGAATGATGCAGGATTTTGTTTGGAGGTGGAAATTAGACTATTTTTGTTCGAAGCAAAAGCTGAGAACATATTGAACTCCTAAGTAATAACCTAAAAAAGCCTTTTTTCATGCTATTTTTAACACATATAGATTTGTTAATCTGAAGTTTAATAAGGCAGCTGGTGTGAACCTGGTGATTGAAGCTAACATATGCTTAATTGTGGTTCGACTTCAAGGAAAATTAGCAGAGAAGGGTTACGAATGTGAATCTCAAGGCATTGGAGACCAAGTGAAGGTATATTATTATGATCTTGGTCGAAACCAGTAACTTAAAAAAAATTAATAAATCACGGTTATTTATGGAGGGTGAAGCCACAAGATTCCACGGTTTAAAGCAATGTTTTCATAGAATAATTTTTCTATATGAAAGTCAAACTAAGAAATACTTGGCTAACCCTATCTTAGGGAACCATCTTTATTCTAAAACATAGAACCAGTATAAGTTAAATGTGAATTAACAGGGAACTTGATTATAAACTATAATTTGCATATTACCTGGCAGATGCAACTAAGACAAAATGTTATAAATTGGTTCAACAGTCCACTCAGCATTTATGTCATCGATCTCAATCAAAAGTCTTCAAAACTCTGCGTTATGATGAATTTCAGCTCCTAGAAATCTAGAATTTATCTTGATCCTAAGCCGACAGCAGCATAGAATCATTCCGAGTTCTTCGGGCAAAGTATACATCAAAATGGTACACGTCTGCAGAATCCCCTCAACATTGCTTATCGCAATCTTGGATGGCTTACATCCATCAATATTGTCTTCAAGTAATAGAAACAGCTGCAACAGCTACTCTGTTGCTTATTCTCAGCTTTTGGAATAAGCCTCTATCTTCAACCAGCCTGTACTTCACCACTAGATGCATCATTTACACATACTGAGCTCTGCTGGCTCGTCTCCTTTTATATAGTTTCAGCAAGAAGTTTTGGTTTCTATCCTCAGTTTTAGTCTTTGTTTCTTCAGCACCTGGGAGAGTTGGCTTCCTTTATTGGTTTCCCTCTGTCTCATTTGCCCACAGATTCTATCACAATATAATTTCATAGTTTAATAGGCAAGCAAGTTGTCTTGCTTGCTGGTTTTGAAGAAAGTGCGGTGAACCTATAGAATGCTTACAAGGGGAAGGGAGTGTTTGTGACAAAGGAAGGAAAGGAAATACTTGGTCACTACATTTTCTTGCTTGAAAGAAAGGTAGAGATGGTGGAAAGTGGATAAACACAGATAAAGATGAGAAGGAAAGATGTTGAGAATGTAAATTAAGATGAGGCAAAGAACTCCTTGTGAAGGAAACAATGGAATTGGAAGCCGTAACAAATTGCGCTTAGTTATATGAAAACAAAACTGAAAATTAAGAAATTGGAAACTGGTGAGCAAGGACAAGATTGCAGGGAGGGAAGAACCCTGCATACCTGACATCAACACTTTCTAGAATTCTTGAGGTACAGTACTTGAGTTGCATGGAATAATGATAGAGGCAGATGAAGAGGAAACACCTGTGGTTAATCTGTCAAGGAGGATGTATACCCTTGAATATATATTGCAGGATGAATATCTTGCAGGATCAGTTAAATTGAAAGCCAAAGAGATGGTCAGTGTGCCTTCAGACATAGGTGTGCTGAATAAAACTCCAGAGACAGATTTGAAAAGCATGAAGTGTATAGAAAAGATTTGTGTATTAAATTCATAGACTTCAACTTTTGCCGTTGTCTAGTTTTTGGGATTCAGTGGATTAGCTGAAAAGATTACTGAACGTCTAAAGGGATGCATAGAAGGTGGAGGCTTTTGTGACAATTGATGGTAAAGTTAGTAGTTGGATGTCAGTGATTCAAGGTCATCAGCAAAAGAACCAGATGATCTGGAATTAACTTCCTAGAAGGGTGTTCGAAGCAGTTTCAATAGTAACTTTCAAAAAAGAATTGGATAAATACTTGGAGACAAAAAATACAGGCAATTGAAGAAGAGCAGTGGAGTGGGAACAATTGGATAGCCATACTAAAGAACCAACACCCACGACCATCTTCTATGAATGACAAAACCATTGAAAATAGATATCAAGGTTACATCTGCATACTGTCTGGTTAAAGTTTATGAAACCAAGGAGCTATTGGCAAGTAAAGAATGGGCCAGAACCCAAGAAAATGACATGAAATATCGGGAGCATGTTGCTGACCTCTGCTCCTTCGTTATTCCATAATGTGACCTAGATGATGAAGGAAATGAGGCCTAAATAATTGGTAAAGAATTGAGGTCATGCATGTAATGCAGAAGGGATAAAAGAAGATTGAAATGAAAGCAAAGTAGTGCAGGTGCTGGAAATTTGAAAGAATAATTGAAAGAAAGAAAAACAAAGTGCTGGAAAAGCATCTCTGGAGAGAGTAATGTTTTGAGTCCAATATGATTGAAATGGTTTGAGATAATAGAACATATTGCCACGAAAGGGTTATTTTTTCCTTAAATATTGTATTGATAATTTAGAAGTGCTTTATTTTTGTTGAGTTCCAATAATTGTGTCGTCCCCAAAAATCAGTTGGGAAAATTCCATTGGTTGCCTGGATTTATGGGGACCAAATATAATTGGGGATTAGTTATAACTGGATCGTTTAAAAGAAAAGAGGAACATGAATTGTGCAAGATGATGTCCATTATCAGGTGGGAGGGCTGTATAATACCTGGATTAATAAGTGACATTAGATAGGACTTTGCTGAGGGCAAGAACCCCGACCTCTCCATTAAATAGTACTCATTGTCTTCAATTCGCACCTTAATCTCCATTTCCAAGTAACTGACTCCATCCCTCTCGTGGCTGAATTCTAAAAGAGACAGCTGCGAGATAGATCGATGGCTGGTGGTGTGGGAACCAACAACAGGATCAAACCTATTCTTCCTCACCAATTTATCTGTTGCAGATGCATCTGTCCATGAATGTATTGTAGAAATGGCCACTGCACTGTCCAGCTGGAGAAAAAGTCCCATCTTCACCATGGGGACTCTCTCCATTGTTTTGTGTGGTACTATTGTGCTAGATGGGATAGATTTTGAACAGATCTCACAACTCAAGATTTGGCATCTATTAGGTGCTGTGGGCCATCAGAAGCAGCAAAGTAGTATGCACAATCTGTAACCTCATGGCCCAGCATGTCCCCATTCTATCATTACCACCAAACTGAGGGATTGATCCTGCTTCAATGAAGAGTGCAGGTGGACAGTCCAGGACCAGCACCAGGCATACCTAAAAATCAGACGTGAACCTGATGAAGGTATGCAAAACTACAAAATCTGAATGCAAAACTACAAAAGCAACATGTGATAAACCGAGCTAAGTGATCCCAGAACCAACGGGTCAGATTTGAGCTCAGCAGTCCTGCCATACCCTGCTGTGAATGATGGTGGGCAGTTGAACAAATAACAGAAGGAGGAGGCTCTTCAAATATCCCCATCCTCAATGATGGGGGAGCCCGGTACAGCAGTCAAAATACCAAGCTAAAAAATTTGCAATAATCATCAGCCAGAAGTGACGAGTGAGCCATCTCTGCTTCATTGAATCATACAGTACAGACGAGGCCCTTCGGCCCATCAAGCTTGCACCAACAAAAAACAAATATGAGTAATCCATATTAATCCCACTTCCCAGCCCTTGGACCATAAAGTGCTCCTCCTGAGGTCCCAGCATCACAGGTGCCAGCCGTCATCAATTCTAATGTGTTATTTGGGTGGCACTCTGGCAAGCACTGCTGCCTCACAGCTCCAGGGACCAGGTTCCTTTGTGGCGTTTGCACTTCCTCTTCGTGGGCTTCCCCCGGGTGCTCCGGTGTCCAAAAATGTGCAGGTTAGATGCATTGGCCATGCTAATTGCCCTTAGTGTCCAAAAGGTTAGGTGGGGTTACTGGGATAGGGTGGGGGCATGGTCACGTAGGGTGCTCTTTCCAAGGGCTAGTGCAGACTCGATGGGCTGAATGGCCTCCTGCACTGTAAATTCTATGATTTTATTAACTCCACATGATATTCTAGACTTGGCTAAAGCCATTGGGTACTGCAAAGGCGATGAGCCCTGACAACACTGAAGACCTGTACTGCAGAATTAGCTGTGCCCTTAGCAAAGTTGTTCCAGTACAGAATACTAGCATCAAACCAGTAATGTGGAGAACAGTCCAGATGTGTCCTGTCCACAAAAAGCAGGACCAATCCAATTTGGCCAGTTACCACCTCATCGGTCTACTCTTGATCAGCAAAATGTTGAAAGGGGCCGTCGACATGCAATCAACTGGCATTTGGCATGAATAACCGCTCACTGACACACAGTTTGCCAGGATCACTTGGCTCCTAAACTCATTGCAGCCTTAGTCCAAACATGGGCAAAAGAGTTGAACTGGAGATCAAGTAAGTGACCGTCCTTGACATCAAGGCAACTTTGACTAAGTGTGACATTAAGGGACCCTAGCAAAACTGGAGTCAATGGGAATCAGGAAGGGAACTCTCCACTGGTTGGTGATGCCTTACCTAGCACAAAGGAAGATGGTCATTGTTGTTAGAGATCAATCATTTCAGGTCTAGAACATCAGTGCACAAGTTGCTCAGGGTCATTTCCTAGGCCCAACCATATTCAGCTGCTTCATCAATGATCTTCCCTCGCATCAGAAGTGGGAATGTTCGCTGATGATTGCACAATGTTTCATACCCTTCACAACTACTTGGGTATTGAAAAAGTCTGTGTCTATATGCAGCAAGATCCGGACAACATTCAGGCTTCAGCAGAAGTAGCATATAACATTCATACCACACAAGTGCAAGAAAATGGTCACCTCTAATTAGAGAATCCAACCATCTCTCCTCAGTGGAATTTCCATTGCAGAATCCCCTAATATGAACATCCAAGGTGGGGGGGGGGGGGGGGGGGGGTCTGAGGCACGTAATTCTGCAGCGAGTAATTCACCCGACTCCCCAAAGCCTGTCCACCATCCACAAGGCACAAATTGGGAGTGTGATGGAATACTCTCCACTTGTCTGGATGAGTGCAGCTCTAACAACAGGAATCTCAGCATTATGCAGGACAAGCATCCTGCTTGATTAGCACCCCTTCCACCACTTCCTCGCTCCACCAGTGTGCATAGTGGCAGCAGCATGTACCATCTGCAAGATACACTGCAGCAACTCACCAAGGCTTCTTTAACAGCAAGTTCCAAACCCACAATCGCTACCACCTAGAAGAACAGTGGTAGCAGATGCATAGGCACAGCACCACATGCAAGTTCTCCTCCAAACAAAGCACCATCCTGACGTAGAACTATATTGCCGTTAGTTCACTCACTAGAGTCAAAATCCTGGAACACCCTCTCTCTGTAGATATCTACACCACATGGTTCAAGAAGGCAGCTTATCATCTTCTTGAGGGTGATTCAGGATGGGCATTAAAAGTGCTGCCCTAGCCAGCAATGCCCATGTTCTGTGAAAGAATAAAACAAAAACTGGAGTTCATTCAAAATGATGTTTGTACAAATCTCAATTTTCATTAATCTGTCCCCATGTACTGAGACCTAAATTGGCTCCCAGTCTGGTAACCATTCAATATTAAATTATCATCTTTGTTTTCTAATCCCTCCCTATCCTCTCTGTCTCTCTAACTATCTGCAGCCTACATCTCCAATATCTATGCTCCTCCAGTTCTGATCTCTTGTACATCTCTGATTTCAATCGCTCCACCATTAGTAGCCATGCCCTAACAGGTATACCTTTTTGGATACTATTGCGGGGGATAGCCTATCAGGGGAAAACAACAGCAACCAGAACAATGGCACCACAACTGGTTCTGTTGCTGAGCAGGGGAGGGCAAAGTGCAGGAGAGCGATAGTTATCGGGGACTCTATAGTCAGGGGCATAGATAGGCGGTTCTGTGGGAATGAAAGAGACTCCAGGAAAGTGTTGCCTCCCTGGTGCCAGCGTCAAGGATGTCTCTGAACAAACACAGGACATCCTGAAGGGGGAGGGTGAACAGCCAGAGGTCGTAGTACACATAGGTAATGAAGACATAGGCAGGAAGGGTGATGAGGTCCTGCAGAAGTAATTCAGAGAGTTAGGCAGTAAACCAAGAAGCAGGACCTCTAGGGCTGTAATCTCAGGATTACTTCCTGTGCCACGTGCGAGTGAGGCCAGAAATAGGAGACTAGTGCAGCTAAGCACGTGGCTAAACCAGTGGTGTAGGGGAGAGGGTTTCAGATCTCTGGACCATTGGGATCACTTCCGGGGCAGGTGCGACCTGTACAAGAAGGATGGGTTGCATCTAAACTCGGGCACCAATATCCTGGCTGGGAGGTTTGCTAGAGTCACTCGGGAGAATTTAAACTAATATGGCAGAGGGGTGGGAACCAGAGCGTTGGCTTAGGTGTCCTAACTGAAGGGAAATAGAGAACACAAATGATAGAACATCACCCTCGGGCAGAGCAAAAAGGTGACGTGAGAGAAGTAAGGTGGTCAATGCAGGACTGAGGGTATTGTACCTTTTAATACGCACAGTATATAGTGTTGCTCTGTTTACTTGCTATAAATATGGCAGTTAATAAGGTCACCTTTCTTAATCCTAATTATGTCGTCAGAGTCGCCAGGTATCTCTCGATACCGCCACAAGGTTCAACCTGAATACCGATCAAAGAGCCAATATACCAGTTTGTTAGTTCAAAATCAATACTACTTTATTTACACACAGTAAGATCTACTCATGCACAATAACACTACAAGCTAAACTATATCTATCGCTAACACCTATACTTAACTTCAGGTGCCCACTTGGGTCAGAGGAACAATGGCCATTGTTGGGTTTGAAGAGGTAACAGGAGTACAGCTAAGGTCGTCCGTCTGGTAGCGAACGTTGAACTTGAACTTACTTGCTTCTGGTGGTGCTGGTGGAAGGGTCTCTCCGCTTGAGAGCCGAATCCAAGAGACTAAATCTTTGGCGGGGGTTCCTTCTTATACTTGGAGGGGCTTTGCGCGCTTTTAGGTGGGCCTTAAACTTGGTCCCAATTAATTGGGCAGCTTCTTGATCATTGTCATCGATCTAAACCAATAAAGGGGCTGGTGCCTTGATGGCTGGGCGTGTCCTAGGTGGCCGTTGGCCTTGCTTTGTTTGCCTCTTCTGGTTGAGGTAATGGTGCCGGACTGTCTGGGACAGTTTCGGCTATCTGAGCACTCGTTCTTTGTTTCCTGGAGATGGGCCATCAATATGTAAATCGACCCAGAGTTTCGATTCCGTCTGCAAACTGCCTTCCAAATATACGTTCAGGCTCTGTGCCTGCTCGTTGCTTTGTATTGTCCATTTTTCCCTATAGGCTCTGCGAGTGTCCATTTTGTATACTGAAAGTGGCCATCCCAGATGGCTACAACGGAACAAGGTAAATGAGCTTGTTGCGCACATTGAAATTGGCCGGTGTGGTGATGTGGGCATCACAGAGACATGGCTGCAAGGGGATCAGGGCTGGGATCTAAATATACAAGGATATGTGTCCTAGCGAAAGGACAGGCAGATGGGCAAAGGGGGTGAGATTGCATTGTTAGTAAGGAATAAAGTTAAATCGATTGCAAGGAGCGATATAGAATCAGAAGGCATGGAATCTCTGTGGGTACAGTTGAGGAATCGTAAAGGTAAAAAGACCCTGATGAGAGTTATGTACATGCCTTCTAGCAGTAGTCAGGATGTGGGGAAGAAAATAAATCAGGAGATAGAGAAAGCATGTAAAAAAGGCAATATTACAATAATCATGGCGACTTCAATATGCATGTAGACTGGGAAAATCAGGTTGGTAGTGGATCCCAAAAAAAATAATTTGTGGAATGTTTAAGAGATGTTTTTTTGGAGCAGCTTATAGTAGAGCCCACTAGGGAACAAGCAATTCTGGATTTGGTGATGTGTAATGAGGCAGACTTGATTAGGGAGCTTACGGTGAAGGAACCCTTGGGGAGGAGTGACCACAATATGATAGAATTTACTCTGCAGTTTGAGAGGTCACTCATTAAGTGCCGCTATGTGGTTGCTATCCAATTTCGTTTGGTGAGGCTTATGCAAAACACCTTTATATTTTACGCTGTTAAAAGGTGCTACATAAATACAACTTGTTGACTCAGATGGTTATTTTACAGTAATATCTAATTCCAATTTAAGACTCATCTACAGCTGTGTACTATTTTGCATCTTTTGAGTTAAAAAGGAAATCTCAATGGAAACAGAGTGGAGCGTAGAATCTGGCGTTGGCATTGAATTATGCAGCAGCGCATAGCTAACAGAGTCCAGAAACTTCTTATTTAATTGAGGTCAGTGTGCATTGGAAAGAACAGCTCTGTTTTGAAAATCTGTATTGATATTTACTGTTAAATGTTTACAGCTTTTCAAAGCTGTGAATTCGAAAAATGTTAAGCATCGATAATTTTGTACTGATTTTCGTTGCGTTTGTTTTTTTGGTTAGATTGAGTTTTGCTTTCAGGAAATGCTACCATAGAAACTGGAAGTTCTGTAATACTGTCTTTCCAGTGCCATGGCTGCAGCTATCCACCAAAGCTATTTAATATTTAGGAACACTCCCACTTAATCTTTGCACTTCAGTAAGCACAGATGTTTCAAAGAAACAAATTCATGGTGTGGTGTAACATACGTGCCCAAACAAATAGAGAATACAAGATGTGATGCTTATGTCCTTGTAATCTATCTCTAAACTAGTGACCTGAATCTTGTGATTATGGGGAGAAAATAACTCTAGTTAATTTGCTGATGTGCAACTGAACCATGCAGAAGTCCTGTCCGTGCACATGCATGGTACTTGAACAGAAAATTTTAACTTTGATTGTTGGTCATGGGGTTAGAGCCACAGCGATGTGTTTTCTTTGTGCAATACATAGCCTGTTTTTTGCAGACTCAGAGCTTTTCCCAACATGTTTAAAATTAGGTGACTTGTCCATGCTAAATTGCCACTTAGTGTCCAGGGACGTGCATGTTAGGGTATGGGGTTACGGGGATAGGGGCGAATGGGCATGGATAAAGTGCTCATTCGAAGGGTTGGTGCAGACCTGATGGGCCGAAATGGCCTCTTGCACTGTAGGGATTCTAAGCCTACTCCAGATGCCATCTAAGTAAATGAAAAGAATTCCAGCACCCACAGCAACCCTGACGATGTTCCCAAGCCCTTACCACCTATATTGTAGATCCTCCCCCACTGGTGCTTGGTGCTCCCTCTCCCCCAACTCATCTTTCAGAATCCCTGGCTAATTTCAGGAGAGTCAACATTGTTGGGTGGAGTGCAGGAAGAGGTAATCCGCATTTTCTGGGATTGGTGGGGACGGGGGGGCGGATGTAGGAATTGGTGACCCATGTATGTGGCTAAGGGAGTGGGGAAGGGGGAGGATGTTGTGGAATTGATGCTTGGTTTGGTGGTTGATAGATGCATTTGGAAGGTGGCAGGTCCATCCTGTTCCTTTGCTGACTGGAAGATCTGGGCCCTTTCACTCCATCAGCAATTTCCCAGATCTGTTCCACTTTCTGTCATAAGAAGGAGAATGTCTGAGCAACAATGCATCATAATGTAGCAAGCATATTGGAGACAAATCTGTAGTTTTAAAGGAGTATGACATTCACAAGCTTCCTGGGTTCAGAATGCTGCTGTGACTGTCAATGTAATATAAAAGACAGAATTTCCTTTAGGCAATTGTGGCTTTGTACTTGCCTGTCAAGAAGCGAACTGAACTGGAAAAAAAAACATTTCTTTTCTAGTCCAATTGATATCATCCTATTCTTGGCTGCCTGAATTGCAATGTGGATGAGGGCATTCAATTGAATACTGTCCTGTATGACATTAAATGTCTTGAGTGACAGGAGGAGATACTGGTATTCTGTGAGATGATGCAATAGTCAGTTAGTGCTTTACACATCTTTGAGATGCAACAAATTTTATTTGGAATAAATTCTCAACATTGATACATGTTTCATAGCATTTCCATTTGTTTCCTCTTCTGAAACAGGGTGTGGATCTACTGGCTGCTAAGTAGTTGAGGGTGGGAAGGGGGTAAGAGTTGATTGTTCCAACCCACTTTCCCACCCAGATCTGTCACCTGAGAGTCTGCTATGCCTGAAAAGACTCTATGTACTCTGAAATGAACAGTGATGCAATGGAATTTAACTAAGTGGATTGTGTGGAGAGAAACACTGTTGTAAATTAGGCTAGAAGCCTTTTCCTATTATGAAACATTTGATACTACGTAAACATTACCTGAATTTCTGTCGATAACATTGTTTCTATACTTTGTATGCAGCTATCAAAGGAGAATCCATCCTTCCCCAGATCATCACCAAAGCTGGTGTTTCCTCCTTTTCAATCCTCCTTTTCTTTTCTTCTCCACCTTGCATTGTTATGACAATACTGATAAACTGGAAATAAGTGTCCCAAGAATAGCTTGGGTTGATTAATTACCTTTTTGTTTTGCACTGGTAATGAAACCTCTATGCCAATTGCTTTTTAAGCTAATGAAAATCTGGAAATTGTACTGCATTACATAACTCATCCTACTATTGAGATATTTTTGTGTAATTATTTTTCTCTGTCTTGTTTTAAAATTTAAAAATGTCTTTAAAGCATTTAGCAACCATATTCTCGTAACATCAAGTATCAGCGAAAGTATTTTTAAGTAATACAACCTGAAAATGACTGGTAGCAGGGATGATGTAGAGGTGGGCGGTGTTGATACGATGGATGGAGAGTATGTGTATGCCCTTGATGGGGAGTTAAAATGAAAATGATGTCCTGAGGAATAAAAATAAAAATCTTGTCATGGTAAAATGTTTTGCAAGTACCTGTAGTCAATTTTTTTTTTTTAATTGTTTCAGAAATTCAAGGGGCTTCTGATTCACGAACTGAGCAAAGTCTTTCCTGAAGAAATGTCCAAATACCGAGCTATCCGATGTGAAGACCATCTGCCTACGTAGCTGGATCTACTATATTCTATTTAGTGGAACTATACTGCTTCCTTTTTTTTGGGAACCAACTGAATGTGGCTAACTTTTTGCAGCCTGAGAAATTCTTCTTTAATGCTTAAGAGAAATACATAGTCTGTTTCCTACACTAAAATGGACTTGAAAATAACTTGGAAATAAGCAAATGCCTTTTTACTTCTTAGATGCATTAGTGCTTGGATTGAATTGGATTTAGTTTGTCCATGTCGGGTTATATGAAGACAAAATTGCGATTGGATGGAAGATGTACTCAGTTGAACAGATTGAGATACTTTTGTATCAGTATACATAATTAATTTTGTATAGTGCTAGTCAGTGTAGCAATTTTTGTAACAAAAGTTCTTTGCTACCAGAATGCCTAAACAGTTTTTTGTTTAATCATCGTTATTACCAACTACAATTTATAAATGTCTTTAAAGGGGAAAAGAAGACTCTAAGAATATTCAGAGCAAAAAAAAGACTTTATAGCACAAAGTGCATACCATCCAGAGTCTCTTTCGCACTATCTTAAATACTAATTTTCTTTCATGCCTCTCCTGATGGTGCCGAATCAAGTAGTGATGCTAATTATCGCTGAAACCTCAGTCTCACTTTTCAACAATTAATATTGCAGCATTTTAAAGGTGCCAGTCAAACCTAAATCATCTTTTTCCAGTTCCGATGAAAAATAATCCATCCTGAAACATTAACTGTTTCTCTCCATAAGTGCTGTCAGATCTGCTGAGCATTTTTAACATTTTCTTCCAGATCAGCTATTTTCTCTGAGAGCTGTATATACTGACTATCCAGTGAGGGGTGGGGTGGGGGGAGGAGAAGGTGTGGGGAGAGTATTTTTCTGGCCCTTGAGGTTTGTAAATTTTTATATGTCCTTAAGGCACACATGTTCATTGAAATAAAGTTTGATTTTTCCAAATATACTAGAAAGCCTTTTATTACCTATTAATATTGAGAGTCCTAAAGATAAATATCAACAAACATGTACCTCATGCTTTATATTTCCCTTTCATTAATTCCAGGCACTGATTTTCAGATGCAAAAGACAGATTTATAATGACTTTCCTTTTTCACTGAGCTCTAGCCCGTTTGGATGACGGAGCCCCAACTTGACACCTAACTAAAACCTTGGGTACAGTTGGAAACATATCGAATAGTAACATTTTGAAACTTTGGCATCTAATGGTTGTCTATTGCCATTAGGACCCACTGTCTTAACATTTGTGCTTCCTCAGTGTACGATTGCAGACCTTTTAACTAAATCATGTATGGCAGCAAAAGTTAGTTGCCAGAAAGCCAACAAGTATAAAGGTAAGAGAATTAGACTTATTAATGATTTGGATTTGATGACTTTGCCTACCCTATATGGTCCAGGGATCCAGTTTGAAAACTTATCCCGTACATATAGTATATTTTTAAAACAAATTGGATATTAAGGTAAATTCAGTCAGAAACAACTAACTAATGTGGATCAATAACTGCTTTGACATGCATTTTATAATTAATTATACACTTGCAGTTATGTGTACACAGGATGTTGAGGCAAGCTGATCAGGGAGTTCCAGAAGCAAAAAGATTCAGCAAGTGAAGCGTCATTATAATAAAACTAGGGATTTTATGGGTGGGTGCAGAATTCTGATATGCATCTGCAAGAACCTTTAGGCTTTTGCTATAAATGTGAAAATCTGGCTTGATTGTGGAGCATCCACTAATTCAACTCCAAAATAAACTTCCAGAGGACTACAAATTTAACCATTACTTTTTAGTTAATCTTCCCTGACTGTCTGAACTATATTTGTATCTTCAATGATTCCGCTGCAAATTTTAGGTGGGATTAAATCACCCAGTAGAGTGGTCAGCAAATATATGGTTGTTTAGATGACATTAACCCAGGTTTTGGATGAAAAGGAATCAAATTGGATCAAGCATGCTTTCAGGATGAATCTTTTATGGGTGTTGGGATACAAAAATGAATAACAGTTCTATGACCTTGTTTTCTGTGGAAGTTTAATGTGCCTCTTTATGTATGCCACACAAAAACATAACCGAACAATGGGGAAGTTTATTGTGCTCTGTTATCTATGCCACACACAAACGTTTAAAAAAATATATATATTTTTTTATTGACTTTTCTCGTATTTATAAACAGTTGTCTGCACGTTCTCCCCGTGTCTGCGTGGGTTTCCTCCGGGTGCTCCAGTTTCCTCCCACAGTCCAAAGACGTGTAGGTTAGGTAGACTGGCCATGCTAAATTGCCCTTAGTAACCAAAACAGTTAGGAGGGGTATTGGGTTATGGGGATAGGGTGAAAGTGAGGGCTTAAGTGGGTCGGTGCAGACTCGATGGGCCGAATGGCCTCCTTCTACACTGTATGTTCTATGTTCTCAATGATCCAGAGATGGTTTGATAAGATACAGGAAAAACACTGTCAGCTGTACAGCAGTATTGGTCTATCACCTAATTTCTGAAGTGTTCTGTTGGCCAGATCCAAAATAATCAAACCTAAAACGATGCAGGAAGAACTTCTCCAGAGGGTCTATGAAGGCCACATGGAAATGGAGAAATTTAGACTCAGAGTCAAATCAGCTGTTTACTGGATAGACATCTACAAAGACATCGAAAGAGTGCTGTCTACATGCAGTATTTAGCACACTGAGCTAAATTGCTGGCTTTTTGAATCAAATGAATCAAATTGAATCAAAATGTAATGGCAAAAATTAAAGAAAGTGAAAATGAGGGAATAATCAGGAACAACCATTTCACCATTAATACAAAATCAAAACACTAGGTGCTGACAATGAGAAATAAAAATGAAAAATGCTAGAGACACTCAGCCATGTCTGGCAGCCGTGAATGAGAACCTGTTGACCTTTCTGATCTAAAGCCAGTTTTGATGAAAGTTCACACACCTAAAATGTAAACTTTCTCCACAGCTGTTGCCAGACCACAGTGTTTCCAACATTAAAATATACATTGTATTTTATATTACAGAAAATGACCCAAATTGGGAGATTAAGCTTTTCTTGCATGGTAATCCTTTGTAACTGGTGTCCGTCTGTGTCAGGAGACAGTGGACTTGCACCCAGGGTATATGTCTGTTGAGGTTGATTTGAAGCAATGGTGGTTGTTTAAGGAGATATTCAATTCCTCCCAACTAAAATATATTGAAAAAGGATTGGGGGTGACATTCATGGCTAAGCAAGGAAGTTAAAGATAACATCAAGGAAAACATTAAGGCATACCACATTGAAAAGGACAGTGGCAGGCTGCAAGATGGGGAAACTTAAAGATCAACAAAGGATTACTAAAAAGATAATAAAATGAGCAAAGGTAACTTATGAAAGGAAACTAGCGCAAAATATACAAAAGGATAGTAGATAATAGGGAAGAGTAGCTAAAATGAATGTTGGTCCCTTGAAGGATGAGACGGGAGTTAATAGTGCGGTAACACAGATAGCAGAGATGCTAAATCAATGTATTGCCTCACCTTTTACCTTCGAGGATACTAGTACCACCCTAATCGTAACAGGTAATGCAGAGGTAATAGAAAATGTGGAACTTGGAACAATCATCATTAATAGGGAAAAACGCTAAACAAACTATTGGGACAGAAGACAGAAAAGTCCACAGGGCCTGATGACCTACACCAGGTGTGGGCAAACTTTTCCGTGCAAGGGCCACATTCAGAAATTCACAATTTTAAAGGGCCGCATAGTATATTAAGTAAAATAATTAATATTTTAAATAGCCAAAATAAAAGGTCTTTAAAGAAACAAAAGCACATTTATTTGATAAACAAAGTAACTCAGTAGGTAACAGAACAATGTCAATGAGAATGATGCATCTGACGGCAGTCATTTACCAGTTTGTTGAAATCAGGTGTCAAGTTGCTTGTGCTGATCCTTAACACTGACAGAAGCACAGCCTAGCCGAGTCAACGATAAAAACGCGCGTAGTGGGGTGGATGAGTGGGGTTGCCTTATTGGTCGGTTTAGTTGGGTGTGCGACCAATAGGAGTCCAGGTTACAAACAATAAGCTTATTGTTTGTAACCTGGACTCCTATTGGTCGCACACCCAACTAAACCGACCAATGAGACAGCCCCACTCATCCACCCCACTAAGCGCGTTTTTATGCGGCCCGCCAATAGAACATAGAACAGTACAGCACAGAACAGGCCCTTCAGCCCTCGATGTTGTGCCGAGCCATGATCACCCTACTCAAACCCACGTATCCACCCCATACCCGTAACCCAACAACCCCCCCCCCTTAACCGTGCTTTTTTTTAGGACACTACGGGCAATTTAGCATGGCCAATCCACCTAACCCGCACATCTTTGGACTGGGAGGAAACCGGAGCACCCGGAGGAAACCCACGCACACACTGGGAGGACGTGCAGACTCCGCACAGACAGTGACCCAGCCGGGAATCGAACCTGGGACCATGGAGCTGTGAAGCATTTATGCTAACCACTATGCTACCGTGCTGTCCCAATGAGGTGCCCGGAATCATAACCGGCATTTTTGAAAAGCCGCTGAAGTAAATGCGCTTATTGAATAAGCGCATTTACTTCAGCGGCTTTTCCCTGGCGGCTTTTCAAAAATGCCGGTTATGATTCCGGGCACCTCATTGGCGGGCCACATAAAAACCTTTGTCGGGCCGTAGTTTGCCCACCCCTGACCTACACAATAGTGTCTTAACGAAAGTGGCAAAAGAGATGGTGGATCCATTCATTTTAATATTCCAAAATTTGCTGGATGCAGGAAAGGTTCCAGTGGATTGGGAAAATGGCAATGTAATGCCCTTATTCAAAAAGAAGTCTTACAACACCAGGTTAAAGTCTAACATGGAAGGAGTGTGCTCCGAAAGCTAATGTTTGAAACAAACATGCTGGACTTTAACCTGGTGTTGTAAGTGCTTCTTACAGTGCTCACCCCATTCCAACGCCGGCATCTCCACATCTTATTCAAAAAGGGAGGGAGGCAGAAAGTGGGAAACTATAGAGCAGTTTGTTGAATGTATGCTATTGGGAAATTGTTAGAATTAATTATTAAGGAGCTAATAACAGGACATTTAGAAAGTCAAAATACAATCCATCAGAGTCAGCATGGTTTTATGAAGGGTAAATTGTGTTTGACTAATTTGCTAGAGTTCTTTGAACCTGTAACAAGCCAAATGGATAATGGGCATCCTGTAGATGTATATTTGGACTTCCAGGAGGCATTTGCTAAGGTGCCACACAAAAGATTAATACATGAGTTACGATCACATGGGATTAGGGATAATTTTATTAGCTTGGATAGAAGACTGTCTAACCGGCAGAAGATCAGGATAAATGGGTCTTTTAATGGTTGGCGAGATGCAACTAGTGGGGTGCTATAGGGTTCGGCCCTCGGGGGGGGGGGGGGGGGGGGGGGCAACTATTTGCAATATATATTAATGACTTGGCAGTCGGGATAGATGTACTGTAGCTACATTTGCAGATGCCACTAAAATAGGTGGGATAGTAAATTGCAATGAGGAAATAAGACATTTACAAATGGATGTAAATAGGTGAGTGGGCCAAAATTTGGCAGATGGATTTCAATGTGGACAAGTGAGGTTATCCATTTTGGTTGGAAAAATGGAAAGATAGTGAAATGAAATGAAAATCGCTTATTGTCACGAGTAGGTTTCAATTAAGTTACTGTGAAAAGCCCCTAGTCGCCACATTCCGGCACCTGGGATCTGGATGTTCTCATAAATGAATTGTTGCGAACTAGTATGCAGGTACAGCAGGTAACAAGGAAGGCAAATGGAATTTTGGCCCTTGCAGCTAAAGGAATGCAGTACAAAAGTAGGGAAGCTGCAATTGTACAAAGTATTGGTGAGACCGCACCTGAAGTACTATATACAGTTTTTGTCCCCTTATTTGAAGAGGCATTAGAGGCTGCTCACTAGGTTAATTCCAAGATGAGGGAGTTGTCTTAGTGACTCCTCAGCCCTTAGCAACCTTTAAAACTTATCTGGATAGGCACATGAACAGACGGGTATAGAAGGATACAGGCGGTTTATCTAGATAGGACACGTGATCGGTGCAGGCTTGGAGGGCCATGGGGCCTGTTCCTGTGCTGCATTGTTCTTTGTTCTTTGAATGTGTAGTCTTTATGTCCTGGCCTCTCTTTGGCCTTTCTGGTGCTGATGGTTCAAACTCCTTGCAGGCCTGTGAGAAGTGATGTACAAGCTGTTGCAAGGGACTTCAGCATGGGATGCCACCGTGGCTTCATCAGCACGTGAAGGAATGCAGCTATAAATACGAAGTTGAGAAAATCCAGTTTATAAATAGTTATAAGATTAAAATAACAATTTTCATATGAATTGGGGATTAAAAATTAAAAGCAGAGTTCATCTGCACAAACGTTCAAAATCTTGGGTATAAATCGCTCTAACACAAGGCAGTTCTGGCCTTTACATTGATCAATAGTTAAATACTACAATCTTATAATGAATAATCTTAAGGATGACCCTAAACAACTTGTCAACTGAGTGTAGTGACCACTATTTGCACCTCTTGGAATCCTATTTGACGAAAGGATGTTGACTAAGGTTGAAGGATGTGGACCAAAAACAAATTGTCTTGCATAAGCACTCAACATGCTTCCTGTGTGTGGGGAGGGGAGGGGTGAGGGGGGGGGGGGGGGGGGGGGTGAGAGTGTGATCCCATTTATGGTCCCATTTATGATCCCATTTATGATGTCCACCATAAAACTGTTCTGCATCCAGGCAGAGCACATGGGGTCCATGTCCAGGGGATTATAAATGCAGGTAGAACGCGTCTGGGTGAACTCTTGGGCTGGAGCTTTGGCCAGGTGCGGGCAAGAAATCCCCCAAACAGTTCACTGCACATGGTTGTCGAGGCGGAGCTGTCGGCAGGAAGGGGGTTTGGATTGGTTGGGGGGGGGGGGGGGGGCAAAATCCATCAAATAGATGGTCCCTTTAGACAACCAAATTTTAGACACGATTTTCCTACAGGCCTCAATGCTGATGTTTGGGGAAACTGCATTTAGAGGCTGGTGAATGCAGAACACCATGACCCTTAGCTCCGCTGCCCTTCTGACATCTGCCAACGACCCATCTGCGGATCGTGACGCGCACTTTGAAAAGCTCTGAATTAAGGCATTCTGCATTTTGGTCTTGGTGCACATTCCTGCCAGATTGGACAGTTTGGTTTTGGCTCTGGGCTGCAGGGAGACATCCTGATTTCAGAAACCAAAAGCGTTTCGGAAGCAGGATTGAGAAAATATGCCAAAGAGAGTTGATGCCAGGATGCAGCCTTGACCTTGATAGCCTCGGATGATGTGTTGTAATTGACAAAACTGCATCTTCTCGTGGAAAGAAGAAATGATTTCCAAGAGTCCAGGCTGGCAGCCTATATCCTGCAGTAGTTGAAAGCATCCGTCTCTGCTGACAAGTTCAAAGGCCGTGGTGAAGACTATGAAAGCAACGAAGAGTGCTCTGCGCTGTTTGCAACACTTCTCCTGTAACTGCCAAAGTGAGAAAATCATATCACCTCATCTACCACCTCAAGCCCCACTGTGACTTATGATTGATATGCGATGCCAGGATCTGCAATCTGGTCAGTGCATTGTGAGCAAACACCTTCTCTTCCCCCCCCCCCCCAAAGATGCCTCAGTAATTTTTGCCGTCATTGCGATTCCCTTTGTTTCTGTACATGGTGGCTATTTTGGGCCTCTTGCTTTCATGGTTCCTTCATACAACCCTCGAGCATTTCCAGATCCAGCAGCAGCTTGTCTGCTGTTTTGAAGTTTCAATCAGTATTGATAAGCAGATTCTAGCTCTGAGTACCTGAACTTTATTTGCTGGGCAATTGCTTGTAGTTCATGAGGGCTTTCTTCTTCATTGTGTCATGAGGCTCTGCCTCTTTATACTTGAAATTATGATTTTCAACTTTCAACTGACTGGGAATTTTGGAATCTGAACTGAGAGCTTAAAAATGGAATGGCTCATTCCAAGGTGAAAGTGAGAACCAAACGAATCGCACTGAGGGGAATGTGAAGAGAGAGAGCGCCCATAGAAAGTTGTAACTGTCAAAGGAGAGGCACTATAATGCAAAGTACTGGATATTGAAACAATCTGTGCCAGAAACAGACCCACTCCACACCTCTGGGAAATACACAATTGGTGAAATACTTCTAGACAAGTTTGTTCAGTCATGAGAGAGAGTTTGTAAGTAACAGTCAGAGTCAAGTCAATCTGCTTCAGAGGAACAGGCTGAATGAAGGCTGCTCTCTCCCTTTTTGAAATGTGTTGCTCAATTCAAGAAATAAACAAAAAAAAACCAAAAGTTCTAACAAAAAAAGAAACAAACTCTACCAGAAACCTTCCAGTGAACTGAGATGTTGTAATAATTGAATCATTATCAGCATCCAAGAAATCGGCTCATCTAAATCGGCCGCAGGATCCAGGGCTGGAAGTGGGGAGAGTGGCTGACATGTTGGCCTTTGCCTCCCTGGTAGCCTGGAAGCAGGTTTTGTTAGGGTGGCGGGCACCGGGGGGGGGGGGGGGGGGGGGGGGGAGTGACCAGGCAGAATTCCTACATCTGGAAAAGTGGATCAGAGGAGGGGTTCTTCTTGAGGTGGAGGTTGTTCACCGCCTTCTTGAAGAAATGGTAGTCGACGGGGGTGAGGGGGGGGGAGCGATTTGTTTTGTTACGGGGTATCTTTGTTTTACATTATAATTATGAAGTGGGACATGCGAGGTGTTCAAGGGAATGGAGGATTTTTTGTATGATGGTAAGTGTATAAGGATGATTGTTTCTTATGTTTTGTATATAAATTGAAAATGTCCTGAATAAAAATATTTTTTTAAAAAGCTATTCACACTTTATTATTGAAGTGTTGGCTAGTGTAGACTTGAGAGATGAACAGACACTTCCAACACTGATGAAGGTTCAACTCAATTTTATTAACTATTTCTAACTAACTAACACACGATGACTGTGGGTCTAAATGATGCTAACTTAAACTAGAGATCTAAGCCTTGTCCGAACCAGTTGATTCTCTCAGCACGTGTTGTGAGTCAGTGCTGGGCTGGATGAGTTCTTATTACACTCAGAGGCAGCACCCAGAATGAGCGGGAACTGTGGAGCCCTCTGCCTTTATAGTGTGTGTATTCTAACTGGTGATTGGCTGCGGTGTTTGTATATGTTGATTGGCCCCTGTGTGTGTCCATCAGTGTGTGTCTGCACCATGATATACTGGTGTATATTATGACATCCCCCTTTTTATAAAAAAAGTTGATGTAGGCATGTGATAATAAATAGAATGGGTGTGTGGAGAATGTACCTAGCTACGTGTGAGGTGCGAAGACATATGTACAAAGCTATATACAGGGAACAAGACTATTTACAGAGGAAGGTGCCTGGTGCAGATGTCGACCATGAACTGGAAGAACCAACGAATCTACTTACAAATCACTGGATAACGAATGCAACAATAAAGGATATAGGAAACATTTCAGAGTCCACATGTGTACAGAGTTCATAAGTTCAGTCTCTAAGGTGGACGACGAACTCTGGTTGACCAGATAATAATGTCGTTGACATATACTTGGACGCCGTCGATCCCCTCCATCATCTGCTCCATGATCCGGTGGAAAACGTCGGATGCAGAAATGATGCCAAATGGCATCCGGTTGTAGCAGAACCTGCCAAAGGGTGTGTTGAACGTACACAGCTTCCTGCTTGACTCATCTAGTTGGATCTGCCAGAAACCCTTCGAGGCATCCAGTTTTGAGAATAGCTTGGAGTGGGCCATCTCGGACGTGAGCTCCTCCCGTTTCGGAATCGGGTAGTGCTCCCGCATGATATTCTGATTCAGGTCTTTAGGATCAATACAGATCCGCAGCTCGCCGGACGGCTTCTTGACTCAGACCGTGAAGCTTACACAGTCTGTGGGTTCTGTGACCCTAGAAATGACTCCTTGCTCCTGGAGGTCCTGGAGCTGTTGCTTGGGCGGTCCCTGAGGGTCGCTGGGACTCTGCGAGGTGCATGAACGACAGGCGTGGCGTTGGGCTTGAGTAAGATTTTATACGTGTACGGGAGCGTGCCCATGCCTTCGAAAATATCATGGTATTACTGGATGATGGAGTCGAGTTGTACCCTGAGGTCTGTGTCAGAGGATGCAGACACGTTGCTTGAAGAGAGAGAGTGTACTCTCTGCACTAAGTGGAGTAGCTTGCATGCCTGCGCACCAAGCAAGGAGGCTTTTGAGGCAGTAACAATTTTGAACGGGAGAATGACTGTGTGAGCACGATGTGTCACCTCAAGGCGGCAGGAGCTGCTGGTGGCGATGGCATTGCCATTGTAGTCCAGCAATTTACAGGCAGACGGCAGGACAGCAGGCTGTACGCAGAGCTTGCGAAAATCAGATGACGAGATGAGATTGGCAGAAGCGCCAGTGTCCAGGCGGAACTTGACAGGGGACCGGTTGACCGTAAGGGTGGCACACCACTCATCATCCTGGCTGGCGCCGTGGACGTGGACGGGTTCAGTGGCACGCTTGGGGGACATCCTGTTCGTAGTAACGACGCCGATTTGGAATGGGACCTGTGGGTCATTGCAGGCAAAGCCGGAATCAAGGTCTAGAGTAGGTTCATTGATGGCAGGCTGGATAGCCCTGATGTCTCTGTGGGGCTGGGTGGACCTTTGAAAAACAGCAGGCATGGAAGATCTGCACATTGTGGCGTAGTGGCCTCGTTCGCCACACTGAAGGCAGCATCGGGACTTTGCGGGACATTGCCGCTTTAAGTGGGCGGAGCCGCAGTTGCCGCACGCCGGAGCGTCGGGACGTTCGTTGCGCCACCGCGCATGCGCGGGGCAATCCAGCGTAGCGCGCACCTGCACGAAGTGGTCGGTGACGTCAGCACGCTCGCTGCGTGTAAGCGGGGACTCCGCGAAAAGCGGGCGAAATGGCCGCCATCGTTCAGATCCAGAGCCTGAAAAGATTTAATCATTTGGACCCGTTCTGCCTCGTAAGGGGCTTGCCGCACCGTTTCAGCAGCCTGGATGCAGGAGTAGCGCGTGGAGGCATATTCATGAAGTACACAGGTCTCAATGGCCATAGAGAGAGTGAGCTGCTTTACTTTTAGTAGCTGCTGGCGCAGGGGCTCAAATTGAACACCAAAAACAATCTGGTCACGGAGCATGGAATCAGAGGTGGACCCATAGTTGCAGGACTGCGCAAGGATGCGGAGGTGGGTAATAAAGGACTGGAAAGGCTTGTCCTTACCCTGAATTCGCTGCTGAAACATGTATCTCTCGAAACTCTCGTTGACCTCGACTGCGCAGTGGCTGTTGAACTTCAGAATTATGGTCTTGAACTTTGATCTGTCCTCCCCCCTCATCAAAGGTGAGCGAGTTGTAAATGTGCAGAGCGTGGTCACCGGCTGTGAAGAGGAAGAGATCAATCTTCCGTGCGTCCGAGACAGCTTCCAGGTTCCTGGCTTCGAGGTACAGCTGGAAGCACTGTTTGAAAAGTTTCCTGTTCAAGCCCAGATTCCCTGCAATGCGGCGAGGCGGCGGCGGGCGAATGGAGTCCATTCTGTAGGATGGCGCGAGACTGGTGGAAGGCAGGTCACTGAAAGGTAGTTCTCAGAAGTGCGAGCATTCCTCAACTCCTGGTACTATGAAGTGTTGGCTAGTGTAGACGCGAGAGATGAACAGACACTTCCAACACTGATGAAGGTTCAACTCCATTTTATTAACTAACTTCTAACTAACTAACACACGATGACTGTGGGTCTAAATGATGCTAACTTAAACTAGAGACCTAAACCTTGTCCGAACCAGTTGATTCTCTCTGCACGTGGTGTGAGTCTGTGCTGGGCTGGATGAGTTCATATTACACTCAGAGGCAGCACCCAGAATGAACGGGAACCGTGGTTCCCTCTGCCTTTATAGTGTGTGTATTCTAACTGGTGATTGGCTGCAGTGTTTGTACATGTTGATTGGTCCCTGTGTGTGTCCATCAGTGTGTGTCTGCACCATGATATACTGGTGTATATTATGACAATTATCTCAGCTGACATTCTAAATTTGTAACCGGGAGAGATGCATACCAATTAAGGCCCTTTGAAAACGGTTTACTACTGTCTCCAGGTGGATTCAGGGCATTCATCATAAATATTCAATGGTAACAGCATAGCTACAGCTCTTCCATTAAACCATATGGCTTTAAATGTGTGTGAATTTTGACACTTATTTGGTAAAACAAAATTACAGTTGTGAATTATTGCAGCATGTTCATACAATGCATGCAGAGTCACAAAGCTCTGTAAAACTGTACATGTTGTTGCAATGGGAGAACTAACAAAAGTTTCCTATAAGTCTACCCCTTCCTGTTGCATGGTTCACCACGTTTTAAGCTAGTTACATATCCGTAGATTAAGATGTGAAGTCAACTGTCATATTAGAGTACCTTTAAGAAATGGGTGTTTAAGAAATGTGCCTTTAAGAAATGAGTGTTTATTAGTCATGTCAGAGTGTGGGTGGAGCTGGGCTGTCTGTCAGCTTTTTAGTTTTGTTTTAGGCTGTTTGCTGCAGGGTTTGTTTTAGTTTTGTTTTCAGTGTTGGAGCTGAAGCCAGACAGAGCAGGTGTACTGTTGATCTCTCTGCCATGAAAAGACTATCTCTTGATCATTTGGTGAATTCAGAATTAGAAATGTTCCCAGTATTAATGTAAACCTAATGTGCTTCTGTTAAAAGGTGTTTCTTGGGTTTTCTGGATGTTGTTTGGGAGGCGATTAAGGATTACTTAGTGTTGTATTCTTTGGGGGTTGTATTTGAATTGATGGTTGCTGAGATGTTCACTATGTTTTAAAAAGGTTAATTTGAGTTCATAGAATAAACATTGTTTTGCTTTAAAAAAATATTTTTCCATTTCTGCTGTACCACACCTGTAGAGTGGACCATGTGCTCCCCATGCCACAAACTATTAAAGATTGTGGGTCAGGTGAACTCCATGATACACTTTGGGGATCTGTAAACCCTGGCACATAACACAACTCTGACATTTTGGTCATTTCAGTCCTTCAACAAGATACTAACTTTTAACAAAATGTTATTCCCTTATAAAATGCAATGGAAAAATCCAATTTTGGGTAAAATCACATTGTGTAATAATACTTGAGCACAAATTGCGTGATTTACATTGCTGTTTTTCTGTTATTAGCCTGTGTCAAAATGGGGTCAAAAAACTTACATTTATAAAGTGTCCTTAATGTAGCAAAATGCTCCCCGGTGCTTCACAGGAATGTAACCAGACAAAAAAACGGCTAACGGAATAACATTGTTATATTTACTGAGGGAGGGAAATTATTGAAAAATTGTTTAATAACGTTATGAATTTGATTGTGGAATTTTAACAATTTGGAAGCCGACACAGTAGCAATCTTCAAAAAGAAATGGATAAATCCCCTCCATGGGGCAGATGAGTGTATAATGTTTTCAATGAGTTGATGCAGGCACGATGGGCCGAATGGACCTATTGTGCAGTGATTCTGTTATTTTATTAAAAATGCAAGATGACATTCTCCTGACTGTTCAGTGAGTAGTTCAAACAAGTGGAACAGGAACCTCTGAGTTTGATCCCTTAATGCAAATGGAAAATACTGTGGATGGCGGAAATGTGAAATAAGAAGAGAAAATGCTGGAATTATAGAGCAGGTGAAGGGCCATCTGTGAAGAGACAAATAATAATACTTCAGGTTGATGACTGTTCAAAAAACTTAGAAATGCAGTAGTTTTTAAACGAGTCTAAGTGGGGGAGGGCAATGTGCAGAGAGGGTGGTACGGTAGCACAGTGGTTAACACAGTTGCTTCATAGCTCCAGGGTCCCAGGATCGTTTCACGGCTTGGGTCACTGTCTGTGCGGAGTCTCCCCGTGTCTGCGTGGGTTTCCTCCGGGTGCTCCGGTTTCCTCCCACAGTCCAAAGATGTGCAGGTTAGGTGGATTGACCATGATAAATTGCCCTTAGTGTCCAAAAAGGTTGGGTGGGGTTACTGGGTTATGGGGATAAGGTGGAGGTGTGGGCGTGGGTTGGGTGCTCTTTCCAAGGGTCGGTGCAGACTTGATGGGCCGAATGGCCTCTTTCTGCACTGTACATTCTATGATTCTGTGAAAAAGAGCAAAAGGAAAGGGTGAAAGAAAGTGAGAGACTAAATGACAAAAGAGGTATCGATGCAGAGCTTAAAAAAAAAAGTGACAATGGGACAAGTAAAATAAATGATGTGGCAAGAGGAAGTTTGAATTGCAGACTGATGAGCAGCTACCATCCAAAAGCAAAAATAAGGAAAGATGAGACAAGACTGAAATGGAACCTTGCACAGAGAATGGAAACAAAATGGGGGCGGAGATTAAGGCCTGAAGTTATTGCACTCGATGTTGAGTTCAGAAGCCTAATCAAAATTGCAGTGTTCCTCAAGCTTTCACTGAGTTCCCTTGGAACACTGCAGGAGGCCAAGGTCAGAGAGGTCATCAGTAGAACAGTGAGGTGAATAAAAATAACAGGTGGCCTGGAGCTCAGAGTCATGCTTGCGGACTGAATGGAGGTGTTTTCATAAAGTGGTCACCCCATTTGCATTTGGTCCCCCCAATGTGGACCAGATTGCAGTATGAGTAGCAAATGCAGTATCCCTAAATTGAAAGAAATACACCTAATTGGCAGTTCACCTGTCTGGTGATCTACCAGGGCCTAGTTTTTAGGCCTGACTAAAATTGGCCATTTTAAATTAAAGAATTGGTACTTTAATATGCGCCACAGCCACCCCAGCACAGCCCCATGGAAATTCGAGTTGGCCAAGTTCAAATACACAACCAACAGACAAGCTACCAGAACATGTCTGGAGCTGCCCCGTCAACCAACCATCAGGAGATCGTCACACCCTATTGACATGCACAGGTTTACTGTCAGTAGCCCAGATCAGGCCAGACTTTCTGTCACCCAGAGTTTCTGCAGTTACCTTATTTGGAAACAGATTATGTGCAGCCCACACTACCAGAGATAGGACGCCTGGGGCGGGCTCAGATGGTCTGTCAAACGGTCATCAACCGGACCATTGGATGCTGAGACTCCTCCAGAGGCACCATTGACAGAAAGCCAAAGGAAATGGCAAAGGAAGGGGGATAAAAACAGACACTCCGGACCCCTCGGCATCAAAGACTCTGTGTGGGAGGTGGCCTTGACCAGACCAGAGAAGTGAAGACCAGACCGGAAGGAAGGAAGGAAGGAAGAGACTACCAGTGAAAATAACCTTTGTGAATAAGGACCACAGGAAATAATGATCAGATCCATAGTCCTGCCAAGACATCTTTGCGGGTAATATACAATGATCGTGGGTACCTCCAGTATTTTATGGATAATTTAAGGATTAATTGTATCAAATAAATATTGTGAATTTGAACTTGTATTTGTGGCTTTGTTCTCCTTGTTAATAAAGACACCTCGGTAAGCCTTTTGAGTAAGTAAACTGGCCAAACGTATCTGAGATTTTGCAGGTACAACACCTGCAAGGAGTGTTTGGGGGCCTTGGGCAGATCGGATCAAGGAGGTAAAAGGGGAGGTGTTGAATCGCCTTTGCTTGTGTGGAAAGGTTTCATGGGAAGGGGAGGGTATTGTATTTAAGGAGTGGACCAAAATGTCGCAGAGGGAACGGTCCCTTTGTAATGCTGAAAAGGAAAGAGCAGATGTGTTTGTAGATGGCATTGTGCTAAAGGTGCAGGATGATCTGTTGAATGTGGAGGTGGGTGAGGTGAAAAGTGAGGACAAGTGGAACCCTATCGAGGCTCTGGGGGGGGAAGGGGAGGGCTGGAATCCTTGGTTGAGGTAAAGCGAAGACATACGAGAAGCATTGGTATGGAAGTTTACATTGTTAGAACGTGTGCTGTAGGGATACTTGGAGAATAGAATTCATAGAATCATAGAATTTACAGTACATTGCGTCTGCACCGGCCCTTACCAAGAGCACCCTACTCAAACCCACTTCTCTACTCTATCCCCATAACCCAGTAACACCACTTAACCATTTTTTTGGACACTAAGGGCAATTTAGCATGGCCAATTCACCTAACCTGCACATCTTTGGACTGTGGGACGAAACCAGAGCACCCGGAAGAAACCCACAAACTCAGTAACTAGCATGTGAGGAAGTGTAGTTAAGGTAGCTGTGATAGTCAGTGGACTCATAGTGAATATTTATTTATAGCTTATTCCCAGAAATGGAGACCAAGAAGTCGAGGAAGGGAAGAGTCAGAGATGGGGGCTGGATTTTCTGATTCTGGGGCTATGTCCTCATGCCGGCGTGGGAACAGTATGGCGTAAAACGAGTACCAATTCCCCGTTTTGAAAGGGGCTAGCAGGACGGCAGCGTAGGGCACGTGGCTCTTTCTGCTGATACGCCCCGGAGAATTGCCGGGTCCGTGGCTGTGCATGCCCATGGCAACGGCCTGCAGCAGCCGCCCTGTGGTCGGCTCGCATGCCCCGGACCACCCCTCCCACAGTGCCCCAGCCCCGAATAATATCCGCCCACTGATTGGCCCTCTCCCGACTGTGGAGGCCCTGGACTGAGTCCGCAGCCGCAACGCCAAGTTCCCTACGGGTGAGACCACATGCAACTCACGCTGTCGGGACCTCGGCTGGTCGGGGGCGGAGCATCGGGGGGGGGGCACGCCTCAGGCAATGTCCTGAGGTCGTCGATACATGGCGAGGCATACTCCTAGATTACGCTGCTTTGGAGGGGGCAGAAGTGGGTTGGTTAGGGATTGGTTGGGCCTCCAATCAAGGAAGAAGTAGAGAGCTCTCAGACATTCCTGGTGGCGGGGAATGTCCATGGTGAAAAGGATATAGTAAAGACCAAGAAATTGAGGGTATTGAAAAATAGGTGGGAAGAGATTGGATAATGGGGGGGGGGGGGGGGGGGGGGCGGGCAGTCAAGATAGGAAGCAACTGCTTTCCCTCTGGTTTGCTTTCAGCATTCCGAAGGAACCGTTCCCTCCATGTGACCATGGTTCATTCCTCAATCACTTCCCACGTTCCCACCCTTTCCCATGGCATCCCTTCGTACAAGAACAGGAGATACAACACCTGTCTTTTTACCTCTCTCCTCAATGTCCAAACCAAATGCCCCTTTCAGGTGAAACGTGTTTGTTCCTGAAATAATATTTCCGTGTAAACATACAAGTGGAACCTAACGGTGGGTTATTCTCTGGCCCTTGCTTCGCCACTGCTGAATTTCACGCACAGAATTGCAGGTAAACGTGTATTTCTTTCAATTCACTATTCATGGTTCACAATGCAGTCTGCCCAACAATGGAGAGACCCAATGAAGGTTGTATGACTGCTTTGTGAAACACTTCTGTTCAGTTTCAGGCAGAACCGTGAGCTTCTAGCCACCTGTCATTTTTATTCCGGACTTCTCTGTCCTCTGTCTCCTTCAGTGTTCCAGTCAGGCTAAAGGACAGTATCTCACCTTTCAAGCTATACCATTCTTTTGCCGTCTGGATTCAGCAATGAGTTCAACAATTTCAGATCATAAACCCCGTCTCCATTTTGTTTCCCTTTACTTTGCACTTTAGGTTTTGCACTCATTTTTGTCTTGATTTTGGGCAGCACGGTGGCGCAAGTGGTTAGCACGGTAGCCTCACGGCGCTGAGGTCCCTGGTTCGATCCCGGCCCTGGGTCATTGTCCGTGTGGACTTTGCACATTCTCCCCGTGTTTGCGTGGGTGTCACCCCACAACCCAAAAGGTGTGCAGGGTAGGTGGATTGGCCTCCCCTTAATTGGAAAAAATGAGTTGGATACTCTAAATTTATTTTTAAAAAAATAAAAATGTCTTGATTTTGCTTTTGGATAGCAGCTATTCACAGTCTGCCATTCACACCATCTCTAGTCACATGTCTTGTTCCTTCACTTGCCCCTTGCCACTCCCTTTGGTCCTGAACCACCACCTTTGCCAATTAATCTCTCCCACCTTGTGCACTATCACAGACCTCCCCTTTTCTTTTTCCACTCTCCTTTTCATTTATTTCATTTTGAACCTACTAAATTTTTGATGAGACGTCATCAACTTCACAAAACGTTAACTCTCTGTTTCCACACGCTGCCTGAACTGAGTATTTCCAACGTTTTCTGCTTATTTTATTTGTGTTTGATCCATTTTTCTCAGTCAAGGAAACTGCCCTTTGTTGTATCATAATAATAATCTTTATTGTCAGAAGTAGGCTTACATTAACACTGCAATGAAGTTACTGTGAAAAGCCCCTAATCGCCACATTCCGGTGCCTGTTTGGGTACACGGAGGGAGAATTCAGAATGTCCAAATTACCTAACAGCATGTCTTTCAGGACTTGTAGGAGGAAATCGGAGGACCCGGAGGAAACCCACGCAGACAGGGAGAATGTGCAGACACCGCAGTGACCCAAGCCGGGAATCGAACCTGAGGACCCTGGAGCTGTGAAGCAACATTGCTAACCACTGTGCTGAATTAGGAAAGGAGCATGTTATGCTGTTGCTATTGATTACTGTCCAGGCATTCCTTTCTGAAAGACAGTGTGTGTGAATCTTGGGTGAACCATGATTGGGTTTGGCTGTGTCCCTCTCCCCCCTCCGTGCAATCAAGTAACCTGCCCACGATCCTCATGAAGAACATTTGCATGAAGAATGGCTGACTGGATTTGAAAGGAATTAGAAATGATGGCGCCACATCTCCAGAAGAAATTAATCTTTTCCGATTACAAATGCCAGAGACAAATTAACAAGGAAGAGATTGTTTTGTAGTGCTTAAGGTCCAGTTATAAAGAGCAAACGAAAGCAATTTGTACCATCGGGGTATTTAGTTTGTGCTACATCTAAGGTAACCAATAGCCTGGAGTACATTGTGAAGCTGCTCACATCGACAAACTCAGTTGACATCAGAAACTGAAAGTGCCATTGACAAAATCTGAACCCTGAAATGTGTTTGTTCCTGAAACAATATTTCCGTGTAAACAGACAAGTGAAACCTAATGGGTGGGTTATTCTGTGGGCCTTGCTTCGCCACGTTTGAGTTTCACGCACAGAATTGCAGGTAAAAGAGAACTGCCGTGAAATAGTGTAATTTGAGTTGAAGTGCTCTGGTGAGTTTAATTGGAAAGGTATTGGATTTTCTATGACACATTACAGGGGAAAGCATACTCTTTATATTTAGTAGGCAGTAATTTGTTGAAGGATTGAAACGGTAGAAATCAGAAGGGAAATGCTGGATTGTTTCTACATCACCAGAACTAGTTCTGTGCTGCAGACTTAATATATATGTGCTTACAGTTTGTGTGTAGACAAATCTTGTTCAGCCATTTATTCTCCATATGCCTTTAAAATAGAGCCAAATCTCCAGATGCAGTGTTTATTGTTTTTAGGATTTTCACAAGAGCTGCAGAGGGAATTAAATTCTGTGATTTTCTTAAACAACCTGCTGCTTGAATAGATCTCATAAATCCAGCATGAAACATGGGATATAGTTAGAGTAAGAAGAATTAGAAATGGGAGAAAGTATGTGCAGAATAAATCCAAGGACTGGGAGAGCCACAATGAAGGTAGATCTCCAATTTCACCCTGCTTTGGCTAGTCTCTGCATGTATTCAAGTAAATATAATAGTGCCATAATTAGTGACAGTGAAAGTACTGCAATTAGATTGCATGGGAATAAGGGATATACTGTTAAAATTATTTTTACAATTCGTTTTTGAAGGGAAACATACACCAAAGTACTCTGGAAGCTGGAAATCTGGAAATAAAGACAAAATATGCTGGAAATAGTCAGCAGGCCTGGCAGGATCTCTGGAGAGGGAAGCAGTTAATGAGTGGGATTCTCTATTTGAGAGATGAAGTGCCAACACCAGGACTGAATGGGGAGGTATTCCATGGTCCCGCTGGTGGCACCGGTCCTGGAGGAATTCAGGGGCAGCACTCCCACCATGTAGAACTAGGGCAATTCCAACTCGTGTCGGCATCGGATGGATTCGCTGTGGTCAGGATTGGCACTGGAGAGCCTGTCACACTGGAGCTGCACATAAGCACTCCACTCCCCACACACTCTCATTCCAACCAAGATGACGCCACACCGGAAAGCGGCCCTGAGATTCGCGGATGCAGAGCACGGGATATTGCTGGACACCAGGGAGGAGAGGTGGGACAACCCTGCTCCTAGGGTGGGAAGGCTGTTGCCACCCGTCGATGTTAACCGGGCTTGGGCGCAGGTGGCAGAGGCCGTGAGTGCCATGGGCCCCACTGCAAGGACCGGGCAACAGTGCCGGAACGGGCTGCACGGCCTCCTCAGGACAGCCAGAGCAAGTCACCAGTTTTATGGCCTGGCACCACTGCCCCCCACACCCACAACACCACCCTCATGCGGCCCTCACCATGCTGCCACGTAGGCAGTGCTGGGTTAAGGTGGGCAACCACCCTGGCCAGACATGATGAGTCACCAGCTCCGTGCCCTGGCACCATCCCGTCTCACACACCCCACCCCTCAGCCCCCACCACCTCCCCAGAGGACGACTACACCCCACCCGCCAATAACCCTCTTGCACTCCACCCCACACTACATGCCATCATCCGTACCGCCAGCCATGGCCGGGTGCCCCTCATACACAGGCCAATAGCTGTGGACACCCTGCGATGTCCACGTCCGAGTATTTCACACTGCATTATCTGTCCCCCCAGGAGAAGGCGGCCCACAAACACAGGGAGCAGGAGAAGATCGGAGGGGGGCCACTGGACCTATGGGCCATCATTGTTGTGGAGCAGACGCCGTTGGACCTGGTTGGTGGGATTGGTGAATGGACAATCGTAGAGGCAGAGGTCGGCATGAGACAATAAAGTGAGCCCCCAATGTGTTACGATATCCCTGGTGGAACGAAGGTTTTGGGCTCCAAGGCAGACAGGGCATGTTACGCCATGGATGCATCTGTGCACGGAGTTCTGTGGCAGGATTCTCCACGAACCGGCGGGGCGAGTCACTCCGGCGCCGAGGAGTGGTGTGAACCACTCTGGCGTCGGGCTGCCCCAAAGGTGCAGAGGATGGGGCTAGGCTGGCGCTGGCAGGGTTGGCACTGTGCCAGCCGGCGCGGAAGGGCATGGCGCCACACCAACTGGCGCTGAAGGGCCTCCGCCGGCCAGCCCGTGTTGGCGCATGCACTGGAGCGCCAATGTGTGTTGGCATCATCCCAGCGCATGCGCAGAGGGGTTCTTCTCCGCACCGGCCATGGCGGAAGTTGACAACGGCCAGTGCGGAGGGAAAGAGTGCCCCTATGCCACAGGCCCGCCCGCAGATCGGTGCACCCGGATCGTGGGCCAGGACACTGTGGGCGCACCCCCTGGGGCCAGATCCCCCTGCGCCCCTCCGAGGACTCTGCAGGCCGGCCATGGAGCCAGGTCCCGCCGGTAAGGATCTGTTGTGATTTACGTCGGCGGGAACCACCGAAAACGGGCGGCTACTCGGCCCATCGCGGGCCAGAGAATCGCCGGGGGGGGGGGGGGGGGGGGGGGGAGGGAGCCGCGAGCTGCGAGCTGCGATTCCTGCCCCCGCCAAAACTCTGGCGCCGGAATATTCGGCAGCCGGCGGGGGCTTGATTCATGGCGCTCCCCCGGCGATTCTCAGACTCAGTAGGAGGTCGGAGAATCCCGCCCCTGGGAGACACCGGACAGGTCCCAATTGGTGCCTGGAAGGACCCAGAACATGGTGTAAATGTTCAGGGAGACCGTCATCTTGAAGGCCAATGGGAGTGGGAGTCCTCCTCCAAACTCCCATGGTTCCAGGTGCTCCACGATCTAGCGCAAACTCCCATGGTTCCAGGTGCTCCACGAACTAGCGCAGATGCCGCAAGGTCTCCATGCTCAGCCACAGTCATTGGCGACACGGCCTGCTGGGCAGCTGGCACTCCACCCCTACCGTCTGGCCCCAACTCCTCTGGGGCAGGTAACCGGTTCTGCAGGGTCCTCTCCGAGCAGCTTCTGCTCATGCAGCCTCAGTGCATCCACCAGGGCTGCAGCGGCCAGGAAGCTACAAGCAGGGTGCAACCTGGTTACAGGGGAGGCAGCGCCTGCCACCAATCGGTGCCATTCCTCGTAGAATGTGTGAAATGGGGGGTCGATCATGGGGGGAGGGGGGCTGGTGGAGTGGGTTGGTTTTCTTTTTCTTTGCTTATGTGGGGGGTGGAAGCGGTGAGGGAGGGGGAGGGTTGCTGACATGGGTGGAGTTTGTGTGACGCAGTTGGTTAATGGGGGTTGGCGGTGGACATCTTGGGGAGACCCCAAGGGTGAGCGAGTTGTGGTCCTGGGGGAGCTGGTTAAAGAAGGGATATGGCTGCTCGGGAGGGACGGGGCAGGGAGCCCCTCAAACCGGTTGATTGCTTGGAACATTTGGGGATTAAATGGGCCGATTAAGAGGTCTCGCGACATTGCGCATTTAAGGAGTTTGAAGGCGGATGTGGTGTTTTTTCATCAGACACAATTGAAGGTGGGGACCAGATGAGGTTAAGGAAGGGATGGGGCAGGTATTCCATTTGGGGTTGGATATGAAGTCAAGGGGGGGGGGGGGGGGGTGTTGGCACTGTTGATCAATAATAGGATGGCCTTTGAGGTGGGGATTATAGTGACAGACCCTGGGGGTAGATTTGTGATAGTGTGTGTGGAGGTTGGAGGTGCTGCTGAATGTGTATGGCCAAAATTGGGATAACGTAGAGGCTTTGAGGCTGGTTTTGGCAAAGATTCCGGACCTGGACATGCACCGGCTGATTATGGGGGGGGGGGGAACGGGGGACGACGACTTTATTATGGTGCTGGACACCAGGTTGGACCGGTTGTGTCCCAGGTGTCTGAAGGTGTCGGCCATGGAAAAGGAGCTGTTGCGGGTTATGGAATGCGAGGGAGGGGCAGACCCGTAGTGGGTTGAGAGGCCGAGGGCGAAGGAATTTTCATACCTCTTGCACGTCCACTGGTTGTGTTACTGGATTGATTTCTTTATCCTGAACAAGACGCTGTTGGCAGGGGTGGTTAGATTGGAATATTCGACGATCATGGTGTCTGACCAAGAGCTGCATTCGGTGGAATTGTGGGTGGCAAAGGGGAGTCCCCAACGGCCGCAGTGGAGGTTGGATGTGGGGTTATTGCCGGATAAGGAGGTTTGTGAAATGATAGGAGTGGCTATTCGGAACCATGTGGAGCACAATAAGAAGGGGAGGTTTCCGCCTTCATGTTGTGGGAGGCACTGAAGGCAGTGGTAAGTAGGGAGTTTATCTCAATCCGGGCGCACAAAGAGAGGATGGAGTGGGCTGAGACGTTGAGCTTGGTGGAGACCATTCTGAGTGCTGCCCAGAGGTACTCGGGGGTGCCTGTAGAGGCGCTGTTGAAGGAGAGACAGAAGCTCCAGATGGAGTTTGGACTTTTGTCCATGGGAAAGGTGGTGCGACAATTGCGCAAGGGCAGAGGGGCAGGTTGTGAATAAGGGGAGAAAGCCAGCAGGATGCTGGCACATCAGCTGAGGAGGCAGGCGGTGGCGAGGGAAATTGGCGAGGGTAGTAATGGAGCCGGAGGAGGCGAATGGCGTATTTGAGGCTTTTTACCCAAAATTGTATAGCTCGGAACCTCGAGGGGTGGATGAGGGCACGGGGCGGTTTTTGGATGGCTGGAGTTTCCAAGGATGGCAGAGACGAAGGTGCGATTCTCCGCAAATGCGGCGAGTCGTAAAGGCTGCCGTGAAACTGGCCGTGTTTCACCGCAGCCTCCGCGCCCCCTCCCGGGACCCGATTCTCCCCCCCGGGCGGGGCTAGCAGTGGGGTCCCGTGAAGCACGGCATCGTGGACTTAGCGATCATCGCTAAGTCCGCGCGCCAAGCGTCACGCCGGCTGACGCGCACGATGACGTCAGCAGCGCATGCGCGGATTGGACGGCTCCAACCCGCGCATGCGCGGGGCTGTAATCTCCCTCGGCCGCCCCGCGGACTGATCCTGCGGGGCGGCGGAGGGAGAAAGAGTGCGTCCGTTTCGGACACACTGCCCACGATCAGTGCCCACTGATCGCGGGCCCATGCCCCCCTTGGCACGGCCGTGGTACTGCCGTGCCAATCGGGGCCCTGGATGCCCAGAACGGGCATGTTGCGGCCGTTTTTACGACGGCAGCAAGCAGGTGTGTTTGCTGCCGTAAAAACGGCCGTAAAGGCCTGGGAACTCGGCCCATCGGCTTGGGGAGAATCGCTGTTCGCCGTAAAAAACGGCGAGCAGCGATTCGTGTCGTGGCGGGGGGGGGGGGGGGGGGGAGAGAATAGCGGGAGGGCGTGAAAAATGTTGGGGATGCCCTCCCGCTATTCTCCGACCCATCGTGGGCAGCGGAGAATCGCGCCCATTTTATTCTTTGAATCTTAACAACCAATCCAGATCGATTCATGTTCTGTACCCATTCTTACCAAATCGCCTCAGGTAAAAAATCTGAAATGAAAAATGAAATGAAAATCGCTACTTGTCACAAGTAAGCTTCAAATGAAGTTATTGTGAAAAGCCCCTCATTGCCACATTCCGGCACCTGTTCGGGGAGGCTGGTACTGAAATGTTTGCAATGTTGACAGGCTCGTTAAAATATCAAAAGCACTAGTCAGATTCACATAGTCACTCTGTCCCTGGTTGAATTATGCCACAATTTAAAATATATAAACAGAACATTACCGGCAGAAAATATTCCATTATCTTGAATTTTTCTACTATATTTTCATGATAATTGGATTGATGATACTGCTGTTCAACTTCAGATGAACTATAAATTCCTATGTAGTTTTTGGCAAATCTTTCAAGCGATTGTGCTGAGAATTCTACTTTTCAAAAGACAGGCAAATGACTTATTGATATTTAAAAGCAATGTTATTCCTTTGTAATGTGTTGTGATTGCTACAATTTAAATCACAAGGTACAGTAGCACTTTAGTTCAAATAGCAGGATTCAGCTGCAACATTCTGTGATCCTTTATTGTCTTTAATGGTATTTGTCACCAACAAAAAAGGTCTCACCAAAAGCCATAAAAGTCAGAAGTCATCACAAACACCATCTGTATATTATGCCGCTGTGTCAAGGACAGAAAATAGCTTGGGTGTGTAGGTGATCCTCAACCACTTGAGAGTCGAGACTTACAATTCATGATGTAATCTGAGTCCCTTGACGTGATACTACCTTGTAAACATTTCAGGCGACATGTTATTCCACAAGGATAATGGTAGATTCTGAAAACAGGAACATGCAAGAATGATGTATGAGGATTTTAATATTTTTTCAAATGTATTTTATTACAAACATGCATAAAAAAGAGCAGTAACATACACAACACATTCAATAACCTACAGTTCGTAATATTTTCACCATTTTGCCCCCTGACCTTCCCCCTTTGCCTCCCCCACGATGAACAATTCCTCAAATATTGTCATGAACAACCCTCACCATACCTGAAAGCCCTCCTCAGATCCCTTCAACTCAAATTTTTTTTCAAATGTAGAAAGTCATACAAGTCCCCCAAGCCAGACCGCCTCCCCCAGTGGTGTATCTGCCCTCCAGTTTAACAAAATCCTTCGTTGGGCAACGAGAGAGACGAAGACCACAACATCAGCCCCCCTCCCCTCCATCAGCTCCGGCATTTCCAATACCCCAAAGATCGCCACCATTGGGCGCAGCCTGATCTCCACCCCCATAATTTTGGACAACGTCCCAAAGATCGCTTCCCTGTGCCTCTCCAGCTTCTCACAATCCCACAATCTGTGTGTGTGATTCACCGGCTCCCGCTCGCACTTCTCACACTCGTTATCCACCCCATGAAAAGTCCCACTCATCCTTGCTCGCGTAATGTGCACCTTGTGCACAATCTTGAGCTAAATCAAGCTCACCGTGGCGCAGGAGCAGGTAGCATTCACCCTACGCATCGTCTCACATGACAGACCCCGATCTATTCCCCCCCCACCTCCTCCCAGTTGCACATGATCCTCGTCACTTGCGCCCTCTTCCCAAACCACGAATATATATATATATCTCCAATCCTACCCTCTCTCGACTCATCCGGGAGCAGCAGTTGCTCCAATAGAGTATACCACAGCAACCTGGGGAACGTCCTCCACTCCTTTCTTGCGAAGTTCCCCACATGCATATACTTTAATTCACTCTCACTGGGCAACTCAAACCTGTCCCGCAGCTCTTCCAAACCCGCAAACCACCCCTCCCTCATCCTCTCCAGCCCCGTCTCCCTCCATTTCCTATACTTCCCATCCATCTCCCCCAGCTTAAACTTATGGGGCGGGATTCTCTCACCCCGGGCCGGGCTGGAGAATCGCCGCGACTGGCGCCAAAGCCGGGACGCGATTCACCGGAGAGTGGAGAATTGGTGCCATTGGCGCCAGTCGTGGGCTTCTCTACGGGGCCCCCACGCCGGCGATTCTCCACCCGCGATGGGCCGAGCAGCCATACCAAAAAACCAGAGTCCTACCGACGCCGTTATAACCTGATCTTACCCGGCAGGACCTCGGCTTGGAAGGATCCGGGGTCTGACCCCAGGGGGGGCCTCCGCTGTGGTCTGGCCTGCGATCGGGGCACACCGATCGGCGGACCGGCCTATCGGGCTGGGGGCCTCCTTTGTTCCCGCTGGCCCCTGTAGCCCTACACCATGTTGCATTGGGGCCGGCGTGGAGAAGGGAGATACCGCGCATGCGTGGAAATCGTGCCGGTTGTACTGCGCTTGCGCGGACCCGCGGCCCCTATCTGAAGCTGGGATCGGCCGCTGGAGCGGTGTGGATCACTCCAGTGCTGTGCTGGCCCCTGTAGGGGTCAGAATTGCTGATGCTGAGGCCACGTTGACGTTGTCGGGATACGCAATGGTGTTTACAACGGCGTCAACACTTAGCATCAGGATCAGAGAATCCCACCACCACCACCATCGCCTCACCTTCTCCATGTTTGCTGCCCAATTATAATGCAGCAGATTCGGGAGCGCCACTTCTCCTTCTGCCTCTGTCTTGGTAGCATTGTCCTCTTTACCCATGGCACCTTCCCCACTCATACAAACTCTGAACTGTCTCCAGTTTCCGGAAGAAGTCCTTCGGGAGAAAGATCGAGAGGGCCTGGAAAACAAACAGGAGCCTTTTTTAGCACATTCGTTTTCACGGCCTGCACCCTCCCTGCCAATGTCAGGTGTAGTGTATCTAATCTCTTGAAGTCCCCCCTAACCTCCACCACCAACGTTGTCAAATTCCACTTGGGCATCTTAGTCCATTCCCTCGTCACCTGGATCCCCAAATACCTGAACCTTTCCTGAGCTACCTTAAACCTCAGTTAAAATCTCCACCTGTAATCAGTTGTTGCTTATCCAGTTTCAGGATTGCTCCCAGCAATCATCCGAATTTGGCGCATATACATTAACTAGCACCAGAGGCGTCCCTTCCTATATCCCACTCACTATTACATATCTCCCCTCACCCGTCTCGAGTCCTGTACTTCCTTAGCTCCTACAAACCCCATTCTCTCATTCAGCAAAATGGCCACTCCCTGCGACTTCGAGTCAAACCCCGCGTGGAATATCTGTCCCACCAATCCCTTCCTCAGCCTAACCTGTCCTTCACTTGGAGGTGCGTCTCATGTAAGAAGATCACCTCTGCCTTCAAATTCCTCAAGTGCGCAAAGACCGGAGATCTCTTAATAGGTCTGTGTAGCCCCCAAACAATCCGTACCGGAGGCTTACCCCTCCATTCCCCTTCATCATCATTCAGCGTCCCCCCTCCGGCTCTGCCTCCTCCAATACTATCCTAAATCGGGCAGATCCAAGATGGCCCCCCTTCCTCTAAGACCATGCGTAGTCTCCAACTTTGCTGCATTGCAGTTCCTCCTCCTCCTCCCCTCTCTCCACCCCTCCTGCCCTGCCCCCAACTGGCCACCTCTCTCGACCTCCTCCCCCACCTCACCTCCATTCACCAGCATTACCTGCCAGCGTGGCAGCTCCCGCTCAAAGGCCCTCCTACATGGCCATCCCCCACCAGCAGCAAAAAAAGAACCGAATTTGCAATCCACCCCCTCCAAAAAGGACACCACTGATGGCGGGGTGGCGGGTGGTAATTACCCCTGTACAAACTTAGAAACTTGTATCTCCGCAAAATACAATATGCAATAACAACAACCAACAAATAAAGACAAAAGAGCCTCCCAGTCCAGCAACATACATCAATTCTAACCAACCTTTATAGATGCAGCTCCTCCATCTCACACCAATTCTCAGTTCTCCTCCAGTTTATGGTCTCTTATAAACCTCTCCTGGAGTTTCGTAATCGTATTCCCAGCCTTCAAATGTGACCCACAGTTTCGCTGGGTACAGCACCCAAAACCAAATTTTCTTTTGGTACAATGGCACTTTGGCCCTGTTCAATCCTGTGCGTCTCTTCGCCAGCTCCGCTATATTCGGACCCGGTTCCCCTCCCATTCACAGTCTCGCTTCTCCCTGGCCCATCGCCAGATCCTTTCCTTCTTCACAAATTTGTGCATCCGAACAATCACCAATCACAGTGGCTCCCTCTGCTTTCGGCCTCTCCATTAAAGGCCTATGGGCCTTATCCACCTCGTTACTCCACCAGTCTGGCCAACATCTGTGACACATATATTGTGGCGCTCATCCCTTCCACACCTTCTGGCAGCCCCACGATCCGAAGGTTCTGCCTCCCAGACCTGTTTTCCTGCTCCTCCACCTTCACCTTCAATGACTGACACAGGTCCCCCAGGGCCCCTACCTCTGCCTTCATGGACACAATCTGATCCAATGTCTCCACTTCCCGCAACTTCACCCCTTGTGCCTCGAGGTACTTTTCCACTCGGTCCGTCGACCCTCACAGAGATACTGCAGCACCCTCGCTGGCCTTCGACCAGTCTCCATACATCTCCTTCCTCTGCTGTTGAAATTCATCTCTGATGAAGGCCATCAACTGCTCCCCATCAAGGCCTTTCCCACTGGCATCAACCTGTCCCCCTCCGTCATTTTCTCAATTGTTGCTGCACCATGAGTTCCCTCCAATTCCTTAGCCAGGTTTTTGACCGATCTTTGCTGGTTCCGGTAGCGAGCAGACATATCAATCTTGGGGAGGACCTCACCCTCTCCACCTTCTACATCTCTGTCTTGCTGAGGCTATCCCACTAACGGGTATAAAGTGCTCAATGCCTTCGAGCTGGATCTGCCCTGTGTGCGACAACTCACTCCATGGCCACCACCGGGCGTCCTGTATATTTAATCTAGGGCTGGATTCTCCCGTTTCCTCAGCCGCGTGTTTCTCGCCAGTGCGCTGTTTGCTGGTGGCGTGATTCATTCTTCCCGTCTTCCTACCGCTTGTCAATGGGATTTCCCATTGAAGCCACCCCATACTGCCGACAAACCTGTGGACGGGGTGCGGTGCCAGCGGGAAAAGGGAACCCCAACAGCCAGAGAATTCCGGCGCTAATATACAAACAGAGTTCCAGGCCATATAATGGGATGCAAGTTTAATGGGCGCGATTCTCCTAAAACGGGAGAAATCGTAAGGTTCCCGACCGGGAACTGATTCTGGTCCCCGGTCGGGGCTAGCAGCCCGACGCCGCAAGCTCCGGCATCACGGGCTTAACGAATTTCGTTAAGCCCGCTTGCCGGAGTTAGCGCCGGCTGACGTGTCATATGACGTCAGCCGCGCATGCGCGGATTGGAAGATTCCAAGCCGCGCATGCGCGGATGACGTCATCGCGTATTTGCGCGAAACCCGCGCATGCGCGGGCCGGGATGCCCCTCAGCCGCCCCGCGAATGGATACTGCGGGGCGGCGGAAGGACAAATAGTGCGCGGGCATCGGGCCCGCTGCCCGCGATCGGTGCCCACCGATCGCGGGCCCATGGCACCCTTGGCACGGCCGTGGTACTGCCGTGCCAATCGGTGCCATGGTTATAAAAAGCGAGTTGTTCCCGCCGTTTTTACGAACGGCCAGACCAGGTCTGTTTGCCGTTCGTAAAAACAGCGTAAAGGGCTGGGACTTCGGCCCATCGAACAGCTGTGAATCGCTGCCGGCCGTAAAAAAACGCCGGCAGCGATTCGTGTCGGGAGTTGGGCGGGGGGGGGGGGGGGGGGGGGAGAATAGCGGGAGGGCGGGAAAAATGTCGGGAAGGCCCTCCCGCTATTCTCCGACCCGTCGTGGGGGTCGGAGAATTTCGCCCAATATCTCTGGAAGCAACCTCTTGGAAGCATCTTAATTGCCCTAAAAAGGATTTCATTGTACAAGCGCCTTCTGTTTGATTACTTTTTTCTCCAGCAACATTTTGGCTGACCAATGAGCTGAATCCACCTGCAAATCCTGCAAAAGGTGATGAAAGCACAGACCATGCAGTTGCTTTTTAAAAAGGTAATGAATTAACCTGAATTAATGTTGTCCTGATAAGAGATATATTGGAAAGCCCATTGAATAATGTGCAGGAGATTGTACACACCCTACTGTATTAACCACTGGAATTGCGTCTTTGCTGTGGAGAAAAAAAGATGTCAACTTTTGGATGTTAATGCACCTTTGAAATAATACAATATTGCAAAAGCAACAACAAAATTGAAAGTGGGTTGTTAGTATGGTGATCCATTGGCATTTATCTTATTTGTTCCATTTATGCAATAAAATGTGACACTCGATGATGACAGTGTGTATATGTTGGGTAAGTAATAAATATTAATTAAATAATAACTTTATGCATATGCAAAATTATCATATTTTTCTAGTTTGTGCGTTTGCAGTATTATTAATAAAACCGAGGTTAAACTCTACCCAGGTTCACTCCTCCACCTGATCCACTCCTCCCCCCAGGTCCAATCCTCCCCCCAGGTCCAATCCTCCCCCCAGGTCCAAACCTCCCCCCAGGTCCAAACCTCCCCCCAGGTCCAATCCTCCCCCCAGGTCCAATCCTCCCCCCAGGTCCAAACCTCCCCCCAGGTCCAATCCTCCCCCCAGGTCCAATCCTCCCCCCAGGTCCAAACCTCCCCCCAGGTCCAATCCTCCCCCCAGGTCCAATCCTCCCCCCAGGTCCAATCCTCCCCCCAGGTCCAACCCTCCACCTGGTCCACTCCTCCATCCAGGTCCACTCCTCCACCCAGGTCCACTCCTCCACCCAGGTCCACTCCTCCACCTGCTCCACTCCTCCACCCAGGTCCACTCCTCCACCTGCTCCACTCCTGGGCGCTCCACGCCCGGACAGGCGCCGGAATGTGGCGACTAGGGGCTTTTCACAGTAACTTCATTGAAGCCTACTCGTGACAATAAGCGATTTTCATTTCATTTCATTTCATTTCATTTCCTCCACCCAGGTCCAATCCTCCACTTGGGCCACTCCTCCCCCCAGGTCCACTCCTCCCCCCAGGTCCACTCCTCCACCCAGGTCCACTCCTCCCCCCAGGTCCAACCCTCCACCCAGGTCCAACCCTCCACCCAGGTCCACTCCTCCACCCAGGTCCACTCCTCCACCCAGGTCCACTCCTCCACTTAGTCCACTCCTCCACCATTTCCACTCCTCCACCATTTCCACTCCTCCATCCTGGTCCACTCCTCCATCCTGGTCCACTCCACCCAGGTCCACCCCTCCACCCAGGTCCACTCCTCCATCACATCACCCTATTCCTATGTACCTTCCAGGCAGTTGCAGAAGGTGTAAATCCTGCCCTTCACCTCCTCCCTGCTCACCATCGAAGGGCCTAAACACTCTTTAAATTGAGGTAGTACTTCCCTGCACTTCCTTCAATCTGGTCTATTGAATTAGCTGCTCCCAATATGGTCTATTCTACATTGGAGAGACTAAACGCAAACTGGGTGTCCGCTTTATAGAACACCTTCAGTCCGTCAACAAGCAGGACCCAGACCTTCCTGTTGCTTGCCATTTCAACTCCTCTCCTACTCACATGTCCATCCTTGGCCTGCTGCAATTTTCCAATGAAGCCCAGCGCAAACTGGAGAAACAGCACCTCATCTTCTGATTTGGTACGTTACAGCCTTCCAGACTTAACATTGAGTTCAACAAATTCAGACTGTGAACTCTATCCTTCACCTTCACTACATTCTTATTTCTATCAATTTATTTTCATTTCTTCCATCGATCAGATTTTCCTTCACCATTGTCCCCACTCCCACATCGGCCATCTGTTCCCTGTTCCTAGTTTCCTTTGACACACTACTTACCTTTGTTCTGCTGTTAGCATGTTCTAATCACTTAATGTGCCACTATCAGCAGCCTTCTTCGCCTTAATCACCCCCGTAAGAAGTCTTACAACACCAGGTTAAAGTCCAACATGTTTGTTTCAAACACTAGCTTTCGGAGCACTGCTCCTTCCTCGGGTTGGCTTCCTCCACATCATGGCTTAATCACCCCCATTTACTTTCCCTTTGTCTTACTGTCCATAGCGTCTTTTTCAATCGCCACTGAGCGCAGGCCCCCTGTCCAGCCCCACTGCTCCACCCATCCCCACCACAACAGTGTTAATCAGACCCTATTTCCAGTTCTCTCTGCCTTTGAAGCCCCCATCTCTCTCCACAGATGCTAGCCATGATGTGAAGATGCCGGCATTGGACTGGAGTGAACACAGTATGAAGTCTTACAGCACCAGGTTAAAGTCCAACAGGTTTGTTTCAATCACTAGCTTTCGGAGCACTGCTCCTTCCTCAGGTGAATGTTCCAGAAACATATATAAAGACAAATTCAAAGATGCCAGACAATGCTTAGAATGCGAGCATTTGCAGGTAATTAAATCTTTACAGATCCAGAGATAGGGGTAACCCCAGGTTAAAGAGGTGTGAATTGTCTCAAGCCAGGACAGTTGGTAGGATCTTCCAAGCCCAGGCAAGATGGTGGGGGATGAATGTAATGCAACATGAATCCCAGGTCCCGGTTGAGGCTGCACTCACGTGTGCAGAACTTGGCTATTAGTTTCTGCTCGGCGATTCTGCGTTGTCGCGCGTCCTGAAGGCCGCCTTGGAGAACGCTTACCAGAGATCAGAGGCTGAATGCCCTTGACTGCTGAAGTGTTCCCCGACTGGAAGGGAACATTCCTGCCTGGTGATTGTTGCATGATGTCCGTTCATTCGTTGTCGCAGTGTCTGCATGGTCTCGCCAATGTACCACGCTTCGGGACATCCTTTCCTGCAGCGTATGTGGCAGACAACGTTGGCCGAGTCGCACGAATATGTACCACCAAGAAAGGACAACAGCGCCAATACTTCCTACGTAAACTAAGGAAATTCAACATGTCCACACTAACTCTTATCAACTTTTACAGATGCACCATAGAAAGCATCCTATCTGGCTGCATCACAGCCTGGTATGGCAACTGCTCGGCCCAAGACCGCAATAAACGTCAGAGTCGTGAACACAGCCCAGTCCATCACACAAACCTGCCTCCCATCCATTGACTCCATCTACACCTCCTGCTGCCTGGGGAAAGCAGGCAGCATGATCAAAGACCCCTCCCACCCGGTTTACTCACTCTTCCAACTTCTTCCATCGGGCAGGAGATACAAAAGTCTGAGAACACGCACGAACAAATTCATAAACAGCTTCTTCTTCGCTGATACCAGATTCCAAACGATCCTCTTACGGTCTGACCTGATTAATACTATACTCCTGTGTGCCTCCCCCAATGCCGGTGTCTATGTATTTACATCGTGTACCTTGTGTTACCCTTTTATGTATTTTCTTTTCTTTTCATGCACTAAATAATCTGTTTGAACTGCTCGCGGAAAAATACTTTTCACTGTGCCTCGGTACACGTGACAATAAACAAATCCAAATCCGAATCCAACCCGGCCAGGCATGGCGCTACAGTGGCCAGTAGCAGTACCACCTGAAACTAAGTCCAGGGAACGTTGTAAAGTTAAGTACTGTGGGTGGGAGAGTAGGGGAGGCCCTGGGGGTTGCGAGGGGGTGATTATGGCCATTGGGAGAGGGAGGACTGGATTTTCATGGTCCCAGAGGGGGCTTGATCCAAATCTGAAAGGGGTTTCAGATTGAGGCGCTCCTGTCTGAGGTGGCGAAATGTTTATTTCCCTGTTTACCACCTTATGTGCACTCACACACGCCAGCCTAAACACTGAGGCTGGGACGGTCTTAATAGATGAAAGGACGGGTTTCCTGTCTGAGGCCCTGTCTGCCAACTCTGAAATTCCACCTGGATTGGGGTGGGGGGAATCCCATCTATTCAATTATATGTACCCACCCCCCCCAACCCGGCCTCAGTACCTGCCTAGGGTGGCGGGGGGAGGAGGGGGGGAGTGGTCATGTGAAATTCTGCCCATAGTGTATACTGGGGAAGTGGTATGAAGAATGCATAGGGAGGAAGCGTAGAGTGGGCATAAATCTGCTCAGCTATTTACAATCTATATTAATGACTTAGTCGAAGGGACGGAGAGTAATGTATCTTACTTAGCTGATGATACGAAGTTTGGTGGAAAGGTAGATTGTGGGGAGGGCACACAGACTGCAAAGAGATGTTGGCAGATTAAGTTAATGGCTAACAAGATGGCAGATGGAGAATAATGTGGGACAGTCTTATGCACTTTGGTCATCAGGTAAAAAAGCATTATTTTTCATAACATGAGTGATACTTGTAAATGTTGATGTTTAGCGATACTTAGGTATGCTCGGACATGGACGGCAGAAAGTTAGCAGAAAGGTAGAGCAGGACATTCGGAAGGAAAAGGGCATGTTGACCTTTATTGCAAGGGCATTGGAATGCAGGAATAAAGGTGTCCTGCTACAAATTTACAGAGAGGGCTTTGGTGAGACCATATCTGAATACTGTTCGCAGTTTGATCTCCAGATTTAAGGCCGACAGTATTTTGGCTATACTGTCGCTTTCATTGGCGACAATATAGCCAAAATTCACTAAATTAATCTGTGGGGTAGGGGTGTCATGATAACGTGACATGTGTATTTTTTTTGATTCGTTCATGGGATGTACGCGTCTCTGACTGAGCCATATGTGATATTAATCGGTAATTGCGCCGGCTAACCAAACATATACTGAACTGTTTAAAAAGACTTTTTAAAGACATGAAAAGACACTGATTAAAGATAGCTGCCACAAGTTATCTGACATTTGGTATTGCCAGTGACAGGTTTCTGGAAAGTTCCAATGTGGAGAACGCTTCAGACATGCATCCTTCTCTGGAATTTCATACTTGAGCATGTCCAGAACCACTTCCAAAAAAACTGCTGAAATGTCCTGGACATAGCATTTCCATTTCTATAAGGTTATCTCTCCAGCAAAGACAGAATGTATGCTCGAACAATAGGCACATGGAGATCTGTCTTCCTATCGCATCAAGATGGATAATTCATATAAATCATAGACCACATCAGTGCAGAAGGAGACCATTTAGCTCAATGAGTCTACATCGATTGGATTGGATTTGTTTATTGTGACGTGTACCGAGGTACAGTGAAAAGTATTTTTCTGCAAGCAGCTCAACAGATCATTCAGTACATGGGAAGAAAAGGGAATTAAACAAAATTCAAGAAAATACATAATAGGGCAACACAAGATATACAATGTAACTACATAAGCATTGGCATTGGATGAAGCATGCAGGGTCTAGTGTTAATGAGGTCAGACCCTCTGAAAGAGCATCGGACTCAGCTTTTACCCCACCTATACTTGTCACTGCACCTCATCTGTGGACACTAAGGGCAATTTATCATGGCCAATCCACCTAACCTGCACATCTTTGCACTGTGGGAGGAAACCGGAGCTCCCGGAGGAAACCCACGCAGACACAAGGAGAAAATGCAAACTCCACACAGACAATCACCCGAGGTTGGAATGGAACTCAGGTCTCTGGTGCTGTGAGGCAGCAGTGTTACCACTGTGCCACCATACTGCCCCATGACTCATTCAGGGGATTAATGGCTGGGACCTTACAGAATATACTCACCTCCTGCCCATGAAATCAAAGCACAGTTGGTTCAGATATTATGGCCGAGATTCTCCAATCTGAGTTTGCCCAGCCGGGGCTGCCAGTGAGAATGGAGAACTTGGCAGCCAGCCAAAATTCAATTCACCGCAGGGGGACAGGAGAATCCGGCCAGCATGAACAGATGGAGAATTCTGGCCTGGATAAACAAACGCCTTCTGAAATCGTTATGAAATGTCTTTGCAAGCTGCAAACTGTGTGGAGCAGTCCGGAAAAGCTGCCAAAGTAGCAATAAGGAGCTCCCTTCTCTCTTCTTCCAAGTTGAGGCCCTATCTCTTACAGTTTGAAAATCCAGCAGAGAGAATGATTTTTCCATCTAAAGCAATCGCAGATGCAAAACTCTTTCACTTCTAGAAGAGATGAATTATGGATTCAAAGTAAATTATCTCTGACAATGGCAATTACATGAGCTTCAACTCAACTCCTTGAATCAAAAAGAACTTGGAATAATCTCTACCGCAGCCCAAGTGACACAGCCAAGGATTCATAAACAGTGAACTTTCAATTTCTTTTTCTGTCAGCATTGAACCTTGGTCTGGCTTGGAAAGTAGGCACCGACAGTATAACTTGAAAACTTTGCATGCGTGTGTGTGTGAATGTGGGTCGCAGAAGTTCGAGAAGAGCAGGTTTACCTTTTCAAATATTTTGCTATCTTTACCTGGATGGGTTTTTAACTCAATGAAATCTCACCCCTTTTGTTTCAAACGTCAGGAAAGCCTGTCTGACCTGTTTCTTTGCAATCAGTTCGTAAAGGATTAAGCAGACATTGAGTAAAATGAATGATTGTGAATGTTCCATCATTGAATACATTCAAATAGACAGACTTTTGGTCGCTCGGAATCAAGGGAGGAGTGTGGTGGTAAATTGGAGTCGAAACCCAAGGCCAGCCATGATTGTGTTGAGTGGTTCCGTGGACCGAATTGGCAACTTCTGCTCTTATTTTTTTTTGTGTTCATGTAATCTTGTGTACAACTTGTCATGATATGCAGACATGCAGATAATGATATATAGACAGGCACAGACAGGCAGCTAATGAACACAGAGAACAGGACATGAGCAGGCAGGACGCTCAGGGGTGGTATTTCACTATAAAAGGCACTCACACTCCGCCTCTTTCCACTGATGAACATCTACAGAGTGAGTCAGGGTGTATGTACAGTATCACACCTCCAGCACGTGGCTAAGAGCTAGTCTGGTTCAGTCAGACAGAGTAACCACACTTAGGTTAGCAGAGAGTCGAACTCATAGAGAACTGTGCTAACTATGTTACTGGTTTAATAAATCAGATTGAACTAACTTCAAGGTCTGGAGTATCTTTTGGTTAAAGCTGCATCCAGTTGCAGCCTGTGTTATCCCAGAGTACATAACACGACACAACTATGCCCTTGTCCTCATTAAACATTGCTTGGAGCATGTTTTCATGTGGCTAGGAGCTTTTGTAAAGATAAGCGTTTGATTTCCTTCCATGGAGAAACTTAGAATGCATCTGGTACTGGCTAATGGCGAATCAGACCTTATTTTAGTACTTGCAAAATCAAAAATACTTGAGTAGGACCTGCTTAAAATTTCAAGAACAAAATCAATTTTTGAACATTATTATTGTGGAGGACTAATTCGTTTACACAAAATATAATTATTCCCAGTAGCTTTAAATTTGTGATTCATGAGATATAAGAAATGACATACTCAGATGTGTCAAACACGGTACAATTCCATTTATTAGAAAACGAATCAGTTATGCTATACACTGATTCAGTCCGCAATGCCAATAATAGGATTGAAGTTCATTAATCAGCTGGTCAATCTATGTGGTGGCATTTCTGAAACACTTCTACCATACTAATAAACTGGAGGCATTGTGTGTACGATATTTTCTGTTTAATATCTAACAGTCTCAATAATTCAGCCAGTTCTTAACATAGAGGATTTGTTGTTTTGCAGTTGTTAATCTATGTCTTTAAATTAGCAACACGTGACTGTAATCTAAATTGGATAGATTCTGCTTTCATCTGAAATTCATTGATTAGACTACAATCTTGCAAACTCACACAGCCTTCCATTCTTCTATATATAATTCATGTGATATTGAGCTAGAGTCATCTGAGCTCAGTTTATTGTGTTCTTACATGTGTCATTGCACATCAAGCATTATCATGATATGACTCACATTCTCAAATTATGTAAGGATGTGAAACTGGATCAGTGTTGGTTTTGAAGCCACTTTGCATTCCACAATAGTTGTTGTGGGGTGAAGTTGCTTTACGTGAACACAGTGTATGAATGTGTAAATGCATTGTCTGCTATTCCTCAGCCTAGTTCTTTATTTGTTGACGCAGACATGGATGAGAGAGAACTGATAGCCCAATTCCCTTTTCTTACTGTCTGTAAGCAGTGTGTATTTTGAAAAATAAGCTATGTGTTTTCTCAATCACTGAGTGTCTGGTCATTTTTGAATAATTAGCAGCATGCTTTCACTGGTTTCAATATAGGGATGAGACTTCCAGCGGCAGCCATGGAGTGACTGGTCGCAGACAGAGCAGCTCTGGATGGAAGGCGTTGGTTTAGGCACTTTATACCCGTTAGTGGGGTAGCTCCGGTAGGAAAGTGGTGCAGAAGGTGAAGAGGGTGAGGACCTCAGCAAGATTGGTATGTCTCCGAGCTACCGGACCCGGCAAAAATCGGTCAAATACCTGGCTGAGGAACCTGAATGAACACGTTCTTCCTGAAGGTGGAGGATAAATGCGAACGGTAACATGGAGGCCCGGCCAACCAAACCTATATGTTCTGGGCTTGCCCCAGATTTGTACAGTTCTGGACAGCCTTCTTTGAGGCAATGTCCAAGGTTGTTGGGATGAGGGTGGAGCCGTGCCTGCGAGTGGCAATCTTCAGGGTTTCAGAACAGCCAGAACTACGCATGGGGAAGAGGATGGACGTCCTTGCTTTCTCTTCCTAATCGCACGCTGGAGAATCCTGCTCGGCTGGCGATCAGCAGCACCACCCACAACTGCAGACTGGCTGGCTGGCCTGGCGGAATTTCTCCATCTGGAAAAGATCAAGTACACCATCCAAGGGTCGGAAGAGGGCTTCCACATAGCTTGGGGGCAGTTCGTTGGCCTGTTCCAAGACCTGTTCAAGGCCAACAGTGACTCAGGAAAGAGTGAGAGACAGGGGAAAGCAGACAGAGATACACAACTCTAAGAGGAACAAAGGGAAAGGGGAAGGAAGAGACGAGGAAACTCAGGGGAACCACAGGAAGAAGCATGGTGGAGGAGGAGGAGGGGGCAGGAAGTACCCCCCCCCCCGTCCCCGATCTCACAAAGCTTGCAACAGAAACCACAAGAGGAAGGGGGTGGGGGGGGAGGGGAGAACAGGAGTTCTGGGACAGAAGACCGAGAATAAAGGAGAGGGATGCCAGGGAGAGGTTGGGGGGGGAGAGGGCGCGGTGCAGGGAGAGGGGAAGGGGGGGGGGAGAGGAAACATCAAGAAAGATTGTATGTATATAAGAACTGCATAAACTGTAAATATAGGATGGAAAGATTCATTATGTAAAATTGAAAATATTAATAAAAAATTTTTTAAAACCTGGAGGGAACTCATTGTGCAGCAACAATTGAGAAAATGGTCGAGGGGGAAGGGTTGATACCACTGGAAAAGGCCCTGATGGCCTTGATTGAGTACATGTATAAAGCGTACAAGGGAATTGCCTTCTGTGTGGTGAGCCGGCTGGTGCGGTTGGGGGCGGTGGAGGCGGAGTATGCGGGAATCGTAATATTGGATCATGCGCCACATTGGCTGAGGGTGAGGCTTAGCGAGGTGCGAGTGCAGAGGCCGGGATGGAGGCTGGATTCGGGTCTGTTGACTAATAAGGGGTTCTGTGAAAAGGTGAGGCCGGTGATCGGGGAGTACGTGGAAATCAATCAGAATGGGGAGATATCGGTGGCCACATTTTGGGAGGAGTTAAAGACAGTGGTCCAAGGGGAGATTATCTCATCTCAGGCGCACAAGGACAGGAGGTGGAGGGAGGAGAATGGACAGCAGTTGGATGAGCTAGTTGAGGTGGACAGGAGATATACGGGGGCCCCTACTATAGAGTTGTTGGCAGAGACGAAGAGGCTGCAGGGGCAGTTTGGTAGGTTGACGATGGGGAAGGCAGTGGGGCAGTTAAGGAGGGCGAGGGGGGTTTAATACGAATATGGGGAGAAGGCGAGTCGCATGCTCGCTCATTAGTTGAGGAGGCAGGCTGCGTCCAGGGAAATCTTAAAAGTAAGAACTGAGAGGGGGGAGGTAGTGTCAGAGCCAGGGGAGATAAATAGGTTGTTCCAGGGGTACCATGAGAAGTTATATAGGGTGGTGCCAGATGGAGAGGAAGGGGACATGGGACAGTTCCTGAATGGATTGGAGTTCCCACGGTTGGAGGAAGAGAGGAGGCAAGCATTGGAGGAGCTGCTGGGCCTGAGGGAGGTGATTGATACTCAGGGGGATGAAGTTGAGGAAGGCTGCGGGGCCAGATGGCTTTCCAGCAGAATTTTATAAGCCGTTTGCAACGGAGTTGGCACGGCACCAGTTGGGGATATTTAATGAGGCAGTGGTAAAGGGGGAGCTGCCAGGGACACTGACACAGGCATTGATTATGTTAATCCTGAAAAAGGGGAAGGACCCTCTGGAGTGTGGGTCATATCGGCCCATTTCACTGTTGAACAATGATGTGAAGGTGCTGTCTAAGTTGGTGGTGGGAAGGATGGAGGGATACATGCCAGGTGTGGTGGCGTAGGTCCAAACGGGTTTTGGAAATGGCAGGCAACTCTCCAGTAATATCAGGAGGCTATTGAATGTGGTAATGACACCGTCAAAGGTGAGGGTGCCGGAGGTTGTTTTCTCCATGGATGCAGAGAAGGCTTTTGATCGGGTGGAGTGGAGGTATTTATTTGGGATCTTGGGTAGGTTTGGGTTTGGAGCGAAGTTCGCGGTGTGGGTACACTTGTTAAACATGGCTCCGGTGGCATGTGTAGTCACGAATGGGATGAACTCATAAAGTGTTGGGCTGCACAGAGGTACAAGGCAGGGGACTTAACTGTTGCAGTTGTTGTTTGTGCTAGCGATTGAGCCCTTGGCGATCGCTCTTAGAGGGTCAGTGGTGTGGCAGGTGATGGTGAGGGGGAGTAGAGAGTACCGGGTGTCACTGTACGCGGACAGTCTTTTCTTGTTTGTGTCAGACAGGCTGAAGAGTATGGGAAGGATCATGGGAATACTGGAAAGGTTTGAGGCCTTCTCGGAGTATAAGCTGAACGTTGGGAAGAGCGAGGTGTTTCTGGTGAACACGGCGGGGCTGGAGTCAACTTTGGGTTGCTGCCATTTAAGATGGCGAGGGAAGGGTTCAGGTATTTGGGGATCCAGGTGACGAGGGAATGGACTAAGATGCACAAGTGGAATTTGACAACGTTAGTGGAGGAGGTTAGGGAGGCGTGAATCGCGCCGCCCGCCTCGGAGAATGGCGGGGACCGGCGAGACTCAATGGGCCCCGGGGCCGCCCGAATTCTCCGGGCCGCGATGGGCCAAAGTCCCGCCTGTTTAATAAGGGTCCCGCCGGCATGAATCAAGGTTGGTCCCTACCGGCAAGACCCAGCTCCGTGGACGGGCTCCGGTCCTGGGGGAGGCGCGGGGGGAATCTGGCCGCGGGAGGTGCCTCCACAGTGGCCTGGCCAGCGATCGGAGCCCACTAATCCGCAGTCGGGCCTGTGCAGTGGGGGCACTCTATTCCTCCGCATCGGTCGCTATGGTCCTCCACGGTAGCCGATGCGCATGCACTGGGATGATGCCAGCACACGCTGGCACTCCTGCGCATGTGCCAACCCGCGCCGGCCGGCAGAGGCCCTTCGGCGCCGGTTGGCGTGGCGCCAAGCCCCTTCCCTGCCGGCTGCCCTAGCCCCTGAAGGTGCGGAGGATTCCGCACCTTTGGGGCGGTCCGGCGCCGGAGTGGTTCACGCCACTCCTTCCCTCTGGAGTTGCCCGTCCCGCCGATTATGGCAGAATCCCGCCCAAATTGGAGGGGATGTCAGTGTTGACGCCACTGTGCGGGAACCACAGGTTTAAGCCAGGGGAGATGGATGGAATGTACGGGAGTTGGGTCTGGAATGGATGAGGGACTTGTATCTGGAAGGATGGTTTGCGGGACTGGAAGACCTATGGGAGAGGTTTCAGATGCCGAGGGGGAGTGAATTTAGGTATATGCAGGTGCGGGCCTTCGTAAGAAAAGAGGGGAGGACGTGTCCCAGGTTGCTGGGATATACCCTATTGGAGCAACTGCTGCTCCCGGACGTGTCGGAAGATGGTAAGATTGGAGATATATAGATGGGTGGTTTGGGGAGCAGGTGGTGGTGGGTTGGGTGGGCGCAAGTAACGAGGATCAAGTGCAACTGGGGGGAGGGGTGAGGGGAATAGATTGGGGTCTGTGATGTGAGATGGTGCGTAAGGTAAATGCTACGTCCTCCTGCGCGACGATGAGCTTGATTTAGTTCAAGTTTGTGCACTGGGTGCTCATAACTCGAGTAAGGATGAGTGGGTTTTTTCATGGGGTGGCTAACGAGTGTGAGAAGTGTGAGCCGGTGAATCACGCACACATGTTGTGGGATTGTGAGAAGCTGGAGAGGTACTGGGAAGCGGTGTTTGGAACATTGTCCAAAATTGTGTGGGTGGAGATCAGGCTGGACCCAATGGTGGCGCTCTTTGGGGTATTGGAAATGTCGGAGCTGATGGAGGGGAGGGGGGCTGATGTTGTGGTCTTCGCAGCGCCGGCCCTAGGGTTGCTGGCGCCCCGGGCAAGCTGAACCTCGGCGCCCTTGGGGGGGGGGGGGGGGGCATGGGGGGGGGGGGGGGGCGAGGAGGGGCGGGGCCATGGGGGGGGGCCGAGGAGGGGCGGGGCCGAGGAGGGGCGGGTGGGCGGGGCCGAGGAGGGGCGGGGGGCGGGGCCGAGGAGGGGCGGACCCGAGGGGGAGGCATGGGGGGGGGAGGACCCGAGGAGGGGGCGGGGGGGCGGACCCGAGGGGGGACGGGGGGGGGCGGACCCGAGGGGGGCGGACCCGAAGGGGGCGGACCCGAGGGGGGGCGGACCCGAATGGGGGCCTGGGGGGGCGGACCCGAGGGGGGGGCGGACCCGAGGGGGGGCGGACCCGAGGGCGGGGCGGACCCGAGGGCGGGGCGGACCCGAGGGCGGGACGGACCCGAGGGCGGGGCGGACCCGAGGGCGGGGCGGGGGGGCGGACCCGAGGGCGGGGCGGGGGGCGGACCCGAGGTGGGGGGCGGACCCGAGGGGGTGGCGGGGGGGGCGGGGCCGCCCTGGGGGAGGGCGGCCACCGCGCATGCGCTGGTTGGCACCGGCCCAACTGCGCATGCGCGGGACCCGAGTCTGGCGCCCCCTAGCACATGGCGCCCCGGGCGACTGCCCGAGTTGCCGGTGCCTTGAGCCGGCCCTGGGTCTTCGCCTCTCTAATTGCCCAGCGAAGGGTCTTGTTAAACTGGAAGGAGCAGTGCTCCAAAAGCTAGTGTTTGAAACAAACATGTTGGACTTTAACCGGGTGTTGTAAGACTTCTTACTATCTTTTTACAGAATTAGATTATGTGACAAATTGCTTTTAAAAGTCCTCCCTCCTCCTTTCTCCCATCCCCCTGAAGAGGTTGACTCCTGATGATTCAGTTCAACAGTGTTTACCTAATATAGGGACATCAATGAGCCAGACAAACAGTATACATAGGTTGATTGTATGATTGGCAGTGAGGGGTGGGGAAGTCGTCAGGATAGGACATGTGCCCAATTTCTTTGCCCCTCCCTACTCCAAAGTTTTGAACTTCAATACATTGATTCTATATCCATTGTAGATGATGTCAATCCACTCAGCATAGATGGAGACCAAGGGCGAGATTCTCCCAAAACGGGAGAAATCGTAAAGCTGCCGTAAAACCCGGGCGGGTTTTACGGCAGCGCGCCCCTTCCCGACGGGGGACCGATTCTGGTCCCCGGTCGGGGCTAGCAGCCCGACGCCGTAGGCTCCGGCAAGACGGGTTTAACGAAAATCGTTAAGCCCGCTTGCCGGAGTTAGCGCCGGCTGACGCGTCATATGACGTCAGCCGCGCATGCGCAGTTTGGAAGACTCCAACCCGCGCATGCGCGGGTGACGTCATCGCGTTTTTTGCGCGAAACCCGCGCATGCGCGGGCCGGGTTGCCCCTCAGCCGCCCCGCGAATGGATACTGCGGGGCGGCGGAAGGACAAGTAGTGCGCGGGCATCGGGCCCGCTGCCCGCGATCGGTGCCCAGGTGTGTTTGCAGTTCGTAAAAACGGCGGAAAGGGCTGGGACTTCGGCCCATCTAACAGCTGAGAATCGCTGCCGGCCGTAAAAAAAACGGCGGCAGCGATTCGGGTCGGGACTTCGGCGGGGGGGGGGGGGGGGGGGGGGGGGGTGGGGGGGAGAATAGCGGGAGGGCGGCAAAAATGTCGGGAAGGCCCTCCCGCTATTCTCCCACCCGTCGTGGGGGGCGGAGAATTTCGCCCCCAGTGTGGGACAATAATGTATATTTTTATTGAAGTTTTCAAGTTTTTATAATTATTGCATTAAAACAAAAGAAAAGGAGATGCCACAGGTATCATTGCAAAATAGGCACATACAGAAGTCATTACAATCTGAGGAATGGATCAGATCAAATGAGTCGGGGACAATAGCCCCAATGTGTTCACTCCACGGATATAAGATCCACCTGCACCAAAGCAAGATACAGTCAACAGCACAGAGTTACATCAATACAATGGCGTCAAAAAGAAACAGAGGGATAAAACACCCGCGAACTCCAGAGCTGAGGGGGAATTACACTGACACCCACGACGTGAAAGGCCTGAGGTTAAGAAGGATATCATCAGATCCCAGCCCGAAGGGAGGAACCCAGTCTCGGAGAGGTGGGGGCTGTCTGGGCCAGCCCACTCCCCCCCCCCCCCCCCCCCTCCCCCAGCACCAGGGAACCCACCCTGACAACCAGGACCACTCAAGAAAAAGGGGTAGGACTACCCAAGAGAAAAAAGCACAGAAGCTCGGACCCAAATTAAAAGGAAAAAGTAAAAAACAAAACCCCAAAGCTAGTTAGATGTAACTGGGGGGGACCGTCCTGGAACACAGCGAGGACAAACTAATCTGACCAACTCCAACCCTCCACCCCGCTCCTGTTCCGCTCATCTTCCTTCTAAGCCAGACCGGGGAGAGACAACAAAAAGCAGGATTGTCAGACAGCATTATACCCAAAAACATTTGGGATAAAGAGTAAAGACTGTGCACAAATCCCGTATTCAATAATCGGCTTAACATGATATTAACTTGTTAAATAATAATAATAGCTTATTGTCATAGGTAGGCTTCAATGAAGTAACTGTGAAAAGCCCCGAGTCGCCACATTCCGGCGCCTGTTCAGGGAGTCCGGTACGGGAATTGAACCTGTCCTGCTGGCCTTGTTCTGCATTACAAGCCAGCTGTTTAGCCCACTGTGCTAAACCGGGATACTTAACGATACAGGTCATCATACCGACATTATTTACTTTACGGAAATATTTGGCTCCATCAAGCTGACAACATCATGGTCAACAGGGAGCAAAGTCCAGGGTCACATCAGAGATGCAGAAATGCAACGCAGTCCTCAGGATAAAAACTTCTTCACAGGAGCACGACAAAAGCCAAAATCAAGGATGAGGCAGGATCAAGATCAATGAACACTCTTCAGGATCCCTCAAGGATTACAATGATCGAAGCACAGGATACCATTACTTCCACCATGCTGTCTCACCAGAACCCAGGCAGTCAAAAGATTTTGGCGCAGGCCAGCGGGGGATAACTCGACTGCTTCGAACACCTCCAACCTCACATGACTGACATCCGGAACAGGACAGCACAGGAGCAGTGATCGGAAGGCCCCTGGCCTCGAAGACAGGATTAGATGTGCTCTATCGAATTTATCTAACCCAAGAATCTCCTCGTGCACCTCCATTGCCTCCATAAATACACTCTGCAACTCTTGGAACTGCGTCTTGACGACCTGTACCTCAGAGCGGAGATCTTCAGCCAGAACCAGCATCTTCATTGGCTGCTATCATCCATCGATACACACCGCACCATCAGGGTGGGAGCCTGCTCAAAAACAAGTGCGCCACCCCAATTCCTTCCAGCCGCCACAAACAAACAAGGATTTTAAAATTCTAACTCGACTCGATCGTGCAGAAACACCAAGCAACAATTCTTGGGACAATGTATAAACCACATAAACCAAGAAAAGACAAAAAAAACGTGCACAGGATAAAAGGCCGAATTAAAAGATGAGCAGAGCAGGAGCTCAGGAAAACACAAACGCTTCCGTGCTCACACCACGTGACCATTGTTATGTTGTTACTTCGTAGTTTAAATTTTAGCTTAATCAAATGTAACTCTTCTGTTCAACGATTTTTCTTTTTGAGTTTATTGCAACTACATATGTTGCTCTAATTCTCCTGAGATTCCCTTTCGTCTGCAATGCAATTATTGCATAAATATGATAAATATGAGAATACTGAGTGGAGGTTATTTAAGAAAGACAACAATCTTTAGATACTATTGCAACTACACACAACACTTTCATCTGAAGGACAAAGTCATTTAAATTATTCCAACATCCTGAAAAGACGTTGGTGTTGATTTTTGATGAATATCTGGTCAAAAATATCTTTATCTGATTCACCTCAAGAAGTGCTTATTCATTTAAAATTGTTAATCCTCCTCCAAGGGTAATTTGGTATGAGGAAATGTAACTCATATCAAACAAGGGCCTGATACTCACTTTAGATACTTGGGGTTGCAGGTTGCCCGGGAGTGGGGAGGGAGGGGAGGGGGGAGGGGGGGAGGGGGGGGGGGGGGGGCTCCGCAGGTACAACGTTTCTAGTTTGGTGGGGAGAGTGAAAGCTGAATAGAGGGCATGCATATTTATACTCCTCCTACTGGGCGGAGCCAGCAGGCAGGGGCTACCGGCGAACCTGTAGTACAGGTCCTACCTTACATCAACTAATACAGGTGTAACAGTGGTTTACCACACTGATTCCCACCAACCCCCAAACAGCAGCCCGCATGTTAACATAAACAAATAACAAAAAGGAATCAGGAATCACCCATAGTCACCATTAACACATATTTGTTTATGTTAACATGCGGGCAGTTGTTTGGAGATTGGTGGGAGGATGGGGTTGATCTGGGCATTGACATTATATTCATTACTGCTTATTGTTTATTGTTGGTGGGTGCAAATTTGGGAGAAAATGTGAAAAAGGAGGAGAATAAAAATATTTTAAAAAAACAAGGCCTGATACACATGAGGCAAAGTAAGAAGTTAGGAATACAGCCACACACCATGTGTACTGCCATTGTGAATGTATGCAGCTTTGTGCTCACTCCATTTACAATGTAAAAGTAACCAAAATCAGATATCAGAGCCTGAGGTGACCCTCAAAAGAAGTTGACTGAGAGCCCCCTCAGGAAAAAGTCCCACTTTGCTTCATTTTGGAGTCCAATCAGACCCTGGTACATAATTTGGGTTCCAAATTTACCATGTGTTAGAACAGAACTTATTTTTTGTAATAACATTGGAATAGCTAAACATGGTAGGAGTTTAGCATTTCATTCAAAAAATAGAATCTCAAAAATATCTTGCAGTATAACTATATTCCACACTCTGTTCCAAGATAGGCCTTAAAAGCTACCGTCAAATTTTTGTTTCCCTCTCCCATCATCTTCAGGTTTGACCAATGTCCCACTTCTCATAATAGGCGCCTGCGAAGTGCCTTGACGTTGTTCCATGTGAAATGCGCTCTATAAATGCACGTTGTTGTTGCGGACCATTTGTGTGCGGGCTGGTGGGTTATGTGCTCAAATCTCGGGGTAAGCATTGAACACAGCCAGAACTTCTGACTCAGAAAATGTGCCAACCGTGGCAAGCTGGTAATTGTTTACTTCTGAAGGTTAGTGCTTAAGCAGAGCATTCAGTGGAGCGTGAAAATGAAATGCATTGATTTTTTTTAAGCAAAACTCGGAATAACGTTGTCATTATAAACACAGCTTCCAATGGTAATAGAGCGAATAAGCTGAGAGTGAAATTTCACTAGCAAGTTGAACTTGGAGGTGGAGCCTCCAATTATTATATCAATCACAGTAAATACAAATCGCTAGAGCAAGACTACAAGATCAATACAGCATATTTTGTGCTTATATTAGAAGTGACAGCAAGTCTTAAGCTATAGGAGTGCAGATGCATTTATGAAGGGAGTCCACATTCATCTTTCTTTTACAGCAGTTGTCAATCTTGATATATTCTTTCGCTGGTTAAAATTTTTTTCATCAATGTAACTAACCTTTACATTACCAAACTATAATGGCCAACAGTCACTTGAAAAACTATTGCTTTTTTATGTTCTCTCCTAAGAATCTAACTTACTGCATTTTAACATAGCTTGCTCCCACCTCTTCGAGCAGGGTATATTGTTGAAAGATTATTGGAGCTCTGCAAAATGAACACAAAGCAAAAAATGTTGTCAAAAGCCTGAATTCAACCTCTTTGGCCTCTGTTCAGCGTTTGCAAACTCCGTGGCTTTGAATTTCCCTGTTTCTATGGGAACAATTCTGTTAACAATTTGGCTTCCTCCACACCAGTCTGGGGAAAAGGTCTACAGTGGGCCTTAACAGATGATTAGTATTCATACAGTTGAAAGGAAATTAAAACAATATGGCTTTTGGATTTAGTGATCATCAAATTTAACACCTTGGACCGGATCTCAGGGGCAATGACCATGGGATTGTAGCTTTGCTTAAAAACTCCTTGACTTGATGCTCCTATGCATTTCTACTGGGATCTTTCAATTCCAGCTTCCATAGAAATGGGCATCATTTGAGCAACTCTGTTGGAGTGGTGTGGTTGGGGGAACAATGGGTACGCCCACTTTTAATGGCACTCGGTGTCGTATGGTAAGTGAAAATGTTCAGTCTGAATGTTAGTGGATGACTGGCTAGGTGGGTGAGGTAAGTGAGTGGGCAGGGGAGGTAGGGTGGGTAATTGGGTAGTTGGGTAAGTGGGTAAATTGATTAGGTGAATAAGTGGGGAAGGTGGGTGAGATGGGTAGGTGGGTAAGTAGCTAAGAGGGTAAGTGGATGAGTTGGTAGATGGGTCAGAGGGTTGTCAGGTCTGGTTGGGTAGTTGGGTGGTGGTGGGTTGGTCGGGCCAGAGAGATAGCTGGGGGGGTGGGGGGGTTGTCGAGAGGGATCGGGTCGGGCAGGAGTGGGCAGGACTGGCACATTAGGTTAGGAGTTGGCCAAGTCGGTTTAGGTGTCCTTGAGTGGTTAGTCATGTCGTCGAGCCAGGTTGGTCAGAGTTGTGATTGGGAGGTTTGGTTGTGGAGTTCACAAGATATTCAACCAGGTTTGAATCTGGTCAACATTCCCTTGGAAAATGCCCAGGTAAATTCCAATGAATTGTCCAAAGTCTCCGACTCTAGGTCAGGGTTGGTAACATTCACAAAGGATCCAAGGATCGTGAATTTGCTATCCGAAGTCAAAATTTCACATGGGTCAACACATCAGTGGCTGGATTCTCTGCCCCGCCACAACACATTTCCGTTTCACCCCGCCGGCGGGATGCTCCGTTACACCGGCTGGTCAATGGCGTTTCCCATTGTGGGGCAGCCCCAAGCTGTCAGGAAACCTCCGGGCGGAGAATCCAGCCTCCGGACTTCCACAGGGTCCTGACGTGTATCTTAGTCATGCATTCGGTCTCCAACAATCCGGAGACCGGAAGATATATGATTCAAAACATCTCCTACAGCACACTATTAAAAAATATATAATGTAACCTGTGGAGGCTGCCAGTTACCAACATTTTTAATCTGACCATATTTGTACGCAGTCATATTACATATCTGTGGGTGTAGCCTTCTAAGATGGACACCAGTAACACAAAATGGAGAACTGCAAAGACTGCAGGGAAAAACGGACAGTAAAGAGCAAACAGCTTGCAGAAGCTTTCAGCATTTAGATACTTGCAAAAACCGGTTTCCCCACAGGTGCAGAGCACAGGCAGTGATGTTAATGGGAAAGCCATCTACATACTAATGAAGTGATACCGGGACAACCCCGGACACAATAGATACACTTAAGTATCGATTGATACTTTTCAATAGCGAAGCAGACATGATGGAGCCAGCGAAACCAGGACAATGAGTCCTAAGAACCGCCCCAGCCATCAAGGAACGACCCTAGGATAGGGGGGTTCAAATCATATCGATTGGGGAAAGGCCCAATCGATACCCAGCAGGTGAGGAAGCCCGCCCCAAGGGGCACGGACCTCCTGGGACCTATAAAAGAAGGTCCCGCACATGGTTCGGTCTCCTGTCTCCGGCCTCCGACTCCAGCCTCCAGATCCTGTCTTTTACACCAGCCGTTGAGCAGCAGCCATCGATAAGTAAGTGCCAAAACGACGATCGCTACCTTGACCCAGGCATTACTTATACCTGTGCCGACCAGTAGTATCAAGAAGTTGCAGACCAGAACGGAATGAAGGCCTTGTTCCCTGACCTTGCCTGTTCCTTCTTAGATAAGTATTAATCGTTTAATGGTAGAGAAGTAAGTTAGTCTATAGCGTGTGAATGAGTATTTATTATAATTGTTATAATAAACTCTAACTGTTTGGACTTGCTAATTGGTGTATAGCTTTATTGCTTTGAACTTGACCTTGATGCTTGTGACGGTGTCTCTTACGGCACCTGGCGACTCCAGAGCATAGAAATAAGAAACAGAGCCAAACGAGTGTTAAGCACACTGCCTCTATTGGAGGAGTGTTAAACACACTAACTCAGAACGACCAACAGTGGCAAAAAATACTCAGCAAATCGGAATTATACCTCTCCTGGTGTCATAAATATAAAGCTTCCAGCAACTATTCCAATGTTATGTACTTCCCTCTTTCCCAATGTTTAAAAGTACAGAGATCCATTCGAACATATTGCTTATACCATTCTATTTCATGGCACACATCTACTACAAAATATAAGTAATTAATTTTGCTTCTTTCTCTCTTCCTCTCTCTTTCCACATATTTATTGGTCTATGCACTGTAAAAGTTGTGCCAGGCACTGTTAGTAATCCATGGCAGTGAGTTCATGGCAGACATTATGTTGAACCTGCCAAATACTTACTTCACTGTCTCAAGATATTGTTTCTTATAAACACCATGCATTTCTTTCTGTGTGATTGAAATGTCACTAACAACGCTGTTTTGTCAGCCTATCCCTCGCTGAGAAGTCTGAAGCCAGGGTTTTTGGCGGTTCTCAAAGAGTGTCAACTCAAAGGAAAGTCAACAAGATAGCAGGCTCCAGCTATCAGCCTGGCCCACTGAAAGCAGTCTGTGGGCAAAACTCCCAACGTGCACTCAGGTTTTCTTCCCTCCTGAGTCGAATGAACCACATCTTGGAGCCTGGAGGATTTTTAAAAAAAATGTTTGTTGGCAAAACTAGCTATCTACAGACCACGCTGAAACTTGATGGGCCTAAAGATTCTCAGCGCCCTTTATCAGCGGAAGTGGCCAACTCCTGTGTCACTGTGGGTACAAGTTGTGCATCTGTCAGAGGAAGAGAGTGAAAAAAACTGACGGCATTAAGCTGTTTGATTCATTGTCGGATTGGTCCCTATTTCTGATGAAGAAATATCACCTGATGAAACTTTGATGAGGGATTCACGGCCAGAGACCTACGCCTGGAGATTCAGGTGGGTCTCACTTCTACTGCTGTGACGTCCGAGATATCAAGACTATTCTGGTGCTCAGATCATTCAGAACCAGGGAGGTTGTTGAAAGGTTGCCTGTTGAACACAAGTTGTACAAGATAGTTGTAAGTCCTGTTTCCTACACCAAGGTTACCTAGCAGCTAGAAATCCTTGGATCAATTTTCAGAAATGTAATATATTTATCTTTTAAACACAATAGAAATAGAAATCTGAATATTGGGCGTGATTCTATGGTCCCCCGGCTGTGTGTTTCTCAGCACCTGCCATTCACAGGCAGCGGGATTCTCCCTGCCGCTTGTCAATGGGATTTCCCATTGAGGCCACCCCATGTTGCCGGGAAATCCACGGGCTGGGGTGCGCTGCCAATAGGAATAGCGAATCTCAACGGCCAGAGAATTCCGGCCATTATATTGAGAAAGTTCCCACAGCAACAACTCCAAACAACTGTACTAAATAGCAATTAAGGCCAAGTAACATTATATCAGTCACTTGAGCAACAATTCTGTATCATGGCTCACCCTGAGATACCTTTATCATCTACTGCTTGGTCTTGAAAGCTAACAATGTCATAAAAACGTCAGATATGTTTCTTTGACTTACACAAGGGGAACAATGTGACCTCTTGATGTCCCTTCAGATTGTCAAGATTATCTCTCTAGACAGCCTTTGATTGCAGTTTTTTTTGTTAGGGACAAGTATTTCCTTCTTTGTTCTTATGAGCCTGGTATGGTTGGGTCTTAAGTATATTACGAAGCTTCGTTCTCACTTTTTACGTATCTTTTGTGCAGTGTGACACAGCGGGAGGGATTCTCCATTTCAGAGGCTAAGCGTTGATGCCGGGACAAATCGGAAGACTTCTACAACAGCAAAATTGGCACCAGTCCCGGAGAAATTCCGGAACCGTTAATGGGCTAGCACTGGCGCCACATGGAACACGAGCGGTTCCAATGAAAAACAGTCAGATTCGCCGGGGTCGGGAATGGCACTTGAGAGGCTGATAAGTTGCAGCCGCACATTAGCACTCCACTCCCCACACACACTCATCCCAGCAAACAAGATGGCACTGGTTGCACTGGAGCACTCCCATCCTGTTACTGTGTCAGCTGGGGCCAGAGGCCACTAGGGTGGGTGGCCTGGGGGGACACCCATACGGCATGTGGCACTAAGTTCACTGTGTGCAGTCAGTGGCATGCGCAGCCACATGGCTGCCTTGCAGGCTGTGGCAAAGATGTTCCATGCCCGTCCACCCCCACCCCACCTCCTGGCTGCCCCTCCGCTACTACCCCAGCACTGCCAGAAGTCTCCTGGCGAGTGGCACAACTGTCAGCACATTATGGCGATGTTGGACACTTTCTGTGGCCCCTCTCTCCTTCAGCGGCCACGGCGCGTGTTTCCCGATTTTTGAAAGCACAAGTGAAACTCGCCGTCAGTAATTCTTCCTGGCGGTGGCGGAGCTTCGCGGAGGCCCTGGAGACTACTGGGTCAGGCCTGCCAATGATATGCCAACGGCATTTACTGCATGTGCAGAGTAAAACGCACTGACGCCACTGTCGTGGCACCGGAATATGGCATTCTGTTGGGCCCAGTGCTGGCCAATATTTTGCCTCACGCGCCATTCTCCGCCCAATCGCGTATCCCGATTCCGACGTTAGCCGATGGAGAATCACGCCCAGCGTATTTTGCCGCTCTAAGGCTCGTCATCATCTATCCTGGGGATACAATTGGGGATTTTTTTCCCAGCAATGGGAGGCATGCCGGGAGGTAAATCCCTGAAAAAGAATGTTGGATCAGTCTTTCAGCATCATTCTGTTCTCCTCTGGGTATCACCTGGTGGGAAACAGGTTATTTCGGTGCTGTTTCAGGTAAAGTATTTAAATGTTACAGGTAGATCATTACTTTTTGATCCTTCAATTCTGGGTTCAACTGCCAGCATACATGGTTCCTCACCTGTCAGGAGCTCATCTGGGTGAACAAATCGAGTGCATTGTGTTGACTGCTTTTTCACTGAAACTAAAAAGGGTTTGATTAGTGATGCAGCAGAGTTCCAGCCATATATAGGTGAGAGGCTGCTCTTCAAAGCACATCTTCTCGGAGAGAATGCTTTCATCATGAGACAGCTGATTGCCAATTTCTTGGAAGGCACTTCAACTGCCCTACCCTTCACTCACATTCAGCTGCACCTCCCTACTGCAAGCCTTCACCTTAGCTGATGCAGCTCCACTTTGCATCTCTGACGAGGGACAAGAGGAGAAGTGAAATCCACATCACCACCAATGGCAGCTCCCTTTATCTCGGCCACACGCCGCTCCATTTGGCAGTGGGTATAGCCACAGAGATAAGATCCCAACACAGGGTTTGAAGGCAAAGGATCAGCTCGCGAGATGTGTGAGAACCATTGCCTCAGGAGCCTCAAGCTTTCATAGCAGGCAATTACTGGCATCTGCTTGGAACAAGAACTCCCACCCAGTGTAAATGCTGGAGATGCTTTGCCAGAGGAACACTAGATGCCTGTCATTGGAGGGTCACCCATGGATCTTTGGTTCTCCCCAAGGTTGTGCACTCTTCTGAAAGTAGACAAAGCCGAGTTGTGAGGGTCAATGTCGGATTGTGTGGAGAGGAGGGAAGGACAATATTTATGGAGGGTGACTGTGAAGTATGAGTGCAAGAGGACAATTGAATGAGGCTGAGCAGAGTGTTTGCTGCTCGGATTGGATGCAAGGAGGTTCTGGGAGAGAGAGAAGACGAGTGGAGCTGAAAAGTGTGTTGTTCTGTAGAGGGTGGTGGGACTTGGCATTTGAAAGTGTTATGGCATTCACCTTGAAACTCTTTTTGCACTATTTCCCAGTTGGAAGGACCATGCACCTGCTGCTGACTTCCTTGCCCACTCTTACCCACATCTGCTTGGTTGGATAGGTTGTTTTCTTTCTCTGATACTTGGGAAAGTTCACCTCATTGCAGTCCCTCAGACACTACTGCAGGACCAGAATAGAGACCCACAAAGCAGCCTCCCCAGGTCTTATATCTATTCCTGGGTTGCTGCAGCTGCAAAAGCTGCTGTTCCGTGGACCCATTCTAGTTCCTGTTAGAGTCCATTGAATTAAAAATCGCTCTTTTGTCAGATCCAACATATTATCCCATCAATCCGTCCTGATATTACGATCCCAGACCAGACCCCAATAGTTGCTAGGATACCGGGCAGAATCCCCAATATTTTATTAAATTTGTAAGACTGTGCAGACAGGATACTTCGCTCCAGGAGTGATACCACACACAAATAGGGATATGGGGCGGGATTCTCCGCTCTCGCCGTGAATGCCGTTGCGTTTCACAACGGCGCGGAACGGCCGTGGGTAGGACCGATTCTAGCCCCCACAGGGGACCAGCATGGCGCTGGAGTGGTTCACTCCACTCCAGACTTGCATCCGGGTGCGGAGTGGGGGTGGCAGTTCTGGGGCCGGTCGCGCAAAGAAGTAGGCCTGTGGGGCGAGAGGCCGGCCCGCTGATCGGTGAGCCCCGATCATGGGCCACACCCCATCGGAGGCCCCCCCGGGAACAGAGCCCCTCTCACAGGCCGTCCCCCAAGCTTTCGCGCCGAGTACCCGCCGGCAGCGACCAGGTGTGGACGGCACTGGCAGGACTAGGCTGTTTATGCGCGGCCGCTCGGCCCATCTGCGCCGGGGCAGCGCCGCTCGCCATTTGCGGAGATTCTCCAAGCGGCCCGGCGCGATTCGCGCGGCTCTGGTTTCGGGGGGAGTGGGAGAATCACGTGCGGGGGTCGGGGTGACGTGGCGTGATTCGCGTGGCGCCCTGGCGATACTCCCACCCGGCAGGGGGGAGGGGGAGAATCCCGCCCATGGTATTTGAAAACAAACTTTATTACTAACACGGTGTTACTAACTTTTATACCATAAAGACAATCAGCAGTTAAACAATAATACAAGGAACAATCCTAACTGCTACCTTTATCCCCACTCAAACAATGCCCGTCCCAGGTCAAAATCCACTTTTAAATACAGTTAGCAGACTCAGGAATACTTGTTGTAAACAGATGACTTGGATAAACCACTTTGAGAAAGTGATATCCTTCAGGACCCAAGCTTGCAGTTTCTTGTCTGTGTCAACCACTGATTAACCTGCCGGCCTTTCCAGAAACTGTTATATTCACAGGCAAAATCTTTTTAACTAAACTGCTTTGAGAAAAGATGCTGGTCTGTCCACAGTAAATTCCTAACTGACTGTTTCTCCAAAATAGTCTGTCCACAGATCGATCTAACCTCACTGTATTGAGAGCACAGCTTCTTGTCGATTCACATCCCAATCTAAACCTAAACTGAAAACCTCCGGGCTAGCTCACACTTAGCATTTTTTCCATCACTGGGGAGCTGAACCCCACTGGCCACACTGGTTCCTCAGAGATTGTGCTACCATTTTGAAGGGGTGCCCCAATTAATAAGTGGGCTTGAGGGTCTCCCACACATCGGCATTACCCCACACTTCCCAAGTAAGAACACACCACTATGAGATCGCTGAGGGTCCCCCTTTTCTGGTTTTCCCATACCCCCTTTTGGGTCTACCCTTCCAGGACCCCGCCCTTCAAATCCTACCCTTCCTACATCTAATGGCCATCGGGAGGTGGCCGCACCCAGCATTTACTGGATATGTTCCACTCCACTTGTGGCGGGTCACGCCCAGTAGATCGTGCCTAATGTCTCTAATGATAAACTCCCCAATTCACTACCCAACTTCAGCAAACAATATCAATGGCTGGAATGGATTATGATCTTACCTTTATTTATTTTAAAAATAAATTTAGAGTACCCAATTCCTTTTTTCCAATTAAGGGGCAATTTAGCTTGACCAATCCATCTACCCTGCACATCTTTGGGTTGTGTGGGTGAAACCCACGCAAACACAGGGAGAATGTGCAAACTTCACACAGACACTGACCCAGAGCCGGGATCGAACCTGGTATCTCGGCACTGTGAGGCAGCAATGCTAACCACTGCACCGCCGTGCTGCCCCTGATCTTACTTTTATGCTGCTTTAATTGCACCTCTCTCTCCAAAAAGCTAGCTGCATTTCAAACCAGGAATCTTAACAACATGACTGCAGCAGTCACACACTAACCCTAACTGCACCAACTACATTTAATACAATATATCTGAAATTCCTACATTCATCACACTGATTGAACCTAGAGTCAGGAAAGTAATCTCATGGCTCAGATAAAAAGCCTCTTAACCCCACTATTTAATGAACACGTTTCCAAACTGACAAGTAGTAATTCCAAAAATGTGAACCCAATAATCCAAAACTAGATTGACAGCAGTAGAGGTGCCAGTAGAGATTTAACTGCATAAAATGCAGAACAACATAAATAGATATTATGAGGAATTAGCACACCTTTAATTAGTGTAATTAAGCATTCAGCATTAAAATGTTGATGGAACATTAGTGATGTTATGGTTTTACCTCACAGGGCAGAAAATGTGGAATAGTTCTGAAATCGGCAGATGATGTTGCGACTGCTTCATTATTAACCATAGGTGTTAGCAGTGCAGAACACAGCTGGATGTAATTTTAGTCTGCTTAGAGAGATAGGTGTGTGTAATCAGTCCGTGACAGTATTGAGTCTTCAATTTTCCTTTCAAGCTGAACCTCTGTTGCAGATCATACTTTGGGATTTTCTGCTTTGGCAGAATTTGCCTGTAAACTTGGCAGGATGGGTTTTGTGCCTGCTCCATGCCAATGCTCCTTCCAGTTCTTCAGGCCCTGGCTAATTAGCACTTTCTTTCCAGTAGTCTCTGACATGATTCACACCTCCCTTGGGAAACCTGCCTTCAGAGATGGGAGGAAAAAGACTTTGGGCATCCCTGCTGCAAAAAGGCACGGCAGCCAACCTCTGGGGCTGGGAAAATATTACCTTTCAGAAATAAAAAGTTACATCTTAGTTACGAGGAAAATTGGCCCTCTCAATTTTAATTCTCCTTAACCCCAATAGCAACTCTGGTTACTGGGAATTTGCAGAATCCCTAACATGCAGCTTTGCTATGGAACAAATGACAGCAAGTAAATCATGCAATTACCTTTTTTAAAACCAAATTTTGGAGGTTCCTGTGACTTTCCTAGTGATTTTTCTCAGTGCCTCAATGCATTGTAGCATTTTCTTATCCCCCCCCCCCCCCCCCCCCCCCCTCCTCCTCCTTTTGGATGGCCTGACCATATCATTCAGTTATGTTTCTTTAAATTGACTTATTAATTCTTCTTCAAATTAACCTGGTCACTTGGTGCTGTTTTTTTGGAAAATTTTGTATGCATTCCTCAGATCGTCTTACTGGCCAATTCTTTTTTGTTACTTGAGAATTTATTGAAAACAATCTGACAAATCACTATACACTGTACTTCCCATTGTAAAGCTTTTTGGCAAAATCTAACCCTGTAGGAACCTTCATGGGAGGAATTTCTGTGGTCATTACAGTGATGATCTTGTAAATACATTCCAAAACAACTTATTTGCTATTTGGCTGCCTGTTGTGATCAGAGGAAGTCTGTCCCTTCTATATGTGTTTCATTCCTTACATCTCTCCCAACTGTACGTACAATTGTAATAAATGAGCATTTGGATTCAATGAAATAGTTCTGCTCAAAGCATAGAATAAATGGTCAAACTGATAGCATTTTAGTGGCAGATGTGAATGGTAATGTGACAATATCATCACACCATCAATTGAATCAGTGCACTACCTCTGCAAATAACAGTGATTTCAAAGGAATTTCCCAATATGACACAGCCCTTAAAGAGCGGCATGGTAGCACAGTTGTTAGCACTTGTTGCTTCACAGCACCAGGGATCCGGGTTTGATTCCCAGCTTGGGTCACTGTCTGTGTGGAGTCTGCATGTTCTCCCCGTGCCTGCGTGGGTTTCCTCCGGGTGCTCCCGTTTCCTCCCACAAGTCTTGAAAACCGTGCTTGTTAGGTGAATTGGACATTCTGAATTCTCCCTCTGTATACCCGAACAGGTGCCAGAGTGTGGTGACTCGGGGATTTTCACAGTAACTTCATTGCAGTGTAATTATGTAAACCTACTTGTAACACTATTAAAGATTATTATTATTACTCCTGTCCCATGTTTAATGCTTCTTAGTTGAAACAATTAATTAACCTTTTAAATCAGCAGGTCTGCAGTTCTTCTTGTACTTTATCCCAATGATATCAATATGTAAAATAAATTCTTGCAATAAATTGGTTGGAACATATATTACGTATTCAGCCAATGGCTTAGACTTAGTTCCTCTTGTCCAGCCAATGACTTAGACTTAGTTCCTCTTGTCCCATGCGAGACAATGGGCAGCAAGAATCCTCCACCAGCCTGCGATGATAAGCAGTCATGTATATAGTGATAGGGAAGACCTCCAACCAGCAGGTGGCAGTAGAGAACAACCACATGGCACTTACCTCAGGGAGTTTGGGGATAGTCTTCATAGTGGATAGTTATAAATTAACTAGAGCTACTACAAATTGTAACAGTTAGTAGTTTTTGATAATACTCTTATGGTTATCTAACCGACGCTATTGTTGAACAATAAAACTTTAACTAGACTACAACTAGACATCCTTTAGTGTATTTAGTCCAACCGGCCAAGCACCAGAACGTAACATAGTCCTCGATTCAACACAATCTCTTATGCTCTAGGAAGTGGTGTCCCGTTCTTGAAGGTCTTTCTTAAATGCACTTTGCCGGGTCTTCTTTGGACAGCCCCATATTCTTTAATCTGATGACGTCTATTCTATTGTCACTGTAGCAGGCTGTATGCCTGGGAGGTGAAATACATGTCCTGCCAGCCACAGTCACCTCTCTGTCACAATGTCTCACTGGCGCCTTTAACTGGTCCTCTGTAGTGTTTCTGCATTGCTGATGGTATCCCTCCATGTGATGCCCAGAATCCTATGTAGGCAACGCTGGTGAGAAAACAGTCAATTTACCTGACAACTTTGTTCATCTCTGCTATGTCTTGCTGGCATAGGTTACTGTTGGTACTACTGTGGGCATATAGAGTCACAGCTTCATGGCCGTATTGATGGTGTTGGATATCCAGACCATGTGGGTGCCGCTGGAAGATTGATACTGCTTTGCTGATTCTTAGACGGACATTGATATCTACATCACCCTCCTGGAGATGTTGCTTTTGAGGTAGGGGAGATGTTGACATCCTTGATGTTCTGTTGCCCAGTGGTGATGGGAGGGCCCTATTGCTGTCCAGCTGTCACTGTCTCAGTTGTCGCACAGCTGACGAGCACACCAACCTTGGTGCTTCTACTGTCATAACTGGTGGTCATGCCTTGGAGCGTGCGACTCTTCAACCAGCTGGTACGTGTCCAGGCCGGGGACTTGCCTGACAAACTCCACATCATCCCAATTTGGGGCATAAATGTTCACCAACACCAGGGGCTCCCACTCCAACCTCCCGTTCACCATCTCAAATCTACCCACCCACCCCCCCGCCTCCCGGTCTGCCACTATGCAAACGACACCCTCTTATTAACCAACAATGCCACCCTCTTCATCTTCATACCCATCCCCGAATGAAACACCTGTCACACCCATCCCTTCCGCAGCCTCGTCTGATCCGCCACCTTCAAATGAGTCTCTTGCAAAAATACAACCTCTGCCTTCAGGCTCCTCAAATACGCGAACGCGCACGACAACTTAACCGGCTCATTTAACTTCCAAACATTCCATGAAATCAGCTAGGTTGTAGGGGGGAGGGGGGGGGGGTTCCCTGGGGTTCCCTGGGGTTCCCTGGAGTTCCCTGGAGTTCCCTGGGATTCCTCCCCCCCTTGTCAGCCATATTTCCACTTTAACCAGCTCCGCCAGGTCCAAGCCATACATCCCTTCGGGCCTCCCTATAATTCCACTGCCATCACCCCTAAGCAACTGCTCCACACCAACTTCATCCACGTTACCACACATCTCTCCCCCCCCCCCCCACCAGCCCCAACAAAGAACAAAAAAAGGAAAACCACCCCTCCACCCAGCAACAGATCTATGCCTCTCTTCACTCCAGTTTACTCGCCTGTCCGCCAACATGGTGGCCCCCATCGAGGCAACTGCCTTCCCCCAAATCCTCAAATATTCTTTCACACATGCACTTCCACCTTCCTCCTTGTAACCACAACCCCAATAACCCACATAATATACAACATGATACAACATTCAACCCAACCGAAGGAAGGCAACACTCCCCCCCCACTGGTATCTCCATAGTCCAAAGTTCTTACAAGTCCCCAAGTTTATGATCTCGCAAAGACATGGGCCGGGATTCTCCCCTACCTGGCGGGGCGGTGGGTCCCGGCGGGAAGGGGGGGCGTGAACCACTCCGGCGTCGGGCCTCCCCAAACGTGCGGAATTCTCCGCACCTTTAGGGGCTAGGTCCACGCCGGAGTGGCTCCCGCTCCGCTGGCCGGCGCGAACAGCCTTTGGTGCCCCGCCAGGCGGGGCCGAAAGGCCTTCGCTGGCCGGCGGAAGTCCGCGCATGCGCCGGTGCTTCAGCGGCTGCTGACATCATACCGGCGCATGCGCAGCGGAGGGGGTTCTCTTCCGCCCCCACCATGGTGAAGGTCATGGTGGGGCGGAAGAAAATGAGTGCCCCTATGGCACAGGCCCGCCCACCAATCGGTGGGCGGGCCCCCAGGGGGGTCGGAGAATTCCGTCCCAGCTCTTCTCCTCTGGCATCTCCATGTAAAACACCTGGCCCTGGAACGTGATCCACAACCGGGCTGGGCACAGCACCTCAAACTTTACTCCTCCCTTGAACAGGACCGCTTTGACCCTGTTAAACCCAGCCTGGCGCTTTGTCAACTCCGCACCCAAATCCTGGATCCGAATTACATTCCCTTCCCAGGTACACTTCTTTGTCTCTTTCGCCCACTGCAGAATATCCTCCTTGCTTCAATATCTTTGCAGTTGTACCGCCATTGCTCTCGGCTGCTCACCCACCTCTGGTCTCCTCCTCAGCGACACATGTGCTCAATCCACCTTGGAAGGTTGGTCAATCACCCTTCCCCACAAGCTTCCCAAGCATGCTAGCTACATACTTGGTGTTCAGCATTCCCTCAATGTCTGTTGGCAATCCAACAATCCAGAGATTCTGCCTCCTCGACCAATTTTCCAAATCATTCACTTTCTCCCTCAGGTTCCTTTGGCCCTCCACCACCAGCGTAATCTCTGCCTCCAACGAGGCCAACCGGTCCTCATGGTCCGCAACCGATTCTTCCACTTTTTGGAGCGACGCACTATGTGCCTCCAACCTCTGCTCCACCCTCTCAATGACTACCCAAATCAGGTCAGCCAGCTAAGTCAGGTCTTGTGAGAGCTCCTGCCTTTGCTGATGAAACCTGACTGTCAAAAAACTTCACCAACTGTTCCATGGACTGCTGAGCCGGCAATGATGCCACAGAGCTCTCTATCATTTTTCCTTCAACCATACTCATCGAAAGATCCCAGTCTGACTGTTGCCCCTTTACCGTTGCACTCCTTGTTTGATAGAGCTGAGACATACCCTCCCGAAGGAGAATCCTTAGCTCTGTGTGTTCCTGTACTTCTGTCTGTTCCTATACTTTGCACAATCAAACATCCCCGTGAACAGGTAACAAGGACCAAATAATTCCACCCCAAACAGGAGGCCCACCCTCCCCCGCTTTTTCAGCCAGGCATCAGTAAAATTCAATTAATGACAAAGAGGCAAATTTTTATTTTGTTATTATAAATCTAGTTTGAGACTCTTTAGTGAATTCAGTGATTTCCTGAGGGTTTCCCCTGATTGTTCACCAGAACTTCATTGGAAAACCTGTGATACTCTGGAGAAATGGTGTAATGGCACTTATACCATTTTTCTGCGGTCCTCATGGATCTATAGTTCATCACATGGTGAACAGAAGAATCCTTGTTAAAGTTTGAGCCTTATTTATAGAGTAATTGGTCCTGATTTTAACTGAGCCGCTCACTGTCCCACATGTTTCCTCACAAGCAGTGTTGGCCAGGGCCTGGGGTGAGGAATGGGGGTGGTGGGAGGTGAGAAAATCTTTTTGTGGGACTTAGGGGAGGTTGCCATCGCTGTTTACTGCTACTTTTGTGTGGCGTGCCCTATTCCTAATTTTAAAGTTAGATGCATGGGTTTATCTGTTTTTCAAAATAAATTTAAGAGTACCCATTTCTTTTATTTCCCCAATTTCAGGAGCAATTTAGCTTGGGCAATCCACCTACCCTGCCCATCTTTAGGTTGTGAGGGTGAGACCCACACAAGCACAGGGAGAATGTGCAAACTCCACTCTGACAATGATCTGGGGCCAGGATCGAACCTGGGTTCTCGGCGCCATGAGGCAGCAGTGCTAACAACTGCACCCCCTAGGCGCATGGATTTCAATCCCTGTATCAATGTGACAGTTTGCACATATTAGTGCTGTGAATTATTTGCTTGAGTTATGTGCATTTGTTGTATAAGTCTGCTGGACATTTATTAGGATAGCACATGCAATTTCTCTGTACCATGATTGCAGAGACTTTGATTGATGCCAGAACAGCTTCTTGGTCCTTGAGTTTCAATATTACTTGCCATCTTCATCCTTTGGTTCTGACAGTCAGACTTGTGCTTTCTTCCCTTGCTTTGTTAAATAATGTCCATCTGCAGAAATCGATTGTATTTTGTTGCAGAATGCGTGTGTTAAAGGCTGTATGGTGCTATTGTGGGGGCAATTTGAACCCTACCCACCTGCAGAAATTGGGCAGCTAGACAATTAAAATCAACCAGGTTACTTGCTTGTCTTGAAATCACCGTTGTGAATATTAGCCTACTCTACTGAGCATGTAGTAAGGGAACCGGCCCAGAGCCTTTGGTGATGGCAGGTCCCCATGATGTCATGGGGACATGACTACCATTTCCACTGGTACCCTGAGTTGGAAACAGAGCCACGGTTAGAAAAGGTAGGAAGCATAATGGTGACAGGAATGATTTTGGGACGTCTTGCAATTGTCTTGCATTCAGGAAGGACTGGACAGTCTGTAGCAGTTCTGACCTGGTGGGCCCTGAGGATCAAGCAGATCTTACTGAAATGACAGGCAGCCATTTTCTACCATCACTCAATCCTCTTTTTTTCCCCCTCAAACACCAAACACATTTCAATATCTGTAAAGCACTTTGGGATGTCCCATGATCATGAAATGCACATAAACATAAATATTATATTGGAATGCATATTTTTCTTTAATTCCAAACTCTTTTCAATTGCATTTTTGGATTGTCGCTTTGAATACTGAAATTAGATTGGATCCATGTCAAACTGACTGGGTTGGATTCTCCAGTCCACCAGCCACATTTTCCTGGACGGGGCACCCTCACCAGCAGCAGGATTCTCTGTTCTCGTCACCTGCCAATGGGATTTCCCATTGTGGCCACCCCATGCCGCCGGGAAGTCCACAGCACAATGAAGAATCCTGCCGGTGGAGAATCCAGCCCACTGTTGTTGATTGAATGGGAAACCATGAGGTAAAATTAAGGTGGCTGGGTTAAAAGCCACTGCGGAACTGCTGAACTTACTTCTGGGTTTGCCGTGCACTATTGGGTCTTGGCCATCTTCGATGCCCGACAGGTTGCAAAGTTAAAATCAGGATGAATGGCTAAGAGAAATGAAACATCTTTCAATTCAAATGTTTTGTCGACAGAAACCTTCCTTTAATAATTTTTCTCTAATTTAAAGATGAGTCATGACCCACTTTTGCAAGAAAGCCATATTATAACACTAAATATTATCAGTTATTCCCCAGTGTGCTTGATGAGGTCAAGTGATTACCACATCTTCCGATGCGAGAGGTGGAGTGGAAGGGTCTGGTATGTACAGAGTTACACAGTGATGTAAGAAGGCACATTACCTAGACCAAGGGTCAGTGTGGTGTTTGTCAGAGATGCATTAAAATAAGGGTTGGGGATGACCCCATGCCAGTACCCTTTACCAGATATTTGTATTCGGTTACAATTTGTTCGTAAAGACTTGCTGTTAACAGACAGAAGACAACAAAGACACATTCTACAATACCATCACAACATGGTAGCAGCTTTGGATCAGAAACCATAATCCTCACAGAAATGCTTAAAGGTGAAGAAAAAGGACATTTTCAATGGATTTGAACCGAAAAAAGCTCCCAACTGATGTTACAAACATCGAGAGAACTCACCCCATAAAGCTCCTGAGAGAACAGCCTGAAAGCTAATGACTTATTGCAACAGTAGACTCCACACAATCTCCCTTGGAAGTCTAGTTTCAGCATGCAGAATCCAGAGCCTGGAGGGGTGAGCTAAATCTTTTTCACTTTCAGGCTGCAGCCAGTCCTGAGAAGCCCTTTTGCTAATTAAGTCAAAAGTGTTGTTTCAATGAAATCTGGCACTAATTTCAATTCCCCAACTCCAAGCCTCAACACATGACCAAACTTGAACAAAAAACACAAATGAATAATTAACTTACTCAACTTTCGGGAAGTTCATGACAATCTGAATTCTTAAACAGCAAGCCTGCAGTTCATTTAAATGTCTCGCTACATGCACTGCTAGATCACTGATTAAATCAAGTCAGCAGACCACCAACCGATACAGCTATTGTTGAAAATTCTTCTTCCCGAAGCATGTCACCAGCATTTTGTGAAGGCCACCAAAACTGGCAAGGGCGGGAAACCCATTGCTCTGCAGTGAATGGTGGTGCCATCTTGGAAGCCCTGTAAGCTCTTAAAGCTGTACCCACACTTTTAAAATATTCAAAATGGATCACAATTCCAACTCCACTGGGATTCAACCAAGGCCCAGATCAGTCATAAAATTGAAATTTTTGAAGGGAAAGATATTTTAAGATGTCTCATGCCCCAGGTTTAAATAAAAACATCAGAAGTCGAACAAGTAAACATACTTCTTTACTCAATAGGGCCAACTGCATGTGACATCATTGCATGACAGGATACTGATGAGTCATCTTCAAATTTGAAGAAGTTTTAAAATCCTTTGACATTTATTTCAAATTGAGATCCAACAACATATTGGAAAGAGCTGAAGTCAGTCAGAGAATCACGTTGTCTTGGAAACCTGTTGATTCCTCTTCGTAAATTATCTCTATAGGATAGCAGAAGATTATGAATATATCTGAGTTCATCCAAAACAGAATCTTGTTGGGTGTCACAGACAACTCACTCTCTGACCTCTTACAAGCTAAAGATGATCTTACCCGAGTCAAGTTGAGTGGTCACAGAGAAGCCCACAACGTGAGGCGTAAAGAAACTCATTTTTATTAATAAACAACTATTTACACAACACACTTTGTGTCCCAGCCAGGACTACTCTGCTCGGCTCCCATTCTGGCCGAGCTTTAATTGCCAGAGTCCATTACTCCACCCCTCAGGGAGGAAGCTCGTATTGTAGAAGGATTACAAGGAGGCTGATTGATCTTATGCGGGTTATAATATCCTTTGCCCCCCTCCCCTACCTCCCAAGTCCAAAGACGCTTCCGAGGAAGGTGGAGTAGGAGGGTGCCTGCTCCTTTTCACCCGTGACTGTACTTATTGAGCCAGCAGAGCTGATAATCCCAAGGTTCACAATGCACCCAAGTTCTGTCTCACCCTTTGCTAATAGCACATAGGGGACCGGACATGCTCCAAAATATTTAGGCTGTGCACGTGTGGGTTCGAATCCCATCCTCATTGCCAATTTAGGTGTCCATAACGACAGGCGTAAAGAAACTCGCTTTTATTAATAATCAACTATTTACACAATACACTTCAATGACCAGCAGGGATTACTCTGCTCAGCTACCTTTTATTGCCAGAGCCCATTGATCCGGTGATGGGCCCCCGCCCCTCAGCAGAGTACCTCGTCTTCTACGAGGTTTACAGGGAAGCTGATCGGTCCGTCCGTGTAAGTCTCGTGCAGGCTATAACAACAAGGCAATCCAGCTAGTTAGCCTGAGCTATATGCAAAACACAGGACAATCCAGAGGGTATCCAGAGAATACAACAACGACCAGAAGCCAACCCTCAGTCCAGCTTATCAGATCACAAAGACACAGGGGCAATCCTAGTCAGGGGAAAACAATTCTTGAACCACCCAGCACAGCACCCTTGCCAAGGCTGTGGTGCAAAGTGCACTTACTGGAGAGGCCAGTACCAGCTTGACTGTCCTGTCCAGTGAGGATACATGGCTCAAAAGCCTCTGGCTTTGAAGAATGTACATCCACTTTATGGGCAAGGGGAGTCTGACTCCCACTCATCGGCATGGTTCTTGAACCACTGAGTTAGGGCAGAAAACAAATCTTTGAGTTGATATACATCATCCAACCGGAGCACCCGGACAAACTCACGCAGACATGGGGAGAACATACAAACTCTACACAGTCACCCAAGGCTGGAATTGAACCCTGGTCCCTGGTGCCATGAAGCAGCAGTGCTAACCACTGTGCCACCATGTCCCCACTCGCATGGAATCATTGAATTTATAATGCAGAGGGAGGCCAATTGGCCCAAAGAGTCTACACTGGCCCTTGGAAAGAGCACCCTACTTAAGCCCACGCCTCCACCCTATTCCCATAACCCAGTAACCCCACCTAACCTTTTGGACGCTAAGGGCAATTTATCATGGCCAATCCACCTAACCTGCACATCTTTGGACTCTGGGAGGAAACCGGAGCACCCGGAGGAAACCCACGGAGAAAGTGCAAACTCCACATAGTCACCCGAGGCCGGAATTGAACCCGGGACCCTGGAGACGTGAGACAACAGTGCTAACCACTGTGCCACCATGCCACCCACATTTTATTTTTCATTAGACTTTTAATTCTAGATTTTTATTGAATTCATATTTCACCATTTGTGTGGGATTCAGACTCGGGTCCCCAGAGCATGACCTTGGGTTTTGGAATTGCTAGTGCAGTGACATCATCCTTCCTCACAGCTTTACGAATTAAAAAATATTGGAGTTTCTGTCCGGTATTCCAGAAAACGTTAGGGTCTATTCGAGGATTGTATTAATGGGAACCACAAGCAGACAGATCAACCGTTATTTAACTTCCTGGATTCAAGGGCAGGATAAAATGGGGAGTGAAGCAATGCTGGATGAGGAGTTGGGAGTTCCAGGGAGTGAGCTGAGGTGGTGGGTTTTGCGAGAGTGTTTCTGTGTTGGACTCAGCACCGAGTGGAGCTCTCAGGACATTGCTATCCACTAGCACCGGAGGTTTGGTTCCCTCTGAGCACAGGTCAGCCCCATCTGCATACCTGCAGACGGGTATTGTTTCCTCAGCAGGGAGCACCTGCTCTGAGGAAGAGGACAGGGAACAAAGAGGGAGGAGGCTTGGTGGTCGCTGGCATCCCTCTCGGGCACAGATAGCAGAAAGGACAAGGAGCAGGCCCCAGCATGAGGCACTATTACCCAGACACCAGGATGTACAGGCAGTGTTCAAACTACTTGGCCATTACAGAAGTATAGTGCCACAGAGGCTATGGATTTAAAAGGGAGCAGAGACAAGGACATGCTTGATGTTTGGCGCAGAGATAGCCTCCAATTGTCTGGGTGTTCAGCCAGTGGCTCTGAGGGTGTGCCACGGGTGCATCCAGCGAGTTGTCATGATCTGGTGTCAAAGGAGCCTCATCGACCTCTTGGCCAGCTCTGGTGGACGGCTCATCTAAGGGATGAAAGCAAATGTTCAGAAACATAACTCATATCACACAAACTTAATTTTCAACATATGCTGCCCATGTGATTGGTCTCAAAGAGGTGCAGATAACTGAAGTCGTTCTGAGGAGTGAGATGCCCATTTATCACTTTCACCCTCAGCCTCATCCTGACATGATTCTGCCCATTGGGTTCTCACCTTCCTTCGACCCCAGCCTCATCTTGCCACCCCTTTGGACACCTAACCCTTTGGTGGATCCAAGACTTTAGACTCATCTCTCCAGCCTTGAGATGCATGGGCAGATGTGGGAGCCAAGACTCCCTGAAACCCACACACTTAATTCCAGGAATTAATGGGTACTCTTCATCTGCCCTTCACACTGAACAATGCCCACTCATTACTGTGCCAAACGGAGAGTCATTGAACCTTTTCCAGTACTGGATCCAGGTACGCCGGACAAGGTTATGCCCACTAATCTCAGTAGCCACCTCTGTGCATGCCTTCTTGGAGAGGGATGGTGGCCCCCTCCTTCCATCCATGTGCATCAAAATGTCCCTCCTGGCTGTGACTGCCTCAACCAGGACTCTGAGGCGGTTGTCCAGGAATGAAGGGCTCACTCGCTGCTGGAACTCCCCTCTTCCCCTGCTGGGTTTCCCAGCGCAGGCCATTCAGCAGGCAGCAGTGCCTCAGTATGCCGCTTTTAAACTTTGCTGCAAGCCGCATTTCGTCACGTGCCAGCCCCTGCCAACCCCATTGGCCCAATGCGGCCACGATTTAGAAAGGCTGTCACATAAGTGGCCAACCAGCACAATATTGCAATTCTTTAATTAATTAATTTTTAAAATAAATTTAGTTACCCAATTCCTTTTTTCCAATTAAGGGGTAATTTAGCGTGGCAAATCCACCTACCTTTGGGTTGTGGGAGCGAAACCCACGCAAACACGGGGAGAATGTGCAAACTCCACACGGAAAGCCTACTTGAAAGGAAATGAAATGAAAATTGCTTATTGTCACAAGTAGACTTCAATGAAGTTACTGTGAAAAGCCCCTAGTCGCCACATTCCGGTGCCTGTTCGGGGAGGATAAGCGATTTTTAGTGTATATACAGTGTATGGTATATACAGCCTTTGGTATATGCAACATCTACACACTGTATGGTATATACAGGGCTATTGTGGAGCTGAGTACAGTTTTGCCCCCACAGTGCTGTAAGAAGGCACATGACCTTGTCCTAGCATCAGTGTGGTGTTGGACAAAGATGTGTTAAGAACTAGGATGAGGCTAGCTCTTGCCTATACCCTTTAGTATATATTTATATATATGTTAACATACAGAAAACTATGAAGACTACACAGACACGTTATTCGATCAATACTATACCTGGGGCTGATTTAACACACTGGGCTAAATCGCTGGCTTTTAAAGCAGACCAAGGCAGGCCAGCAGCACGGGTTCAATTCCCGTACCAGCCTCCCTAAACAGGGCCGGAATGTGGCGACTAGGGGCTTTTCACAGTAACTTCATTTGAAGCCTCATTGAAAGGAAATGAAACGAAAATTGCTTATTGTCACAAGTAGGCTTCAATGACGTTACTGTGAAAAGCCCCTAGTCGCCACATTCCGGCACCTGTCCAGGGAGGATAAGCGATTTTCATTTCATTTCAAAAGGTAGTTAACCTTCGCAGTCTGAGTCAGAGTATTTCTAGTTCACATTGACGTCATCTATCTCAATCTATCCACCATGGAAACCTCATGATATTTAAATTCAGTCTCTGCAAGTGCTGAGAGGCGGAACCCAGCAGGGAAATCGGAAGCTATATATCTTGCAGCATTTAATAAAGGGCTTTAGTAAGTATTCAGGTTTTTGTAAATGTTAAAATATTGTTTGTGATTCTCACCATTGTTAAGGAATATTACTGCGTAGAATCTAATGTTTGATAACAAAATGTATTTGTGTTAGTCAGTCTGGTCTTGTTATAGATGCAGCAATGGCCCAGAGCTTCCATTCTGGGAGGGGGGTACCTGGAGGTACGCCAGAAGATAAACAGGGCGATCCCTCAGTAGTCTCCTTCGAAGAATTGCATGGGAATTGTCCAGGAAGGTTAAATTAACTTTGGGCAATTAACCTGCACCCACAACCATCTGATACAAATCAGAATCTTTGGATTGTTCCGACTCTTTTAGCAGAATAGTCACCCAGGTAAAGGGAGAAGGATTAAAATCACTTCTCACCCCTGGGTAACTGTGATACTGACCACCCCTGGAACGCCTACTGGTCCCCGACTACCCTCCTGACCCCCGCCGACTACTTTCCCAGCCTCCAACTACCCCCCTCCACACCCCCAAATATCCACCCCCACCCACCCAACACGCCCGACCCACCGCGCCCCCCCCCCCCCCCCCCCCACCCTCATCCTGTCCACTTACCTTACACAATAATCTTCTCTCCTGTCAAGTAGATGGGACCTTTAAACTTATCATTTACTCGTGCCTTAAAGAAGGGTCACGGCCTCACTCCTCCTGACACTGCTACACTGCACTGGAAGATCACTGGAGCTGCTTTGCTGCACATTTCTCACCAGGAAGCGTGGCCGAGAAATGTGCAGCTCCAGACTTGAGTAGCTACAAAGGAATGGAATGGCAACCTGACGGTGAGTTCTGGGCCATTATCTCTGCTCCTTCCTCCACTATAGGAGCTACATTTGAAACGTATCAACTGAACAGGGATGGAATCCGGAGAACCTGTCTGGTATCACATCCTGCAAAGAATTTAGATTGCACTGTTAGATCAGAAAATATGGAGTATCAGCAATTTAGTAATTTAATCTTAAAAATATGATTATAATGTAATTGGAAATTGCTATTTATTTGGTAGAATTTTTTTAAAAGTAGGACGTTTCCAGAAAATGGAATTGTGGTAACATGAGTTACGACCAGTCTCCGAGTAAGATCCACAGATTGGTTTCTCTCTGTCCCCTCTCTGGGAACTGGCTCAGCACGCAGTTCTGGATGGGCCTCCACCAAGTTGTTTTAGCCCTGGGTGAGGAGGGGTGAACTGTCTCCCTTCCTTTATTCAACCCCCTCGGTTTGTCGCAACAAGGTTTATTTAGAAAGGATCCCTTCCCTTATGGATGGATACCTGTTCCCAGTCAAAATGTATCCATTTTCCTCTCTTCCTCTTTTTGTTTTAGGACGGGGTCTCCCCCAACTCGTCCCATGCTCGGGGACACTACTGTCCTCTGGAGGAATCTCAGCTCTTGCTTTACCTCCAGGTGGCTTATCAACTGGGTGAGGCATCACTCTTACTCTTTCAGGGCCAATTTGGGAACTTTTCTGCTCCAATTTAAAAAAAAATTTGGAGTACCCAATTAATTTTTTCCAATTAAGGGGCAATTTAGAGTGGCCAATCCACCTACCCTGCACATCTTTGGATTGTGGGGGCGAAACTCATGCAAACACGGGGGGAATGCGCAGATTCCACACAGGCAGTGACCCAGAGCCGGGATCGAACCTGGAACCGTGAGGCAGCAGTGCTAACCACTGCGCCACCATGCTTCCCTGCTTCACTTTTAAATTTGGCAGAAAGTGGTCGCTTCCTGGCCAGGGCCTTTGGAGGGGGCGCTCTCCTAAGGTGTTCTGTACCATCTGGAACACCGCTGCCCTGTAGAGGATGGGCAGCTCCAGATACGCTCCCTGGTGGTTTTTTGACTGGGAGGAGACATTTTCCTCACTGGCTCAACGGTTATTTTGGAGTCTCTTAGGACTGTCTCCAAATTCGGAAAGGCGGGTTTGTTGAGCCAGACCTCCTGCTCACCCAGCAGGGGTGTAGGCTCTTTTAATTTAAATTGGGCCAAGGTACTATTACACCAATGAGGTATCTGTTCGGGGACTTTACTGACAACCCTTTCTAAAAGTGGAAAGAAGGTTTTGGACAACCACCTCCTGCTCAGCCAGCCGGGATGTAGGCTTCTCTCTTCTTAAAATGTCCTGCCTGGTGAGTGACCATCCTGTGTTCCTGCTCTATCCCATATCTTTGGGGATACTTTCACTCACAGTGATTGGGCTAGCTTCAGCTGCTGTGTCCTGTGGCTCTTCAGCCACATGGGGCATCACGCTCACTCTTGCCCATTTTGGAATCTCCATGTTCCCAATTTAAATTTGCCAAGAAGCTATTAATCGGAGATAACACTGGTTCATCGGCACCCTCTGTTGTCCAAGGTATTTATGTTCCCTTAACCTATTCCACATCTCCTGGAACATTACTGCCTCTAAATGGCTCCTGCCGGACTCCCTTCCACCCGGTAGGCATCTCCTTCACTATCTTCTTCTCGGCTTGGAGTTGGACCTGTCATGAAGCTGCCCGCCAAACAGATCATTGGCCTACTCCTATCTTTCTTTTTAACTTTTATAGGTCCCTCATAAACCTCCTTTATTACTACTGGTCTGTTTTCATAGAACCATGGAATCTCTACAGTGCAGTGTGAGCACATTCGGCCCATCAGATCTGTAAATTCCTCCGAAAGAGCATCTTTACCCAGCCCACAAACCCATCCTATTCCCATAACCCCACTGAACCTGCACATCTAAGGGGCAATTTAGCATGGCTGATCCACCTTTAGGCTGTGGGGGGAAACCGGAACACCTGAGGAAACCATGCAGACACAGGAAGAACGTGCAAACTCCACACAGTCAACCGAGGCCAGAATTGAATCCAAGTCCCTGGCGCTGTGAGGCAGCAATGCTAACCTCTGCGGTGCAGGCCAACCTCAATGTTGGCAACCACTCAGTCCTCGATCACCCCACAACTTCCAGGGCCAGTTTCTTGTAAGGGATAAGGATTCCGATATCCGGCAACTCCCATCCCTCCACCCTGCCTCAGACATGGTGTTGTGCCGGCGGGGGGTGGGCGGGTGCGGTGCCAGGAGGCCGATGCCAACTCACCCGTGCAGCCAGGTGGAGATTGTTAAGCTTCTCACGGCACTCGGTGTTGGTCCTTCTGGTATCACTCTCCACACTGATGGCCACTGCCTTACAAGGTGGCACCAGCTGCCTTGTGGCTGGACCTTTGAACCCCTCGTGGGATCAGGGTGCCCCGTCGCATCTCCACCGCATCCAGTGTGGAAGTGGATTTCATTTATTGTCTTGTTTTAACCTTGCTGTCTGTATGTAATATTAAGGGTCTGAAATATATCTGTGATCCTCAAGTAAAAAGATGTTAAAGGGTTGAGGGAATGGAATGAGAACAGAACTCTATCTGTTAGTGCAGAGACAGCAAAGATGAGTGTGTAAAACCTTGTCAACTGAGACAATGGACATTGGAATGTGAAAGAGCTGACTCAGGAGCACGAGAGGGAAGGAGATAAGGAAGTTGGACCTGATGGACGGATAGGATAAGAAAACCGTTAGCAGCAGCAGTTATGTCATAGTCACCACCCTCTACCTCGAGGATAATAATTCCATATAAGTACATGTTCTGGATCCTTGCCAAATCATTGGTGTTTCTAGGAATTTAAGGGGACCACCTCTAAGCTGTGATTGTATAAAGAGACAGTCCATACTTTGGGACTTTGGCACTTCTCGAAGGTGGTTCCCCGACTACTTAGAGATTTGTCCCGGCCGTGAATAAACGAATATTCGTTACCAACGTGTTTGAGTGTTTTACTTCTGGACTGACGGACGGCTATGTGAAAGCGCAATTCACACCAGCAGCCTGGCCAGGTTGATGTCTCTGAAACGTGGTGCACGTCTCCTTGGTGGTATGGCTGTGTGCTGTCTGGGGTTTGCTCGGAGGGAGCAGTTTATGAGCTGCTGCCCCTGTTAACGGGGAGCTGCTGGGCATGGTATTGCCGAATCAGCTGGCGGGACAGCGATTCCGGCCACAAAATCCATGGGGCATCATGACCGGCACTAATAAACGTTAAACACTGGCCGTGGTCTCGCCGGGTTCGCCGTTGGGAAGCAGCTGAGTAATTCTCGCTCACCGCTGCACTTCCTGCTTCTCCCGTTAGATCACACCCTCAGTGCAACAAAGTTAAATTGCTACAACTTTGAGACATTGTGTAGAGATCGACCAAGATGAACATTTTTAACTATGTTGATGTGAGAAGTACTCTACCCATTAACAAAACACTGCGAGTGAACCCGGGGGAATTGGATCAAGTCAGGGAACAACTCACTTTCACATGGATAGTTGAACTGAGTTACAAGGCGTGATTACTGACTGCATCCCGCTGAATTTGGGATGGGCACAGCCGGTAGATCCCGGGAAAGGCCTCTCCCTGGGTTTGCGATGGTTGTCACGCCTTGCGGGACCCAGTCCTGCATGGTTAAGTGGGTTTAAAAACTCATTTAACCATTTGCTCACCAGATGGAAAGGTCACCTGACAGCTATCAGCCTCGCCGAGGAGATCCGAGCCAAGTGCTGATTAGCACTGGTCCCCACAAATGGGACCAGGCTGATGCCAGCCCAGCACCATGGAGTGCCACCTGGATGCCAGCCTGGCAGTACCACCTGGGTGCCAGCCTGGCAGCGCCATGATGCGGAACTGGCATTTTGCCTGGGCCGGGGATCAGGCCCGGGGGTGCCCTGCTAGTATGTGGTCGGGTGCCGGGGGTGTCTGGGGTGCTTGAGGACTTCCCAACAGGCGAGGTGGGGCGTTGCGGGGTGGGGGCCACGTCGAGTGGTTTTAAAAAACGTTGTCCTGATCTCTTCGTGCTGAGGAGCTCTGCTCGTCGGATCTCCTCAGTGCACAAAATTATGTTAGCTCTGGGAAGGCCCCACTAATTCCGCACACTGATTTATTTTGGTTAGATCGCGGCCAAAGTATTTGGAGTTCATCATTGACAAATTCAAAGATTTTGCATTGTGTGTGTTGAAGGGAATGTCACAACAAAAACTGATTCTTATCCTACATCACAAATTAAAGATTGCATCAATTGAACTGTATCAACAGAGTTGATTGATTAAAAGGGTCAATAAGAGAACAAGCAAAGGAAATCTTTGGTTGTGGGGGGTGAAACCCACTTTGACACGGGGAGAATGTGCAAACTACACTCAGACAGTGACCCGGGGCCGGGATCGAACCAGGGTCCTCAGCACCTGAGGCAGCAGTGCTAACCACTGCGCCACTGTGTCACCCATTAATACAAAGTTATGCCGTTTGAACAAAGAATGTACCAGCTACTTTTCAAAGGCTATCATATCGAGTTGTTAATGGACTGTTGAACCATATTGTCTTTATTGATGATTTATTGGACGACAGTGGCACTTGGGAAGACCATGCAGGACACCTCAGTGCAATATTTGAGAGACCACAAAAAGCTGACTTTGTCATAACTTTGGCAAAAGTGAATTTGGGAGGTTTTCTCGGGCAAAGTTGAGTGTTGCCCAGAGAAGCTAAATTTCAAGCAATTATACACTTTCCTGTTCCTAAAATCAAATGAGTGATACTGCGGTTTCTCAGAATGTAATTTTACAAGAGTGTTTTTTTCCCCGAATTTCAGCAAAGTCCTGCTTCCTTAACAAACTTATTGAAGAAAGTCAAATATGACCGGACAGAGTTTTGTTAGACACCTTTGAGGATTTTAAAGGCTGTCCGAATAAATGAACCTGTGTTGTTTGCTTCAAATTAAAAAAAAACAATTCAAGATAGCAATTGCTGTCAGTGATGTGGGAGCTGTATTATTACAAGATGATGCTGCTACCATAGAATGTCCAGTTAGTTATTTTTTGAGGAAACTTAATCCTTGTGAAGTAAAGTACTCCACAGTTGAAAAGGAAGCATTAAACCTTGTTTTGATTCTTCAGCAATTTGAAATATACGTTTCCCGAAATGCTCGTGATGCTGCGATCTTCTACATGGACAGGAATTCACTAGTGTTTTTGGCTACATTCTGGTGCAAGAATCTTTGTTTGTTTTACTGGAGACTGATGCTTTGATCATTTACTTTAAAAATCGTTTGTTTTGCAGGAAGGTACACCATAATTGCAGATGCTTTATCCAGAGTTTAACGACCCGTTTAAATAACTCGTTACTGCGTAACAGAGTATTGCAAACTTTATTTATGCCAAACACTTAATCACGCCACCTATTTAAACACTGTCAACTTTTGATCAACGACCTAGGATCATAATATGTTGGACATGATGTACCATCAATTGAACGCGAGACGAGTTGCTGAACAAAAGTATGGCTTTAATCTACTAGATGTTAGCCCTGCGGTCGATTACAGTAGAAGGATGACCGCAGGGTGTACTGGGTATTTATATCCCGCGCCGGAGGCGGGGTTAACTGAGCCTCTCGACCAATCGGGGAGCCGTCACATGACTGGTCTCAACCAACTGGTCGAGAGGCACATGACCGACCAGGGCCAATGGTAAGCCGGTGTTCTGCACCAATGGCAGGCAGCTATGCTAATCATACCACCACATTCACCCCTTGCGGAGAAAGAAGCCGGGGGTGGGGGGGGGGGGGGGTGTCAGCGAGAGCTCGGGGGGGGGGGGGTGGGGGGGGAGAACTGGTGGTTTGAGTAGTAAGGAGAGAACAAAAAAAATGTATCCTTGGCTTCCCACTGGCCCAGATATTTTGCAACAGTACATAGTGTCCATACAAGGTCCATGGTGGTGTTGAAGTTAAATGGACTCGATCAGCCTTTTCGTTGCCCGTGATGTCCTGGCAGACCGCCGCAGGGGTGCTGGTGACGTTGGTTCAGCCAATGGTGGTGGTTCAGCTGATGTCCTCGACTCCGGGAGCGATGGTCCTTGAACTGTCTCCGTACCCCGGGCTGGTAGTGGAGACACCATGGATGAGGAAGGGGTGGCCAGGATGGGGCGCTGGGGGAAAAGGGGCGGGGGGGGTCTGTGGTGAAGGTGGGGGAGGCCGCACGCCGGCGGGTGCAAGGTCCCGAAGGGAGACCGTGTCCTGCCGACCGTCGGGGTACTCCACATGCGCATACTGCGGGTTAGCGTGGAGTAACTGGACTTGTTCCACCAACGGGTCGGACTTGTGCACCCGCACATGCTTCCGGAGCAAGATGGGTCCGGGGGCGGCCAGCCACGTCGGGAGAGGGGATCCGGAGGATGACTTCCTGGGGAAAACCAGAAGACGTTCATGAGGTGTTTGGTTAGTTGTGGTACAGAGGAGGGAGCGGATAGAATGTAGGGCATCGGGGATAACCTCTTGCCATCAGGAAATAGGGAGATCTCTGGACTGGAGGGCCAGTAGGATGGTCTTCCAGATGGTACCATTCTCCCGCTCGACCTGTCCGTTACCCTAGGGGTTATAGCTGGTCGTCCTGCTAGAGGCAATGCCCCTGCTGAGCAGGAATTGACACAGCTCGTCGCTCATAAATGAGGACCCCCCGATCGCTATGTATGTACGCGGGGTAGCCGAACAGGGAGAAAATGGAGAGGAGGGCCTTAATGACGGTCGATGTGGTCATGTCGGGGCAGGGAATGGCGAAGGGGAAGCGGGAGTATTCATCGATCACCGTCAGGAAGTAAATGTTGCGGTTGCTAGAGGGAAGGGGCCCCTTGAAGTCGATGCTGAGAAGTTCGAAGGGGCGGGATGCTTTGATCAGGTGCGCGCGCTCGGGGCGGTAGAAGTGCGGTTTGCACTCTGCGCAGATGTGGCAGTCATGGGTTACTGTCCTGACTTCCTCGATGGAGTAGGGCAAGTTGCGGGTCTTTATGAAATGATAGAAGCGGGTCACCCCTGGATGGCAGAGGTCCGCGTGGAGGGAGCGGAGGCGGTCTATCTGCACGCTGGCACAGGTACCGCGGGACAGGGCATCAGGAGGCTCATTGAGATTCCCAGGACGATACAAGATATCGTAGTTGTACGTGGACAACTCGATCTGCCACCGCAAGATCTTGTCGTTCTTAATCTTGCCCCTCTGTGCATTATCGAACATGAAGGCTACTGACCGTTGGTCTGTGAGGATGGTAAACTTCCTGCCAGCCAAATAGTGCCTCCAATGTGCCTCCAATGTCGCACAGCTTCGACTATGGCCTGGACTTCCTTTTAAACTGAGGCGTGGCGGAGTTCGGAAGCCTGGAGGGTTCTGGAGAAGAAGGCCATGGGTCTGCCCGCTTGGTTCAGGGTGGCCGCCAGAGCTACTTCTGATGCGTTGCTCTCGACCTGGAAGGGGAGGGACTCGTCGATGGCGCGCATCGTGGCCTTTGCGATGTCCGCTTTGATGCGGCTAAAGGCCTGGCAGGCCTCTGACGACGGCGGGAAGTTCGTGGACTGAATGAGGGGACGGGCCTTGTCGGCGTAATTGGGAATCCATTGGGCGTAGTAAGCGAAGAAACCCAGGCAGCGTTTAAGGGATTTGAGGGTATTGGGGAGGGAGTTCCATCAGGGGGCGCATGCGTTCGGGGCCTATCACTCCGTTATGCACTACGTAGCCGAGGATGGCTAGACGGTCGGTGCTAAACACGCACTTATCCTTATTGTAAGTTAGGTTAAGGAGTTTTGCGGTTTGGAGGAATTTTCGGAGGTTGGTGTCATGGTCCTGCTGGTCGTGGCCGCAAATGGTGACATTATCGAGGTACGTGAAGGTAGCCCGTAATCCGTACTTGTCGACCATTCGGTCCATCTCCCGTTGGAAGACCGAGACCCCATTTGTGACACCGAATGGAACCCCGAGGAAGTGGTAGAGGCGCCCATCTGCCTCGAACGCGGTGTACAGTCGGTCACTCGCGCGGATGGGGAGCTGGTGATAAGCGGACTTGAGGTCCACTGTGGAGAAGACTTTGTATTTCACAATCTCGTTTACCATGGCAGAAATACGGGGGAGAGGATACGCGTCCAGTTGCGTAAACCGGTTGATGGTCTGGCTATAATCGATGACCATCCGGTTTTTCTCCCCAGTCCGGACCACCAGCACTTGGGCTCGCCAGGGACTATTGCTGGCCTCGATGACCCCTTCAGCAACCTATGGACCTCGGACCTGATGAAGGTCCGGTCCTGGGCGCTGTACCATCTGCTCCGGGTCGCGATGGGTTTGCAATCGGGGGTGAGATTAGCAAACAAGGAGGGGGGGTCCACTTTGAGGGACGCGAGGCTGCAGACAGTGAGGGGGGGTATAGGGCCGCCGAATTGGAAGGTCACGCTCTGCAGGTTGCACTGGAAGTCCAGTCCTAGGAGTGCCAGTGCGCAAAGGTCGGGGAGGATAAGGAGTTTATAATTTTTAAAAACCTTCCCCTGGACCGTGAGGTTCGTGATGCAGCACCCGGTGATGTGGACGGAGTGCGAACCTGAGGCTAACCCGATTTTGTGTTTTACAGGGTGGACAGGGAGCGTGCAGCGTCTTACCGTGTCAGGGTGTACGAAGCTTTCCGTGCTCCCAGAGTCCAGCAGGCAGCCCGTGTCATGCCCGTTGAGGTGGATTTGCATCGTCATCTTGGCAAGCGTGCGTGGACGTGACTGGTCGAGCTGAATGGAGCGGCCCTATACCCCCCCTCACTGTCTGCAGCCTCGCGTCCCTCAAAGTGGACCCCCCCTCCTTGTTTGCTACTCTCACCCCCGATTGCAAACCCGTCGCGACCCGGAGCAGATGGTACAGCGCCCAGGACCGGACCTTCATCAGGTCCGAAGTCCAGAGGTTGCTGAAGGAAGGGGTCATCGAGGCCAGCAACAGTCCCTGGTGAGCCATGGAGAAGATCCATCGTCGTCGGCCGAGTGGGTGCTGGCAGGACCTTGTGTGCCAGTCCAGGATGGCGGTGCCCAGGACCCGCACGTGGAGTCGGGGCCCCAAGATGGCGGCGCCCAGGACCGCACGCGGGCTCGGGGCCCCAAGATGGCGGCACCCAGGACCCGCACGTGTCATCTGGGGCCCAAGATGGCGGCGCCCGCAGGACCCTCTTGGTTGCTGGGGGCGGGGTTAGCGGTGCCAGCGGGCCGATCGGAGCGGCTGAGAGCGGGGGCAGAGAGGCACGCAGGCCGGGCGCAGGGGCCCGGAGGCGGGGGGGGGGGGGGGGGAGAGAGAGATTGGTGCACTGCGCTGGAAGGGCCCGGAGGAGGAGATCGCCGGTCGCTGCGCGGCACAGCAGCAACCGATTTGGCCTGGCAGACCGACGAAAAATGGCCCTTCTTCCCGCAGCTCTTGCAAAGGGCGGAACAGGCCGGGCAGTGCGGGCGAGGGTGTTTGGCGAACTCACAGAAATAGCAGCGGGGCCCCGCGGACTTGTCGGGGCGTCCCGCGGCGCAGGCCTGAGTGGGGTCGGGAGCGGCGGATGGCGGTGGGGAAGCGTGCCAGGAGGCCCAGGGCGCTGCAGCGCAGCTGGGGACATAGGCGCAGGCGTTTAAGTCGGCGACCTGCAGGGAGGTGGAGAGAGTCCGTGCCTCAGTTAGGCTGAGGTCGTCTTTTTCCAGCATCCGCTGGCGGATAGCGGCGGACTGCATCCCAGCCATGTTAGCATCTCTGATCAAAAGTTCCATGTGCTCAGTGGCTGAAACTTGGAGGCAGGCGCAATTTCTCCCCAGGACAGCGAGGGCCCGGTAAAAATCGTCTAAGGACTCACCGGGGAACTGTTGTCTGGTAGCCAGCAGATGTCGGGCGAACACTTGGTTTACCTGCTAAAGAAATTGTCCTTTTAGTGTATCCATGGCCGCGTCGTAATCTTTTTCTTCCCCTATCATCGCGTACGCCGCCATGCCCATGCTGGAATGGAGAATATGAAGCTTCTGTGCCATGGTGGGGGGGCTGCTTGTGGTAACCAGATAGCTATCGAAACACGCCAGCCAATGCCTGAAGATTTCCGATGCGTTCGGAGTTTGCGGGCTGATGCGGAGGCATTCGGGCTTGATCCGGAGCTCCATCTTCAAATTTCTAGTAGATTAAATTGACCGCAGGGCGTACTGGGTATTTATATCCTGCCCTGGAGGCGGGGTTAACTGAGCCTCTCGACCAATCGGGGAGCCGTCACATGACTGGTCTCAACCAACTGGTCGAGAGGCACATGACCGACCAGGGCCAATGGTAAGCCGGTGTTCTGCACCAATGGCAGGCAGCTATGCTAATCATACCACCACAGGACATTTGAATTTTGGTTGACCTATGGGGATTATTGTGTATGTTGTATATAATAAGATGTTGAGAAAATGTTTGATGTTTCTAATGTTAAAAGGTGTAGTCTGTGAGGTAAGTGTTGCGAAAAATCATCCTTAATTCAGCAAGGTTTTTTTTCGTGATGACCCAAGTGCTTTGGGGAAGGGGAGGAGGGGAGAAAAACATTGATGTCAACATGAAGGTCCCTTTAAGAACTAGGTTTGTCTGAAATATTTCTTGTTAGAAAAATCTTGAATCCAGTACCTGATCAGGTGACCAATCCAGCTCGGAGATAAACAATAGAAAAAATGCTCTCCCAGAAGTTACAGTAAGAAGTCTTACAACACCAGGTTAAAGTCCAACAGGTTTGTTTGGCATCACTAACTTTCGGAGCGCAACTCCTTCATCAGGTGACTTTATATTTTGAAAAGTAAGAAGTTATATGATCTACTGGTGAACGTTTAAATTGTCATATTATACATATCAAACTGAAAGCTAATTGATTTTGATTAATGTTTATATTAATTAAATCTGTCTATCTTGCCAACAATTTTAATTGGTTGATAGGAAAGTTGACTCAGATAGGAAGCAATTTCCCCCTTTCATTTTCTACAGTTTTGATGCTATTGCGTTATGTGAATTAACTGGACAAGTAAAACATAATAGCAACTGGGAACTGAATGTTCAATCATCTATTTATATGAAAAAAAGATCTTACAGATCTTACAGAAAGAATGTTCCCGAAGGTGCAGGAGCTCAAAGCTCAGGGTCATAGTTTAGGACGGAGGTGAGGAGAAATGTCTTCACCGAGAGAGTGGTGAATCTATGGAATTCAGTACCACAGAAAGTAGTTGAGTTCAAAACATTGTGTAATTTCAAGAAGGAATTAGAATCATGGAATCCCTACAGCTCAAAAGCAGGCCATTCGGCCCAGCAAATCTGCACCGAACCTCTGAAAGAGGAACGTATCTAGGCCCATGCCTCCATCCTATCCCCAACTAATCTTTATGGACACTAAGGGGCAATTTAGCTTAGCCAAACTCCCAAACCTACACATCTTTGGACTGTGGGATTTAACCGAAGCACCAGGAGGAATCCGATATAGACACGGGACAACATGCAAACTCCACACAGACAGTCACCCAAAGCCAGAATTGAACCTGGGTCTCTGACGCTGTGAGACAGCAGTTCTAACCACTGTGCCACCATGCCGGTATAATTAGATATATCTCTTGGAGCTAAAGGGATCAAGGGATAGTGGGGGAAGGTGGGACCAGGGTATTGAACTTGATGATCAGCCATGATCATAATGGACGGCAAGGTAGCAAAGTGGATAGCAATGTTGCGCCACAGCTCCAGGGTCCCAAGTTCGATTCCCGGCTGGATCACTGTCTGTGCGGAGTCTGCTCCACCTCCCTATGACTGCGTGGGTTTCCTCCGGGTGCTCCAGTCTCCTCCCACAGTCCAGAGATGTATATGGGCAGCACGGTAGCACATGTGGCTAGCACTGTGGCTTCACAGCGCCAGAGTCCCAGGCTCGATTCCCCACTGGGTCACTCTCTGTGCGGAGTTTGCACGTTCTCCCTGTGTCTGCGTGGGTTTCCTCCGGGTGCTCCGGTTTCCTCCCACAGTCCAAAGACCTGCAGGTTAGGTTGATTGGCCATGACAAATTGCCGTTAGTGTCCAAAAAGGTTAGGAGGATTATTGGGTTATGGGGATAGGGCGTAAGTGGGTCGGTGCAGACTCTATGGGCCAAATGGCCTCCTTCTGCACTGTATGTTCTATGTATCTATAATGAATGGCGCAGCAGGCACGAAGGGCCGAATGGCCTCCTCCTGCTTCTATTTCCTATGTATGCAACTGCATGAATTAATTTAATATTTAAGTGTTGAAAGACCTATTAAGCAGACTGTCCCAAAAAAATGGTTGATAGTTAATGCTGCCCAAATGGCTCATTGAAGGCATTTTGAGGTTGATGTGGCAATGCGTGACACAGATGAGGAATTCCATCAGATTCAATTCTTGATCTGTGCTGTGCCTGCCAGTTTCAGCCAGACAGTGTTGCAACACAAGTTTGTGCCTGTTTCTCCAGGCTATAATATTTTACTTGTACGATCAGGCAGAAATATTGAAGTACATTTTATTTTTGAGGTTTTGTTTTTAATGGATTCAGCTCTTTTAAACTAGGTGCAAAACAATTCAGCCAGGTTTGCTGCTTCTGTCCAGGCCCAGGAGCATGGTGAATTCCTATCTCTGGCTCACTTCCAAACAGGGCTTGAGGAAAAAGTGAATCTGCATGTCAGATCTCAGAGGTCAAGACTCTCTACTTCTAAATGGAAATTAGTGACTAGAAAATCCTCACTAAAGCTTGTTTCTATAAATTTAAGAGCAGCCAATTATTTTTGTTTCCAATTAAGGGGCAATTTAGCGTGGCCAATCCACCTAATCTGCACATCTTTGGGTTATGGGGGTGAAGCCCATGCAGACACAGGGAGAATGTGCAAACTCCACACAGACAGTGACCCAGGGCCAGGATTGGAACCCGGATCCTCAGCGCCGCATTCCCAGTGCTAACCACTGCGCCGCATGCTGCCCTAAATCCTGATTAAAGTGAATATCCCGGCACAGGATTATTTTAAAGTTGAAACAGTATGTTAACTGCAATTAATGATCTGCTTGCCCAAGTCTCCCGTTGACCTTTTAGTCACCACAGTTCGTGAGGTAAGCCAAGATGTTGATTTCTCGGGGGGATTTTTTTTCATGTTATTTAAATTCCATTCGATGTTGGTGTGGAAAATTACAGTGGTGTTACAGGGATAGGACAGGGGAGTGGGCCCAGGTAGAGTGCTCTTTTGCAAGGTTGATTCAGACTCGATGGGATGGATGGCCTTCTTCTGCACTGTAGCGATTCTATGGGATTCTTTTCTATGGGACTGAGGGACTGGAAAGGTGAAGCAAAGGACTGAAGGACTGGGAAGGGGTAGAAGGGCTGAGTGATTGGGAAGGGGTAAAAGGACTGAAGGACAGGGAAGGGGTAAAAGGGCTGAGAGACTGGGAAGGGGTAGAAGGACTGAGGGACAGGGAAGCAGTGAGATGTTCAGCGGAGATGTGTGGCGGGGGTAATGAATGCGGGGCGGGGGAGCTAAATGAGTGGGACAGGGAGGCGGAGCTACTGCTGGCCAAGTTTTCTAGCTGGTAAATCAGGAGGTGATGAGGTTGTGCTGTGTGCAGCAGCCATGGATCACACATTGGACAGCCCTCTCATCCACCTTGACATATGAGGCCTCATGTTCTTCCTCCTCCTCCGGCATGTTGCCTCTCTGCTGCGTGTTGTTATGGAGCACGCAGGAGATCACCATGATGCTGTGACCCTCTCAGGGCTATATTGGCGAGCCCCACCAGAGCAGTCCAGGCACCTGAAGTACATTTTGAGCATGCCAATACACCACTCAATGACGGTCCTGGTTGCTGCATGGGTGTCGTTAGAATGGTTCTCCGACTTGGTCTGGGCCTCCACACAGCCATCATTAGCCATGACATCATTGGGTAGCCCTTGTCGCCCAGTAGCCAACCCCTCACCCGAGGGCATGCCTCAAAGGTACCGGGAACCATTGAGTGCACCAGGATGTATGTGACGTGCACGCTGCCTGGATATCGGGTGCAAGCAAGCATGATGTGCACATTCATAGATTGGAACCCCTTCCTGGTAATGACAGATACCTCCTGTTGAACTGGTGCTTGGAGGACGACTTGTGTGCCATCCATCACCCCCTGGACCTGGGGTATGTCAGCGATGGCAGCAAATCCTGCTGCCCTGGCATCCTGGTGGGCCTGGTCCAAGTTGAAAGTGTTGTAGTCGGATGCCTGGGCACATAGGGCATCTATCAGCTTGATGGCCACTGGATGTTGGTATCCTCCTCTAAACCCCTGTTGTGCCAGGTGGCACATAACCTACATGGTGAGCCAAACTCAACGTCAGCACATGTGGTCTGGCAACACCTTGAAGGACAGGTGACGACGTATTATGTGGCCTGATGCGGCGCCATCTTCGCACCTGCTCCTTGGCCTGTTGGATGGCCAGCACTTGGGCTTCACTGGCTGGTCCCTGTTCTTCTGGGGCAGGCTCCTCTTATGCAGGGACCTCCCTGGACTGGCCCTGGAGCTCTAACCTCCATGTATCCGCAACGGCAGCAGAGATTAGGTAGATAGTAAGCATAGCTGACTCGAGTCCGATGTCCATGTATCTGGAGCTGGAATGGGCAGGGAGAGACAGAGACTATTAGCAAGATAGAATTCCCTTGACCATCCAATGCCACCAGGTTACATGGCCACCTTCAACCTGTCAATACTCCCTCCTCCCCACCCACTCCTCCCCCGGCCCCTTCGAGATGATGTTGTCCGTACTGCACCCATGTTCCCATAGGGAATGATACCTGACCTGTGATGTGGGGAACCTCTATCCTCACCACCCATTCCTGCCAATCGGGATATCGGTGGCTGCCGCAACCCATGATAGCGATAGGCTCTATGGCCTATATCCTGTTTCTCCTCGTGGGGCCTACTGTGGGTATCCTCACTGAGTGGACCATGTGTTATCCTGTCAGCAGGGTGGGATCTAGTGTGGTGGAAGTGGTCAACTTGTGCTGCCAATTGCCTCCATGCTAAGAGGCTGGTGTGCAGGCAGGTCCTACAGATGGGGTGAGAGAGGGATGTGTGCATTTGCTGGCACCTTAGCTGCAGTGTGGTGTGGGACCTGGGTGTAACACACAAATTGTGACAGAGAGCTGATCAGGTTTCCTGGCCGGGGGCAGAATGGTTGGGATCAGGGACACGGTGGATAGGTAGGGTTGGACACAACTCATGATCATCAGGGGTGGGCTAGCTGATAGTATCGCTAGTGAGGCTTCTACTCTGAGATGGGTGGTGCGCCAGGGAGAGTTCCAATGGCCACAGGGCATGTGTCCTTTGTTTGGGGTGAGCTCTGCTAATCCCTTGCTTCCTCTGGTGTGGAGCTTTGCTTCTGAGGAGTGGCAGCACCTGGTGGACTGGTGATTGAACATGGCCATACCCAAGCCGTTCATGATAATGCTGGGGTCTGAGGGTTTCCGGTGGGGCTGTCTGAGTGGGTTCCCACATGGCCAGAAGCCCTCTGAGCATTTACAGGATACAGTGAGCAGTCATCAGTGTGAACAGCCAGGAGCCTGTAAGTTGCAGCTAGGGGGTGGGCTTAAATTAAACAATGCAGCAATGGAGGTCTGAGCCATGCTACCCAAATCCACGCACTTGTCACCAAGTCATTCTCTGCTACTCCCTGATGTCCATGCAGACACCCCCAGCAAGGCCTAAAGGTTTTGAGGATTTCTTACCTAATTAATCCCCCTCAAGTGCCATGGTGCCCAGGCCCCACTTGTAAATACTTGCACCTATTCACACCTGCATGACGTCCACTTGAGAGGACTAAAACATTGTGGGGGGGGGGGGGGGGGGGGGGGGTGGAGGGCCTATGTCCAGCCCGTTAATTGTAGTCAAGTCGATGCAAATCGTGGAGCAGCGGAGAATCCAGCCCCTTCTGCGCAAATTTGCTGCTGTGTTTTCAGATCATTGCGTTTTTAAAAAAGCACTTCCTTAACAGTTATCATGCTTTGGGGTCATGGAGAGGGCTATATAAATGCACAGCTATCTTTCTTCAAAGTAAATGAGCAGATAAAATAGCTTGATAGCATTTAACCTTCATCAATATTTAAGAACCAATTTCTGAAACCAAAATAACAACGGCTGGGTTCTCCAATTTTGAGGCTGTGTCCGGAGCATGTGTCTAATCTTACAATGAAAATGTCGGTGCCACTCCGAGCACCCGCCGGGTGGAACCATGAGTGAAGCACGGCAGCGGGAACTTGGCCAACTGCCAGCGGAGAATCGCCGCGGAGAGCCTCTTTCAATGGCCCCCAACCGCCGCCACGCAGACTGCGCGTGCGCGACTGCCAGCGATTCTCCGGCCCGCGGAGAATCTTGGGAAGGCATTGGACCTGATCGCGGGTCTGACGCCCCATTCTCTGCCCCACGCCGAGCGCGATTTCGCCACGGAGGCTCGGAGAAACCCGCCCAACGTTTCGAGTCCAGATGCTTTGACAAAGGGTCATCTGGACTTGAAATGTTAGCACTTTTCTCTCCTTACAGATACTGCCAGACCTGCTGAGATTTTCCAGAATTTTCTCCTTTGGTTTCAGATTCCAGCATCCACAGTAATTTGCTTTTATAGAGGGTGGTGCGAGTCTGGAACTCACTGCCTGAAAAGGTGGTGGAGGCAGAGGCCCTCATAACATTTAAGAAGTATTTAGATAGGTAGCATAGTGGCGCAGTGGGTTAGCCCTGCAGCCTAACGGCGCCGAGGTCCCAGGTTCGATCCCGGCTCTGGGTCACAGTCCCTTCTATTATATCTTCAAGTGTGCATTCCTGGTTTGGTGTATAGTCCCCATTTCAAATAATGGTTCTCAACTGATCTACAAGCGTTTTATCCGCCCTTTCTTTCTGAAGCATGAGGCTAAACTGGATGAGGCTGTGAAGAATCTTGGAGTTTGCACATTCTCCCCGTGTTTGTGTGGGGTTCGCTCCCACAATCCAAAGATGTGTAGGGTAAGGTGAATTGGCCTTGATAAATTGCCCCTTAATTGGAAAAAAAAGATGAATTGGATACACTAAATTGAAAAAAAGAAGTATTTAGATGTGCACTTGTGATACCGATGCATACAAGGCTATGGGCTAAGTGCTAGAAAATGGGATTAGAATACTTAGGTGGTTGTTTTTGACCGGTGCAGATGCAATGGACTGAAGGGTCTTTTCTGTGCTGTAGACCTTTTTGACTCTATAACAGCATACAATAGTGATCAACTATACTAATACTGTTTAAACAAATTGTAGGTCACAATACACTTCTAATTAAATGCTTCAGAGTCTACAACATAAAGAAACATTTTCTGGAATCATCAATCACTGTTAACTCATGCTTTTAGCATTCTATGACAATTATATCGTTATTTTGTTTCTGCAAAATGGTATTCCTTGAGGTAACAGGCTTGAGCTAATAAAGTTATGATTAACTTGATGCAATCATTCATAATCCTGATATGGGTACTGCCACAAACCAGTTGAAACTCATTTCACGCTTCTTGCATTAATTATTAACATGGGTGTACAGCTTCTGATCAGCAGAGTAATGCCTTCAGCTGCTGAATGTAGTGGCTCAGAACAGGATGTAATATTTCAAACTGGAAAATTCATTAAACCACCAAGCCTCCTGGCAAAAATATAAATAAACTGGTTAATAGTTCTGTTCTCTTTTAAGTTCATCTCAAGAGATTTCCGAACAAAAAAAATACACGTTTTTATTACAAGTTACATTCCATATCGATGCATTCAGATGACACACTGGGAAAAACAAAAAATACATACTTTGCTTCATCCATTTATTAAGCACAAAACAGGAGCAAAAAGGTCCAATTTTGTGGAACTACGTCCCATTCTCCAAATGCACCTCAAATACACTGGCCCTCAGATAGCTAGTAAGGTACCTAATGCCTGTATAAGGATTGTACACTGAAATGCAGCTGTATATAGGTGTCAAAGTGACAGCTGAAGGTGCCACAGACAAGGTACGTAATGTTTTTTGAGGAAGAGGTCCTCCTACTTCCTCTGGACACAAAGCAATACTGTGGTCCACAGCCAACGAGCTCGCCAACTATTTCCCTCCCACCCCGCCTCTCCCCTCCCAGCTGAGGCCTACCTGAGGCCTACCTGCCAATGCCAGGGTTACAACCAAATTAGTTTGTAAATACAGATGGTTAGTTAGCTCTCCAATGAATAACAATTAAGAGGAAATAATTCAGGAGAAATGAATTGCATTTTTGGATTGTAGTATTTTGTCAGAGAATATTTTACAGGGCCATTTTTGAGACATGAAATGTTCGACGTGCCCATGGTATGAGTTAAAAGCCAGAGGCCTGGGACTCATCAAAAAATGGCTCTAGGGCTTCACTTCAATACTTCTGGCCAGCTACATATGCCGATTGAGATGGTCGCTTTGGTTTCAAAACACCATAAGCGCACGTTTTCTATAATTATGCAATGGCATCATTTTAATTTGGCGAATATGTCATGGACTTCTTGACCCACCTACGCATTTGGCTGAACACTACGAGTTGGGGCTCCTTTTTCTCTGAGACGTTGAGGGACCAGCTCGTGTGTAATACAGTAACAGAGCAGAAGCTGTTTGCGCAAACCACGCTAAATTTGAAATGGGCCATTGAGCTTTCCCTCTCTTGTGAACACTTAGAAAAAGGTGTGCAGGAGCTGCAGGGTTCCATGCACCATGGCATCCATAGTTTGAACCATTCACCCTTTCGAAATCACGGGACAGTGCTGGTTCAGCCAGACTTCTTCCAAATGTTCAGTCCCCGAGGCAATTTCATAGTAGAGGTTGGATCTTGGTAACGGCTGCTACCCGGTGATTTACTTTGCCCAAGGATGAAGGAGATAGCTAGCTGCATTGCCAATTGTGCGGTCGGAAGTCTCAGGAGGGTCAGGAATGCCCGGTTTGGTGCAGTGAACGCCACTCGTGACTACCACTGAGGTTGTCGCGAACCAGGGCCTTGCATGTGAACGTCCCAGGTAAGGATGACTGTTTAATGTAATTAAACGGTGTCTCAGCTCCAAGACTTGCACCAAACCAGATCACCTTGTAGGTCAATGGCCATCTGTTGCCGATGGAAATGGACACTGGGGTTAACATCTCCATTGTCGACCTTCACACATTTTGGTGGCTTCAAACAGGGATCCTGCCTCTGGCATTGTGGGATGCCAAAGCGAGGTTGGCAACATACACAGTGGGAGCCTTTCAACTTCGTGGGACCACCGAGACGCCGGTGATACATGGGCAGCAGGCCGTCCACCTTCCTTTGGTTGTGGTGCAGGGACCAGGTCTAAACTTGTTGGAGCGAGTCCTCCATTTCGACTGGCAACGGGTCTTCTGGATGGGCACTGGGAATCTCTATGACATGCTGGGTAAATATTCCGAGGTGTTCCAGAAGGGCTTGGGATAAAGGGGGCCAAGACCTTGTCTACATAGATCCTGCTGCTTAGCCTTGATACTTCTGGGCGAGGCCTGTTCCTTAGGCACTCATTCTGAAAGTCGATGCAGAACTTCGGTGCCTGCAGGATCTGGGGGTCAGTCACCCTGTTCAGTTTGGAAAGGGCTGAGCCTGTGGTGCTGGTGATGAAGCGCGATTTAAACCGCCTGGCTTTGTGGTGGTTTCAAGCTCACCGTTAACAGGGCATCGTGTCTGGACTGCTACCTGATGCCCCGGGTCAAGGATTTGTGTGCCAGATTGGTTTGGGGATGCTCTTTCACAAAGCTGAATATGAGTCATGCGGATTAGGTGATTGCAGCACTCATCTTCATGGACACCTTGCCAGTGACGGCTGCTCGGGTGCATGCGTGGACCTGGATTTGGCGAAGCTTCGCCTGATGCTTTTGAGCAGCAGGAAAAAGGAGGCCCTTCCAGTGACCCTTTGGTATTTCACCCAGAAGTTCTCTGAATTCAGTGTAGAGGATGGAGTTATATTGTGGGGAGCGTGTGTAGTCATCCCCCACAGACTCAGGAAGCCCTACTACAGGGCCTGTACAGTGGCCATCCCAGGCATCTAAAATGAAAATGTTGGTCCACAGGTATATCTGGTGGCCCGTTATCGATGAGGACATCGAGAGGATTGTACAAAGCTGCCCAGCACGCCAGGAACCTCAGAAACTCCCACCAATGGCCTCCCTTTGTGCATCGGTACACCTCCATGTGCATTTTATAGGACCATCCATGGGGTCCATATTCCTTTTAATCGTGGCCACCCACTTGAAGTGACTGAAGTTTTTCAGGATGACCTCCAAGACATCCAGGACCACAATTGAACAGCTCCGGGGTACTTTTAGCACCCATGGGATCCCGGATGTCCTCGCGATGGATAATGGGATGCTGTTCACTAGTGAGAAATTTGCCATGTTTTTGCAGAGGAATGACGTTCGGCATATTGAAACTGCCTCGTATGATCCCTCCCCCGATGTAGTAGTGGATAGAGTGGTCCAGACCTTCAAAAGTGGCTTGAAAAGGCACTGGTTTAGCCTTAGGCTGGTTTAGCTCACCAGGCTAAATCGCTGGCTTTTAAAGCAGACCAAGCAGGCCAGCAGCACGGTTCGATTCCCGTACCAGCCTCGCCGGAATGTGGCGACTAGGGGCTTTTCACAGTAACTTCATTGAAACCTACTCGTGACAATAAGCGATTTTCATTCATTTCATTTCAAAAAGCAATCAACAGGATCCATTGACAGGCGAAATGCATGGTTCCTTTGCCACAACATCGCATGTGACAACAGGAATCACCCCTGCGGTGGTATTGAAGGGATGGCGGCTCAGGACTTGGCTGAGCCTAACCTTTCGAAGTCTCGGCAACTGAGTAGAGAGGCAACAAGAGATGCAGAAGAGGCACCATGGCCTGAGGGCGCCGGTGTTTGTGTTTCATGCCAGGGATGCCCATTTCATACCAGGGATGCCCATTTCATACAAGGTCCGGATTCGAGGACCGATCCAGAGAAAGCATTTGGTCCACTTGATGAACCCACCCTTTAGGACACTGACCAGTAGTAGTGCCTTTGCCAAACCAGGAACCCACCTCTCGGTCTGAGGGCCTAGCCATCCAGATCACTACATCCAGTCCAACAAGAGGAGGATGATTTGGGATCCAAGATGGATGCAGAAGAGTCCATGCCAGCAGGCTCCCGGCAGTAACTCTTCAGCGGTCAGCCAGGAAATGGTGATTGGCTAATCGGTATGAGCTAACATAAAAGCAGGCCCAAATCAGGGCATGGTGTGGTTAGTCCTCCCAGATTGGATTGTACTGGGAGTGTTATGCAGATCTTTGTAAATAGTATAAATAAATCAATGTTAATTTATCGCCAGACTCCTCTGAGTCATTAAACTCGTTCAATGTCAAACCTGCATTATGTACAACCTTTAGCACGGCTCTCACTTTAGGTCATGCACTTCCTTTGTGGAACTGTGTACGTGTATGTCATCCATGCCTTCTAGGGTCTGAGACATAGGGCGGGTTCAGTGACGGGATCAGTAAATTTTGCGAGAAGGCCAGCAGGAAGAGTTTGTTCCCTTCCCCATCAGTGGCAAGCCATGGTTCCTGCCGTTCAATGTCGGGAACCTCATTGTAATATATCTGCATCTCATTATCAGGTCCATATGCCAGAATTATACTCCCATTCCAAAATAATCCATCCATGCTGGGAGAGGGGGGGAGGGATGGGGAGGAGGGGAGGGAGGGGGGGGGGGGGACAACGGAGTAAATGGAGGAACCATAGACCGATCCAGAGGGCAACAAAATGCACATAGGGTCAGTTAAACGAAGGACAAAATAAACCTCCCTGTATAATAAAGGAAATTAGCGCGGGTGAGAAAAATGTGATGTGTATATATACAACTGTTTATAAATATGAGAAATGCCAATAAAAAGATTTAAAAAAAATATCCATCCATGGCGGTGTGATATCAAAATGGCGCAAAGCACAACTTCCTTCAAAAGGCATACCCCTGGGGAACAGAGCTCACAGGGGAATGAGCACAGAGTGACTCTGCATCTTCAGGGTGAAAGCTCCTAATCCTTGGCTGTGTGCTGAGGTGCATATTGACAAGTGCCCCCATAGAGCAGCTTCAGAGCAAAGCCTTTGAGTAAACCTTTGGACAATGTCTGCGTCTGAATTGAGAATTCAGGCTGCCGTAGAGTGTCCAGAGCAGTTACCACTTGGTCATGTGGTATGCGGCCTTCATTAACAGAACGGGCTTGCACTCACTGAACCTCCAGCTTGTTTGTGACCACAAGTCTCAGATATTGGAGCGATACGGTAGCACAGTGGTTGGCACTGTTTGCTTCACAGCGCCAGGGTCCCAGGTTCGATTCCTGGCTTGGATCACTGTCTGTGTGGAGTCTGCACATTCTCCCCGTGTCTCCCTGGGTTTCTCCCCGTGTCTCCCTGGGTTTCTCCCCGTGTCTCCTCCAGGCGCTCCAGTTTCCTCTCACCAGTCCTGAAAGATGTGCTGTTAGGTAATTTGGACATTCTGAATTCTTCCTCCGTGTACCCGGACAGGTGCCAGAAAGTGGCGACTAGGGGCTTTCACAATAACTTAATTGCAATGTAAGCCTACTTGTGACAATAGAGATTTTTATTATTGCAGGTATAAGGTATCCTGGGAATTGTCATGATGTCTATAGCTTCCACCATTCCAAAGTACCAAGGCTTTTCCTCGCTCCAGCTCACTTGCATGGTTGGCTCCTGGGCGACAAAGGCCACACCCTGAAAGATGACTTATGGTGCCTCTCAGACACCAAAGGACAAAGTGGAGGAGAATTATAATCAAAGTCAAGCCTCTATGAAGGCAGTGATTGAGAGGACAAAAGGGCTATCCAAGATGAGATTCTGCTGCCCGTACCAATCATGGGGATCACTTTAAAATCCTCCACAGTACATTTCACTTATTGTTGTTAACTGCTGTGCTCTTCCACCAATGAGAGGTTGGTTTGAAACTCCCAGCGCACCATAGATGAGCGGGCATCCAGCAGAGTTACTAGGTGCCTCACCCATCTCTCACAGTGGCATTGTCTTACTAACGTCACTGTCAGGGTGTAGACTTACAGGGCTGAGTGTACTGGAACCACTGATGGTATTCCTGGAGCTCCCTCTCCATGAGAGTTGCTACTCTCTCTATGAGGAGGCTGTGTGTTCGAAGCTGTTGGTCAATACAGTGTTCACACTTCATATGGACACCTCCAAGACAGGCCATGCCATGCAGACCCCGAGGGATCTCTGACAGATCTTACTGCACACCCTGCTAGACATCCAGCATCTATATGCTTCTGATGGTCAACTCCAGAGGCTCATCATCTGCCTCACACTCAGCATCATCCTGGTCTCCAGCAGTCCTGCGACTGCCAGTGTCCTGTGGACCCTCTGCTTCCATCAGCTCCTCAGGCAAATGTCATGTGCCCTCACCAATGTGCACTACTACCTGATCCAACACACTCGAATAGCACCTGATTAATGCTAACAGGGCCAGTGGGAAACACACCAATTTTCCTCCTGGCAAAAGCACATTTTATTTCTAGAATCGTGGCCATTAATACACAGTTCCGCACCAACATAGCACACAGACTTGCAGAATACAGAAGGTCATTGAATCTTTGCAGCACTGGAGCCAAGTGTTGGGCATAACATCATGCCTGCTCACCTGGAGTGCCACCCCCATCCATGGCGTCTTTGTTTGGTAAGATGGCCTCCTCTTACCATCCCAAGGGATTAATATTTCCCGACAGGTACTCCCTGCCTCCCGCAGAACACACAGGTAATTGAATGGGAAACAGGAGGCAGTGGAGGGGAGGAGGGGGTGTAGAGTACCCACTGGCATTGTCCACTTGGCTGATGTGTGCTGAGTGTCTTGAAGCCATGATTAATGCAACAAATTAGTATCTCCTTTCAGGCAATGACACAGTGTCAGACAGCTTTTAAGGAGCTCACTGTTCACTTTTAAATTCCCCTCTCCGGATCTCTGTTGGACCCAGCGCCCACACTACTTCCATCTCCTGCCAGCAATGCTGAGCCAGTTTGAGCGGGTGTTTCATATGGCCAACCAATGTGAAATTGGGGTTGGGATCCAATCGTGGGCGGCAGCAGATCTAGTATCCACTTCCGGGTCCCCATATTGCGTGTGCATGTCGAAGGTAAAATTCAGGCTAAAGTGTTTTAAAGAATGATTGATTGCATTTTCATAATTCCTTGATCTCTAAACCCTAGTTGGCCCTCAGGAGATGGTGATGGACTGCCTTCTTGGACCACTGCAGTCCATGTGGTGTAGGTACATCCACTGTGCTGTCAGGGGGAGAATTCTAGGATTTTGACTCAGAGACAATGAAGGAACAGTGATAAGTTCCAAGTCAGGATGGTGAGTGACTTGGAGGGGAACCTCCAGGAGGTGGTGTTCCCAGGTGTTTGCTGTCCTTTTCCTTCGAGATGTAGTGGTCGTGGGTTTGGAAGGTGCTGCCTCAGGAGCCTTGGTGAATTCTGTCATAATATCCACTCATGTATAGAATGAGATGCAGACAGGCAGTGATTGACACACAGGATAACCAATGAACACACATGACACAGAACAACCAATCACCAGACAGGACACCACCACTATAAAGCCCACAGGGCATTAAGGCTCTCCCTCTCTCACAGGACACGGCTAAGGAGATAGGCACAGTGCACAGGCCAATGAACATCATCACCATGTGGTAGAGAGCTAGTCTGGTCAAGCCAGTAGGAGGTTATCAGTTATGTTAATAGAGTGTCAACCCACAGCAGATTATGTACAGCAATTAGCAAGTTCAATGAAACAGCGTTGGGCCATCTCCTGTGTCGGAAGCCTGGTTCTCGTTTAACTGCATCCAGTTGCAGTCGATGTTAGACCAACACAGATAACACATCAAGTTCCTGCAGTGCATCTTGTAGAAGGTACACACGTCTGCGTCTGTGCATCATAGAACAGTACAGCACAGAACAGGCCCTTCGGCCCTCAATGTTGTGCCGAGCCATGATCACCCTACTCAAACCCACGTATCCACCCTATACCCGTAACCCGCCAACCCCCCCTTAACCTTACTTTTATTAGGACACTACGGGTAATTTAGCATGGCCAATCCACCTAACCCGCACATCTTTGGACTGTGGGAGGAAACCGGAGCACCCGGAGGAAACCCACGCACACAGGGGGAGGACGTGCAGACTCCACACAGACAGTGACCCAGCCGGGAATCGAACCTGGGACCCTGGAGCTGTGAAGCATTTATGCTAACCACCATGCTACCCTGCTGCCCGATAATAATAATCTTTAGTGTCACAAGTATGAAGTTACTGTGAAAAGCCCCTAGTCGCCACATTCTGGCGCCAGTTCAAAGAGGTAGGTACGGGAATTGAACCCACGCTGCATTGTTCTGCATTACAAACCAGCTGTCTAGCCCACTGACCTAAACCGGCCCGGTCCGGTCAGTGGTGGAGGAATTGAGTGTTTGCGGAAGGGGTTCCAATCAAATGGGCTGCTTTGTCCTGGATTGTGTTGAATTTCTTGAGTGTTATTGGAACTGAACTCATCCAGGCAAGTGGAGAATATTCCATCACACTCCTGAAATGTGCGTTGTAGATTGTGGACAAGCTTGGGGAATCAAGAGGTGAGTTACTCATGACAGGAATCCTCGATAGTGGGGGATTCAGCAATAGTAATGCCATTGACTGGTAAGGTCAGATTCTCTCCTGTTGGAGATGGCTATTGCCTGCCACTTTGGTGTGTGACTGGTACTTGCTATTTCTCAGCCAAACCTGGATACTGTCCAGACCTTGCTGCATTTAGACATGGACTGCTTCAGTACCTGAGGAGTCGTGAATGGTGCTGACCATGTGCAATCATCAGCGAACATCCCCACTTCTGGCCTAATTATGGAAGTAAGTGACGTATCATCAATTGAACGCGAGACGAGTTGCTGTACAAAAATATGGCTTTAATCAGCTAGATGTTAGCCCTGCGGTCGATTACAGTATATGGACGACCGCCGGGAGTACTGGGTATTTATACCCCGCCCTGGAGGTGGGATTAACTCAGCCTTTCGACCAATCGGGGAGCCGTCACATGACTGGTCTCAACCAGTCGGACGAGAGGCACATGACCAACCAGGGCCAATGGTAAGCCGGTGTTCTGCACCAATGGCAGGCAGCTATGCTAATCGTACCACCACATTCACCCCTTGCAGAGAAAGAAGCCGGGGGGGGGGGGTGTCAACGAGAGCTGGGGGGGGGGGGGGGGGGGGAGAACTGGTGGTATGAGTAGTAATGAGAGAAGGAAAAAAAATGTATCCTTGGCTTCCCACTGGCCCAGACATTTAACAACAGTACATACTGTCCATACAAGGTCCCCCGAAGGGCCTGTACTGTGCTGTAATGTTCTATGTTCTATGGTGGTGTTGAAAGTTAAATGGACTCGATCAACCTTTTCGTTGCCCATGATGTCCTGGCAGACCGCCGCAGTGGAGTTGGTGACGCTGGTTCAGCCGATGGTGGTGGTTCAGCTGATGTCCTGGACTCCGGGAGCGATGGTCCTTGAACTGTCTCCGTAACCCGGGCTGGTGGTGGAGACGCCATGGATGGGGGAGGGGTGGCCTGGGTGGGGCTCTGGGGGAAAAAGAACGGGGGGGGGGTTCTATGGTGAAGGGGGGAGGGCCGCACGCCGGCGGGTGCCAGGTCCCGGAGGGAGACCGTGTCCTGCCGACTGTCGGGGTACTCCACGTATGCATACTGCGGGTTAGCGTGGAGTAACTGGACTTGTTCCACCAACGGGTCGGACTTGTGCACCCGCATATGCTTCCGGAGCAAGATGGATCCGGGGCGGCCAGCCACGTCGGGAGAGGGGATCCGGAGGATGACGTCCTGGGGAAAACAAGAAGACGTTCATGAGTTGTCTGATTTGTTGTGGTACAGAGGAGTGAGCGGATAGAATGTAGGGCATCGGGGATAACCTCTTGCCATCGGGAAATAGGGAGATCTCTGGACCGGAGGGCCAGCAGTATGGTCTTCCAGATGGTACCATTCTCCCACTCGACCTGTCCGTTACCCCGGGGGTTATAGCTGGTCGTCCTGCTAGAGGCAATGCCCCTGCTGAGCAGGAATTGACACAGCTCGTCGCTCATAAATGAGGACCCCCGATCGCTGTGTATGTACGCGGGGTAGCCGAAAAGGGAGAAGATGGAGAGGAGGGCCTTAATGACGGTCGATGTGGTCATGTCGGGGCAGGGAATGGCGAAGGGGAAGCGGGAGTATTCATTGATTACCATCAGGAAGTAAATGTTGCGGTTGCTAGAGGGAAGGGGCCCCTTGAAGTCAATGTTGAGACGTTCGAAAGGGCGGGATGCTTTGATCAGATGTGCGCGCTCGGGGCGGTAGAAGTGCGGTTTGCACTCTGCGCAGATGTGGCAGTCACGGGTTACTGTCCTGACTTCCTCGATGGAGAAGGGCAGGTTGCGGGCCTTTATGAAATGATAGAAACGGGTCACCCCTGGATGGCAGAGGTCTGCGTGGAGGGAGCGGAGGCGGTCTATCTGCGCGCTGGTGCAGGTACCATGGGACAGGGCATCAGGAGGCTCATTGAGCTTCCCAGGATGATACAAGATATCGTGGTTGTACGTGGACAACTCGATCCGCCACCGTAAGATCTTGTCGTTCTTAATCTTGCCCCTCTGTGCATTATCGAACATGAAGGCCACTGACCTTTGGTCTGTAAGGAGGGTAAACTTTCTGCCAGCCAGATAGTGCCTCCAATGTCGCACAGCTTCGACTATGGCCTGGGCTTCCTTCTCCACTGAGAGTGGCGGAGTTCGGAAGCCTGGAGGGTTCTGGAGAAGAAGGCCACGGGTCTGCCCGCTTGGTTCAGGGTGGCAGCCAGAGCTACTTCTGATGCGTCGCTCTCGACCTGGAAGGGGAGGGACCCATCGATGGCGCGCATCGTGGCCTTTGCGATGTCCGCTTTGATGCGGCTAAAGGCCTGGCAGGCCTCTTACGATGGCGGGAAGGTCGTGGACCAAATGAGGGGACGGGCCTTGACGGCGTAATTGGGGACCCATTGGGCGTAGTAAGCGAAGAAACCCAAGCAGCGTTTGAGGGATTTGAGGGTATTGGGGAGAGGGAGTTCCATCAGGGTGCGCATGCGTTCGGGGTTGGGGCCTTTCACTCCGTTACGCACTATGTAGCCGAGGATGGCTAGACGGTCGGTGCTAAACACGCACTTATCCTTATTGTAAGTTAGGTTAAGGAGTTTTGCGGTTTGGAGGAATTTTCGGAAGTTGGTGTCATGGTCCTGCTGATCGTGGTCGCAGATGGTAACATTATAGAAGTACAGGAAGGTAGCCCGTAATCCGTACTTGTCGACCATTTGGTCCATCTCCTGTTGGAAGACCGAGACCCCATTTGTGACACCGAATGGAACCCTGAGGAAGTGGTAGAGGCGCCCATCTGCCTCGAACACGGTGTACTTGCGGTCACTCGCGCGGATGGGGAGCTGGTGATAGGCGGACCTGAGGTCCACAGTGGAGAACACTTTGTATTTCGCAATCTCGTTTACCATGGCGGAAATACGGGGGAGAGGATACGCGTCCAGTTGCGTAAACCGGTTGATGGTCTGGCTGTAGTCGATGACCATCCGGTTTTTCTCCCCAGTCCGGACCACCAGCACTTGGGCTCGCCAGGGTCTGTTGCTGGCCTCGATGACCCCTTCCTTCAGCAACCTCTGGACTTCGGACTTGATGAAGGTCCGGTCCTGGGCACTGTACCGTCTGCTCCGTGCCACAACGGGTTTGCAATCGGGGGTGAGATTAGCGAACAAGGAGGGGGGGGGGTCCACTTTGAGGGACGCGAGGCTGCAGACAGTGAGGGGGGGTATAGGGCCGCCGAATTGGAAGGTCAAGCTCTGCAGGTTGCACTGGAAGTCCAGTCCTAGGAGTGCCAGTGCGCAAAGGTCGGGGAGGACACGGAGTTTATAATTTTTAAAAACCTTCCCTTGGACTGTGAGGTCCACGATGCAGCACCCGGTGATGCGGACGGAGTGCGAACCTGAGGCTAACCCGATTTTGTGTTTTACAGGGTGGACAGGGAGCGCGCAGCGTCTTACCGTGTCAGGGTGTACGAAGTTTTCCGTACTCCCGGAGTCCAGCAGGCAGCCCGTCTCGTGGCTGTTGAGGTGGATTAGCGTTGTCGTCTTGGCGAGCATGCGTGGACGTGACTGGTCGAGCTGAATGGCTGAGAGCCGTGGAGAAGATCCATCGCCGTTGTCGTCGTCGGCCAAGTTGGTGCTGGCAGAACCTTGTGTGCCAGTCCAGGATGGTGGTGCCCAGGATCCGCACGTGGAGTCGGGGCCCCAAGATGGCGGCGTCCAGGACCCGCACGTGGAGTCGGTGCCCCAAGATGGCGGCGCCCAGGACCCGCACGTGGAGTGGGTGCCCAAAGATGGGGGCGCTCAGGACCCACACGTGGCGTCCGGGGCCCAAGAAGGCGGCGCCCGCGTGACCCTCGTGGTTGCTGGGGGCGGTTTTAATGGTGCCAGCGGGCCGATCGGAGCGGCTGAGAGCGGGGGCAGAGAGGCGTGCAGGCCGGGCGCAGGGGCCCGGAGGCGGTGGGGGAGAGATTGGCGCGGTGCGCTGGAAGGGCCTGGAAAGGCCCATGGGGGGACCCCCGGTCGCTGAGCGGCACGGCAGCGACCGGTTTGGCCTGGCAGACTGACGAAAAACGGCCCTTCTTCCTGCAGCTCTTACAAAGGGCAGAGCGGGCCGGGCAGAGCGGGCGAGGGTGTTTGGCGAACCCACAGAAATAGCAGCGGGGCCCCGCAGACTTGTTGGGGCGTCCCGCGGCGCAGGCCTGAGGCGGGTCGGGAGCGGCGGATGGCGGTGGGGATGCGTGCCAGGAGGCCCAGGGCGCTGCAGTGCGTCTGGGGACATAGGCGCGGGCGTTTAAGTCGGCGACCTCCAGGGAGGTGGAGAGAGTCCGTGCCTCAGTTAGGCTGAGGTCGTCTTTTTCCAGCATCCGCTGGCAGATAGCGGCGGACTGCATCCCAGCCACGTAAGCATCTCTAATCAAAAGTTCCATGTGGTCACTGGCTGAAACTTGGAGGCAGGTGCAATTCCTCCCCAGGACAGCGAGGGCCTGGTAAAAATCGTTTAAGGACTCACCGGGGAACTGTTGTCTGGTAGATATCGGGCGAACACTCGGTTTACCGGTTTAAGAAACTGTCCTTTCAGCTTATCCATGGCCGCGTCGTAATCTTTTTCTTACCCTATCATCGCGTAGGCCGCCATTCCCACGCTGGAATGGAGAATATGAAGCTTCTGTGCCATGGTGGGGGGGCTGCTTGCGGACGCCAGGTAGCCATCGAAACACGCCAGCCAATGTTTGAAGATTTCCGATGCGTTCTGAGTTTGTGGGCTGATGCGGAGGCATTCGGGCTTGATCCGGAGCTCCATCTTCAAAATTCTAGCTGATTAAATTGATGTACCATCAATTGAACGCGAGATGAGTTGCTGTACAAAAGTATGGCTTTAATCAGCTACATGTTAGCCCTGCGGTCGATTACAGTATATGGACGACCGCCGGATGTACTGGGTATTTGTACCCCGCCCTGGAGGCGGGGTTAACTCAGCCTCTCGACCAATCGGGGAGCCGTCACATGACTGGTCTCACCCAATCGGTTGAGAGGCACATGACCGACCAGGGCCAATGGTAAGCCGGTGTTCTGCACCAATGGCAGGCAGCTATGCTAATCATACCACCACAGTAAGGTCATTGATCAAGTAGCTGAAGATGCTTTGGCCGAGGGCACTGCCCTTAGTAACTCCTGCAGTGATGTCCTGTAACTGAGATGATCGATCACCCAGCCACTATCTTCCTTTGTGCCAGGTGTGACCAATGAGATGCTGCTATCCCTTAAAGGCATATTAAAACAATGTATCAACCTATACTTCAGAAGATGTTTTGTTCCCCATCAATTTTGAGGATGCCTCTCTGAATCTGGTGAAACAGCTCATCTACATGGGTAATATTTTACATCCACTTTTAATTAGGAAGGAGGGAACTTTCATTTATATCACATTTTCACACCCGATGTCCCAAAGTACTTTACAATCAATTAACTACTTTTAAAGTGTTGTCACTGTTAGTTTAGAGCAGCTGTTGATTTCACTCCAATCACTATACATAAGCAGTTGAAAAAAAATACAGGATCTGTTTGTTGAGTTGTGTTATTTGAAGGTAGCCAAACCAATTGGAAACCTAAGACGGTAAATTAATTAATGTGTATGGTCAGAAAAGATTGCGAGGAAGGGAAGGCTACATTTATCAAAGTTATCTATGAAACAATAATTTAATATTAGGTTTTCACTCAATGGCCTGGATCTTCTGGGCAGCGATACTGCTGGCCGAATTGCGACTGCTCGCGAAGATTTGCCCAACCCAACAGCACTCTGCATTTCTTCAGGGATCTTCTGATCAAGGATGCCACAGAAATGCACAGTGTGGCATCTGCTTGGGAACTCCATCAGAGTGGATTAGAGCCAGGGCAAGAGCTGTGCCCTTACATACGCTCTTTTTACAGAACTAGCTGCAGTATTCTGATAATGTTCCGTCTTTTAACTGTATAATGTGGGTTTGTCAATGAATAAGTGAGTGAGTGAGTGAGTGAATGGTTAGGTAAATAGGTGGGTGAGGTTTGTAAATGGGTGAGGTGTATGTTGTGGGTGAGTGGGTATTCAGGCTAGGGGTGCAGTTGGGTGGTCAGGGGGTATTTGAGTTGAGCTGGGAGTTAGTCAGCTGTTTGAGGGGTAGTTGAGTCATAGTAGGTCAGGTTGAATGGGTATTTGGGTGGGCAATGGGGGTTGATTGTGCCGGAGGGTTTGGTGGGGTGGTCAGAGGGTCCTTGGATCAGGTCAGAAGGTGTAATCAGAGAAAGAGTCAAATGGGGTAGTCGTATTGTGGGGTAGTTAAATTAGAATGGGGGCAGTCAAGTTGTCAGGGGGTAATCGGGTTGAGTCAGGGGAGTAGTCGGGTGGTCAGAGATGTGATATGAGGGAGGGGACAGGAGCTGGGATCAGTTGTAGAGTTACCCAAGTGTAAGACTGGATTTTAAACAGTCAAACATTTCTAGGGTAACTATCAAGGTAAGTTGCATGAATCTATCCCAAGTCTCCGACTAATTCAGAGTCTGCGACATTGGTGAAGGGTCCCGGGCAACAGGGAAATTGTCTCCGACAAGCTTGAGACCATAAGATTTGGATCATTATTGGACATCTTTGAATATCAATAGACTCCCAGGTGATCCTTGTAAATATTGACACTCTCATTGTTATGCCTAATGAAAACTTCTGAAAGGTGCCTTTAAGTAACAAAAGGAAAATAATGTATAAAATATAGTGACATAGAACATAGAACATAGAACAGTACAGCACAGAACAGGCCCTTCGGCCCTCGATGTTGTGCCGAGCCATGATCACCCTACTCAAACCCACGTATCCACCCTATACCTGTAACCCAACAACCCCCCCTTAACCTTACTTTTATTAGGACACTACGGGCAATTTAGCATGGCCAATCCACCTAACCCGCACATAGACATAGAACAGTACAGCACAGAACAGGCCCTTCGGCCCTCAATGTTGTGCCGAGCCATGATCACCCTACTCAAACCCACGTATCCACCCTATACCCGTAACCCAACAACCCCCCACTTAACCTTACTTTTATTAGGACACTACGGGCAATTTAGCATGGCCAATCCACATAACCCGCACATCTTTGGACTGTGGGAGGAAACCGGAGCACCCGGAGGAAACCCACGCACACAGGGGGAGGACGTGCAGACTCCACACAGACAGTGACCCAGCCGGGAATCGAACCTGGGACCCTGGAGCTGTGAAGCATTTATGCTAACCACCATGCTACCCTGCTGCCCATGTTGCAAAGATTTTTTTAAAGATGCAATTTCTAACTTTTCTTTTTTAGCTGAAATTCTCTGAAGACATTGGAAACTGACTAGATGGCTACAATATACATCTTGCATTCCATCAATTCAATCAAGTTGGTCAGGAGTGACCGCCCCTTAACAAAACATTCTGACTGTTCTTGATTAATCCCTGCCTCTCCAAATTCAGATTATTTCTATCTCTCAGAATTGCTTCCAATAGCTTCTCACCACTGAGGTTAGTATGACTGGCCTGTGGCCTCCTGGTTTATCTCTTCCTCCCTTCTTCAATAATGGTACCACATTGGCTATCCTCCAGTCCTCCAACACCTCTCCTGAGCCCAGAGAAGAGTTAAAAATTATTACTAACGTCCCTGCTATTTGCTCCCTTGCTTCACTTCACAACTTGCAATATATTTCATCTGGAACTGGAGGTTTGTCAACTTTTAAGTATGACAGACTACTCAGAACCTCCTCTCTGTCCATATTAATTTATTTAATTTTATTACAGTCCTTCTCCAGGATTTCTATGCCCACATTTTCCCTCTCATGAGTGAACACTGACGCAAAGTATTCATTTAAAACCCTACCTGTGAGAGGGTAGCACGGTGGCGCAATGGTTAGCATTGCTGCCTGTGGCGCTGAGGACCCGGGTTCAATCCGGCCCTGGGTCACTGTCCGTGTGGAGTTTGCTCATTCTCCCCTTGTCTGCGTAGGTTTCACCCCCACAACCCAAAGATGTGCAGGGTAGATGAATTGGCCACACTAAATTGCCCCTTAATTGGAAAAATAAAAAATAATTGGATACTCTAAATTGGTTTTTAAAAAATCCTACCTACGTCCTCTGGCTCCACACACATTACTGTCAGAGGTAGGTTCTTTACCCAGAGAGTAGTGGGGGCATGGAATGCACTGCCTGTGAAAGTAGTTGAGTCGGAAACATTGGGAACCTTCAAGCGGCTATTGGATAGGTTCATGGATTAGGGTAGAATAATAGAGTGTAGATTAATTTGTTCTTAAGGGCAGCATGGTAGCATTATGGATAGCACAATTGCTTCAGAGCTCCAGGGTCCCAGGTTCGGTTCCCGGCTGGGTCACTGTCTGTGCGGAGTCTGAACATCCTCCCCGTGTGTGAGTGGGTTTCCTCCGGGTACTCCGGTTTCCTCCCACAGTCCAAAGATGTGCAGGTTGGGTGGATTGGCCATGATAAATTGCCCTTAGTGTACAAAATTCTATGATCTATGATTAACCTAGGACAAAAGTTTGGCACAACATCATGGGCCGAAGGCCCTGTTCTGTGCTGTATTTCTCTATCTATCTACCTATCTATCTACTGTGGTCCTTAACGGGCCCTACTCTTTCCCTAGTTATCCTTTTACCCTTAATGTACTTGTAAAATAACTTAGGAGTTTACTTTATTTTCCCTGCCAGTATCCTTTCATGTCCTCTTTTTGCTCTCCTAATTCCCTTTTTAAGTTCCCTCTGGCACATTCTGTACACTTCTAGGGCTTCTGCTGCTTTGAACCCTGGATATCTGCCATAAGCCTCCCTTTCTCTCCCTATCCAATGCTGTATATCCCTTGATATTCAGGGTTCACTGGATTGTTGGTCCCACCCTTTTTCTTGATTGGAACATGTTGACTCTGTATTCTCCCGATTTCCTTCTAGAATGCACCCCACTGTTCTATCACAGACTTAGCTAAAGGTGTCTGCTCCCAGTCCACACTGGCCAGATCATATCTTATCTTATTAAAAATCAGCCTTCCTACAGTTTAGAACTTTGATTTCAGACCCATCTTTGTCCTTTTCCATAACAATAATGGAATTATGATTGCTGTCTGCAAAATGTTTCCCCACTGATACTTCAACCACTTGCCTGTCGTCGTTATCTAAAATTAAGTCCAGGAATGCCCCCTCTCTTATAGGACCTTCTACGTACGGGCTTAAAACTATCTCCTGGATGCATTTGAAGAATTCCGCTTCCTCTGAACCTTTCGCACTATAACTGCCCCAATTAATGCTGGGGAAGTTGAAATTCCCCCACTATCACTACCCTATTACTTCCACATTTTTCTGAAATTTGCCTCCATATCTGCTCTTCTATTTCTCTTGGACAGTTAGGGGGCCTGTAGGACACTCCTAGCAATGTGATTGCTCCTTTTTTGGTTTTTGAGTTCTACCAATATGGCTTAATTTAAGAGCCTTCTAAAATGTATCCCCTTACTGTTGTAATTGATTCCCTGATCAAAATTGCGACACCCTCCTCCTTTCACATCCTTCCCTGCCTTACCTGAAGATCCTGTAATCTTGGAATATTGAGCTGCCAATCCTACCCACTCTCAATCATGTCTCAGTGACAGCAATAACATAATACCCCCATGTTTTATTTGTGCCCTCAATTCATCTGCCTTGTTTGTCAGACTCCTTGCAATGAAGTAAATACCATCCAATCTTACCAAACTCCCTTGTGACTGACCTGGTTTAGAATTTCTGTGCCTTCCTGATTCACTTGATGTGTCTTCTAATTTTGGCTGTGCATCTCTTCCTACTGACCCTTCACTCAGGAACCCAGCCCCCTGCCACGTTAGTTTAAACCCTCCCTAATAGCATTAGAAATCTCCCTGCAAGTACTCTGGTCCCATTTCTGTTCCATATCTGTTCCATACAACTACACTCAGGCAATGGAATGAAACACCTCTGATGTGGAATTATTGCGTTCAGATCAGCCAAAGAACAATTAACCGTATATTGGCTGGTTTTATCTTCTTCATGAACTGTAAAGAATCCTTAAATATTTTATTCTGCCATCTGTATTAATGTGTGTGTGTGTGCCCAGGTGAGTGTGTGTGATGTATGAATGGTGGTCGTGGTTTACCATGTTTTTTTCTAAATTCAGGAGAAAGTTTCAATAAACTTATCTTGTTTTTTGTTAAACTCAAGAAAACCTGTGTGATTAATTCTTTACAAAAAGCATGGGATGTGGATGCTGCTGTCTGGGCCTGCACTTATTGCCCATCCTGAGGGCATTTAAGAGTCAACCACATTACTGTGGGTCTGGAGTCTCATGTAGGCGAGACCAAGTAAGGACGACAGATTTCCTTCCCGAAAGCACATTCGTGAATCAGATGGGGTTTATGACCATTGACAATGGTCTCATGGTCACCATTAGACTTTTAAGTCCAGATTTTTAAAAATTGAATTTAAATTTCACCATCTGCCATGGCACGATTAAACTTGAGTCGCCAGAATATGACTCTGGCTTTCGAGTCCAGCGACAATACCACTCCACTGCTTCCCCTGATGAAAATGGGACTTTTACAATGTTGACAAGGCACATGCTCTCTAAATACACAGAAAATGCCTTGTTATGGTCAGATCTGGAGAGGGAGAATAGGGCAATCATTTCACCCCTCCTCACATGATTGTAACAGGCAGAGGTAATGAGCTGAATTTTTCCCCACCTCATGTGTCAGATGGGTGATTGGGACAGTAACAGCAAATCCTGTTGGGAAAGCTTGTCACTGCTGTTCCATCTCTGTTTAACATTCTCAGGGGCAGTGATTGGGAAACTAGCAACCAGGTCTATGGAGGTGAGCAGCCAATTGCTCCAATTAAGATCTCAATCCAGGGCCATTATTCCCATGCCAAAGGAACTGCCACTCCCACTGAGCCAGGAGTCCAGAAACCACTTGGAGACAAGCCTAGTTGCGCATGGTGAGCAACTGGGGCCATCTCTCAAACCCAATTTACAGAATTAGAGGCTGAAACAAATTGCCCTCTCCACCGATGGCACCTAACATCCCTGGGCCTTCTTTCAGTCACCACCCAATGCTGCGGGGCGGGGGGCCCTCTCATCAGGCTTCCCGCCTTGCGATCCTGCCAGCCATCCTTAATTAGATGGCAAAAGCACTCTGCATAAAACAGCCACACGTTTTGAACATTTTATACAAATGGTGAAAAACTGCTGATTCCAGATCTCAGAAACAAAAAAACCCCAAAAAACTTCCAGAACCATCTGACAGATCTACCAACAATATAAAAGCAAAATACTGTGGATACTAGAATTCTGAACTTAAAACAAAGAAAGCTGGAAATACAGTTCTGACAAGAGCTTATCAAGTTGAAACATTAGGAATCTTCTCTCCACAGATGCTGTCTGACCTATTGAGTATTTCCAGCAGGCTCTGTTTCTATGTTAGCTCATAGAATCCCTACAGTATGGAAAGAGGCCATTTGGCACATTGAGTCTGCCCAACCTAGGCCCTATCCCCGGCCTGTAACCTCTAAGGGGCAATTTAGCATGTCCAATCCACCTAACTTGCACATCATTAGACTGTAGGAGGAAACCGGAGCACCAGGCGGAAACCAACGCAGGCAGGGGGAGAAAGTGCAAACTGCACACAGTCACCCGAGGCTAGAATTGAACCCGGGTCCCTGGCGCTGTGAGACAGCAGTGCCAACCACTGTGCCGCCCAGATCAGTCAGCACCCATGGAAGGAACTGACGACGCTTCAGGTCTGAACCATGCATCAGAAGATTTCTCAATAGCGCAGTTGTTTTCAATAATTTGTTGAGACAAAGTGGATGAAATGTTATTCTTCAGCAAGCTGTGTTGTATGTCTCCTGGGAGACGACTTAATTAAGTGTCTGAAATAACAAAGCTGCCAATTCCCAATGCATACATCCTTCACTTAGGCAGTGTGCTAACCTGCTTGTGGTTGAGAACAATACCCGTTCATTTATCAATTGATTTTGTTGTTGCTTTTTAAACAACAACAATGAACAGGAGAAGGAACAAAAATTTGTCTCAGGCATTATTAGTTTTCAGAGGAATAAAACCATGACTGGAGAAGAATGTGAAAGAGCTGCTAATAGGGATCAACGTTTAAAAGAACATATAAAGGTCATTAGCACTGCAAGCAGTGGTCTCAACGCCAAGTGGAACATTAAAGAAAGTTGGCTTGGAGGTAACAGAGGCGAGAACTATTATTTTCCATAAATCTTCGAAATAAGAATGTTAGAGGGCTGGCTGGTTGCAAATGGATAAGCCAGGAAATTACAGCTCATTAGTCTTATCTCAGTTAAGGATAGACTTTGAGGGATCAATTTGCATGTCCTTACTGCCATATTAACTGGGATAAAAGACTGGAAAAAAGCCCATATTTGCACAAGGTCCAAATCTCCACAGAGTGGGCGAGGTTGAGGGTATGAGTAGAGATACAGTTTGAGCAGGAAACCAACGATCCGCTGTCGAATGCCGCAGCAGCTCATAACACACCCATACCCACCATCACAGCTTCCGAAGTCAGATTGGCCTTCCTGAAAGTGAACCCTCGGGACGGGATCCCTAGTCGTGTACTCAGAGCCTGCGCTGACTAGCTGGCAGATGTGTTTGCGGACATCTTTAACATGTTGCTACTCCGCTCCGAGGTCCCCACCTGCTTCAAGAAGACCACCATCACACCGGTGCCAAAGAAGAACCAGGCAACAAGCCTCAATGGCTACTGTCCGGTGGCCCTGACTTCAGTCGTAATGAAGTGCTTCAAGAGGTTGGTCACTGCGATTTGCATACCGCCGCGACCGGTTCACAGCAGACGCCATCTCCCTGGCCATACACTCATCCCGAGAGCATCTCGACAACAAAAACTCCTACATCAGACTCCTATTTATTGACCACAGCTCTTACTTCAACACCATATTCCCAGCCAAGCTCATATCAAAGCTCCAAAACCAGGACTTGGCTCCTCGCTCTGCAAAAAGATCCTCGACTTTCTGACCCACAGATCACAATCAGTAAGAATAAACAGCAAGACCTCCTCCACAATAGTCCTCAATACCAGGGCCCCGCAAAGCTGCGAACTATACTCCATGTACACACACGTCTGCGTGACAAAATTTGGGTCCAACTCCATCTACAGGTTTTCTGACGATGCGACCATAGTGGGCCGGATCTCGAATAATGACGAGTCAGAATACAGGAGGGAGATAGAGAACCTAGTGGCGTGGTGCACCGACAACAATCTATCTCTCAATGCCAGAAAAACTAAAGAGCTGGCCATTGACTACAGGAAGCAAAGTACTGTCCACACCCCTGTCAGCATCAACAGGGCTGAGGTGGAGATGGTTAACAGCTTCAAATTCCTAGGGGTACACATCTGCGAAAATCTATCCTGATCCACCCACGTTGACGCTACCACCAAGAAAGCACAACAGCGACTATACTTCCTCAGGAAACTAAGGAAATTCGGCATGTCCACATTAACTCTTACCAACTTTTACAGATGCACCATTGAAAGCATCCTATCTGGATGCATCACAGCCTGACAGCACGTTAGCACATGTGGCTACCACTGTGGCTTCACAGCGCCAGGTTTGATTCCCCACTGGGTCACTGTCTGTGCGGAGTCTGCACGTTCTCCCCGTGTCTGCGTGTGTTTCCTCCGGGTGCTCCGGTTTCCTCCCACAGTCCAAAGATGTGCAGGTTAGGTGGATTGGCCATGCTAAATTGCCCTTAGTGTCCAAAAAAGGTTAGGAGGCGTTATTGGGTTACGGGGATAGGGCGGAAGTGAGGGCTTAAGTGGGTCGGTGCAGACTCGATGGGCCAAATGGCCTCCTTCTGCACCGTATGTTAGGGGCTGGTTTAGCACAGGGCTAAAGAGCTGGCTTTTAAAGCAGTCAAGGCAGGTCCGCAGCACGGTTCAATTCCCGTACCAGGCACCCCGAACAGGCGCCGGATTGTGGCGACTAGGCGCTTTTCACAGTAACTGTATTTGAAGCCTACTTGTGACAATAAGCGATTTTCATTTCATGTTCTATGTTCTATGTATGGCAACTGCTCAGCCCAAGACAGCAAGAAACTTCAGAGAGTCTTGAACACAGCCCAGTTCATCACACAAACCTGCCTCCTATCCATTGACTCCATCTACACCTCCCGCTGCCTGGGGAAAGCGGGCAGCATAATCAAAGGCCCCTCCCACCCGGCTTACTTCCAGCTTTTTCCTTCGGGCAGGAGATACAAAAGTCTGAGAACACGCACAAACATATTCAAAAACAGCTTCTTCTCCGCTGTTACCAGACTCCTAAGCGACTTTCTTATGGACTGACCTCATTAACACTACACACCTGTATGCTTCACCCGATGCCGGTGTTTATGTGTACATTGTGTACCTTGTGTTGCCCTATTATGTATTTTCTTTTAATTTTCTTTTCTTTTCATGTACTTAATGATCTGTTGAGCTGCTCGCAGAAAAATACTTTTCACTGTACCTCGGTACACGTGACAATAAACAAATCCAATCCAATAACCCATGCATGAAATGGGCAGGAGTTTCATTACAACTTTCAAATAACATGGAGATAGCCTCTGCACCTTTTTTCAATCTTCACAGCACTTCCAAGTTGTTATTATATATAATGGACATCTCATATTCTTTGGCACTGAGCTATATTTGGAAGTCACTTTAAATGACCCAGTCAGAAGGTATATTCATTAAAGAGGATTACACAGCACAGAAACAGACCATTCACCCCTACCCCACACCAGCATTTATGCCTCAGTCATAGAATTTACAGTGCAAAAGGGGGCCATTCGGCCCATCGAGTCTACACCGGCTCTTGGAAAGAGCACCCTACCCAAGGTCAACACCTCCACCCTATCCCCATAACCCAGTAACCCCACCCAACACTAAGGGCAATTTATCATGGCCAATCCACCTAAATTGCACATCTTTGGACTGTGGGAAGAAACCGGAGCACCCACAGGAAACCTACACACACATCGGCAGGATGTGCAGGCTCCGCACAGACAGTGACCCAAGCCGGAATCGAACCTGGGACCCTGGAGCTGTGAAGCAATTGTGCTACCCACAATGCTACCGTGCTGCCCCACTCAAACCTCCTCTCAGCCTTTCTCAGCTAACTCCGACAGCATAACCTTCTATTTGCTTCTCCTTCATATGTTTATCTGCCCTCCCCTTAATGGCATCTGTACCATTTGTTCCAGTCACTCCCTGTGATAGCAAGTTCAATGGGCAAAATTCTCCGACCCCCACGACGGGTGGGAGAATAGCGGGAGGGCCTTCCCGACATTTTTGCCGCCCTCCCGCTATTCTCCCCCCCCCCCCCCCCCCCCGCCGAAGTCCCGACCCGAATCACTGCCGCCGTTTTTTTACGGCCGGCAGCGATTCTCAGCTGTTAGAAGGGCCGAAGTCCCAGCCCTTTCCGCCGTTTTTACGAACGGCAAACACACCTGGTCTTGCCGTTTGTAAACACGGCGTCACAAACTCGCTTTTTATAACCATGGCACCGATTGGCACGGCAGTACCACGGCCGTGCCAAGGGTGCCATGGGCCTGCGATCGGTGGGCACCGATCGCGGGCAGCGGGCCCAATGCCCGCGCACTACTTGTCCTTCCGCCGCCCCGCAGTATCCATTCGCGGGGCGGCTGAGGGGCAACCCGGCCCGCGCATGCGCGGGTTTCGCGCAAAAACGCGATGACGTCACCCGCGCATGCGCGGGTTGGAGTCTTCCAAACTGCGCATGCGCGGCTGACGTCATATGACGCGTCAGCCGGCGCTAACTCCGGCAAGCGGGCTTAACGATTTTCGTTAAGCCCGTCTTGCCGGAGCCTACGGCGTCGGGCTGCTAGCCCCGACCGGGGACCAGAATCGGTCCCCGGTCGGGAAGGGGCGCGCTGCCATAAAACCCGCCCGGGTTTTACGGCAGCTTTACGATTTCTCCCGTTTTGGGAGAATTTCGCCCAATATTCTTACCACTCTCTGGGTAAAGAATATTTTCTGAATTGCTATTTGAGCTCTTGGTTACCATCTCATAGAGCTGGCCTCTTCCCTACAAATAAAAACATTGGCCCTGGTCTTCCATGGAACAACAGTTATCCTCAGATTGCTGTTCCATTTAAACTTTCCCTCAACTCGATACCACTCCGCAGTTCTGGTTGTGTCTTCCAACCCAGCTCTGCCAGAAATGTGGGGCGAAATTCTCCGCCCCCCACGACGGGTGGGAGAATAGCGGGAGGGCCTTCCCGACATTTTTCCCGCCCTCCCGCTATTCTCCCACCCCCCCGCCGAAGTCCCGACCCGAATCGCTGCCGCCGTTTTTTTACGGCCGGCAGCGATTCACAGCTGTTAGATGAGCCGAAGTCCCAGCCCTTTCCGCCGTTTTCACGAACGGCAAACACACCTGGTCTTGCCGTTCGTAAAAACGGCGTCACCAACTCGCTTTTTATAACCATGGCACCGATTGGCACGGCAGTACCACGGTGCCCACCGATCGCGGGCAGCGGGCCCGATGCCCGCGCACTACTTGTCCTTCCGCCGCCCCGCAGTATCCATTCGCGGGGCGGCTATGGGGCAACCCGGCCCGCGCATGCGCGGGTTTCGCGCAAAAACGCGATGACGTCACCCGCGCATGCGCGGGTTGGAGTCTTCCAAACTGCGCATGCGCGGCTGACGTCATATGACGCGTCAGTCGGCGCTAACTCCGGTAAGCGGGCTTAACGATTTTCGTTAAGCCCGTCTTGCCGGAGCCTACGGCGTCGGGCTGCTAGCCCCGACCGGGGACCAGAATCGGTCCCCCGTCGGGAAGGGGCGCGCTGCCATAAAACCCGCCCGGGTTTTACGGCAGCTTTACGATTTCTCCCGTTTTGGGAGAATCTCGCCCGTGGAGTGTAGAGTTACTCGGAGAGCTCTGTTGTAGTGGAGTAGAGTTGGGGGTACAGCTCATGCCCCCTTTTAGTGGCACCAGCTCCAGTTCTTTCAAGGAATTGATTGGGGCACATATTGGGTCACCCAGGCTGCTGTTAACTGGTGGACCAAGAGGACCAGTGACCATATGACCTATTGATCTGACCTGGGCAGTCAGACAGAGAGGTGCATTGGTAAGTGCTGGAAATACTCAGGTACTCAGGCAGCATCTGGATAGAGAAACAGAGTTAACGTTTCAAGTCAGTCACCCTTCATCGAAATTGGGAAAAATTAGATATGTACAAGATTTTGAGCAAAGGGACTGGACAAGGACAAAAAGGAAGTTTGTGATAGTAGGGGCTGAATGCCTCACAGGGCCAAAGAGAATGGTGATGGGACAAGAAAAGAAACAAAAGATGCGCTGAGAACAGTTGAACTGCTGACTGAAAGAAAATTTAAAAGAAAAAGCTAAACACAGAAAGAAAAGGAAACAAAATAGGGGGACAGAATTTCTGGGCAGAAATTGTTGGACTCAATGTTGAGTAGGCCTGAAAAGCCTAACCGAAAAATGAGGTACTGTTCCTTAAACTTACATTGACCTTCATTGGAACAGTGCAGCAGGCCAAGGACATAGATGTCACAGCGAGAGCAAGGCAGAGAATTAAAATGACAGGCTGCTGGGAGCTTGGGTTCATTGTTTAAAAGGCTCTTTCGCAGATCGTGGGCATCACTGGCTAGGGATATTGCTCATCTCTAATTTCCCCTTGAGAAGGTGGTGGTGAATCACTTTCTTTAACCACTGCTGTCCATGCCATGTAGGTACAGCCACAATGATGTTAGGAAGCAAGTGAAAGGAGGTATTCCACAAAGCAGTTACTCAGTCTATGTTTGGTCTTCCCAATGTAGTAGAGAAGGAGTTTTTGAGGCCCTGAATGGTGAGAGGAGAGGAGGTAAGAGGATAGATGTTCCAAATCCTGCCTTTGCATTGAACTGCTTCATGGGAGGGGGCAGGGTGTTGGGGTAATTGAGCAGTGATCCAGGTTATCATGGAGGGAATGGTCCCTTTAGAATGCAGGAAGAGGAAAGGTGGGGGAGAGGTGGTGGCATCATTATGAGGTGTTGGAAGTGACAGAAATTTATCCATAGGATACAGAGGCTGGTGGGCAGGAAAGGTGTGAGAGCACAAATGTGGGAAATGTGGTTGATACAGTTGAGGGCCCTGTCAACCATTATAGGGAGGGAATTTTGGTTGAGGAAATGAGAAGATATCTCAGTAAAATGGTGTGGAAAGTATCATTCAAACATATGCTACAGAGGCAGAGGAACTTGGAGAATGGAATCCTTATATGGTGCAGGTTGTGAGGAAGTGTAGTTAAGGTAGCTGTGGGTGTCAGTGGGCTTATAGTGAATATCAGTTGACGGCCAATCACCATAAATGGAGAAGATAAGTCAAGCAAATCTGATGAAGATTGTGAGTTCTGCGTGTGAGCAGGTCATCTGTGTACCAGGAAAAGAGTTGAGCAAGGGAGCTCATAGGCTGCCGAAACTAGCACTCAAAGGGAATTTCAGGGGGTCACAGCAATCTATTCTCCAACAGTTAACTATGATTGCTGAGATGCTGCCCCTGGTGATTGGCAGTGGCTTGACAAAGCAAAAATCCACTGTTCTCTCGATGGTAAACAAGTAATTTTGTCCCAAGTCACAAGTGTCTTGGGGAGTGTTCCTTTAAGACAGGTTTTTGTCTTATCACATGGCTTCAGTGATGTCATTTTGTAGGTGGAGCTGAGCTGTGAGGTTTTTTTTAGTTTCATTTTCAGATTGACTGCTGTGGACTCAAGGAGAAAGAAGTGTTCCCTGTCTTTCTATATTTTCATTGTAAAAACTGTTCCAGAAGTAAACAGGTTGTGGCTACCTGCTTTAGTAACTTAAAGATATATTCAGGGAAAGACAGTCTCATTGAAGTGAGAATGCAGAGTGCTGGGCCACGCCCTTGAAAAAAGGTTTTTTAATTTATTGGATTTTGTTTTTGAATTGCAACAGTTAAGGGGGAATTCATTCAGTGTTGTAGATCACTGTAGCTAGGTGGTGTATTTAGGTTTGTAATTGATAGGTTTGTAATTTAGGTTTGTAACACACCAGCTGTGTGTTTTTATATATATGTTAACTAAGTTCTTAGAAGAAAGCTTGTTTTGATTGAAGTGTCTTGGAAGACTGATGGGTCACACCTGAAGGGAAGGCTCTTGTGCTCATCCTAGCTAAATTCAACATAAATGTTGTAGGTCAGGTGAACTCCATAATATACTTTGGAGTTTCTAGGTCCTGGCCTGTAACAAAATTGGGGGCTCGTCCAGGATAAAAGTCTATCTTTCGTGATTGGGTTGGCTTAGTGAACTTATAGACAGTGAGGGGAAAGAATATTTCTGTTTGCTTGTCAGGTGTTGAACTCAAGTTTAAATAGGAAGTGTGTGTGGATAATGGCGCTTTCAGAGGCTCGGTGGTTTTTGGGGGTGGAGAAGGTCACGTGCAGTACCTTACAAATGGAGACTAAAACATTTAGACATATAGGCTTTTAGAATTGGCAAAAACATTGCAGTTAACGTTACCTGACCAAAGTACGGAAAGAAGGGTAACTGTGGCAATAGCTGAGCGTTTAAACTTACCTGAGACACTGTCAGAATCATTGGAACTGGCAAGAAGTCAATTACAAATGAAAGAACTTGAAGATGAAAAAGAATTAAAGCTGCTTGAATTACAGATCAGGGCACAAGAAAAGGAGAGAGAGGAAAAGGAAAAGGAAAGAATAGCCCTAGCAGACCAAAAAGACAAAGAGAGAGACTTTGAACTTCAGAAACTGGCCAGGGAAAGTGAACATCAGTTAAAATTGGCAGAGGTAACAAGAAAAGTCCAGTCTGAGGATAGTGATGATGAAAGTGAGAAAGAGCAAGAACTTTGTAGTCGAAAGCTTGGTGGGGATCTATATAAATATGTCCAAGCATTGCTAAGGTTTAATGAGAAGGATTTAGAAGACTTTTGTATTTCAGTTGAGAAGGTGGCTAAACAAATGAAATGGCCACAGCACAAGTGGATAATACTAATTGAAACAAAGTTAGTAGGTAGAGCTAGTGAAGTGTTTGCATCACTATCATAGGAGGTATCTGGGGCGTATGAGGAGGTATCTGGGATGTATGAGGAGGTGATAAATCCATCTTAGGTGCATATGAACTAGTGCCTGAAGCCTACAGACAAAGGTTTAGAAATTTAAGGAAAGAATTTGCTCAAACATACATGGAGTTTGAACGGCTGATACAGAGTAATTTTGATAGGCGGATAAGGGCTTTGAAAATAGACCAAATGTATGAAGCTCTTAGAGAAATGATAATTTTGGAGGAGATTAAAAATTCAATTCCTGATGAAGTGAGAACTCATGTGGAAGAGCAGAGGGTTAAAACTGCGGGATTAGCAGCAGAAATGGCAGATGATTATGAATTAGTTTATAAATCAAAGTTTGGTTTCCAACATCAGTTTCAGCCTGTGAGGGATAGAAACTGGGGAAAAGAGAAATACTCAAGTGGTAAAGGGAAAGGGGATCTGATGGGAGATAATAAGGATAGTGACCTCCGATTAAAAAGGAAATCCAGGAGGGTGGAAGAGAAATGAAAAGTTTCAGATGTTTTTACTGTCATAAACTAGGCCATGTAAAGTCACAATGTTGGGGGTTGAAGAAAAGCACGGGGAAGGCTGATGTGGTAAAATAGGATAAGCCAGTTGGGTATGTTAAAGTGGGAAAAGAAAGCACAACTGAAGTGAAGGAGGTGCAAAAGAATGTACAGCCTGATCAGGAGGTGATTGAGAAGAAGGTGCCAGATCTCTTTAAAGGATTTACTTGTGTTGGTAAAGTTTACTCGTGTACCAGGAGGAGCAGGTAAAGAAGTCATAATTCTAAGAGATATGGGAGCTAGTCAATGTTTGATGGTAAGAGATGAGGAGTTATTTAGTTTGGGAGGAATATTGCCAGAAAAGATGATAATATGTGGAATTCAGGGTGATAAGAGTAGTGTTCCATTATATAAGGTGAGGTTGGAGAGTCCAGTGAAGAATAGTGAAGTGGTAGTAGGAGTAATAAAGAAATTATCTTGACCAGAAATACAGTTTACCTTGGGTAGTGATATAGCTGGATCGCAGGTGGGAGTGATGCCTACTGTGGTTGATAAGTCAGTGGAAAATCAAACAACTGAATTGTTGAAGGACGAATATCCTGGGATTTTTCTGGATTGTGTAGTAACAAGGTCGCAAAGTCACTGGTTAAGACAAGAGGAGAAATCAAAGAGTGAAGATAAAGTTGAAGTTCAATTATCAGAACCGATTTTTGATCAGATGGTTGGAAAAGAACAGATGGAGGATGAGGCACATATTTTTAGTTCAGGAAAGTTGGCAGAGTTACAACAGAAAGATATGGAAATAAAACAGATGTATCAGAAAGCATGCACAGAAGAGGAAACTGAGTGTATACCAGAATATTATTACCTTAAAAATGATGTCTTAATGAGAAAATGGAGACCTTTACATATGCAGGCAGATGAAAAGTGGGCAGAAGCTCATCAAGTGGTATTGCCGGAAGGGTATAGAAAGCAAGTGTTGCGAGTAGCACATGAGGTACCAATAGCAGCACATATGGGAGTAAGAAAAGCTTTGACAAAGGATCATCTGGACTCGAAACGCTAGCTCTTTTCTCACCCTGCAGATGCTGCCAGACCTGCTGAGATTTTCCAGCATTTTCTCTTTTGGTATCTTCAATATATCTATAAGACATAGGAGCAATATTAGGCCATTAGGTCCATCGAGTCTGCTCCACTATTCAATAAGATCATGGCTGATCTGATATAATCCTCAACACAGCTAATAACTAGTACATTAATATAATAATTTGCATATATGCGCAAGTGTAGGCATCAAACTGTGACATTTTAATAACACAGTCAATGGTGATCAGATGGGTGTCAATTTTTCTCTGGTTACCTGCATACTTTCGGGACTTTGTTATTTTTGAACCTAGATGTAATTTCAAGTTCTCCAGTAGATGTCTCTACGCTGGAAAGCATTACAATCTCTTTTTCCAAGGGAAGATTAGTAGTAGCAAACACTTCTGGTCCAATCTCTGCTTCTGTAGATGGACTAGAAGTTACACGATCAGTTGGAACGGGGACTATTACCACCTGAGGTAGTTCTGGCACTGGCACATTAACGCATGTTGACAATAATTGATCCGCATGGCGCCTCCACATGAGGTTGTATGTCATTTGGACCATGTAGGATATTGGACCCATCTGAGCCAACACCATTGCACAGACCCTCTTCTCACTAATGGTGTAGCTGCACGTTAACACTTGTTCTCCTTGTTGAAATTAGCATTTCCTTGAATTACTTTCTCATCTCAAGATCTGTAACTGTTGGTTTCACTCTACTATGTCAAATATCACCTCTGCAAATAGTAAATCAAAGATAGTCCTCAAGTTCCTTTTCATCAATAGGAAAGCTGGGGAACTTTGTGTAGTCACATGTGTGTATTCCAGTATGTTGCTAAAAAACTTGTTCACATGACAAACCTTAAATGCTGGAAGCTTTCAGTGCATGCTTCAAGGACTGGACAAACCTTTTGGCAAATGGTGAAAGGGTGCTGACCTTTTTGTTGAAATCCATACATCTTGGTCTTCGAACACTTGGGCTGTAAACTGTGAAGCATTGTCACTCAGATCTGCTCTGGTTTTCTGAATCTCGCAAAGATCTTGTTGAGTTTCTTAATTGTTTGTTCCACGTAGTTGACTTAATTAGGATCACCACAGGCCACTTTGAGTGTGTGTCTCCAATGATCATAAACATATACTCCTCAAATGGACCAGCAAAGTTAATGTGCAGACATCGCTGTGACATTTTAGAACACTCCCATGGATGAAATGGGGACAGCAGTGGTACTTTCCTTACCCATACCCAGGCAGTGTACTGTTTTACCTCTATCTCAGCATCAATTTCTGGCCACCAAAAATAGCTTTGTGCTCGTTCTTACCTTCAAACTACACTGTTCCAATACTCTTTGTTGCAAATTTGCAGGAATAATTACTTTCATTGCCCACAACAGACATCCGCCCTGTGCTGCTAATTCGAGTCTCCTGGAAATATACAGCTTTAATACAGGATGTTTTCCTGCTATCCTCTCCTTTAACACCATTCCCAGCACCTTCTCATTTCTGGTGTGTCATTGGACTTGAGCTCCAGTCACTGGAACATTCTCGATCTATGCACAATAAAAAATATTATCATGACTGGGTAGTATCTGATCAGCTGGTAAAGGCAGATGTGATAATGCATCCGCAGTGGTGTGATTTTCTGACGAATGGTATTTGATCTCATAGGAATGTGCAGATGGTGGTAAAGACCATTGTTGGAGTCTACTTGCAGCCAATGATAGCTGTTAAGGATCTGAGGTCTGTCAGCAATGTGAAGTGGCAACAATAAAGGCATTTGTGAAATTTCCATACACCAAATATAATACTCGGTGCCTCCTCTTGATTAATAGGGGGATCAGAAGTTATGGGAAAAAGTTAGCAGAATGGGAATGAGAAACATAGCAGCCATGATTGAATGGTGGAGTAGACTCAATGGGCCGAATGGCCTAATTCTACTCCTCTGTCTTGTGGTCCTCCTCCAACTGAGTGTAGTTAGATGCTACATTTGTTAATGTATGTGATGCAAAAGCTATTGGCCTTTCTTCCACATAGCATGTGTGACAGCATTACTCCAACACCATATGGTGGAGCATCTCATGCAATTTGTAATGGTAACTTTGGATTGAAATGTGCAATTAATGTAGGAAATAGTTAGAAATTACATTTTATATTTATAGTAATTTTATTCAAAATCATGCAAGCAGTATGTCTACTAAAGCTGTAATTAAGGTGTTGTAAAAGGGAAGTAACTGCTGATAATCTGACCATTTACTTGTTTACTTATAGATGGCAAATGGAATATTGTTTTTATTTGAACCATTCCCTGGGGTGTAGATAATTTGAGTGATGGTGTTTAGTTCTCACTAAGCAGATCATGGGACACCTTTGTGGGTAGTAGACAATATAATTAATGGGAGAAGCCAGGTCTGTCTGTAGTTTTGACAATTTTGCCATAGGATGTGAGTCTGACAAGGCAGAAGGATTTCAGGTTATTCCTGAAAGGGACTTTCTGCAAAGTCTGTACCCAGAGGGCAGCAAGCAAACCTGTTTTGTTCACTTTATTTATAAGTGGCATTTGAACTGCATTGGGTTGCTTGGTTGGAATATTTGTAGTGAGAGTTTGGGGCATAAGTTAAAGTTTTTCATTTATTTAAGAAATGTTTAACTGTTAATTGTAAAGCTATTTATTTGATGTTAATGTATCTAAATTAAAGTTTGTTGTCACATAAAAGATACCTTTGGTCAGAGTCATTACTCCTGGGGTGAAGTATACTTTCCTCACAGTTTTACATATTGCAAATTGTTTGGGGTCTGGTCCAGTATCCTGACAAATGTGCCAACACCTCTGACTTCTTCAGTGCTTCTTTTGCTGAATGATATGTTTTTTTACATTCAGATATCCATTGCCTATTTGCATACAGTATGGCATGTAATAGTTTCAAGAGGGTTGTCAGTTTCAGGATGAATTTTCCATAGTAGCTCATTAACACTAGGAATGACCTAAGTTGAGTGACATTCATCTGTTGTGAAGCCTCCATAATGGCTTCCATCTTTTTAGTGCTTTGTGTAAATCCTTACTGTCAATTACATGTCCTAGAAATTGAATGGATGTCTGAAAGAAATCACATTTATCTTTCCTGACACAAAGTCCATGCAAGGGATTTTAAAACCTTCTGAAACCTTTTAATAATGGAATTTTTCTGATATGGCTTCCCGTTCTCTGAGTCTTCATCAAACGAGTCAATTTTTAACGGTATCAGAATGCTCTCCCAACTCCCTTAAATTAATGGTACAGTTGAGTGCAGTTTAATTACCAATTTGTAACAACTTTAACTTGCACTGTAAGCCGTTAGAATATTTGGTTCTTCGCCCCGCTCCACCTCCGTGTTTTACTGAACTGCACATGGTAAACTCTGCAGCCTGAACTCCTCTGAAAACTGGTTTAAAATCGGTACGGGCTCTTTCTTTGACTTTTTCCCCACGATTTTTACCAGTTCCAATATGAGGTGCGATTTCTGGCTGTCTGTTAATCTGTTGGTCGATTGATCTGTTGAAGCAGCTCAACTCTTCTGCATCGACATGAACATTCTGAACGCCAAAGTTCTGCCTTTTCTCTTCCTTTTGAATTTTTTTTCTGATCTGTTCCTCATTGCCAATTTTCTTTTTCTAAATTGTATATTTAGACTAACAGTACAAAAGAAAAAGATTGCAGATACATGTGGGTTGAAAGCAACATTAACAGAGGTTTACCAAATAGATCTTCACTGTACAAAGGCTGGTACTAAACTAAGGGCTAAAACCCGCGAAGTAGCCGTTGACATTGCACATGTCATGTGACTCGGTTCTTAACAAGACATTGCATTGAACCACGATAACCCACATATATAACTCTCAGCCAGGGAAGCACGGAGGTGCAGTGGTTAGCACTGCTGCCTCACGGCGCCGAGGTCCCAAGTTTGATCCCGGCTCTGGGTCACTGTCTATGCGGAATTTGTACATTCTCCCCGTGTTTACTTGGGTTTCGCTCCATAACCCAAAGAAATGCAAGGCAGGTGGATTGGCCATGTTAAATTGCCCCTTAATTGGAAAAAATTAATTGGGTATTCTAAATTTGCTTTTTAAAAAATATATATAACTCTCAGCCTTAAAAATACCTAACGACCCAGCTCTAAATCTCTCTGCGTAAAAAAAAGTCCACAGACTGAGAGAAGAAATTCCTCCTCATCTCTGTCTTAAATGGATGACTACTTACTCTGAGATTATGCCCTCTTGTCCTTGACTCTCTCTCAAGGGAAAACCATCTAATCTGTCAAGGCTCCTGAAAATCCTATATGTCTCAATTGAGGGCAGCACGGTAGCACAGTGGGTAGCACTGTTGCTTCACAGCTCCAGGGTCCCAGGTTCGATTCCTGGCTTGGCTCACTGTCTGTGTGGAGTTTGCACTTTCTCCCTTTGTCTGTGTGGGTTTCCTCCAGGTGCTCCGGTTTCCTCCCACAAGTCCCGAAAGACGTGCTGTTAGGTAATTTGGACATTCTCAATTCTCCCTCTGTGTACCCGAACAGGCGCCAGAATGTGGCGACAAGGGTCTTTTCACAGTAACTTCATTGCAGTGTTAATGTAAGCCCACTTGTGACAATAAAGATTATTGGCTTTCATTCTTTTAAGCTCCAATGAGTAAAGGTCCAACCTACTCAACCTCTCCTCATAAGAAAATCCCTCCAAGCCTGGGATCAGCCAAGTGAACCTTCTCTAGACTACCTCCAATGCCAATATATCTTTCCTTAAATAAGGGGATCCAAAACTGTTCATGGTATTCCTAGCATGGTCTAAGTAGTGCCTTGTATAGTTTTAGCAATACTTCCTTATTTTTATACTCCATTCCCTTTGAAATAAAGACCAAAATTCCATTTGCTGTCCCTATTACCCGCTGAACTTGTATGCTAGCTTTTTGGGATTTATGTATGAGGACCCGGAAATCCCTCTGTGCTGCAACATTCTTAAGTCTTTCTCCATTCAAATAATATTCAGTTCCTTTATTCTTCCTGCCAGAGTGCATAACTTCACATTTTCGTACATTATATTCCATCTGCCAAAGTTTTGCCTACTCATCTAACTTGTCTATATCCTTCTGTAGACTCTGTGTCATTCTCACCACTTGCCTTCCCACTTATTTTTGTGTCATCCACAAACGTGGCAATAGTGCATTCTCTTCCCTCATCCAAGTCATTGATATATATTGTGAATAATTGTGGCCCCAGTACTCATCCCCATGGCACTCCACTAGTTACAGGTTGTCACCCTGAAAATGCCCCTCTTATCCTAACTCTCTGCCTTCTATCAGTTAGTAAATCTTTTACCCATGTTAACATACTACCCTAACGCCATCAGCTCTGATCTTATTAAGGAGTCTTTTGTGCAGTACTTCATCAAACACTTTTGGAAATCCAAATAGATTGCAGCTATTGGTTCCCCTTCATCTATCCTGCTCATTACCACATCAAATTATTCTAATAAATTGTCAGGCATGATTTCCTCTTCAAAAAGCCATACTGACTCTGCTTAATTATATTATGCATTTCTCAATGCTCTGCTATTACATCCTTTACAATGGACTCTAACATTTTCTCAATAACAGAAGTTAAGCTAACGGGTCTATAGTTTCTTTTTTGTCTCCATCTTTTTTTGAGTAAAGGTGTTACACTGGCAGTTTTCCAATCCTCTGGGACTTTTCAAGAATTTAAGGGTACTTGGAAGATTACTAATAGTGCAGCCAACATTTCTGTAGCTACATCCTTTAATATCCTGGGATGCAATCCATCGTGTCCAGGAAACTTATTGTCCTTGAGCCCCATTAGTTTCCCTAGTTCTTTTTCCCTACTGATTGTTATTGTATTTATTTCCTCCCTCCCGCTTTTGACCCTTGACTATTTAATAGTTTTGGGATGTTATTAGTGTCTTCCACCATGAAGACTGATGCAAAGTATTTGTTTAACTCCTCTGCCATTAACCCCCCATTATTATTTCCTCAGTCTTATTCTCTAAGGAACTTATGTTCACTTTGGCCTCTCTCTTCCTTTTTAAATATTTTAAAAAGATCATGTCATCCATTTTAATACTACTTGCAAGGTTACCCTCATAGTTTATCTTCCCCTTCTTTATTATCTTTTTGGTCATCTTTTGGTGGTTTTTTAAACTTTTCCAATCCTCTGGCTTATCACTAATCTTTGCCACATTATGGGCGCGATCTACCGGTTGTTTACGCTGGTGGGATATTCCGGTCCAACACTGGCGCACAGGTTGCCCAGTGGTGAGGGGTGCAGTCACTGGGAAATCCCGTTGACAGCAGTGCTGGTAAATCCCGCTGGCGGGCTGCCTCTGCCACCGAAAAACACGCAGCGATTGATCGGTAAATCCTGCCCTAAAGGTTTTTTCTTTCTGTTTAATACGACCCTTCACGTCCTTGGTTAACTATGGTTGAATTATCCCACTCCTCGAATCCTTCTAAAATAAAGTTGAGAGAAAGGCACAGAGGATTAGGCTCCAAGTTAAGGATAGAGCTACAGGAAGCAAAGTGGTCTTGAGAGAAGCCCAAGAAGATCCAAAAGGGCAGCTGAGGTTTTGTGATGTCATGCTGCGAGGGCAAAGATATCCTTTTGGAGCAGAGATGTTCTGCTTGCATTGCTGTAATAGCACGAGGTATCACTTGTATAACAAAGAGGTTTATTCAAAACAACAATGAGGTCTAACTATATACAGGCATAGAGGTGTATCAGACAGGCCTTTACACCTTGAGTCCCAGGTCCAAACAGCCCTGTCACTTGCCCCCAGGGTCCCACGCTTTTTCCCCATTGATCGTGGTTCGTGCACACTCATGTGATAGGACCCAACAAGTCATGTGGACTGTAAAAGATCACCCCTGTTAAAGGGGCAAGCTACCTCATCCCCCCCCCCCCCCCCCCCCCCCCCCCCCAAGTCTCTCAATATATATACCATGCAGGTTATTTACAGTTAAGGGTGGCATGGTAGCACAGTGGTTAGCACTGTTGCTTCACAGCACCAGGGACCGAGGTTCGATTCCCGGCTTGGGTTACTGTCTGTGCGGAGTCTGCACCTTCTCCCTGTGTCTGAGTGGGTTTTCTCCGGGTGCTCCGGTTTCCTCCCACAAGTCCTGAAAGATGTGCTTGTTAGGTGAATTAGACATTCTGAATTCTCCCTCAGTGTACCCAAACAGGCGCCGGAATGCAGCGACTAGGGGATTTTCACAGTAACTTCATTGCAGTATTAATGTAATCTTACTTGTGACACCAATAAAGATGATTAACTATGTACAATGAGGGAAGAAGCACCAAGGGGGTAATACAGTACGGTTAAGAGAGAGAGATCAGTGCTGTGACCCTCCAGCTTCTGGATCAAACCAAAATTTAAAATCTGATGAAGCCTCCTGCCCTTCACAGAACACCCCAGAATGGTCAGCACAAACCAGAATAGATTATCAGCTAAGAACATGGCAATGTAAATAGCTCATTGACTGCCAACGAAGTCCATCAAGATCTATCATCACTGTTTTCAGACCAAACATCACATCCTGCGGGGCAATTCCTGTTTTAACATTAAAGGTGAAGTCCATTTTAAAGGCGTAGGTCCCATTTATAGTCCGGGTATAGAAACTGAAATAGCAGAAGAACGGAAATTAAATGGAAAACAAGGAACAGACAGGAATTAACAGGAGGATCGTAACAGTTTCAATTAGTTCCCCTCACATTCTTCTAAATGTCAGGGCATTTCAGCTCAGTTTGCTCAGTCTAACATCAGAGGACAACCTTGTCATCCCAAGAAACAATCTAGTGAACCTTCGGTTTACTGCCCCCAGTTTTCTCCCTCCTTTCATTCTTGAATAGCAGTGTTACATTGGCTAACTTCCAGTTTGCTGGGAATGTTCCAGAATCTAAGAAATTCTGAAAAATTAGATCCACTATCTCAGCAGCTACATCTACTAACACCCTAGGATGTTGGGGCCATTACATCATCGGAATTATTGGCTTTTAGTCCTTTAAGTCTTCTCTGTTGATATTAATTACCTTCAATTCTACACTCTTATTTGCGCCTTGGTTACCCTCTACTTCTGGTATGTAATTTCTGTCTCATACTGTGAAGACAGACACAAAATATTAGCTCAACATCTCTGCCATTTCCTTGTTTCCCATGGTAACTTCTCCTGCCTGAGGGACAAATGTTTATTTTTGCCACTTTCCTGTGACGCCTGTGCTCAATCTCCCACTCTTTCAGCAAGTCAAGGCGGATGGTTATTACAGAACCAATGATAAGAAGAAAGTGGCTTGATGAGAACTCTTATATGTCAGAACCAAAGCCTTCTCCACACCTGTCGACTTCACCAAGTTTAACCAGTGCTGGAAACTAGCAAACTCTTCTACAGACTCAAATAGAGTCAATAGAAAACAATCAGCAACTGACCTGAGAGTGGTTACCCCATTAATAGCTTTGCTGAGGTAGTGGTGGGGAGGCCTTTCTGCTGTTATGTGCATGTTCAAATATATATGATTAAGAGAGGACTTTAGCAGGAGTGACGAGGCCAAAAAATGGCAGTGCTTTCTTTAAATCAGTATTACCCGCTCACACACACTCAGGGGCCCATTTAGCTCAGTTGGCTGGACAGATGGTTTGTGATGCAGAGTGAGGCCAACAGCACAAGTTCAATCCGTGTACTGGCTGAGGTTATTTGTGAAGGTTAAATAGTCACCAGTCAGCTCCCTACCTCAAAGGGGGAAAGCAGCCTATGGTCATCTGGGACTATGACTACTTTACTTATTTTATTACATGCTCACTGATGCTATGAAGTGCCTACTCAGCATATTTCCAGTGAAAATATTCAGGTTAATGACCTGATTAAGATGCTGCTTGGTGTGAGATGTGCCAGAAGTGTGTGCATGCGACAAGGATGTCAATTTAGTACCAAAGCAGCACACCTGACTGGATGATTGTCACAGTAATAGGAACGTGTGAGAACAATGCGCTAAATTGTTTAGAGCCATGAAAGCCATGTGAAACATTTTTAAATCTAGTTTTGATGCTCTAAATAATCAGTAACCAGCAGTGGGCATCACATCTGTTTTTCCCATAATGCAGTTCGCAAACAGCTCTATCAGTCAGGCATACATGCTCTTGAAGTAGAAATAAATCAAACAAAAAGAACAATATACAAGACTGGACATTGTGGCAACAACATTCTAGTACTTTCATTCTATGTGTGCTTAATGGAGCAGAAATAAAATCTAATTGCTAAGTCATTGGAACATGAGTCGTTGCAAACAACATAATGTTCGGAGATAATGGCCTATATCTTCCTGTAGGATTCACAAATTAAGTCGCTAGTGTGGCGCACAGGTATGACGACACGGAAGTATGGGCGTACGGGCATGCGCGCTGGAAAAACGCAGTATTTAAACTCCTGGCCAGATTTCTTTCCCTGCTTGATGCCCTGCACTGCGCTGGAGCTGCTGAATAAGAAATGGAGGGACATGGCTAGCTTGGACTATTTGCCCAAATGTTCGGTGACTTTTTACACCTTTTTATTTGCACTTTCCGCCTAACTTGCACATCCCTGAACACTAGGCGGAAAGTTACCATGGCCAATCCATCTAAACTGCACATCTTTTGATTGTGGAAGTAAACCAGAGCACCTGGAGGAAATCCACACTGAAGAACATAGAAACTCCAGTCACCCAAGGCCGGAATCGAACCCGGGTCCCTGGCGCTGTGAGGCAGCAGTGTTAACCATTGTGCCACTGTGCTGCCGCCGTTTCCTCTGGATGCTTTGGTTTCCTCCCACAGTTCAAAGATGTGCAGGTTAGGTGGTTTAGCCTTGCTGAATTGCCGCTGAGTGCCAATGGTTAGGTGGGTTTATGGGGATAGAGAAGGGGCTGGGTAGGGTGCGCCTTTGGAGTGTCGGCGCAGACTCGATGGGCTGAATGGCCTCCTTCGGCACTGCAGTGATTCTATAAACACAAATTTTAAAAATCAGATGTTCCAAGGACAGTGAGAGCAAAAAGCTCTGGGGCGTTTTAAAAATCCTCCAACCTCATCCATCAGGCAGAAGATACAAAAGTCTGAGAACACGCACTAAACGATTCAAAAACAGCTTCCTCCACGCTGTTACTAGACTCCTGAATGACCCTCTTATGGACTGAACTGATCTCTCTACGTATCTTCTCTCCTGTTGTAGCACTGCACTCCGTATGCTTCACACAATGTACATGTCTATGTATTTACTTTGTGTATTTATCGTATGTCCTATGTTTTTTTTCATGCATGAACGATCTGCCTGGACTGTATGCAGAACAATACTTTTCACTGTACCTTGATACATATGACAATAAATCTGAATCTATAATAAATCTAAATCATAGTCTAAATTAAAACATACAAACATTTTTAAGCATGCCACATGTAAGTTTATATAATAATACAGTGCAGCTTTAATTAGTTTCACAAATTTAAAACAAATAACCAAACCTATGTTCACTTCCAAATAATCGCCTTTAATCATAAAAAAATTTAAAATGACTTTAAAAGTATCAACAACAGTAATGCCCATTTAAAATAAAGAGCAACAAAAAATGTTTAAAAAACTTCTACAGGGACTGCATGGCGGTGCAGTGGTTGACACTGTTGCCTGCGGTGCTGAGGATCTGGGTTTGATCCTGCCCCAGGTCACTGTTTGTGTGGAGTTTGCACATTCTCCCTGGGCCTGCGTGGGCTTCACCCCCACATCCCAAAGATGTGCAGTGAATTGGCTACACTAAATTGCCCTTAATTGGAAAAAATATATAATTGGGTACTCTAAATTTATTTTAAAAACCTTCTACATATCTTTTAAACACTTGTTAACATACTTGTCTGTTGTTTTCTATTTAAATCTACTGTTTAAATGCCTGTCCATACAGGGCATTCCCAAGCTGGCCGCGTCATAAGGGCACAAGGTTGCACTCCTCCTGTGCTGGAGCCTGCGCAGACTGGGGTGCTGGAGTCCCGGGCTGCCACAGAGAAAGGAAGGTTGGATGCATCATCCAAGCGCAGGTAAGTGCGCACTTTTCCCTATTAAAATCGTTGGCCCGTGGCTTCCCATCACTAGCTGGAAGTTACGGGCCAATGATTCGAGCAGCTTGTTAACTTGATGGAGCCACTTTGTAAAGTCCTTTATGTATGAGCTGCAAGCTGACTTCAGCCAAATTATCCCATGTGTAGCTAGTTATGTGCATGCTGTATGGAAATTGATTTGGAATAAATCTACCCTAATTCTCATGGAGCGAATGAATGCTCTTGCCTATTTTTGTATGCGAATCACAATCCAGGTAAGTGGTTTGAAAAAGCATAATGCTCCAACTTAGAGGAGTTTTTGGGCCGTGGACTAAATCTGTTTCTTGAAAAGTTTTTTTCAGGGTATATGTGGTGTATATGGATTTCAGTAAAGCGTTTGATAAGGTTCCCCACGGTCGGCTATTGCAGAAAATACGGAGGCTGGGGATTGAGGGTGATTTAGAGATGTGGATCAGAAATTGGCTAGTTGAAAGAAGACAGAGAGTGGTAGTTGATGGGAAATGTTCAGAATGGAGTTCAGTTACGAGTGGCGTACCACAAGGATCTGTTCTGGGGCCGTTGCTGTTTGTCATTTTTATAAATGACCTAGAGGAGGGCGCAGAAGGATGGGTGAGTAAATTTGCAGACAACACTAAAGTCGGTGGAGTTGTAGACAGTGCGGAAGGATGTTGCAGGTTACAGAGGGACATAGATAAGCTGCAGAGCTGGGCTGAGAGGTGGCAAATGGAGTTTAATGTGGAGAAGTGTGAGGTTATTCACTTTGGAAAGAATAACAGAAATGCGGAATATTTGGCTAATGGTAAAATTCTTGGTAGTGTGGATGAGCAGAGGGATCTCGGTGTCCATGTACATAGATCCCTGAGCACAGTAAGAAGTCTTACAACACCAGTTTAAGTCCAACAGGTTTGTTTCAAACACGAGCTTTCGGAGCACGGCTCCTTCTTCAGGTGAATGGAAAGGCTTGTTCCAGAAATGTTTATATAGACACAGTCAGAGATGCCCCGGAATGCGAGCACCTGCAGGCAATCAAATCATCAAAGATGCAGAGAGAGAGGTATCCACATCATAGATCCCTGAAAGTTGCCACCCAGGTTGATAGGGTTGTGAAGAAGGCCTATGGTGTGTTGGCCTTTATTGGTAGAGGGATTGAGTTCCGGAGCCATGAGGTCATGTTGCAGTTGTACAAAACTCTAGTACGGCCGCATTTGGAGTATTGCGTACAGTTCTGGTCGCCTCATTATAGGAAGGACGTGGAAGCTTTGGAACGGGTGCAGAGGAGATTTACCAGGATGTTGCCTGGTATGGAGGGAAAATCTTATGAGGAAAGGCTGATGGACTTGAGGTTGTTTTCGTTAGAGAGAAGAAGGTTAAGAGGTGACTTAATAGAGGCATACAAAATGATCAGAGGGTTAGATAGGGTGGACAGCGAGAGCCTTCTCCCGCGGATGGAGGTGGCTAGCACCAGGGGACATAGCCTTAAATTGAGGGGTAATAGATATAGGACAGAGGTCAGAGGTGGGTTTTTTACGCAAAGAGTGGTGAGGCCGTGGAATGCCCTACCTGCAACAGTAGTGAACACACCAACATTGAGGGCATTTAAAAATTTATTGGATAAGCATATGGATGATAAGGGCATAGTGTAGGTTAGATGGCCTTTAGATTTTTTCCATGTCGGTGCAACATCGAGGGCCGAAGGGCCTGTACTGCGCTGTATCGTTCTATGTTCTATGTTCTATGTTCTAGGGTGACAATAGCTCTTTAATCCTGACTAAACATGGTTTAAAGAGCTTCCATACTTCAGTGTGAAGGGGTTTGCACTAATACTGAAGTTACAGTCTAAATTCAGCATCAGGCCCTAACTTAACATCAGAAGGAAGCGAGAGACCCCACAGGACAAAGACTCGCTCTGCTTAATTTTGGTGCTCAATTTACTCTGATTAAACCAGCTTACAATTCGTATCAATGCTAAACATGTGGATTACAAACGCACCTTTTGTCCCCTTTTTTCATTCTAGATAAAATAGGCACCTGTTGAATGAATCCTTTGGCCATTTTAGGCTTTCTATCTTAAGTAAAAGTACCCCCGCCATGGCCTTGGCTCAAGGGGCATTTATCCTACCCTGGTATCTTAGGTTTCTATGGGGAAAAGAGAGCACAATTATAATTTAAAGAGCCAAATAGCAATTAATTATAGGGCTTAGGTGTGATTTTAAGAAAATAATGAACACTTTTTTGAATTTGTCAACTGCTAGCACAGAGGCTGGAGGATATTTTGCAATGTAGAGATTCTGACCGACTGCAATTCCATCTTTGTTATGACTAATGGAGGATCTAGGTTAATTTTTCCATATCTCTTTGAATGTGACTAATGTTCCCAACTCTAATGATCTGGTGGCCATAGTTCATTCTATGAGCAGCATCAGCTGCAGTGGAACAATTTCGGTGGAACTCCACCAGCCATTTATCCCCAGATATAGCTTTGTCTATCAACATTTGCCTTTGGTTAACAAGCACTTTTCAATCAGTTAGTTAGCTTTTGTCTTGATTCCATGCATTGATAACTACTTTAATGCTTGATTTAAACTAAGGGCAGGATTTTCCAGCCCTTCCAGTCAGTGGGATCTTCCGGTCCTGCCATTGGTGATTCCACCACAGCGGGTTCGTCAGCTGTGGGACGGGCGAGCCACGCATAATGCCATAGACATTGGTGTGACTGAAAAATCCTGTCCAAAGAATTTAATTTAATTTTTATGGTCACAATGACATCAGGGTGGCCTCAGAATAATAAAGCCACTGTATTATATGCTTACTTTGTTGTTATTCCGGTATTACTTGGGGCCCCCTACTCCAGTTTTTTTTCCCGGTACTTTGATGACTGAAATGAAGCAGTCTCCTGCTGTCGCGCGGTACTGGAAAACATCATCAACTTTGCTTTCAGTTTCCACCCTGCTCTCACCTTCATGTGATCCATCACCAACACTTCCCTTCCTCAACTTCTGTCTCCATTTCTGGGGATGGGTTGCCTACTAATGTTATGTCCACTCATTCCCAGTTACCTCAACTACTCTTCGTCATACTCTAGCTCCTGTAAGGATTCCATTCTTACAGTTCCTTTGTCTCCATCACATCTATTCTGATGTTGCAACCTTCACAACAGTGCTTCTGATACATCTTTATTTTCCCCCAAACAACGGTTCCCCGGTTGTGGTTGACAGGGCCCTCAACTGTGTATGACCCATTTCCCGCTGTTGCCCCTTGCCCTCCCTCCCAGAATCACATATGGGTTCTTTTGTCCTCATTTTCCACTCCACCAGCCTTCACATTCAAAGGCTGGGAATTTTGCTCCTTAAATCCCCAAAGCACGTCCACCATCTGCAAGGCACAATTCAGGAGTGTATTGGAATACACTCGTATATGTGCGACACATAAAGTTACATGTGAGTAACCATGAACTAAAATGGCATATTTTAGTGGCACCCAAAACCTACATACAACCAAATAGCATGATCTGTAGACAACATAGCCTGGGGAGGCACAAGGCAGACAGTAATACATGCTGTATATACTCGCGTATCCTTCGATCTTGTGTATCATGCGACCCCTAAATTTCCGTCCCCAAAATATGATTTTATGGTATACCTCATGTATCATGCGAGTGACTTTTTTGGAAATTAATTTTGGAAACTAAAACTTCCAAATGGTATCATTGTGTGTGGTTTCTGCAGAGTTGATTCTGCTGTGAAAGCTGTTCGCGATTCGAACAGCTGTCCAGCTGGCTTTACTCGCGTTGTTCAGCCACTTGCCGTTTCCATTCATAAAAACATGAATGGAAGCGTCAAGTGGCTGAACATCTTCCCATCAGAATGCTGTGGTCACAATCAGTAGTATTCTGATGGGAAGATGGGAAGAGTGGATTCTGCTGTGATGGGAAGATGTTCAGCCACTTGACGTTTCCATTCATGTTTTTATGAATGGAAACGGCAAGTGGCTGAATGACGCTAGTAAAGCCAGCTGGATGCTATGTGACTTGTCTTGGCCAGCATTTCACACCCGCGATTTTTGTACCCCGCGTATCATGCGACCCCCGAAATTTAGGCTTCAAATTAGGTGCTCAAAAGTCGCATGTTACGCGAGTATATACGGTATTATATTTCATTCACATCAGTCTATTGCCACACAATAACATAGGAGGCTTGATTTGTTTGCATTCTTTCATGGGATGTGTGCACTGCACGCTCAGCCAGCATTTATTGCGCATCTTTAATTGCCCTTGACAATGCATGATGAGCTTCCTTCTTGAACCATTGCAATTCATGTGGTTAGGCTTACACACAGTGTTGATAGGGAGGGATTTTAACTCAGTAGCAGTGAAGAAATGGCGACATATTTCCAAGTCAGGATGGAGGGCAACAGCCGGGAACCTGCAGGTAGTGGGGTTCACATGAGTTGCAGCCTTTGCTATTCTAGTTGGTAGAGATCACAAATTTGGAAGGTGCTGTTGAAGAAGCCATGAAGAGTTCCTGCAGGGCATCTTGTAGATGGTACACACTACTGCCACTGCAATGGTGGTGGAGAGGGCAAATGCTTACAGTGCTGGATGAATGCCGATCAAGGGGGTTGTTTTGTCCTGGATGATATGGACCTTCTTGGAGCTGCACTTATAGAATCCATGGAATCTCAACAGAGCAGAAGAAGGCCATTCAGCCCATAGAGTCTGCACCGAACTTCCAAAAGAGTACCCTAACCATGTCTGTTCCACCGCTCCTATCCTCATGCTATCCCTGTAACCCTGCAACCTAGCCTGCACACGAGAGGGCAATTTAGCATGGCCAATCCACCTAACCTGTACATCATTGGACTGTGAGAGGAAACCAGCACAACCAGACACAGGGAAAACATGCAAACTCCACGCAGACAGTCACCCAAGGCCGCAATCGAACCCGTGTCCCTGGCACTGTGAGGCAGCAGTGCTAACCACTGTGTGCCACTTTTATCAGGCAAGTAGAAAGTATTCTATCACACTCCAGACAAGTGCCTTGTAGATTGTGGACGGCTCTGTGGAATACGGAGATGAGTTAGTTATCATCGAGTTCCCAGTTCTTGTGGCCATAGTATTTCTATGGCTGATCCAGTTACGTTTCTCAGGATGTTGATGGTGGGGGATTCAGTGATGGCAATGCCAACACATTTTGAGGGGAGCTATTTAGATTCTCTTTTATTGGAGATGGTTGTTGACTGACACTTATGTGGTATGAATGTTACTTGCCACCTATCAGCCTATGCCTGAATGTTTCTCTGGCCATGCAGCATGCAGGCACAGATGGCTTCAGGATCTGAAGAGTTGCCAATGGTGCTGAACGCTGTAATCATTAGCGAACATCCCAACGTCAATCTTATGGTGGAGGAAAGGTCATTGATGAAGCAGCTGCATATTGTTCGGTCCAGGACAGTGCCTTGAGGAACTTGTGCAGCGATGTCCTAGAGCTGAGATGATTTCCATCCAACAACCACAATCATCTCCCGTTGTGCTAAATATGGTTTTAACCAGTGGAGAGTCTTCCAGTTGATTCACTTTGACCTCAGTTTTACTAAGGCTCCTTAATTTCATACATGATCAAATATTGCCTTAATGTCAAGGGCAGTCACTCTCACCTCATCTGTGCAATGTTGCCTTTTTGCCCATTTTTGAACCAAGACAGTATTGAACTGGAGTTGAGTGGGCCTGATGGTGAGCATGTAAGTGTCACTTAATAAAATATTCTCTGAAAATCTATGTTTATTATATCTTTCATGATGGAAATTGGCTTGCCCTACTATGTGGTTGCAGGGGTCATGATTCGCCACCTCCCCATCCTGGTTCTTTTGAACAGAATGTAATTTGGTCTTGTGACCCGATTACCATGATTAAGCATATTGCAAAGTGTTTGTCACACTCATTGCTGTTCTCTTCATGTCAGAGGCAGCTAAGGGTTGGAAAAATATGGTGTAGCCTGATTTATCTTCTTAAAGGCAGTCTGTCCCTTTTAAAGGACTATTGCACTGGTAAATACTGCTGCAACTTAACACAAGGGAAATTAAATGCCAGGGTGAGAAAATGTGATAGATGCCACAGGTAAAACTTCCATCATCTGAAGCAAGTAAGGAAGAGATTCATGCCAGGAGCTCCACTCCCAGCAGTTGGTTGCATTCCACGAAAAAGTTCAATGGTGTCACCAGAGTTATCAAATTAGGCATCCTAACTCTCAGCTCCATTACTCTCTCCTCTCCTCACCTTTCCATTACCGGCAGCCTGACTACTCCAGTTACTCTCTTCCAACATTCCCCTCCTCTTCCTACAATCACTGCACCACATTTCACGCATTCTCACACAATTTAATTCCTCATATATAATAGAGTAATATCGGGGGGCAGCACGGTGGCCTAGTGGTTAGCACAACCGCCTCACGGCGCTGAGGTCCCAGGTTCGATCCCGGCTCTGGGTCACTGTCCGTGTGGAGTTTGCACATTCTCCCCGTGTCTGCGTGGGTTTCGCCCCCACAACCCAAAAAATGTGCAGAGTAGGTGGATTGGCCACGCTAAATTGCCCCCTTAATTGGAAAAAAATAATTGGCTAATCTAAATTTAAAAAAAAAAAATAATAGAGTAATATCTTCATGCAGCTATATAACTCAACAATTTCCACATGCATTACTAATTATGCATAACTGGGTGTCATCTAGCAAAACAAAATCAGAAATGTTGAAGTTTTGTTAAGTACCAGTTCAAATATGCACCAAGATCTTTAAAATAGCAAAGTTTCATTGGATTGGCTACATCACTCTTTCTAGACCCTGTGGGCAGGATTTCTTCCTTCAATGTGGGAATTTGGACTCTGCAACCCCACCTTCATCATGGTAGTATCTGCACATCATATTTTCATCACAAGGATATGGGAAAGGACTGGACTTGGGAAATGACCTCCTTAAGCAGGCCCAGGCATAACAGGGATGGACCAATATGAAGCCAACAGATTAGAAGGTCCATCTCCGTTTACTGGCACACTGGCCCATGTTTGTCTGGCCCTCTAGCTTTCAATGCAACACCCGCCTCCATGTTCCTCTGTGCCTGCATGCTGAATCGAAGGCCTCATTCTGAATGTGCGACTGAATTTCAAGAAGAATAATGGACTCAATCCTGTGGGGGCTGTTTGCTTACTTTGAAGGCACCTGCTCGCTTTGTTTGATTGCCAATTTTGAGAGTCTATTTAAAGTGGTTTTTCAATGCCTATTTGCTTATTTGGACAAAATTAAGAGTTAAGAGGATTAAAGGCTTCTTCAATTGATTTTTCACTGACCTTTTTTAATTGACAGTTTTCTGAAAATGTAAAAAGTGCAGTTTTTTTACAATGACTGATATTTTAAACATTTTTGAGCATTTCCAGAAATTGCCAGAGTTGCAAAAACATTAAATACATACTTAATATTTTTACAACATGATCACATCTAAACACATTTCAAATTTACTTGTCAAAAGGTTCGTAACTCCAGACTAGGGTTCCCCTCTCTATCATGACTCTCCTGGCAAGTCCTGAACCATGTCTTTTGCAAATGCTGGCTTGACTCCATCAAAATTGTGGGGGAGCTGAAACACTCACCCTTGCAATGGAGCCAGTAAGGTTGGGAGTGCTGCACGTGGGTTTTCTACCCTATCGTGCTCCTGCAAAGATTCCTGGAAACAGGAATGAAGCTAGAATCCCTGTATCATTTCCCACCTTCCATTGTTAAATACCTTTTGTCTCAGTTCTGGCACAGACTGAGGTCTTAAAATCCAGCCCATGGCTTCCAAAAGAAATGCTTTACTTTGATCTAAGCATTTACATTGTAGATAGAAGAGGTTTAAAAATGTCTCAAAATATAACATCAATACTTTTGATGTTTCACAGGAACGACGGAGGTTGAGGGGCGACCTGCTAGAAGTTTACAAAATTATGAGTGGTATGGACAGAGTAGATAGTCAGAAGCTTTTTTCTAGGGTGGAAAAATCAATTACTAGGGGATGTCATGATGTATATTGACTGGGATGTAAAGAGTTAACAAGTTAATGATAATGCTTCTTAGCATTAGAGGGAACCATAGAACAGGCAAATATATATAGAACATAGAATAGTACAGCACAGAACAGGCCCTTCGGCCCTCGATGTTGTGCCGAGCCATGATCACCCTACTCAAACCCACGTATCCACCCTATACCCGTAACCTAACAACCCCCCCCCCCCCTTAACCTTACATTTTAGGACACTACGGGCAATTTAGCATGGCCAATCCACCTAACCCGCACATCTTTGGACTGTGGGAGGAAACCGGAGCACCCGGAGGAAACCCACGCACACACGGGGAGGACGTGCAGACTCCACACAGACAGTGACCCAGCCGGGAATCGAACCTATGACCCTGGAGCTGTGAAGCATTTATGCTAACCACCATGCTACCGTGCTGCCCACGGTAGTCACATATATCATGTGACTTCTGGGTAGAAGATGGTTAGGCATGAACGAGACCAGTTGTGTATTTGAGAGTTCTGTAGTTAGAGATAGCATAGTTTCATATAGTAACCTTGTACTTTAGAATATGTTCAAATCTTATTTAGTAGTGTTAATAAATTAGTTTTGTTCTTTAGCAAAGCTTGGTGTTCTTTGTTTAACATTACGCATTCAAGCCATCCAGGTAAAGCAAAGCAGAGAATACCACATGGTATCAGGGGTGGAAGAACAACACATGCTACCAAGAGTGGACAGCTTTAAATATCAAAGTACCTCACTACATGGTACCAGAAGTGCTTCCTAAAGTAGAATAGTCAGGTTTAGAGAAAAAGAAAAAATCTCCGTTCGAAGAAAGAAAAAAAATTTGTGAATAAAAATCTCAACAAGATTCCAGCAGCAACAACCAGCAGCATCGAAAAATAAATACCCAGACAAAGCTTCATGGAGGGGCTGCAGACTCCAAAGTCACTCAGGATATCAGGTAAAGTAGATGTGAATTGGAAAATTTTCAAACAAACATTTGAACAGTACCTCTTAGCCTTAAACCTTGAAGCAGTTAGTGAGAAGCAAAAGATTGCCCTGTTACTAAATTTGTAGGACCACTGGCTATAGAATTGTATTACTTATTCCACTCTGAGAATGAATTTGAGAAAAATAAGTTTAATGTGGTAACTGAAAAATTTGATAGCTATTGTGAGCTTAAAAGAAATGAAAAGCTGTGTGAAGGACTGCAAAGGCAGCAAAACAAAATGCTACAAGATCCTAGTAATATATCCCATGCAAGCAAAGTAACTAAAAATAGATGTGCCAAAAAATTCTCTGGGGAACGTGGCGCAAAAATCCACATCAGGACTGCATCCATTAAAGCTGGGGCACAGCTAGACATTCTCAACCATTTTGCCTCGCAATGCGGAACATTGATGAAATTTAAGCGAACGGCTGAACAGGATGTTTGCAGCATCGAACAAGCAGTTTTCAGCATGAAATAAGAAAAACATTTTCACAAATCTAAAAATAAAGAAGATAAACTCAACATCACAGAAGATGAGATAGATTTGGAAGATACATTCTATATGGATATAATTGAAAGTGTAGACAAAGGTACACAGGAAATTTCAGAAGCTGAAAAAACAAACCCAAATCTCGACGAATGGACAATTCCAGCGATGCTGAATGCCACATTAATCAAATGCAAGCTTGTCACCGGAACAAGTGACAATTTTCCTTAGCCTCTCCGATTTGAACCACATGAGAATTCAACGACAGTTTTTGATCGAACAAAACAGTTGATTGCCGACAGTGGGAATGCGATTGAAACTCGAGGGGTATGTGACCTAGAAGTATGGGTACACAATCAAAGTTACATTGTGCAATTCGCCATTGTGGACACAGAGCAAGAGTCCATATTGGGAGCGAAAGTGTGTGAAGCCCTGAACCTCGTTAAGCAACTGTACATTCCAGACAGCGTGAAAGCAAAGGATCATTGTAGCTGGCCACGATATCGCAGTCATCCGATGAAGACAGTGAAGTAAGATGTTGAGCAAGAAGAAGACTATGAAGATCTATCTAGTTTATTTGCCAATAGTGACAAAGTGATCACAAGTAGCATACAAGCTGTGCAGGACAAAGGCGAGACTGTCCGATCTCAGCAAGTGCAACAGTGAACAGATCAATTGAGAGCACATCAATTGTGGACAGCCAACAAGAAAATGAAGACATCTTGGAAAAGTTGACTCCAGACGAGAAGCTCAAAGAGCTCAAAGAGACATCGGGTCGGATAATCGCCGAGGGTTGGCGTGAATCTCACCTCCGCCGTCCTCCAAATTCTCCAGCCCCCCAAAAGTTGGCCCGGCATGAATCATGCCGCCCGCCTCAGAGAATGGCGGATACCGGCGCGACTCAATGGGCCACGGGGCTGCCCGAATTCTCTGGCCCGCGATGGGCCGAAGTCCCGCCTGTTTTTTGCCAGTCCCGCCGGCGTAAATTGGAGTAGGTCCTTACTGGCGGGACCTGGTGGCGCGGGCAGCCTCCGGGGTTCTTGGGGGGATGTGGGGGCATCTGGCCCCGGGAGGTGCCCCCACGGTGGCCTGGCCCGCGATCAGGGCCCACCGATCCGCCGGCGGGCCTGTGCCGTGGGGGCACTCTATTGTTCCACACCGGCGGCTGTAGCAGCCTACCATTGCTGGTGCGGAAACAAAGCCCTCTGCGCAGGCGTGGGGATGACGCCAGCACACGCTGGCGGTCCCGCGCATGTGCCAACTCGCGCCGGCCGGCAGAGGCCCTTTCCCGCCGGCTGGCGGGGCGCAAACCACTCCGGGGCGGGCCTAGCCCCTGAAGGTGTGGAGAATTCCGCACCTTTGGGGCAGCCCAACGCCAGAGTGGTTCACGCCACTCCGTCCCGCCGGAGTTGCCCGCCCCGCCGATTACGGCAAAAATCCTGCTCCAGATTAGCCAAAGGGAGCTGTCATTAAAAAGACCAAAAATATGTCAGATAATCCAAAGGACACTGATAGTAAAAAGTTTGGAGACGAATCAGATAAACCAAAAAGGAACTGATCTTGAGAACACAACGAGTAACTACAGAACAACAGAAATTACACGAAGGTACAACCTAGAAACCAAAGAACAAGTAGCCAACGCATTGCAATTCAATGGAAACAAAATGTTAGAATTTTCGTCACACTTGCCAAACCATGCAGTATCGAAAGCAATACTGATAGCAAATGAGCAAGGCACTGTAAGACATTGTTTAGAAAAAAGCATAATTCCAAATTGGATGATTTGGTATTTGCACAAAGACCAGAAAGCAAGCTCATTTTTGACGTTTAAGAGACATCTTGACAAATATATGAATAGGTTTGGAATTAAGGGATCCGGATCCTGGAAGTGCAAAAAGTTTTAATGTGGACAGGCTTGGAGGGCCGAAGGGCCTGTGCTGTACTGTCCTTTGTTCTTTGAGCAAAAGTTAATTGCAAAACCATATAATGCTTTCAGCAACAAACTGTCTCTAGAGGGAGATTAAACTTCAGACAACCAATGGATAAAGACTTGTGGATTCTTCACTGGGCTCATTAGTTACTAGCAGAGGCACCAGAGTGACCGGTTGTAGATATGATGTGGCAGTGATCCGTAATACAAGGGACAATGTAAAGGAACTACTGCATCAGGCAGCTTGACGGATTTGTTTTGACATTGTTTACAGTACCTGAACCAAATTTGCATTGACTTGACTCTCATCCAGAATTCCAACATTTCACCTGAGCTATTACTGATTATTGAATAATGTGCTTTTTGTTACTTACTCTTGTCCTGTTTTGAGGATGTAGCTAATTTAAGCCACGTTTTACACTCTGAAACATGCCAAATGCGTGTTATTTGCACATATATATGATAGCATACATTCGTACCGGTGGATATGCACTCTCTGGCATCTCTAAATGCACGTTTCCATATTGTCCTTGATGTTGCTTATTTATTCCACACATATTTTAATGTGATAGGATAGAATTTATGGCATGGGTCCACTCTGGGTGGACCACCACCTTATTTTGTGCACACAGCTGTTCCTGTCTGTATATTCCAGTATAGGTCGAATTACGTCTGCATGCCCTCTCAGAGCTTACAGGTGGCATTTACAAGCACAGGTACATTGATCTAAAAGCCTGTTTTCTTTCTGTCAACCTGTGGTCATAAATTAACTAATAGCATTTACAGTAAGAATAATATCACAGATTTTTATTGAATTCAAATTTTACCATCTGCGCACGTCCCCAGAGCATAACTTATGGTCGCTAGGTTACTAGTCCAACAATAATATCACTACACCACTGCCTTGCCTGGTGGGTGATGTAACTGAAATGTTTAAAAGATAAAGGGATTCTATATCCCACTGTCAGAGCATGGAGCGTTGTGGTGTTATAGCCAACGATAATCCATGAACAAACACCACTAGAAACGTGGAACACAAAAGTCCATCGTGCTTGTATTCACTCTTGAAAGATTAGTCATGTTCACTGTTCTTTCTCCATCGCCCTTCAACTTTCTCCTTTTTAAGATATGTATCCAATAAAGTAAATTCAACTGGCCATTTACCTTATCGTTGTTTGTGGGGTCTTGCTGTGTATAAAATGGCTGCAATGATTAGCTGTATAACAGCAGAGACTATACTTCAAAATAATGAATTGGCTCTAAAGTGCTTGAAAATTCCAAGGAATGTGAAAGTTGTAAAATGTTTTCTTTATATTTACTTTCAAGAATGAAGAGATCTGGCAGAGATGCTTTGAAAGCAGCTCCCATAGTTTTAAAGAAATGACTGCGCAGCTTTAAGAACTTATTTTCCTTCCATGCGATTTCCTTTTACATTTGCTGTCAATGGGCAAACCTCTGAGAATGTTGGCAGGAAACATGAATCTGAAAATAGGACAAGGTGCATTAATTGAAACCCTAGAGAAGTCAGCAAGTCCCATTTTCCTGATCCTTGCCCATTTATCACTGGCAGAGCTACTCCTGCTCATCAAGTAGCTCCTCTTTCATTACCAAGCCACCTCTGTGCTGCTATGTGCAAGATTTTGCTAAGACAAACATACTAACTAAATAAAGACAACTCGCACAAAAGGCTACCCAAGATCTGAAAGAAATATAAACAGAATACTGCACACATCCGGCCTCCCAGCAACAGGAAAGGTAAAAGACAGAGGATATCATTTTACATCCAAAACAATAAATTACCCTTCCCCATTAAAGATCCTGACAGATGCGCTGTGCATTTCCAGCACATTCTGTTTTTATTCCAGATTTGAGAATCGGCAAGGTTTTTTTCCGCAATCATAGTAACATCTGGAAGAGACAGATAGGTTAACATTATTGGTGGGATCATTCATCAGAACTGACTCTTTAGCCTATACTGGCTGTAACCATGGCAACTTCCTCACAGCAATTGGCTTTAAGTATTCTATAGCTGCATGATAAAAATATAACACAGATGATGTCAGGACCTGTCCATCCTTCCTGAAGGCTGCTAGTCTCTGTAACAGAAAACGACAACCATACCCAATTAAAACCTAATTGTTAGAGCGACGCAAGTCTAGGGCCTGAAAATTCAAACTTATTCCTTTTGCTGTCTGCAATTTTATTTACACATCCTGATAAATAGTCTATGCCCAAAACAATTATTTTTCTTTTCTCTTTCCAAATTGTGATGCGACTTTTAGAGTGTATCTATGACATTACCTGTTTGTAATAGATTTCTATGTGTGTGGGGGTTTTATTGAATTTTGAGACCTCTTTTGCCAATCAGGACTGCATTAAATGAGTAGTGCATGAATACACTCCTGCAAAGGTCTCTAGTGTTCATACCAAAATTATTGATAAAAAACTTGTTGAAGAGTTTTATCTTATCACCGCACCTCGTGGGGGAATGAGGAAGAAATCATTTGGTCTCCTTAACTCTGACTGACCTTTGCTGAAAAGCACTGACACATGGATGTCAAGTGAAAACATTATCAAAGTTGGCTGTGATTTTTCAGAAGTGGATATCAGGCCTGAATTTCCTCAACTGTTCTCCTGATTTCCAGCTGTAATCTTTGTTGGAAATTCTGGGAATGACCCCATGCGTAAATGGCTAAAAAATCCATTTGTGTCATTCATATGTCAACCGTGGGTCAGTGATATAATTCTTGCCTTTGAATCAGAAGGTTGTGTGTTTGACTCCCACTTCAAAGATATGATCATATTATCTAATCTAGGTTCAGTGCAGAGCTCATGACTGCTCCATTGCCGGAAGTGCTATCATTAAGATCCATAGAGTTCCTACAGTGCAGGTGAAGGCCATTCAGCCCATCCAGTCTGGAGCAACCCTCCAAAAGAGTACGCTACCTAGGCCCATGCTCCCTGTAACCCTGTACATTGATCATGGCCAATCCACCTAATGTGCACATCTTTAGAGTGTGGGAGGAAACCAGAGCACCCAGAGGAAAGCCACACAGACACGGGGAGAACATGCAAACTCAACACAGACAGTAACTCAAGGTTGGAATTGAACCCATGTCCCTGGCGGTGTGAAGCAGCAGTGCTAACCACTGTGCCACCATCCCTCCTGAAGACGTTAAATTGTCTACTCTCTCACGTGAACACAACAGCACTGTTCAAAGCAGAGCAGGGAGGTTCTTGTGGTGACTTTGGCACTATTTATAATTTACAAACAACACCTAAAGAACAGATTATTATTATTTTCTTTGATAAATTTAGAATACCCAATTCTTTTTTTTCCCAATTAAGGGGCAATTTAGCGTAGCCAATCCACCTACCCTGCACATCTTTTTGGGTTGTGGGGTGAGACCCACACAGACACGGGGAGAATGTGCAATCTCCACACGGACAGTGACCCAGGGGCTGGGATCGAACCCGGGCCCTCGGCGCTGTGAGGCAGCAGTGCTAACCACTCGCCACTGTGCCGTCCCCTAAAGAACACCTTTTTTTCCACAGCTGCTTGTGGGAGCTTGCTGTGTGCTAATCGAGTGCCCATTCTTTACATTACAACAGTGACTCTGCTTCTAAAATATTTAATTGGCAGCAGCCTGTTTTGGGCACGTGAGCTGACAATGATCTGCCAGCCAACTTACTGGGCGGGATCTTAACAATGCCGGTAAACATTTAAGACCTTCTGGGGTCTAGGGTAATTCATTGAAGGGTCGTTTCTTCAACAACAGACAAAAACGTGGGTAGCACTTTTAGAACTTCAGTAAGTGCCTTCAGGAGAAAAGAACAAAATGGGAAAGGACAAATATTTTTAGCTTTGTGGATTATCAGACTCACCATAGTAAATATTGTGGTGTATGCGTGGAGCTCTATTGTTTAGACACTGCTTGAAATAATGTAAACTTGTGGAACAGGCTTGAGGGGCTGAATGGCCTACTCCTGCTCCCAGTTCTTATGTAACTCTCTTCCGCCCATCTATCACTGAAGTTTTTTCCCGAAATGTCAGAAACAGCGTGATGCTCTGGCTGCCCCAACCCCCCCCCCCCCCCCCCCCCCCACACCCTCTGCCAGCCCAGCCAGTGTCAGGATTGGCAGCCGACGGTTACACCTCTGCGTGTCCTACCTCTTCTCTCGCTCATCAGCCACGGCGCCTGTTCCCAATTTTTTAAAAGCAAAATGTAAATCTCGTCAACGGGAATTCTCCCTGGCAGAGGCGGAGAATCCCAGTGGCCTCAGAGAATACCGGGTCGGGCCCGCTAATAATACGGCAACGACATTTATTGTGCATGCCGATTGGAACGCATTGACGCTGTTGTTGAGGCACTGGAGAATTGCGCTTTGGCATGAACCCAGCGCCTGCCTTGATTTTGGCGTCGAAACTGATTCTCCGCACAATCAAGGCCGGGATTCTCCCCTACCCGGCGGGGCCCCGGCATGTTGGAGTGGCGTGAACCACTCCAGTGTCGGGCCGCCCCAAAGGTGCGGAACTCCCTGTACCTTTAGGGGCCAAGCCCTCACATTGAGATGGGGGAGAATTCGGGACACGGCAGGGGCGGGATTGACGCCGGCCCCGGGCGATGCTCCGACCCGGCGGGGGTCGGAGAATCCCGCCCACGTTTCCCGATTCCGGTGTCAGCCGATGAGAACCCCACCCCTGATTTTTTTAAAATCTGGAAACAATTTCTAATAAAATTTAGTGATATTTTTATCCCTCTTCTCCTGTGTCTTATTTCAACAATTATCTGACATAGGAGTGCAGTAGAAATGTGTGAGTCTGACTGATTCCGGAATTCGGAACTTAGATTTTCCTGAAAGCAGGCCGAGGAGAAATTATGTTCAATGTCCTCCAGCCTATGCTGCTGCTAGTGGCTGTCTAATTGAGTAAGACCAGGAGACTAGAGAGGCCACTTGTCAATGGCATTTCACATTGAAGCCACATCATGCTGCCATGAAACCCGCATGCGGTGTTGCGCTGCCAACGGAACCAGAGATTCCTACTGCCAGCGAACGGCTGGAGAATTCCAGCCAATATCTCTCACCCACAGCATCCCCTCTCACAATGTTCAATGCATGACATCCACATTACTCATCCAGCAGCACACTAAGGATTCAGCTCTTAGAATATACCAAACCTTCGTACATCCATTAATGCTGTCAGCCTCGCAGCGCCTCTCTCTGCCTCTACACACCTCCAGCTTTCAGCTATGGAAGGCACACCACACTAAAGTATAGACACAAGAACTCAAGAAATAGGAGCAGGAGTTGATCATAAGACCCATTGAGCCTGCTCTGCCATTCAATACGATCAGGTTCGATCTTGGGTTTCAGCTCTATTTTTCTGCCTGCTGCACATTGCCTTTGATTCCCTGAGAGAACAAATTATTTTTTTTAAATATAAATTTAGAGTACTAAATTAATTTTTTCCAATTAAAGTGGCCACTCCACTTAGCCTGCACATCCTTGGGTTGTGGGGGCGAAACCCACACAAACACGGGGAAAATATGTAAACTCCACACGGACAGTGACCCAGAGCCAGGATCGTGGGACCTCGGCGCCGTGAGGCCGCCGGGCTAACTACAGCACCCCGTGCTGCCCAGAGAGAACAAATTCTTGTCTATCCCAGCCTTAAATATATTCAACATGCCATTTGCCTTCCTAATTGTTTGTTGTAGTTGCATGGTAATTTGTTGCATTCCTTGTCTCAGCACACCCAAGTCTCTTTAAACATCAAAATATATTCAAGTTTCTGGGGTTTGCACATTCTCCCTGTGTCTGCGTGGGTTTCGCCCCCTCAACCCCAAAAAATGTGCAAAGTAGGTGGATTGGCCACGCTAAATTGCCCCTTAATTGGAAAAAGTAATTGGGTAATCTAAAATTTAAAAAAAAAAGTTTTTAAAAAAATGTAAGTTTCTCGTTTTTAAAAAAAATATTCTGCTTTTCTATTCCTACTACTGAAGTGAATAACTTCACACTCCCCCACATTAGAATCTATCTGCCATCTTGTTGACTACTCCCTTAATCTTCTGTATTTCTATGCAGTCTCTTCGTGACCTCCCCACAGTTTACCTTCCCACCTGGCTTGGTATCATCAACAAAGTTAGATACATTACTCTCTGTCTCTTCATCTAAGCCATTAGTATGGTTTGTAAATAGCTGAGGCCCCAGTACTGACCTTTGTGCCACTCCACCAACCTACTGACAACCTACTTGAAAATGCTTCGTATATATTCACATTCTTTTAAAATTATTTATGGGATGTAGTTGTCACCGGCTAGGCCAGCATTTATTGTCCATCCCTAGTTGCTCTTCACAGCGCCGGCCCTAGGGTTGCTGGCGCCCCGGGCAAGCTGAACTTCGGCGCCCTTGGGGGGGCGGGGCCGAGGAGGGGGGGGGCCGAGGGGGAGGCGGGGGGCGGGGCCGAGGGGGGGGCCGAGGGGGAGGCGGGGCCGAGGGGAGGCGGGGCTGAGGGGGGGCGGACCCGAGGGGGGGGGACCCGAGGTGGGGGCGGGTGGGCGGACCCGGGGGGGGGCGGACCCGAGGGGGGGGCGGACCCGAGGGCGGGGCGGACCGAGGGCGGGCGGACCCGAGGGGAGTGCGGGGGGAGCGGACCGAGCGGGGGGGCGGACCGAGCCGGGGGGGGCCGCCCTGGGGGAGGGCGGCCACCGCGCATGCGCTGGTTGGCATCGGCCCAATTGCGCATGTGCGGGACCGAGTCTCTGGCGCCCCCTAGCACATGGCGTCCCGGGCGACTGCCCGAGTTGCCGGTGCCTTGAGCCGGCCCTGGCTCTTCAGAAGGTGGTGGTGAGCTGCCTTCTGGAAAAGCGGCAGCCCCTGAGGTGTAGGTACATCCATAGTACTGTTAGGGAGGGAATTCCAGCATTTTGCCCCAGCGTCTGTGAGGGAATGGTGATATATTTCCAAGTCAGGAGGGTGAGTATTTTGGAGGGTGTAATAACGCGAGGTATCACCGAGGAAGCTTCTTGTATTCAAAAGAGCTTTATTGAAAACAGGAATGAAGTTTGACGATATACAGGCACAGAGGTATATCCTACAGGTCTTTAATCCTTGACTCCCGGGTCCACCTGCCTGGCCCCTACTCCCAGGGCCCCGCGTTTTTCCCCATTGGGCAGGGTTCATGTGCTCCCGTGCAAAAAGCCCCCGGTGTGTCATGAGGCCTGCAAAAATTATCCCTTAAAGGTGCCACGCTACCACATCTTTTCTTCCTTGAGTTCCTCAACAATATATACATCACAGGTTAATAACAGTTAATTATCTACAATGAGGGCAGAACTACAAAAGGAGTAGAACAAAGAGCCCTTCATAAGGTCACTCTATCAAATAACGTCCTGGGTCTGGTGGAATGCCTCAGTTCCCTGACAGGTTCACTACCAGTGAAGTAGCATCTTCGTCAGTAGCAGGAGGTTTCCTCGAAGTCTTGACAGGTGCGTTGGGGGCGTCTTCCTCTCCAATCCCCTCATGAATCGCCTGGTTCATTTGTTTCAGACTTCATCAAAGAGGTGTTAGTAGATCCTACTAGATACACCTGTTTAGTCATTGGGGCTGCAGCTTATTTGCACCTTATGTGGTCTTTGTGCTTTCAAACCCGTCCCCTTCTACATCCACCAGAAATGAGACAGGACCAAATTTTGCCACAATTTTCCCAGGTATCGACAATGGACCAGATGGGAAATTCCTTTCAAAAACTAGGTAACCGGTTTTAAACGATATGTTGCCTTTGGCCGACTTGTGGCATGTCTTTTGCGCATCTTACCTCGCTTCCACCCTCCTTGCCAAATTGGGAAACACCATGGGCAGGATTCTCCGTTAGCCGACGGCGAAATCAGGAAAGGCGATTGGCCGGAGAATAAGTTCCGATGTAAACACCATAATGGCTTGTGATCAATTATGATGATGAAATGGTAGCTGTAAATGTACTGATGTAATTTTTTAATGCTGTATATCACAGCTGGGCCCTCTATCAATTTGTGCATACATTCGTTCTGCCTCGGTGAGTTTTCAGGAGGAAAAGGCAATGGACCTGTCAGTGAAATCTTCCATCTCATGGGACAGGACCGCCCCTATCCCACTGCTGCAGGACAAGGTGATGACAAAAACAGGAGTTGGGGAGGGGAAGGTCTCAGAGGTACATAAGAAGCTGGATTGGTAAAGTGTTCCAACAAGGGAGGTGAAGAGGAAGTGGGAAAAAGAGTTGGGAGAGGAGTTGGACTCTGGGAGGAGGCCCTGTGGAGAGTGAACACGTCCTCGTTGTGTGCCAGGCTCAGCCTGATCCAATTCAGGGTGGTCCACAGGTCTCATATGACTGTGCCTATGACTGTGTTCTTGAGGAGGTGGAGGACCGGTGTGGGCACTGTGGGTGAGGTCCTGCGAATCATGTGCACATGTTCTGGGTGTGTCCGAGGTTGAGGGGCTTTTGGTGGGGATTTGCGGACGTCATGTCTGAAGTCCTGTAAGGGAAGTTGGCTCCGAGTTCAGAGAACATTCGGAGTGTTCGAAATTATCATTTCATTTCAATCATTCGGAGTGTTGGAAGATATGGGAGCTGGGGGGGGGGGGGGGGGGGGGAGGCCAGCGTTTTGGCCTGTGCTTCCCTAGTGGCCCGGACAGAGATCCTGCTGGGATGGAGGGACTCGGAGCCTCCAAATTCAGGGGTTTGGGTCAGCGACATGGGATGGTTTCTTAGGTTGGAGAAAATCAAATTCACCTTAAGGTGTTCATTACAGGGGTTTGCTCGGAAGTGGCAGCCATTCATCGACTTCTTTGAGGAAAATTAGTCTGTCAGTAAGAGGGGGGGAATGGGAGGTGGGGGGGAATGGGGGGGGGGGGGAGGCATTGAAGTGACGAAGAAGGGTAGGAAAACCAATGAAGGGAGGGCCATGAGATGGAGTGTTAATATGGACCATGTTGGTTGGGGTCTGTGTTTGGGGGGAGATGGCTATATCATTGTGGTCTTTTTGGCCGGGATTCTCCGAGCCTCTGTGCCGACATTGCGCTTGGCACGGGGGTGGAAAATGGGGCCTCAGACCTGCGATCAGATCCGTTCCTGGGTCACGAACATCCGGCGACCGGAGAATCAGCTCTAGTCGTGCGGTCGATACAGCGCAGGTCGGGGGACGTTGAAAGAGGCCCCCGCGATGCATTCTCCACCACCAACTTTGCAGAGAGTTCTTCTATCCGAGGGATCAGTTACTTGTCCGGCTGGCTTATGGTGAGTTTGTAATCACTGCAGATTCTGACAGAACGGTTAGGGTTTAACAAAAGGCTGATAGGGGCCGCCCATTCAGAGAATTGTACAGGTTTTATTATCCCTTATTCTTCCAAGCATGACATCTCCACCCTCGGCTTTCTGGTGTAGACCTAGCTCTGAAGAATTTCAGTCTGGATTCGAGGTTTATGTAAATTTTGGCATTCACCCCTCATAATCAACCATATTTGTCTTGAAACACATCATTGTACTTACACAGGACGTCTTGAAAAATGGGGAGCGCGATTCTCTGCCCCCCACGCCGGGTGGGAGAATAGTGGGAGGGCCTCCTGACATTTTTCACGCCCTCCCGCTATTCTCCCCCCCCACGCCCGACCCACGCCACAAATCGGCACTCGCCGTTTTTTACGGTGAGTGGCGATTCTCCGAAGCCGATGGGCCGAGCGGCCGGGCCTTCACGCCCGTTTCAACACGGCAGCAAACACACCTGCCCGTGTGGGGCCCGATTGGCACGGCAGTACCACGGCCGTGCCAAGGGGGGCATAGGCCCGTGACGGTGCCCACCGATCGCGGGCCGTGCGTCCGTAACGGACGCACTCTTTTCCCTCCGCCGCCCCGCACGATCAAGCCGCCACGTCTTGCGGGGCAGCTGAGGGAAAAGACGGCAACTGCGCAAGCGCGGGTTGGCGTTGTCCAACCTGCGCATGCGTGGCTGACGTCATCGGCCGCGTCAGCCGGCGTGACGCTTGGCATGCGGCCTTGACGACCGTCGTCAAGTCCGCGCCGCCGTGATGCACGGGGCCGCGCTCCTAGGCCCGCCCGGGGGGGAGAATCGGCCCCAGATGTGGACGTGAAGGCTGCTGTGGGTCACGGCCTGTCCCACGGCAGCCTTTACGATTCTCCGCATTTGCGGAGAATCTCGCCCGTGGGACGGGATTCTCTGGTATGCGGTGTGAACCACTCTGGCGTCGGGCCGCCCGGAAGGTGCGGAACCTCCACACCTTCGGGGGCTAGGCCGGTGCTGGAGTGATTGGCGCTGCGCCAACCGGCGCCGAAGGGACTCCGCCGGCCGGTGCGAGTTGGCGCATGCGCAGGAGTGCCAGCGTGTTCACAGAACTGCTAGCGTGATTCCTGCACATGTACAGGGGGTTTCTTCTCCACACCGGCCATGGCGGAGCTTTACACAGGCTGGCACGGAGGGAAAGAGTGCCCCCACGGCACAGGTCCGCCCGCAGATCGGTGGGCCCCGGTCGTGGTCCAGGCCACCATGGGGCCGGATCCCTCGCGACCCCCACGAGGACTCCGCAGGCCGCCCTCAGAGAAAGGCCCCGCCGGTACAGATCTTGTGTAATTCATGCCGGCGGGACTGGCTGAAATCGGGCGGCCGCTCAGCCCATCGGGGACCCGGGGGCCACAGCCAATGGCCCCCGACCGGCGCGGGGCGATCCCCGCCCTTGCCAAAAAATCAGCACCGGAGAATTTAGCAGCCAGTGTCGGAGCGGCGGGGCGTGATTCACGCCCGGCAGGGGGTCGGAGAATCCCGCCCGTGATATCTTGAAAATTTCTAGCCAGCTGGGCTTCATCTGAAATCACCAGTCTTGCCCCATGAGGCTTGTCCCTTGTCCCAAAACAATGATCATGGGCAATTGAGCAGACTGTTGGTGAAATGACACTGGTTTCATCATGGTGCCTACAATCTTTAAGGTCTCCTCTGTAAACTTTACCAACTTAGACTCAAGGGATAGACCCTTCCTCAAAGACACTTGTAGTTTTGATCACTCACTACTGTAGCCGACACTCCTGTGTCAACCTCCACGCTCAATGGTTGCCCATTGATCATAAGGACTATTTCTATGGGAGTTGTCTTGTTTATTTTAACCATATTCAACCAATAAATCTAGGATTCCTCTTCAGAACCTTTCTCCACTTAATGCACTGGAGTCGTGATGTTTTTAAAACTGGGTTTGCTCTGTCTGGCGCAGCAGAGTGACTGAATATAGCCCTTCCCATTACACTTGAAACACACAAAATCTCTGCAACGGCATACTTCTTAAAGGTGACCACCGCACCCCTCCACCTGCAATTGTAATCCTCATTAAAATTCCTGGGCTGGCAGCCTGCTTTTCTCCCTTGCTTCTGCACGGTGGTACATTGGTTAGCACTGCTGCTTCACATGCCGTTCAATCCCGGCCCCAGGACATTGCCCATGTGGAGTTTGCATATTCTCCCCGTGTCTGCGTGGGTCTCACCCCAACAACCCCAAGATGTGCAGAGTAGGTGGATTGGCCACGCTAAATTTCTCCTTAATTGGAAAACAAATTGGGCACTTTAAATTTTTCTAAAAATCATGGAACAAAATGATAGCAACAAAGTAAAATAAATCATAAAAAAGGGAATCGACAGGAAGGGCCCTTACATTGGGCACAGAGGTACATCCTACAGATCTTGACGCCCGGGTCCACCGTATAGGCCCTGGTCCCAGGACCCCGTGCTTTTTCCCCATTGGTTGGGGTTCACGTGTTCCCACGCAATAGACCCCAAGCGGGTCTCATGTTGACTTGTTCTAATCATATAAGTCCTTTGAAGTGAATTCTTAAGTCTTCATTAATAATGGATCCCAGCATTTTTCCAATTGGCCTGTAATTCAGTTTTCACTCTCCTTCCTTTCTTGAAAAGCAGAATCATTTGTCAACTTCCAATCTGATGGGATCATTCCTGTATCTAAGGAATTTGAAAAATTGCAGCCAGTGCATCCACTTCCTCAGCAGCTATCCTTTTTAAGAACCCTGGGGTGTAGACCATCTGGTCCTGGTGATTTATTCATTTTAGTCCCATAGGTTTCTCAAATGCTTTATTTCTGTTGATATTCATTCCCTTAATTTCCTCACTCTTTTTATCCCCTTGATTACTGTCTATTTCTGGTCTGAAACTCCCTCTCTGTCAAACAGAGGCCATGAGGCTTTTCTTCAGCAAGGAGACCGAAACTGGTGATGTAAGAGGCTGGTTTAGCACAGGGCTAAATCGCTGGCTTTGAAAGCAGACCAAAGTAGGCCAGCAGCACGGTTCAATTCCCGTACCATTCTCCCCAAACAGGCGCCGGAATGTGGTGACTAGGGGATTTTCACAGTAGCTTCATTTGAAGCCTACTTGTGACAATAAGCGCTTTTCATTAGGGCAGCACAGTAACATTGTGGATAGCACAATCGCTTCACAGCTCCAGGGTTCCAGGTTCGATTCCGGCTTGGGTCACTGTCTGTGCGGAGTTTGCACATCCTCCCCGTGTGTGCGTGGGTTTCCTCCGGGTACTCCGGTTTCCTCCCACAGTCCAAAGATGTGCAGGTTAGGTGGATTGGCCATGCTAAATTGCCCTTAGTGTCCAAAATTGCCCTTAGTGTTGGGTGGGGCTACTGGGTTATGGGGATAGGGTGGAGGTGTTGACCTTGGGTAGGATGCTCTTTCCAAGAGCCGGTGCATACTCGATGGGCCGAATGGCCTCCTTCTGCACTGTAAACTCTATGTAAAAAACTTGTACAATTGTAGTGAGACATCTTTGCTGCTGTACTCAAGTCCTCTTGTAATGAAGGCCAACATACCATTAGTTTTCTTAACTGCTTGCTGCTTCTGCATGTTTGCTTTCAGTAATTGGTGTACAAGGATACCCTGGTCCCTTTGTAAATCACCAACTATCCCCATTTAAATAATACTCTGCCATTGTTTTTCCAACTGAAGTAGATAACTTCAAACTTATCCACATTATACTGCATCTGCCATGTATTTGCCCACTCATTCACCTTGTATGCATCATCTTGAAGCCTCATAATATCCTCCCCACCATTCCCATTCCCACCAAGTTTTGTGTTGTCAGCAAATTTGGAAATAATGGGCTGGATTCTCTGATTTTGTAGTGTCTAGTTTTACAATGAAAAAGCCGGTGGCGCGCCCGCACTGATGCTCCGCCCGGTGGGGGACTAGCAGCGGCGGCGGGTAAAACTCCCGGCGATCCTGACATAAACGGCCGGAGAATTGCCCATCCCATCAGAACCCTTTCACCAACCCCCGACCAACTCCAACAGTCCCCCCAGCCCTCTCCGGAGTCCCCCACCCCCTGCCAGCAGCATGGCTCCCCCCAACTGAGACCTTGCTGGACACAGTCCGCAGCCGCCATGCCGGGTTTATGAAAACTCAGACCCGCGTGATCGTGAACTTGGCCCATCGGGGCGGAGCATCGGGGGAGGGCCTCAAAGCGACGTGCTGACGCCATCGCAACGGCGGGAAGCACGCTCCTACATGATGCCGATTTGGAGGGGGCAGGGCATCCGAAAAACGGCGGCGGTCCCGATTTGGTCTCAAATGGGGATTCTCCGCCCAATCGCTGAATACGATTTTGGTGTTGGGCAATGGAGAATCCTGCCTCATACATTTGATTCCCTCATCCAAATTATTGATTAATATATTGTGAATGGTTGAAGCCCAAACACTGATCCCTATAGTACAAATATTCTAGAAACTCTTGCCAATTGATTGTCCCAATCTATGTGAGGATTAGAATCCCCCACAATTAATACATTATTCCAAGGTCCAATAATTTATTTTTTCATGCTCTGCCCAATTGTATATCTACAATGGTTTGGGAAGGGAGGGTGGGGGGGTGGGGGGGGGGGTGGTCTATAAACTACTCCCGCCAATGTTTTCTAACTCATGCTCTTCCTAAATTCCATCTATCCAGAATCTACTTCATGATCCTCTGTGACCAGATCCTTTCTTACTAGCATATTTATGTCATCCTTTTCTATCAGGACTATCTGTTATTCTGTTTGTCTTTCTGAAATACTGTGTACCCTGGAATATTTAATTCCCAGCCTTGGTCACCTTGTAACCATGGGCAGGAATTTCCACACACCCTGCCATGTGATTCACTGCGGTGGCGTCATCCTGCCAATGGCCTGTGATGGGATTTTCTGGTCCTGACCTTATCACTGGATTTCCCGTTTAATGCACCCATTTACAGCACTTTTTGCCAGATTCAAAACTTTTCACAAATGACTCAAACAAGTTTTATTTTCTGGTAAGTGTTCGGAGCATGTGTGCTCGATGTATTGTTCTCCTGGTGCTTCTCCTCGGTGACACTGCACAAATGGACTATCTAAAATCGACTGCTGCTCAATTATGGATAATCCCCAGGAGAAGACCTAAGTGTAAAGTAAGGTGGTCAACCAACCATACTGCACCTATTTCTGAGCATCTCTTCATGGTTTGTATGGGAGAAAGTCTCTGGGTAGCAACTGAAGTGCTGTGAAGTGGCTTCCTCCACCCAAAGCATCATTATATTTAAGCTGCAAAAGGGAACCATCATTTAAATGGACCCCAAGACCAGAAGCTTCCTGTGTGCAAAAGGTATTTGGGGTTAGGAGCTTCGCTGTAAATGCCCATTGAATTGCCACATCCTCCAAAGTGGGCAAGTGACAAAAGGTCTTCCGGCACCACTGCACTGATATGTCTAACTTTCACACCTTGCAGGTTGGTTTGGAGAACTTCAGATGATATTTAACATGCTGATATTCAGATAACAACTGTGTTTCATCAACAAGCACCACCAACTCAGGATCACAAGCTCTGCAACTGAGAAGGTATGGGAGCTGGCTCTCTGGCCAGCATGATTCTTGCTCCTCCACTTACCGCTCCATTTTATTTTAGTTCTCACTCCTGATGAGGGCTTTTGCTACCCCATTTTCCTCAGCTCCGTACCTAAACCCCTTCATGTTGATTGTGTTAATGTGAAGTGAGCCGTGTCACTGCTGCTGATCGGTATTGCCTTTTCTTTGCCATTCTCGTGCTTTGGCTGGTTCTTCCTGAACACAAAAATGAAAAGAACAGAATGATATATGAGAATAGTGCCTGCATCGCCCATAGAATGTAAATGAGTCAGGCAAAGAAGGAATGTGAGGAGGATGGTAGTAGCTCTTAGCTTGGAGATGGCTTTTGGTTGTACCTTGTTCCCCAGCTTTAATCTTCTCAATCTGTGGGATTTCCAACATCCTGTTATGGGCCAGGGTTTAGAGAACTCCAAAGTGTATCATGGAGTTCACCTGACCCACAACTTTGAATAGATTGTGGTTATGGGGAGCACTTTGCAGGTGTGATGCAATAGAGATCTACAGTACTTTTAAATTAAAACACTTTATTTATGAAACCAGTTAACACTTTATAAACCCACAGTAAACATTTTAACAACTATCAACACCAATAAATCCCCCAAAGCATACAGTACTCTATAAGTAACTCTTAATCTTTCCTTACAACATCCATAAGACAAAAAAGAACCCTTTTTACAGAAAAACATTAGATTTAACTGAGAGCAGATACCACTTTGAAATTACCAAATGAACATTCTTTAGTTTGCAGAGATTCACACACATCTTGGGCGGGATTCTCCGACCCCACGCAGGGTCGGAGAATTGGCGGGAAGCGGCGTTATTTCCGCTCCCGCAGGTTTCCGAATTCTCCCGCCGGTAAAAAACCGGCGTTGTGCAAATCCCGCCGGCAGCCTGTGAAAACAGCTGGCGCCGGCGGGATTTCATTTTTTTTAAACTTACCTTAAATCTCCGGCCCGGATGGGCCGAAGTCCCGCCGCTGGGAGGCCTTCTCCCGCCGCCGAGGTTTACACCACCTCTGAAACGGCGGACTCAGCGGCGCGAGCGGGCCCCCGGGGTCCTGGGGGGGGCGGGGGGCAATCAGACCTGGGGGGGTGCCCCCACGGAGGCCTGGCCCGCGATCGGGGCCCCCCGCTCACTCCGCGGGGCAGTGCCGTGGGGGCACTCTTTCTCCTTCCGCGCCGCCACAGCTTCCGCCATGGCGGACGCGGAGGAGAACCCCGCATCGCGCATGCGCCGGCAGTGAGGTCAGCGGCAGCTGGCCGCTGACCTCACTGCCGGCGCATGCGCCGACCGCCGAAAGCCTTTCGGCCAGCCCCGCTTCCGACTGCGCCGGGTGTTTGCGCCAGTCTACCGGTGCAAACTGCTCCGGCGCGGGGCTGGCCCCCAAAGGTGGGGAGAATTCCCCACCTTTGGGGAGGCGCGACCCCTGAGTGGTTGGCGCCACTCCCCTACGCCGGCACCCTCCGTCACGCCGGGTAGGGGAGAATCCCGCCCCTTGTGACTGCAGCTTCTCCAAATCTAAAACGAAACTAAACACACCCTGTAGCAGACAGCCCAAAGCAAAAGTTAAAGTAGACAGACAGCCCAGCTCCACCCACTCTCTGACATCACTGATAAACATCCATTTCTTAAAGGTACATCCACTACAGCTATTTTATAAACAACCATTTCTTAAAGGTACTCTTACATGGCAATCCCCTCTCTTAAATGCAGTGGGAATCTCCTCCAATTCTGGTTTACTTCTGTTATTGGTTATGTGATGGCTGGTCCTTTCATTAAAAAATTAGAAAGATGTTAGGAACTGTAAGGAGTACATCCAATGACACCCAAGTGATTATACTGTGGTCAGTGGTTGAGCATGTCTTCAGATCACCCCTTCTCCACTCACATAACTTTGTCGGAAGCTTGAAGGAAACCTATTTGCCGCACTTCCAGCAAAAGAGACAGGTGTGGAGTGGGAATAGCTCTGATGGAATTCAGAGTCATTTGTAGGGATGAGAATATGGGGCAGAATTCTCCGACCCCACCCCCCCTGCAGGGTCGGGGAATCGCCCAGAGCCTTCGTAAAGGGGCTGGTTTAGCTCACAAGGCTAAATCGCTGGCTTACCAAGCAGGCCAGCAGCACGGTTCGATTCCCGTACCAGCCTCCCCAGACAGGCGCCGGAATGTGGCGACTAGGGGCTTTTCACAGTAACTTCATTGAAGCCTACTCGTGACAATAAGCGATTTTCATTTTCATTTCAAATCCCGCCCCCGCCGTGGCCGGAATTCTCTGCCACCCGGGAATTGGCGGGGGCGGGAATCATGCCCCGGCGGGCCCCCCGCGCATGTCGGCGGACCCCCTGCGGCGATTATCCGGCCCGCGATGGGCCGAAGTCCTGCCGCTGTCAGGCCTCTCCCGCCGACGTGGTTTAAACCACCTCTGTGCCGGCGGGAGCAGGAGGCGGGAGTGGGCCCCGGGGTCCTGGGGGGGCGCGGGGCGATCGGACACCGGGGGGTGCCCACTGACCAGCGGGCGGGCCAGTGCCGTGGGGGCACTCTTTTTCTTCCGCCACGGCCTCCACCATGGCGGAGGCGGAAGAGACCACCTCCACCACGCATGTGCCGGTGGTGACGTCAGCGGCCGCTGACGTCAGCGGCCGCTGACGTTCCAGCGCATGCGCGGACTCACGCGATCTGGCGAAGGCCTTTCGGCCAGCCCCGACGCCGATCGGTGTGGTGCCAAAGGCCATTGGCGCCAGTTCACGAAGCGGGAGTCACTCCGGCGTGGGCCTAGCCCCTAAAGGTGCGGAGAATTCCGCACCTTTTTAATGGTCCAATTTAAAGGTGCGGAGAATTCCGCACCTTTGGGGAGGCCCGACACCGGAGTGGTTGGTGCCACCCCGCTACGCCGGGACCTACCGTCCCGCCGGGTAGGGGAGAATTTCGCCCATGGTCCTGGATGATGCAGATAGGTTTTGTCAGATCGTACTTTGTGTGAAATTATTTTAAGATTTCAATGAGAACTTACGCCTCACTGCAATAAAGACAAGCGCAGTAAGCATTCAAAGGGCTGCAAGGCAAGCTGAAAATTTTGGAGCAGCAGTCAATGTGTAACAGGGTGTGAGGAATCACTGTGTGAAAAGCAGATTGTGTCCATCTAAATGTCATTGATTATTGGCGTATTAAATTACTTGGCTTTTTGCATCAGATTTGATGCCAGTGGGCTGAATTTGAACTTGTGCGGGTTTGGGAGTTTTGGGAGTGAGTTGTTGGGTGGGTGGGGGGGGGGGAGGGTAAAACTGACAGAGCGTTGGAAAGGTTTCTCTCAGTCGCTAATTTCTGCATTTAACTGCAGCATATTCAGTTGGTTGTGACAGCACCCCTCAGGAGAGATGTATTGTCAATTTTAATATGTTAATGGCTCAACCACAGTGAAATTAACTTGGCTCTTGCCATTTAACTGTGGGTTTTGTGGAAGTCGCCAGTGACAATTGAGGGGGCTGAAGACGTAGGGGCAGGGCCGGCCCAAGGTACCAGCAACTCGGGCAGTCGCCCGGGGCGCCATGTGCTAGGGGGCGCCAGAGACTCGGGTCCCGCGCATGCGCAGTTGGGCCGGTGCCAACCAGCGCATGCGTGGTGGCCGCCCTCCCCCAGGGCGGCCCCTTCCGTCCCCCCCCTCCGTCCGCCCCCCCCTCCGTCCCCCCCCTGTCCCCCCCTCCGTCCCCCCCCTCCGTCCCCCCGCCTCCGTCCCCCCCCCCCCTCCTCCGTCCCCCCCACCCGTCCCCCCCCCCGGCCCCGCCCCCCGTCCCCGCCCCCGGCCCCCTCGGCCCCCGCCCCCCCCTCCCCGGGCCCGCCCCCGCCCTCGGCCCCCCCTGAAGGGCGCCGAAGTTCAGCTTGCCCGGGGCGCCAGCAACCCTAGGGCCGGCGCTGCGTAGTGGGAAGCTTTATGCCCTCTTGCAGGTGTATTGGAGGCAGGGGTGAATATCAGATAGGATGGGTGGCGGGCCCACTAACTTTTCCAACTACTTCCGTAGTGGGCGGCAGGGTAGCACAGTGGTTAACACTATTGCTTCACAGCTCCAGGCTCCCAGGTTCGATTTCTGGCTTGGGTCACTGTCTGTGTGGTGGCTGCACGTTCTCCTCGTGTCTGCGTGGCCTTCCTTTGGGAGCTCCGGTTTCCTCCCACAGACCAAAGATGTGCAGGTTAGGTGGATTGGCCATGCTAAATTACCCTTAGAGTCCAAAGGCTTTGAGTGGGGCTGCTGAGTTATGGGTATGGTGCGGAGGTGTGGGCTAAGTGGGGTGCTCTTTCCAAGGGCCGGTGCAGATCCGATGGGCTGAATGTCCTCCTTCTGCACGGTAAATTCTATGTCTATGTCCGTGTTGTCCACCATGATACATTGGGTGGGTAAGGCATCAGCCAGCCCGCCCACAGACTGTGAGGCTTATTTGTCAGCTCGCAACTGGCTTTATTGCTTGTCCTACTGTAAAAATCAGCTTATAGTGGAGAGGTACGCCAATAATTACTGAAAACTCACAGCTGCTTTCTTGTCTGCTTATTTGAAAGGCTTTCGAGCTTTGTCCATCTGATCCCTGCTTTAGATCAGTGTAGGTATCACAGTTTTATGTTGTATTTCAGACGAAGAACAGAGCGACCATCAGTGGCATCAGTAGAAACAGAGCAGCAGGAATAGCACCAACCTGTTGTCACAGGCCTGAGAGACGGTATCAGTGGAGAGGTGCAGCTCATTGGAAGCCATGCCCAGCACATGGGGTCTGCAGGCAGATCATTAACATCCTTGACTTGTTGGAACACTACTGTCTCAGGAGGCTTATGGTGCCACATCAGGTGGTGGCAGACATTTTCAGCCTGCTGGAACAAGACCTACCATCATGTAAATAATTATTTGCCCCTTATTTTCCTTTGTAGTTCCTGTTCTTTTTGGCTTTTATAATTTTTGTACCTGGACAATTCTGGGGCCTATGCCTTTAAGATGGACTTTGCCTTTAATTTAAAGAAACAGGCTGTGATGTTGAGCTGACATCAGTGATGACACATCTTCACTGGCAGCCAATAAGCTGTTTTATTTTCCCACGTCTTAACTGACACGCAATGTTGATTGGTGGTGATTGTACCAGAACGTTCCTTACCTTGTGAGATCGAGTTTTGGCTTTCAGTTTTCATTTGGATTAAGAGCGCAGATGGGCCACAGTTCTGATCTCCCTCTAAAGACTTTAAGAAAAGGCCTTTCTCTCTGCACAACCTTTGAGACCTGTGGAAAAGTCCAGTCCAGCACCACCTGCAGGTAGGGTGGATGTTTGAAAGCCATTTTTAAACTCTCATGTGGTGAACTCTCGTCTTATCTGAGTGAGGCTGGTAGTTAATTTGGTGGAGGTGGGAGCAAGTCAGAATTAAACAAACCTGAGGTGGATCTTTAGTGAGAAGGTTCAGGTTAATTCAAGTTAAAGTGACCCCCCAGAGGGGATCCAACAGCTTGAGAGTCCTGCCCGAATGTTTCAGCCAGAAGAACCTGGTGCTTTTGACACTCCATGTCCTGGGAAGATAGCCAGCTACAATAAGTTCAATATCAGCAACGAGGACACTCATCTCTCTTTCTTCCATTTTAATCCCGATCATTTTACCCCTTTCTCTTTACCCTATGTGTGTCTGTCTTGCGTGTGTTTGGGTAGAGAGTAGGACGGTAAAAGGGGGAGTAATAGATTAGCTGGCCGATATTCGATGATAATCATCACATGCCTTATCTCTATTCTTGTAAAAAAATAAACATTTTTTTGTGTTTCACTTAAAAATCTGACACCTGTAATTCATTGGGGTAGTCAAGGTCAAAGATCTCAGAAACCTTCTATAAATTATTGGTTAATTCACTTGTACTATGACTCAGGGGCCTGTGGGGCTGGAATGGACTATGTACTAGACTAGGGTGCCATAACACCAGTGGCTGACTGGAAGGATCACATGATTGGTTTTCAAGTTTTACTGTTATAAACAAACTAAAAGAAACATTGTCTAAACATATTCAGTCGGCAAATCTAAGCCACAGAAAAACAATTTCCCCAGAAAATCCATCTCCACAGTTATACTTTACTCTGTCCCTAAAATGGAAACTTCATTATCCACGAACCAGTCCAAAGCTTTTCTCAGCTTTCAAAGGCTAGTTTTCATTATCCTCTTCTATATGGGTTACTTCCAATCCCTGAACTGACTTTCATAGTGGGGGTTGCGCTGGCAATCCCTCCCTCTCGCCAAAGCTAGGCAAATCTTCCAGCCTTGGTTAAATCCTCACAAATTTGGTTACTTCAATCCAAGTCCCCCCCTTCCCCCCATATTCTGCATGGTGACAAATAGAGACTAGTTGTTTTCTCTCTGCTTACTTTCTATCAGATTATTGCAGATTGACATATTCCTGTCAGGTTCAGGGCTATTTTAAGAACATCCTATAATGTAATATTATAGTGGTTTGTTATGGCCTGCTCATCTCTCAAATCCCATCTCCATGGCATTGTGAATCACATGGGCCCGTTATCCAGGTAGAAACACTGATTAGTTAACTCCTAAACTATTCTATTTTGGAATGAAATTGTTTTAAGTGTACCTGTTTATAAAACCTGACATTCTTAACAACTTACTATTACTTACATAGATACATAGAATTTACAGTGCAGAAGGAGGCCATTCGGCCCATCGAGTCTGCACCGGCTCCTGGAAAGAGCATCCTACCCAAGGTCAACACCTCCACCCTAGCCCCATAACCCAGTAACCCCACCCAACACTAAGGGAAATTTTGGACACTAAGGGCAATTTAGCATGGCCAATCCACCTAACCTGCACATCTTTGGACTGTGGGAGGAAACCGGAGTACCCGGAGGAAACCCACGCACACACGGGGAGGATGTGCAGACTCCGCACAGACAGTGACCCAAGCCAGAATTGAACTTGGGCCCTGGAGCTGTGAAGCGATTGTGCTATCCACAATGCTACCGTGCTGCCCTTGGAGAGTATCAATCTATCCAACATGAGCACAGTTGCCCTGGTCATTGTGTACATGTATGAATGCAGGTTTTCCACCTTCTTCCTGGAGTCCCTATTTTCATCTTTAACAACCAAGCCACCCTGTTGTTGGACAGAATTATGAAGAGTTTCCATAGTCCCCTTTATTCCTCCATTTTACCCTAAACTAATGAGAGACTCCCAAGATATAATAATCTTACAAATTTATTTGCAACAGAGCTTTGTAGGGTCTCACAGTTGCCGGTCCACTAATGTATAAGACAGTTGCCTGATGCCTTGTTTGCCAACGTTAACAATTCTGTCAACTTGCCACTGATGATGCCAGTCAGAATTAGTTGGTACTCGGGTTAGAATCTCTAACTGGATTATGAAATGTGAAGGGCATCATCAACTACACACATGTGACAAATAGGATATTCCCTGATCACTTAAGGGAAATAATCAACTGCAAGGATTTCCACTGCATCCACCACAAAAATATTTTTCTGCAGGTGCTGTGCACATTTGTCCTATGGCAGTCACTCTCCTGATCTTTTCATACCTGTTGGCTGTTTAGAGATAAGGGTCACTCTCTCAAACTTGGCTAATGCTACCTTCAAAGAACATAATCACTGACTCCAAGGAGAGATACAATGAAAGCAGTATGAGAGCAAAAGGAGTCATTGAGGAATCCATTGGCATATTGAGGATGCACTTTGGCATTGAATTCAGGCGCCTGGACAGATCTGGAGTCACCCTTCAGAATGCACCAGCCAGGGCTCGCACTACATTGCTGAGGTTTGAACAAAACACACAGAGAATAGGGCCACATCTGATCATTCCGAGTGGTAGGAGGTGGTGGCAGTGGAATGTGATATGGTCAAAGAGCCAGCAGTAGCACAGATTGGTGTCCCCATTATTGCGAGGTTCAGTTACGTTCCATAACTCTAGTCATTTCACAGCCACATGCAAGAATCTCTCCCCCCCACCGGCCCAGCTCACCCAGCACAAAGCAATCCTGCAATCAGCACTTTAACAGAAACCTCTGCCCCATTAATCAGTGTCAATTCACACTTAACTATTCAGCATAAGTGAAAATACTTGATTGTCATGCAGCAACCAAAAATGGGCAACGCAAGGAATTGGTAGAAAGGAGTAATATTAATGTGAGTCAAAAATAAAACAGCAACTTATCAATCGAACACCCAGGTGCATTCATTTGTGCAACTGCAAATCCTCACTGTGTCACTTCCTGTCCTTCCATGTGGTACAGCCTTTGTAGCTTCAACACAGCTAGAGGCAGGTTGCTCAGATCCCCACTTAAACTGCTGAGATGCTCTTGGCCGACCCCCTCTGCAATATCAGGGCTGTGAGGGTTCCTCCCAAAGACTACGCATCTGCGCAGGGGCAGACTCCGCCATCAGGACATGAAGCAGCATGTAGGATACTGACTGAAATAGGGACAGTCTGTACATATTTGCACGAGTCTTTAAACAATGCATTCTCATAGTGAGTGACTCCCATAAAAAAAATCATCATCATCTTCCTGCTGCACTTTCGGCATGGCATTTTTATGGTCCTGTGGAAGATTAAAAACTTATGGAATTGTCGAGCGCTTTATTTCAGAAAGCCAGTTGGTTAAGGATAGAACTGGAGCTAATCTTTACATACTTTTTATATTAATTTACAGAATTGCACATTACAAGCATACATCTCCTAACCCACCAACCACTGTTTCAGTCTGTCTCTGTTTATAGGGATGCAATCACCAGTTAATGCCCACCACCTGCATACAATTCAACAAAATTAATGTACAATTAACATCAAGGTTAGAATGTTTCAATTGATTATTATGCAAATTATCATATTGCACTGATCAAATTAACATGAGTGAGTTTTGTATGCTATGTGGCTGCCTGATAACTAATTCTGTCGCCAGATAGCTGAGAGGCCCTGTCTATCAACCGGTGACAGTCAAACATGCTGAGATTCCACTGTGTCCAATGTCTCCTCCTCAGCGGCTGTCAATTATCAGCTAGAAAGCCCCATTCAGCTGCGGAAGTAAGGGTACAAAGCTGAGCCCTTTGCTGAGAACAGCACGCTCAGCCTCAGAGAGGGGAAGGTCGGAGGGTATGGGAACATGCGGCAAGGGCTGGGGCTGGGAGAATTGGGGTAGAGGGATTGGGACTGGTGGAGGGCCTAGGATGGGCAGTGGTGTTGATATTGGGAGAAATGGGGTACCAGGGATTGGGACTGGTGGAGGGCCCAGGATGGGCAGTGGTGTTGATATTGGGAGAAATGGGGTATGAGGGATTGGGACTGGTGGAGGGCCTGGGATGGGCAGTGGTGGTGATGAGTTGTTGAAGCTTGCGTTCCTTAACATCTGCAAGAAACAGGAAAAGATTCTTGTTAAGGTGTCAAATGATGCGAAGGATGAAACGAAACTGGGGACAGGGACAGCTTTGAGAGAGAGTAAAACGGTGCTGCTGGAGAGAGATGTCGAGTGTCTTCATGTGGCGCCGCATGGCACTGCGTGTGGCTTTCATGATGCGGTGAGAGCAGCACTTCGAAGAATGTTGTATATCCTGGAGGTACCTGTAATCCTGGAGGTTACATGCAGGGTGGAATTTAAGTTGAAATCCCCATGGGGTAGTCGGAGATGAAGATAGTCACTGAGGAAAGAAATATGGCTGTGGAAGAGAGTCTTGGTCAATACCTTGTCCAACACTAAGAAATGGAAAGCAGTGAAGGTTGGGAGTGGGGGAGGGACATACGGAAATCCTGTCGGACAGAAGAGCAGTACTTCTTCAGGGCAGGCATTCCTGGAAGAGAGGTGGCAGTGAGTTAAAAGCAAATTAGATAAAGAAGGATGGGTGAACCTGCAAGATGAGTTGATGTGAGGAATAACGTGCAATGAGTATTGAGTAATGGGGAGCCAGTGTGAGGGTATTGGCATGATACCCATATCATGTTGTAGTTGAATGTGCCACTGTACTCATTCGAGCTGTCCTGCTTACGTCATTAAACCACCTTTGGCACTGAATTCAGGAGCATCCCCTGCGGGCCCTTATACCTCCGAACAACATATCCAGGAAAAGAGGCACAGCCTTTGAAGGCCTGGACTCCATTTTGTCAATTCCTTCTGTATGGTTCCCAACTCTAAAATCCATCAGATTACAGATTTGGAGCTGAAATTGACTCATGCAAGAAAGCTGCAAATAATATGGGAACATGGTGGCTGGGTTAAAATGATAGTCATGCTGAACTTCCTTCAGGTTTTACCATGTGTTACCAGAAGCCCTTCCTTCACCACCACGTGTCAAGAACTTAAATTGCATCCCGGTGTCTCTAGGCGGTGCACTCTGAATTGAGTCAATGGCCCAGATCTTCCAATCGGTAATGGAGAGCGTGCGCCTGCTGCTGACTGCAATTTAATCTGCACATTTCAGATTTCACACAGGAACCATTGCACCTTCCAGTGCCAGCAGCAGTATGGATGCAACAATGAGAAAAATCGAGATGCCAGTGATGGATGTACATCCAGCAAATCTATGCCTCTTTTTTCATCAGCAACTAAAGGCATATCCCATATGGTCTGTCTTCAATTCATTGCCGGGAGTGGGTGTGAACGATGGCGGGAGTGGGGATGAACATTGCCGTGAGTGGGTGAACATTGCTGTGAGTGGGGTAAACATTGCCGGGAGTGGGGTGAACATTGCCGGGAGTGGGGTGAACATTGCCAGGAGTGGAGTGAACATTGCCGGGAGTGGGGTGAACATTGCCGGGAGTGGGGTAAACATTGCCAGGAGTGGGGTGAACATTGCCGGGAGTGGGGTGAACATTGCCGGGAGTGGGGTGAACATTGTCGGGAGTGGGTGAACATTGTCGGGAGTGGGTGAACATTGCCGGGAGTGTGGTGAATATTGCTGTGAGCGGAGTGAACATTGCCGGGAGTGGGGTGAACATTGTCGGGAGTGGGGTGAACATTGTCGGGAGTGTGGTGAATATTGCTGTGAGCTGGGTGAACATTGGCGGGAGTGGGGTGAACATTGCTGGGAATGAGTGTGAACATTGCCGGGAGTGGGGATGAACATTGCCCGGAGTGGGGATGAACATTGCCCGGAGTAGGGTGAACATTGTAGGGAGTGTGGTGAACATTGTCGGGAGTGTGGTGAACATTGCCGTGAGTGGGGTGAACATTGCCGGGAGTGTGGTGAACATTGTCGGGAGTGTGGTGAACATTGCCGTGAGTGGGTTGAACATTGCCGGGAGTGTGGTGAATATTGCTGTGAGCTGGGTGAATATTGCCGGGAGTGTGGTGAATATTGTTGTGAGCTGGGTGAATATTGCCAGGTGAGTGGTTGAATATTGCCGGGAGTGTGGTGAATATTGCTGTGACATGGGTGAACATTGATGGGAGTGTGGTGAATATTGCTGCGAGCTGGGTGAACATTGCCGGGAGTGTGGTGAATATTGCTGCGAGCTGGGTGAACATTGCCGGGAGTGTGGTGAACATTGCCGGGAGTGTGGTGAATATTGCTGTGAGCTGGGTGAACATTGATGGGAGTGTGGTGAACATTGCCGGGAGTGTGGTGAATATTGCTGTGAGCTGGGTGAATATTACCGGGAGTGTGGTGAATATTGTTGTGAGCTGGGTGAATATTGCCAGGTGAGTGGTTGAATATTGCCGGGAGTGTGGTCAATATATTGCTGTGACATGGGTGAACATTGATGGGAGTGTGGTGAACATTGCCGGGAGTGTGGTGAATATTGCTGCGAGCTGGGTGAACATTGCCGGGAGTGTGGTGAATATTGCTGCGAGCTGGGTGAACATTGCCGGGAGTGTGGTGAACATTGCCGGGAGTGTGGTGAATATTGCTGTGAGCTGGGTGAACATTGATGGGAGTGTGGTGAACATTGTCGGGAGTGTGGTGAATATTGCTGTGAGCTAGGTGAATATTGCCAGGTGGGTGGTTGAATATTGCCGGGAGTGTGGTGAATATTGCTGTGAGCTGGGTGAACATTGTCGGGAATGTGGTGAATATTGCTGTGAGCTGGGTGAACATTGTCGGGAATGTGATGAATATTGCTGTGAGCTGGGTGAACATTGATGGGAGTGGGGTGAACATTGTCGGGAATGTGGTGAATATTGCTGTGAGCTGGGTGAACATTGTCGGGAATGTGGTGAATATTGCTGTGAGCAAGGTTAATATTGCCAGGTGGGTGGTTGAACATTGATGGGAGTGTGGTGAATATTGCTGTGAGCTGGGTGAACATTGTCGGGAATGTGGTGAATATTGCTGTGAGCTGGGTGAACATTGATGGGAGTGTGGTGAATATTGCTGTGTGCTGGGTGAACATTGCCGGGAGTGTGGTGAACATTGTCGGGAGTGTGGTGAACATTGCCGTGAGTGGGGTGAACATTGCCGGGAGTGTGGTGAATATTGTTGTGAGCTGGGTGAATATTGCCGGGAGTGTGGTGAACATTGCCGGGAGTGTGGTGAATATTGCTGTGAGCTGGGTGAACATTGATGGGAGTGTCGTGAACATTGCCGGGAGTGTGGTGAATATTGCTGTGAGCTGGGTGAATATTGCCGGGAGTGTGGTGAATATTGTTGTGAGCTGGGTGAATATTGCCAGGTGAGTGGTTGAATATTGCCGGGAGTGTGGTGAATATTGCTGTGACATGGGTGAACATTGATGGGAGTGTGGTGAACATTGCCGGGAGTGTGGTGAATATTGCTGCGAGCTGGGTGAACATTGCCGGGAGTGTGGTGAACATTGCCGGGAGAGTGGTGAATATTGCTGTGAGCTGGGTGAACATTGATGGGAGTGTGGTGAACATTGTCGGGAGTGTGGTGAATATTGCTGTGAGCTAGGTGAATATTGCCAGGTGGGTGGTTGAATATTGCCGGGTGTGTGGTGAATATTGCTGTGAGCTGGGTGAACATTGTCGGGAATGTGGTGAATATTGCTGTGAGCTGGGTGAACATTGTCGGGAATGTGATGAATATTGCTGTGAGCTGGGTGAACATTGATGGGAGTGGGGTGAACATTGTCGGGAATGTGGTGAATATTGCTGTGAGCTGGGTGAACATTGTCGGGAATGTAGTGAATATTGCTGTGAGCTAGGTTAATATTGCCAGGTGGGTGGTTGAACATTGATGGGAGTGTGGTGAATATTGCTGTGAGCTGGGTGAACATTGTCGGGAATGTGGTGAATATTGCTGTGAGCTGGGTGAACATTGATGGGAGTGTGGTGAATATTGCTGTGTGCTGGGTGAACATTGCCGGGAGTGTGGTGAACATTTTCGGGAGTGTGGTGAACATTGCCGTGAGTGGGGTGAACATTGCCGGGAGTGTGGTGAATATTGTTGTGAGCTGGGTGAATATTGCCAGGTGAGTGGTTGAATATTGCCGGGAGTGTGGTGAATATTGCTGTGACATGGGTGAACATTGATGGGAGTGTGGTGAACATTGCCGGGAGTGTGGTGAATATTGCTGCGAGCTGGGTGAACATTGCCGGGAGTGTGGTGAACATTGCCGGGAGTGTGGTGAATATTGCTGTGAGCTGGGTGAACATTGATGGGAATATGGTGAACATTGTCGGGAGTGTGGTGAATATTGCTGTGAGCTAGGTGAATATTGCCAGGTGGGTGGTTGAATATTGCCGGGAGTGTGGTGAATATTGCTGTGAGCTGGGTGAACATTGTCGGGAATGTGGTGAATATTGCTGTGAGCTGGGTGAACATTGCCGGGAATGTGGTGAATATTGTTGTGAGCTGGGTGAATATTGCCGGGAGTGTGGTGAACATTGCCGGGAGTGTGGTGAATATTGCTGTGAGCTGGGTGAACATTGATGGGAGTTTGGTGAACATTGCCGGGAGTGTGGTGAATATTGCTGTGAGCTGGGTGAATATTGCCGGGAGTGTGGTGAATATTGTTGTGAGCTGGGTGAATATTGCCAGGTGAGTGGTTGAATATTGCCGGGAGTGTGGTGAATATTGCTGTGACATGGGTGAACATTGATGGGAGTGTGGTGAACATTGCCGGGAGTGTGGTGAATATTGCTGCGAGCTGGGTGAACATTGCCGGGAGTGTGGTGAACATTGCCGGGAGAGTGGTGAGTATTGCTGTGAGCTGGGTGAACATTGATGGGAGTGTGGTGAACATTGTCGGGAGTGTGGTGAATATTGCTGTGAGCTAGGTGAATATTGCCAGGTGGGTGGTTGAATATTGCCGGGTGTGTGGTGAATATTGCTGTGAGCTGGGTGAACATTGTCGGGAATGTGGTGAATATTGCTGTGAGCTGGGTGAACATTGTCGGGAATGTGATGAATATTGCTGTGAGCTGGGTGAACATTGATGGGAGTGGGGTGAACATTGTCGGGAATGTGGTGAATATTGCTGTGAGCTGGGTGAACATTGTCGGGAATGTAGTGAATATTGCTGTGAGCTAGGTTAATATTGCCAGGTGGGTGGTTGAACATTGATGGGAGTGTGGTGAATATTGCTGTGAGCTGGGTGAACATTGTCGGGAATGTGGTGAATATTGCTGTGAGCTGGGTGAACATTGATGGGAGTGTGGTGAATATTGCTGTGTGCTGGGTGAACATTGCCGGGAGTGTGGTGAACATTGTCGGGAGTGCGGTGAACATTGCCGTGAGTGGGGTGAACATTGCCGGGAGTGTGGTGAATATTGTTGTGAGCTGGGTGAATATTGCCAGGTGAGTGGTTGAATATTGCCGGGAGTGTGGTGAATATTGCTGTGACATGGGTGAACATTGCCGGGAGTGTGGTGAATATTGCTGCGAGCTGGGTGAACATTGCCGGGAGTGTGGTGAACATTGCCGGGAGTGTGGTGAATATTGCTGTGAGCTGGGTGAACATTGATGGGAATGTGGTGAACATTGTCGGGAGTGTGGTGAATATTGCTGTGAGCTAGGTGAATATTGCCATGTGGGTGGTTGAATATTGCCGGGAGTGTGGTGAATATTGCTGTGAGCTGGGTGAACATTGTCGGGAATGTGGTGAATATTGCTGTGAGCTGGGTGAACATTGCCGGGAATGTGGTGAATATTGCTGTGAGCTGGGTGAACATTGTCGGGAATGTGATGAATATTGCTGTGAGCTGGGTGAACATTGATGGGAGTGGGGTGAACATTGTCGGGAATGTGGTGAATATTGCTGTGAGCTGGGTGAACATTGTCGGGAATGTGGTGAATATTGCTGTGAGCTAGGTGAATATTGCCAGGTGGGTGGTTGAACATTGATGGGAGTGTGGTGAATATTGCTGTGAGCTGGGTGAACATTGTCGGGAATGTGGTGAATATTGCTGTGAGCTGGGTGAACATTGATGGGAATGTGGTGAATATTGCTGTGAGCTGGGTGAACATTGATGGGAGTGTGGTGAATATTGCTGTGTGCTGGGTGAACATTGTCGGGAATGTGGTGAACATTGTCGGGAGTGGGGTGAACATTGTCGGGAATGTGGTGAATATTGCTGTGAGCTGGGTGAACATTGTCGGGAGTGGGGTGAACATTGTCGGGAATGTGGTGAATATTGCTGTGAGCTGGGTGAACATTGTCGAGAGTGTGGTGAACATTGTCAGGAATGTGGTGAATATTGCTGTGAGCTGGGTGAACATTGTCGGGAGTGGGGTGACCATTGTCGGGAATGTGGTGAATATTGCTGTGAGCTGGGTGAACATTGTCGGGAGTGTGGTGAACATTGTCAGGAATGTGGTGAATACTGCTGTGAGCTGGGTGAACATTGCCGGGAGTGTGGTGAATATTGCTGTGAGCTGGGTGAATATTGCCAGGTGGGTGGTTGAATATTGCCAGGTGGGTGGTTGAATATTGCCAGGAGTGTGGTGAATATTGCTGTGACATGGGTGAACATTGCCGGGAGTGTGGTGAATATTGCTGTGAGCTGGGTGAACATTGTCGGGAGTGTGGTGAATATTGCTGCGAGCTGGGTGAACATTGCCGGGAGTGTGGGGAACATTGTCGGGAGTGTGGTGAATATTGCTGTGAGCTGGGTGAACATTGCCCGGAGTGTGGTGAACATTGTCAGGAGTGTGGTGAATATTGCTGTGAATGGGGTGAATATTGCTGGGAGTGTGATGAATATTGCTGTGAGCTGGGTGAACATTGCCGGGAGTGTGGTGAATATCGCTGTGTGCTGGGTGAACATTGCCGGGAGTGGGTATGAACATTGCCGGGAGCAAGTGAATATTTCCGGGAGTGGGGTGAACATTGCCAGGAACGGATGTGATCATTTCCTGGATTTGGAGTTAACATTGCCAGAAGAGAGATGGACATTGCTGGGAGTTGGGGAGAACAGCATCCAGAACAGCAGACTTTGGTGTCCGGACAGGGGTGAACATTATTGTGACTACCACTGTGCTTTGACACTCCAACTGATTTTCTTTAAGCCGTGTCCCATAGTGAGCTTTACCATTGCTAGGAAAGCTCTCAGTAAATCTGTGTAAAAACTAGGGTAAGTGTCATAATATACACCAGTATATCATGGCGTAGACACACACACTGATAGACATACAATAGGACCAATCAACATGCATAACACCGCAGCCAATCACCAGTTAGAGCGCACTCACTATAAAGACAGAGGGCATCAGTTTTCCCGCTCATTCGGGATGCAGCCTTTCAGAAGCACAAGAGCTTAGAGTTTACAGCACAGATTCTCACCATGTGCTGAGTGATTAGACTGGTTAGGACAGGCACAGGTCTTTAGTTAATCTAACATCGTGTTAACCCACAGTAAGAGTATGTTCAACAGTATATAGTTTAATAAAATAGTGTTGTACTATTTTAAGTGTTGGAGGCCTGTATGTGTTTCACGAATCCAGAGCACCCAACACATCAGTAAGTATAGGCAAAACACCGCTGGCCTACATTGTTCTGACCATCTGACCGCACTGCCATTGGGAATCATGTAGCATCCCGGGCAGCGTAAAGCATTTGGAAGTTTAAGCTTCCCATGTAAACACAATGCATTTACCTGCTTGAGAACTTCCTCAGGGTCTCAATTCACATCAGTGACTCATTCACCACCCCCCATATCAGAAGATTCAGGTCATTGTGTCACCTCCTGTTAAACAGTATTGACTATGGAGAGAATTTTCTGGGACGCCAAACAGGAGAAACCTGTTTTTTCCTGCTTTTTGAAGCAGAACTTCTTTGCTACATCAGTGCATCTGGGTGAGTTAGCTTAATAAAGATCTCCGAACCGTGTGCCAGCAAAACAAAATGTCATCCATTCTCCAACAGCTGCAGCAATGCGTTTCCCAGCCCAGAATCAGCCCGCTCCTTGTTTCTAAAATCCCTACCATGAAGTTGCTGTGAATATCTAATTAGACTGCAAATAGAAACGGCCATGGACAGAAGAAAGACTTGTGTTTCCAAAATGCTTTTCCTGAATTCCCAAAGCATTCGACAGCCAGTGGAGTACAGTTATAGTGAAGTCACTGTTATAATGTGGGACATGTGGCGGCCAATTTGCACAAAGCAATACTCGGTCTCACAAACAGAACTGAGATAATGAACAATGAGATAACAATGAACAATGAGAACTGAGATACTGAACAGGTAATCTGCTTTATTTTTAATGATGTCAGTTGTGGGATAATTATTGGCCAGGACACCGGAGAGAACTGCTCTTTGGATTATTGCTGGGGAATGTTTTATATCCACCTGAAAAGTCACACAAAGATTAATGTCTTGTTCCAAAGACAATTTGGCTGGGTGTGAAGCCGGCTGCAGAATGTTCTCTTTGTTAAAGCACTGCCGATTAGAAATGTACCTCACGGTGCCTCAAATCTCAAACAATATTTTATCAAGGAAACCTTTAAGGATTATTATCATATGAAGTGAATGCTCCCATCCCCAACCTTTGCCACACTAGGTTGAATCTTCAGGCCTCCTGCTTTGCAGGAGTAAGCAAGAGCAAGTTAAAAATGGAGTGCAAAAACTTGCTACTTTTAAAATCTGATGGTGTCAGAGGATTCCAAAATAATTTTTGGGCTGAATTGGACAAAGTGTGATTCAAGGAAGCTTCATCCAGGAACCAGCCAGTAGTTCGGTTCATGAAGGAACCAAATTAAATTCCCCTTCGTGTTTGTGGGGCTGGGACTAGCTCTGCAGGTTCCACAATGTCAACTTGGGACACTGTATCTGTCTAGCAGGAACCTACATTCCTTTGTTTGGTAGCCAGTCAGATACTGTGGTGGTCTGAAGCCAGGCACTCAGTTTTTGGTTGCACCTACTGACCTTCAAAGTGAACCTGGCTGCCCGCCTGGCCACCATGGTCTGTAGAGCAGACTCCCAGATTCTGCTCAGGGTGTTTGTTCCTGTCCAACAATGTTGCGGAAATTGACCGCTCTATGTGACATTTTGATCAGAGTTCTATGAAAACATTGCTATATAAAGAACCATATGGCTCTTAAAATAATCTGCTTTGGAACACGATGTAGGAATTTCTGGTCATTAATCATGATAACATCGGTCCAGGGAGCCTACCTCTGCAGCATTAAGAGGGCCAGAGTCTGTACCTCAATGCCGTGCTGTCTTTGAGACATGGGGCGGGATTCTCCGACTCCCCACTGGGTCGGAGAATCGCCAGGGGCGGCATGAATCCCGCCCCGCTGGCTGCCGAATTCTCTGGCACCGGAGATTCAGCGGGGGCGGGAATCGCGCCGCGCCGGTCGGCGGCCGCTCACAGCGGCCCCCCCAGCGATTCTCCAACCTGCAAAGGGCCGAAGTCCCGCTGGTTCTTTGCCAGCCCCGCCAGCGTAAATTAGACTAGGTCCCTTACCGGGGGGACCTGGCGGTGCGGGCGGGCTCCAGGTTCCGGTGGGGGGGGGGGGGGGGGGGGGCGGAATGCTCTGGCCCCGGGGGGGTGTCCCCACGATGGCCTGGCCCGCAATCGGGGCCCACCGATCCGCGGAGGGGCCTGTGCCGTGGGGGCACTCTTTTCCTACGCGCCGGCCCTGTCAGCCTCCGCGATGGCTGATGTGTAGGTGAACCCCTTCCCCCTGCACATGCACGGGGATGACGTCAGCAGTCACTGACGCCCACGCGCATGCGTAGAACCGCGCCGGCTGGCGGAGTCCCTTTGGCCCCGGCTGGCGTGGCGCCAAAGGCCTTCCATGTCGGCTGGCGGGGCGCAAACCACTCCGGCGCTGGCCTAACCCCTGAAGGTGTGGAGGATTCCGCACCTTTGGGGCGGGCCGACGCCGGAGTGGTTCACACCACTCCGTCCCGCCGGAACCCCCCGCCCTGCAGGGTATGGGAGAATCCCACCCATGGTTCCCTTCTAAGCCAGGTAGCCACTTTGCAGAACACTTCACAGGGCATATTATGGCCTTACATCCACAGGGTGAATATGGTCAGGGACATATCCTTGCTGGTCAGGTGTTGTCTATATGCTAGTGAATCAGTCTATAGATGAGTTTCTAGAGGCCTTTGAGTTGAAAAAGAAAGACTTGCAGTTATTATTATGGGCCAGGGTTTAGAGAACACCAAAGTATACCATGGAGTTCACCTGACCCACAACGTTTAATCGATTTTGGTTATGGGAAGCACAAGAGCCCACTTTACATGTGTGATGCAACAGAGATCGAAAAGTATTTTTAAACAAAAACAATGTTTTTTCTCTGAAACCAGTTAACTTTTTATAAACACACAGTAAACAGTTCATCAACGACAAACACTGATACTTTCCCAAATACAATATTCTATAGGTAACCTTTAGTAACTTTCCTAACAACATCCATAAGCCCCAAACACTTTTTAACTAAAGACAGCAGGTTTAAATTCTTTACAGAAACAGGTATTACTTTGAAATCATCAAGTGATCTTTAGATTGCAGAGAGGAGATCAGTACACACATCTTCTTGGTTCACATGCAGCTCTCCAACTCTGAAAACAAAACTAAACACACTGCAGCTGCCAGCTCAAAACAAAAGTAAAAGCAGAGCCAGAGCTCAGGTCCACTCACACAATGACATCACTGCAGTTATTTGATAAACACCTATTTCTTAAAGGTACATCCACCTGACATTATATAGAGTCCTTCACAATCTTAGGACTTCCTAATGTATTTACATCCAATTATGTACTTTTTATACTTTGCGGTGTAGTCACTGTTGTGATGTCAGGAACAGCACAGCTGATTTGTCCCAGATAGAGCAATGAGATAAAACCCCAATATTTACTGGGGTGGGATTTAAGAGTGGTGGCAATGGGGAGTGATACACTAGGGAGGGAGCAGTGAGGAGAGTAACGGGTTAGCTTGTTGGGCTTTGCCTGGTCCACATGCAGCGCTATAAAGACACACATGGAACTATCACTTCTCACATTTTACCTGGAGGGTTTCCTGAGGTCAGTTAAAGCTGGCTAGCATGGGTTGAAAATAGCATCCTCATTAAAAGAAGCACTGAGTGGGTAATTCATCTTGGAAACCTGCTGAGGTCAACACCATCATAGGTGCCAGCCATAGTCTATCAGCAGGATCCTCTACTTCGCCAGCACCACACCCACGCCCATGGGTTTCCCGACGGCGTGGGGGTGACCGCACTGGGAAACCCCTTTGGTCGGTTGAGGGAATGGAGAATCCCACTGCCATGGGAGCGCGCCGTGCCGGAAAATGGGCTGGCGGGATGGGGGTTACTGGGTTATGGGGATAGGGTGGAGGTATGGGCTTGGATAGGGTGCTCTTTCCAAGAGGCGGTGCAGACTCGATGGGCCAAATGGCTTCCTTCTGTACTGTAAATTCTATGATCTATGATCTATCTTCTCAATTGGGGATAGGCGATACATTTTGGCCTTGGTAGCCACGTTCACACCCCATGGATGGAAAGAACAAAAATAATAAATATTCACCCACACTTGATTGTACAATCCCTCAATATTTCTAGTGTTTTTAGTGGGTATCTAGTGAGAAAGTAACACAACGTCATGTCCATTATACATTTCTCTGGGCCAGGATCAGGTGTCGTGAAACTTGAGCAGGGGCAGAGAAATCCAAAACCAACTTCCTGATTTCCGCATCCCGCAGAAGGGAACCTCAGAAATTGCTGTTTGATTTCCATTGAATCCCGATAGTGGAGAAGGAGGCCATTCAGTCCATCACCAACCCTCTAAACGAGCACCCTACTTAGGCCCATTCTCCCACCCTTGCCCCGCAACCCCACCTAACCTGCACATCTTAGGACACTTAGGGGCAAGTTTGGTATGGCCAATCCATCCAAACTGCACATCTTTGAATAGCGGAAGAAAACCACTGATGAGCACTTGGATGAAACCCACACAGACACGGGGAGAAGGTGCAAACTCCACACAGACAGTTGCCCAAGGCTGGAATTGAATAAAGGTCACTGGCACTGTGAGACAGAATGTTGACCACTGTGCCACCTTGTCGCCCATACTCCTTCCTAATGGTGAGTATTGGCAGCTTCACCATTATTCGGATCACAAAACCCAGGCCAGTGAAAGGATTGCAAATTTAGCTTACAATTTTGTACCTATCCATGATGGTGCTGCTCCAGTCAAAATGAATGGGAATACACCACCCACACAACAGCTGTATGTGTTTTTTTAGAATGCTGTGCAGTCTTATGTCTCTAGAGGTGAACATGATGATGAATTTAAATCAAACATTATTAGTCATATGTCTCTGGTTATCCTTTATCAAGTCTTAAAAAGATTATAGCTTTCTACAAAATCAAGTTAAGCAAAGTAAACCATCAGCTGCTTGCTGTGAAGCAGAAAATGTTATTTTTATGTGTAACCTACTCCTTTGGTGTCGTGCCAACGTCCTTTAGATGATACATTCTTGTTTATTTATAGTGATTGGTTACAGAGATCTCAAATGTCCTATTGCACTATTTGAAAAATAACAGGGAGCGTCCTGGGCAACGCCTCCCTGAACTATTAATACCAGAAAGAGATGAACTCTTCATTCCCATTTGTGGGAGCTTGTAAAATGGCTGCTGCATTTGACAAACTCATCTGTTGGTATCTTGCATCCAAATTCGCCATGAGCACAAAAATAGGGATGTGGCCGTAAAATATTTAAAGACTCGGAAAACGAGAATCTTTCTGGCAAGGTACCCCCCCCCCCCCCCCCCCCCCCCCCCCCCCCACCCCTGGAAGAGTCTCTCCTCCAGCCCCCGGTGCAGAGGAGACAGAGGAACTGGGAGATTGCAATGGAATCCTTACATGGTGTACTGTGTGAGGAAGTGTAGCTGAGGTAGCTGTGGGAGTCAATCAGTTAAAATTAATATTTGTTTTTTTTCATAAATTTAGAGCATCCAATTCATTTTTTCCAATTAAGGGGCAATTTAGCGTGGCCAACCCACCTAGCCTGCACATCTTTTTGGGTTGTGGGGGCTAAACCCACGCAAACACGGGGAGAATGTGCAAACTCCACACGGACAGTGACCCAGGGCCGGAATGGAACCTGGGACCTTGGCGCCGTGAGGCAGCAGTGCTAACCAATGCACCACCGTGCTGCCCAAAATTAATATTTGTTGATAGTTTTGATGTGTTATGCAGGTTGGTTCGATGTGGACTGTGAAGTGTTGGCTGGTGTAGACTTGAGAGATGAACAGACACTTCCAACACTGATGAAGGTTCAACTCAATTTTATTAACTAACTTCTAACTAACTAACACACGATGACTGTGGGTCTAAATTATGCTAACTTAAACTAGAGACCTAAACCTTGTCCGAACCAGTTGATTCTCTCAGCACGTGTTGTGAGTCAGTGCTGGGCTGGATGAGTTCTTGTTACACTCAGAGGCAGCACCCAGAATGAGCAGGAACCGTGGTGCCCTCTGCCTTTATAGTGTGTGTATTCTAACTGGTGATTGGCTGCGGTGTTTGTACATGTTGATTGGCCCCTGTGTGTGTCCATCAGTGTGTGTCTGCACCATGATATATTGGTGTATATTATGACATCCCCCCTTTTATAAAAAAATTTTGATATAGGCATGTGATAATAAATAGTATGGGTGTGTGGAGAATGTACCTAGCTACGTGTGAGGTGCGAAGACATATGTACAAAGCTATATACAGGGAACAAGACTACTTACAGAGGAAGGTGCCTGGTGCAGATGACTACCATGAACTGGAACAACCAACGAATCTATTTACAAATCACTGGAGAACGAATGCAACAATGAAAGATATATTTAAAAAATTTCAGAAAGTCCACATGTGTACAGAATTCATAAGTTCAGTCTCTGAGGTGGGCGACGAACTCTGGTTGACCGCCTGAAGGGTGGGGCAATGGCTGGCGCCTCAGGAGCCGGGAGGGCTGCAGCACCGTCAGGGGCAGGCAGAGCGACCGGAAGCGCCACACAGTCCACGGCGCGATCAGTAGCAGAGCTGGTCGGAGGATCCTGTGACGACGCTGGAACAAGGAGAAGAGCACGCCTGTTGCGCGCCGAATGGATCCATCCGGTAAGCGGATCAGGAAGGAGCGGGGGGCCACCTGCCTTAGAACGACAGCAGGTGCAGACCAGCCACCATCCGGGAGGTGGATGCGAACCTTGTTGCGTGGATGGACGTCGGGAAGGTCAGCAGCCGTGAGTCCTAGAAAGTTTTCTGCTGCAGTTGAGGCATGGGCATGCAGTGGAGCACAGGGACATAATCGAGGTTGGGAGTGATCATCGATGGCACCGTTGTCCTGACGTTAATTAGCAACTGAGCAGGCGACAGGCCGGTGGAGAGCGGGGCGGAGCGATAGGCCAGCAGAGTAAGATGGAAATTTGAGCCGGCTTCGGCGGCCTTGCTGAGGGGCCGCTTGACGATGTGGACCCCTTTTCGGCCTTCCCATTGGATTGGGGGTATAGGGGACTGGACATAACGTGCTCAAAGTTGTAGTGTTGGGCGAAGCCAGCCCATTCCTGGCTCGCGAAACAGGGGCCATTGTCTGACATGACCGTCAGCGGAATGCCATGTTGGGCAAATGTCTCCTTACACACCCTGATCACAGCTGAGGATGTGAGATCGTGCAGCCTGATGACCTCCGAGTAACTGGAGAAGTAGTCGATGATGATGACGTAGTCCCTGCTCAATGCATGGAACAAGTCTGTGCCCACTTTGGTCCAAGGCGATGTGACGAGCTCATGGGGCATCAGGGTCTCCCATGGTTGGGCGGTCTGAAAACGCTGGCAGGTAGAGCAGTTGAACACCATATTGCCGATGCCATCATTGATGCTCGGCCAGTAGACGGCTTCTCTGGCCCTGCGGCGGCATTTCTCGATTCCTAAATGGCCTTCATGGAGTTGCTCCAACATTAGCTGGCGCATGCTTTGTGGGACGACGATGCGATCCAATTTCAGGAGCACCCCGTCGACAACCGCCAGGTCATCACGGACGTTGAAAATTGCGGGCATTGGCCCTTGAGCCACCCGTCTGACATTAGACGCATCACCCGTTGCAGAAGTGGATCAACCGCTGTCTCGCGGCGAATTTGCATCAGTCATGCATCAAAAGCTGGCAAATGGGAGGCTGCAAGCTGAACTTGAGCATTTATTTGGCAAATGAAGCCATCGCGATCACACGGAGTTGTGATCGACCTTGAGAGGGCATCGGCAACGGCAAGGTCCTTGCCAGGGGTATAGATCAGTTGAAAGTCGTACCTGCGCAGCTTGAGTAGGATACGCTGGAGGCGAGGCGTCATGTCATTCAAGTCCTTTTTGATAATATTTACAAGCAGGCGGTGGTCGGTTTCAACCGTGAACTGCGGAAGTCCATAGACGTAGTCGTGGAACTTCACGACTCCAGCGAGAAGGCCGAGACACTCATTCTCAATTTGCGCATAGCGCTGCTCTGTGGGGGTCATCGCCCACGACGCATACGCAATGGGGGCCCATGACGAGGCCTCGTCTCGTTGCAGGAGCACGGCACCAATCCCCGACTGACTGGCATCAGTAGAGATTTTGGTCTCTTTGGTCGGGTCGAAAAAGGCCAACACCGGGGCCGTGGAAAGCTTGGCCTTCAGCTCCTGCCATTCATGCTCGTGAGCGGGGAGCCATCGGAAATCTGTGGTTTTGTGAATCAGGTCTCTGAGGGCCGTGGTGTGTGAGGCGAGATTTGGGATGAACTTCCCGAGGAAATTCACTACGCCCAGGAACCGGAGGACCGCTTTCTTGTCCTCGGGCGTCTTCATGGACGTGATCGCTGCAATCTTGTCCTCATCTGGACGCACCCCGTTGGTGGGAGATGTGATTCCCCCAGAAACTTGATACTCGTCTGGCCGAAGGAGCATTTGGCCCTTTTGAGGCGGAGGCCGTGTTCGTGGATGCGCCTGAAAACACGCTGAAGGCGGGCAATGTGTTCCTGCGGGGTGGTTGACCAGATAATAATGTCGTCGACATACATGTCTGTGTCAGAGGATGCAGACACATCGCTTGAAGAGAGAGAGTGTACTCTCTGCACTAAGTGGAGCAGCTTGCATGCCTGGCACCAAGCAAGGAGGCTTTTGAGGCAACAACAATCTCAAACGGGAGAATGGCTGTGTGAGCACGATGTGTAACCTCAAGGCAGCAGGAGCCGCTGGCGGCGATGGCATTGCCATTGTAGTCCAGCAATTTACACGCAGATGGCAGGACAGCAGGCTGTACGCAGAGCTTGTGAAAATCATTTTTTTAAAATAATTTTATTAAGATTTTCAAAAACATATCAAAAACATAAAATAACAACAAGAAAACCGTATTAACAATAACAAACAGAAAAAACACAATAACGCCCAAACCCCCCCCCCCTCAGTAACTACAATAAAGAAAAAATAGATAAGCACCCGGCATATTCAATAAACACATATACACATTTCTCCCTTCCCCCGCAACAAACCTGCCACCGCCTAAAGAACCCCTGTACTGATCCCCTCCAATTTGATGAACCCCGCCATATCATTGATCCAGGCCTCCACGCTTGGGGGCCTCGCATCCTTCCATTGAAGCAAAATCCTCCGCCGGGCTACTAGGGACGCAAAGGCCAGAACACCGGCATCTTTCGCCTCCTGCACTCCCGGCTCCACTGCAACCCTAAAAATTGCGAGTCCCCAGCCTGGCTTGACCCTGGATCCTACCACCCTCGACACCGTCCCTGCTACCCCCTTCCAAAACTCCCCCAGCGCTGGGCATGCCCAAAACATATGGCCGTGGTTCGCTAGCACACCTGTCTTCGCCCCCGAAAAACCTACTCATCCTCGTCTCGGTCATGTGGGCCCTGTTCAGCACCTTGAACTGTATGAGGCTAAGCCTTGCACAGGAAGAGGAGGAATTCACTCTCTCCAGGGCATCCGCCCACGTCCCCTCCTCAATCTCCTCACCCAGCTCCTCTTCCCATTTACCCTTCACCTCCCCCACCGAGGCCTCATCCGCCTTCTGCATGACGTGGTAGACGTCCGAAATCCTCCCCCCTCCAACCCACAACCCACGCCCCCGAGAGCACCCTGTCCCGTATCCCACATGGGGGCAGCAGAGGGAACCCCTCTAGGCAAACGCCCTAACCTGCATGTACCTAAACATGTTCCCCGGGGGGAGCCCAAACTTCCCCTCTAACTCACCCAGGCTCACAAACCTCCCATCCACAAACAGGTCCCTCAACCTCGTAATACCTACCCTGTGCCAGCCAAGAAACCCGCCATCGATGCTCCCTGCAACAAACCGGTGGTTCCCCTGTATCGGGGACTCCATTGAGCCCCCCACCTCCCCCCTATGCCGTCTCCATTGCCCCCACATTTTGAGGGTAGCCGCCACCACCGGGCTTGTAGTATACCTCGTTGGAGGGATCGGCAACGGCGCCTCCAGGCTCGTGTCCCATCTCCATCCTCTGCCATGCTGCCCCTGCCCCGTCCATTACCCACTTATGCACCATCGCTGTGTTGGCAGCCCAATAGTACCCACAGAGGTTGGGCAACACCAGCCTATCTCTGCCCCGCTCCAAAAACACCCTTCTCACCCTCGGAGTCCCTTGCGCCCATACAAATCCCGTAATACTCCTGTTGACCCTACTAAAAAAGGCCTTCGGGATAAGGATGGGGAGGCACTGGAACAGGAACAAAAACCTCGGGAGCACCGTCATCTTGACGGACTGCACCCTGCCCGCCAGCGACAGCGGCAGCATGTCCCATCTTTTAAACTCCTCCTCCATTTGCTCCACCAGCCTAGTGAGGTTAAGTTTGTGAAGGGCCCCCCCAGCTCCTAGCCACCTGGACTCCCAGGTACCGAAAGCTCCTCCCTGCCCTTTTCAGTGGGAGCCTACCAATCCCCTCCACTTGATCCCCCGGGTGCACGAAAACAGTTCACTCTTACCCAGGTTGAGCTTGTACCCAGAGAAGCCCCCAAATTCCCTAAGGATGTTCATCACCTCCGGCATTCCCCCCACTGGGTCCGCCACATATAGCAACAAGTCATCTGTGTACAATGACACTCAGTGCTCCTCCCCACCCCGCACCAGACCCCTCCAATTCCTCGACTCCCTCAACGCCATGTCCAGGGGCTCAATTGCCAATGCAAAGAGCAAAGGGAACAGGGGACACCCCTGTCTCGTCCCCCGGTTCAACCGAAAGTACTCCGATCTCCTCCTATTCGTGGCTACGCTCGCCATCGGGGCCTCATATAACAGCCTCACCCATCTGACAAACCCCTCCCCAAACCCAAACCTTTCCAGCACCTCCAACAAGTACCCCCACTCAACCCTATCAAAGGCCTTCTCCGCGTCTAATGCTACCACTATCTCCGCCTCCCCTTCTACCGCCGACATCATTATAACATTCAGAAGCCTACGTATATTGGTGTTCAGCTGCCTTCCCTTCACAAACCCCGTCTGGTCCTCATGAATGACCCCCGGCACACAGTCCTCTATCTTTGTGGCCAAGATCTTCGCCAGCAACTTGGCATCCACAGTTAACAACGAGATCGGCCTGTGTGATCCACACTGCAGGGGGTCCTTGTCCCGTTTAAGGATCAAGGAAATCAGCGCCCGGGACATAGTCGGGGGCAAAGCCCCCCCCCCTTGCCTCGTTAAAGGTCCTAACCAACAGGGGGCCCAGCAGGTCTGCATACATTTTGTAAAATCCGACCGGAAACCCATCCGGCCCCGGCGTCTTTTACCTATCCCTTTGACCAGCTCCTCCAGCTCAATCGGTGCCCCCAGCCCCTCCACCTGTCCCTCCTCCACCTTCGGAAATCTCGGCCTGTCCAAAAAGTGCCCCATTCCCCCCCCACTCCACCGGGGGCTTGGACCGGTACAATTCCCCATAAAAGTACCTGAAGACCCCATTAATGTCCACCCCCCTTCGCACCACATTGCCTCCCCTATCCGTCACTCCACCAATCTCCCTGGCCGCGTCGCGCTTACGAAGTTGATGCGCCAGCATCCTACTTGCCTTCTCCTCATATTTGTACACCGCTCCCTGTGCCTTCCTCCACTGAGCTTCCGCCTTTCCGGTGGTCAGCAAGTCAAACTTGGCCTGAAGGTTACGTCACTCCCTCAACAGTCCCTCCTCTGGAGCCTCCGCGTATCTCCTGTCCACCCTCACCATCTCCCCCACCAACTTCTCCCCCTCTCTTTGCTCTCCCCTCTCCCTATGGGCTCGGATGGAAATCAACTCCCCTCTAACCACCGCCTTCAATGCTTCCCAAACCATCCCCACCCGGACCTCCCCATTATCATTGGCCTCTAAATACCTCTTGATACACCCCCGAACCTGCCCGCCCACCTTCTCATCCGCCAGCAGTACCACCTCCAGGCGCCAGAGCGGGCGCTGGTCCCTCTCCTCCCCCAGCTCAAGGTCTACCCAGTGCGCGGCATGGTCCGAAATGTCTATGGCCGGATACTCGGCATCCTCCACCCTCGAAATCAGCCCCCTGCTCAGAACAAAAAAATCGATTCGGGAAGAGGCTTTACGCACGTGGGAGAAAAATGAATACTCCCTGGCCCTTGGCCTCGCGAACCTCCACGGATCCACCCCTCCCATCTGGTCCATAAACCCCCTCAACACCTTAGCCGCCACGGGCCTCCTGCCTGTCCTGGACATGGATCAATCCAATGGGGGATCCAGCACCGTGTTAAAGTCCCCCCCAGTATCAGGCTCTAGATCCGGAATGCGGCCCAGCATACGCCGCATAAAACCCGCATCGTCCCAATTTGGGGCATAGACATTCACCAGCACTACCTGCTCCCCTTGCAACTTGTTGCTCACCATCACATACCTCCCTCCACTGTCAGCCACCAACTTTGATGCCTCAAACGACACCCGTTTTCCCACCAGAATCGCCACCCCCCGAGTTTTTGCATCCAGCCCCGAATGAAACACCTGGCCTACCTACCCCATCCTCAGTCTAACCTGGTCCGCCACCTTCAGGTGCGTCTCCTGGAGCATAGCCACGTCCGCCTTCATCCCCTTCAGGTGCGTGAACACCCGGGCCCGCTTAACCGGCCCATTCAGCCCCCTCACATTTCAAGTTATCAGCCGGATCAGAGGGCTCCCTGCCCCCCTCCCCTGCCGACTAGCCATATCCCCTGCCCGCCCCAGGCCAGCGCCCCTCGCTCGGCCCGTTCCCCACGGTGGCAAACCCCCACCCCGGCCCCTCCTGCATACTCCAGTTCCTTCCTGGCCATTTCAGCAGCAACCCGGTACCCCCCCCCCCCCCCCCACCCCACCCCCCCAGGCTAGGACCCCTCCCAGCCGCGTTACTCCCTCCATAGCACTCCCGTGAGCCAGCTAACTTCTGCTGACTCTGGCAGCTCCCGCCACACCTCCGACCCCTCCCAACGTGGAGCTACTCCTCCTCCCCCAGACCCATCAGCAGACCCTCCTCCTCCCCCTCCCCCTCTTGCGCGGGAGAAAAGGCCGCGCTTCTCAGCTCCGACCCTGCCCCCATCCACCCTCAGCGCAGGAAACAGAAGAAAAGCCCACGCTTTCCCTCTGCCCGACCACGCCCCCGCAAAAAAAGACAGCGCCCCACCTGCCCTAGAAACAACACACAACCAGCTTAAAACAGCATGAAACAGCATAAAACAGAGACCCTTCCCACCAAACGTTAACACAGTTATTTACAAACCCCCGACCCTCACTCAGAGTCCAACTTCTCGGCCCGCACAAAGGCCCACGCCTCCTCCGAGGAATCAAAATAAAAGTGCTGGTCCTTGTAGGTGACCCACAGACGTGCCGGCTGTAACATGCCAAACTTCACACTCTTTCTGTGGAGCACCGCCAGTTGTACCTGGCCCTCCGCTTGGCCACCTCCGCACTCCAGTCCTGGTAGATCCGCACTACCGTGTTCTCCCACTTGCTGCTCCGCTCCTTCTTGGCCCACCTAAGAACGCACTCTCGGTCAATGAACCAGTGGAACCGCACCAGCACCGCCTGTGGCGGCTCATTCTGCTTGGGCCTCCTGGCCAGTATTCTGTGGGCCCCCTCCAGCTCCAGGGGCCCCTGGAGGGACACAGCTCCCATCAGCGAGCTCAACAAAACGACCACAGAGGCCCCCAGGTCTGACCCTTCCAGCCCCTCCGTGAGGCCCAGGATCCGCAAACTTTTCCGCCTCGACCGGTTCTCCATCTCCTCGAACCGCTCCTGCCACTTGTTATGGAGCGCCTCGTGCATCTCCACCTTTACTGTGAGGGCCGCGGCCTCATCCTCTCTTTCGGAGGCTTATTGTCGGAGCTCTGGGATCTCCACCCCCTGGGCTGTCTGCGTCTCCAGCAGCTTGTCCATATTCGCCTTCAGGGAGTCCAGCAGCTCCACGTTTAGCTCCTGAAAACAGCGCTGGAGAGTCTCCTGCTGCACCTGCGCCCACTTTCTCCATTCCTCGAGGCCTCCGCCGGCCGCCATCTTGATTCTCTTCCCCCGCTTTTTCTTAGGCGGTGCCACCGCTATTTTGCTGGCCCCACTCCTGGTCAAGACCATAGACCACTGGGGATCCACTGCAGACACCTTCCCACGTCGGGAACCGTCGAGCAAGTACCGCTGGGGGCCCTTAGAAGAGCCCAAAAGTCCGTTCCTGGCGGGAACTGCTGAACGTGCGGCTTAGCTCTGCATAGCCGCAACCGGAAGTCTAGAGCTTGTGAAAATCAGACGTCGCGATGAGATTGGCAGAAGCGCCAGTGTCCAGGCAGAACCTGACAGGGGGCCGGTTGATCGTAAGGTTGGTACACCACTCATCATCCTGGTCGCGCTGTGGACGTGGACGGGTTCAGTGCCACGCTTGGGGGAAAATCCTGTTTGTGGTAACGACGCCAATTTGGAACGGGACGTGTGGTGCTTCGCAGGCACAGTCAGAAGCAAGGCCTGGAGTAGGTTCATTGATGGCAGGCTGGATAGCCCTGACGTCTCTGTGGGGCTGGGTGGACCTCCTAAAAACAGCAGGCTGGGAAGATCTGCACATTGTGGCGCAGTGGCCTCGTTCGCCACACTGAAGGCAGCATTGGGACTTTGTGGGACATTGCCGCTTTAAGTGGGCGGAGTCGCAGTTGCCGCACGCCGGAGCGTCGGGACGTTCGTCACGCCACCGCGCATGCGCGGGGCGATCCAGCAAGGTGCGGACCTGCGCGAAGCGGTCGGTGACATCAGCACGCTCGCTGCGTGTAAGCTCGGGACTCCACGAAAAGCGCGCGATATGGCCGCCATCGTTCAGATCCAGAGCCTGAGAAGATTTAATCATTTGGACCCGCTCTGCCTCGTAAGGGGCTTGCCGCGCCGTTTCAGCAGCCTGGATGCAGGAGTAGCGTGTGGAGGCATATTCATGAAGTACACAGGTCTCAATGGCCGTAGAGAGAGTTTGCTGCTTAACTTTTAGTAGCTGCTGGCGCAGGGGCTCAGATTGAACACCAAAAACAATCTGGCCACGGAGCATGGAGTCAGAGGTGGACCCGCAGTTGCAGGACTGCGCAAGGATGGGAGGTGGGTAATGAAGGACTGGAAAGGCTCGTCCTTACCCTGAATTCGCTGCTGAAACATGTATCTCTCAACCTCTCATTGACCTCGACCTCGCAGTGGCTGTCGAACTTTAGAATGACGGTCTTCTATTTGTCCTCCCCCTCAGCAAATGTGAGCGAGTTGTAAATGTGCAGAGCGTGGTCCACGGCTGTGAAGAGGAAGAGAGCAATCTTCCGTGCATCCGAGACAGCTTCCAGGTCCCTGGCCCCGAGGTACAGCTGGAAGCGCTGTTTGAAATGTTTCCAGTTCGAGCCCAGATTCCCTGCAATGCGGAGTGGCGGCGGCGGGCGAACGGAGTCCATTCTGTAGGATGGCGCGAGACTGGTGGAAGGCAGATCACTGAAAGGTAGGTCTCAGAAGTGCTGGCATCCCTCAACTTCTGGTACCATGAAGTGTTGGCTAGTGTAGACTTGAGAGATGAACAGACACTTCCAACACTGATGAAGGTTCAACTCAATTTTATTAACTAACTTCTAACTAACTAACACACGATGACTGTGGGCCTAAATGATGCTAACTTAAACTAGAGACCTCAGCCTTGTCCGAACCAGTTGATTCTCTCAGCACGTGTTGTGAGTCAGTGCTGGGCTGGATGAGTTCTTGTTACACTCAGAGGCAGTACCCAGAATGAGCAGGAACCGTGGTGCCCTCTGCCTTTATAGTGTGTGTATTCTGACTGGTGATTGGCTGCGGTGTTTGTACATGTTGATTGGTCCCTGTGTGTGTCCATCAGTGTGTGTCTGCACCATGATATACTGGTGTATATTATGACAGACTGCATTTGATGCAATGAAGCTAGAAACAGACCTCTAACATTGGAGAAGATCCAACACGGTTTTATTCAACGATAGAACTGCTATACATATTCAGCTGTGGGACGACACTATACTGAACTGACTGGAGACGTAGTCGTAGCCTGACCAGACTTACTAGCTACCGCATGGTGTTTGCACTGGCTAGCTCGTGGACTCTGACTGTCTCAGTGGCTGGGTCCAGAGAGAGTGGGAAACCTAGTGCCCTCTGGCTTTATAATGGTAGTGTCCTGTCTGGTGATTGGCTGCACTGTGCTGTGTGCTTACTGGTCATCCTGTCTGTCAATCACTGCCTGTCTGCACTTCATTATATACATGAGTGGATATTATGACAAGTTTATCACCAGAAGTGAAGATAAAGAAGTCAAGGAATGGAAGAGTCAAAGATGGACCACATGAAACTGACAAAAGGATGGAAATTGAAAGCAAAGTTGATGAAGTTTTTGGGTTCAGGATGAGAGCTGCAATTGCCATCAGTTTACCTGAAAAAGAGATGAGGGAAAAGGCCTAAGTAGGATTGGAAACAAGGAATGTCCCACGTATCCCATACAATGACAGGCAGAGCTAGGACCCATACAGGTAGCCATTTCAACACCTTTCCTAAAAATAAATTTAGAGTACCCAATTAATTTTTTCCAATTAAGGGGCAATTTAGCGTGGCCAATCCACCTACCCTGCATATCTTTGGGTTGTGGGGGCGAAACCCACGCAGACACGGGGAGAATATGCAAACTCCACACGGACAGTGACCCAGAGCCGGGATCGAACCTGGAACCTCGGCGCCGTGAGGCAGCAGTGCTACCACTGCACCACTGTGCTACCTACTCTGCATTCTTTCACCACGTGCTCCCAACGCTATTACCAAGATGGAAAGTATTTGGCATGGATTGGAACTAATGACACTATGGAACCTGATTTTGGAGCCTGTGTTTGTCACTGGGTTCTAGCTATGAGATCACTAAGAAACCTTTACTCAATGAGCTGCCCAATTTCCAGAAGAGTCAGTTTCCATCTTTAATGCAGTCACTTATTGGAGCTCCATACATTAGACACATGCTTCCTGAAGGGCACACTTTGGGGAATTGCATCTAAATCCATCGTTCTACACTCGGCATGTCAAGCTTTAAGCCTGGATTGCAAAAGATAACAAAAAACAATAATGGGTGATTTTAATAGAAGACATTTTGATGGACAATGAATGCTGTAGTGCAATCGGATTTATTTGTCTCCATTGTCAATTTGTTTCTCTCTACCAGAAAAATCCCTGGGCTGGATTCTCTGCCAGCGGGATCCTCCGTTTTGCTGGCAGCGCACTCACGTCCGTGCATTTCCCAACGGCGTGGGGGTGCCCACAATGGGAAACACCATTGGCCGGCTGGCAGGACGAAAGAGACTCGCTGCCAGCCGGGGAGCGGCGCACCAGAAAACGGGTGCAGCGGGACGGAGAATAGTTTGCAACTTGCACTTTCATCCCAGAACTGGTCCTGTGAATGATTCTTTTGTGTAACAAATCAGCAGTACAGAAGGGAAGATAGAATTATGATACACATTAGCTGTAATCTAATTGAAGTTGAGCTGCTGACTGGCCTATTTCTGTTCCTGTGTCTCAACAGAGCTGTCTGGGATGGCTACACCATAGTTGCTGTACTTCACTTTAAATGCATAATTCTTTAGTTGTCCTCCTTCCTCAGAAATGATGATGAGAGGCAGATAATTACATTATCATACGAGTTCAGATTTAAGAACCTTCCTTTAATTACAATGATAACATGGTAGTTATTAAGATAATTATCCTCAATAATACTTGAACTTTGACCTTTTGGGCAAACGTCATCTGTTGTGCAATAACTGCTTCTGATCTGATTTGCATGTTAGTTGACTATGTCCCCTGACTTTAACTATTGGTGGATCTCGGCTGGTTTGTTGGTGAGGTAGATTGGAAACTCACATGTTATTGCGGAAATGAAGCATTGGGTGATTTTAACTCTATTCACCTGGTGGAACTCGGAAGGTAGGCATCTAAAATGCTACATTGTGTCCCAGCCCTGGGGCTGCAAGGATCCTGCTGTTGCAATTGTAACCTGCTCTCCTAAGCAAGGGGCATGAACAAACATCTTTCTCATTGTATAATTTCAAGAAGGAATTGGATATATAGAACATAGAACATTACAGCGCAGTGCAGACCCTTCGGCCCTCAATGTTGCGCCGACCTGTGAAACCAATCTAAAGCCCATCTACACTATTCCATTATCATCCATATGTTTATCCAATGACCATTTAAATGCCCTTAATGTTGGCGAGTCCACTACTGTTGCAGGCTCTCTTGGGACTAAAGGTATTCAGGGATATGGAGGGAAGACGGGATCAGTGTATTGAACTTGATGATCAGCCATGATCAGAATGAATGGCAGAGCAGGCTCGAAGGGCCGAATGGCCTCCTCCTGCTTCTAGTTTCTATGTTTCTCTGTTTACCTCTGTAGTTAAGGCCTAATTAAGTCATTGGGATTCAACTGCAATTTCAACACAGGCTTCAGGAGAGAAAGCAGTGCATCTTTCCGCATGCCAAGTTGGGAAAGAAGAGGATCAGCCCAAGAGGCTGAAGAAGATAAATGTTTTTCATTATTTTCCTTTCTTTCCTGCTGTGACTGAGACCCAATAAGGGAAAAATTAAGGGCGCAATTCAACTAATTGGGACCAAAGTCCCATAGCGAGTGCGTTTAGCCGTGTGTTTCCTGGCCCTTGCAGCGCTGTGAAACATATGGTGATACAACATGACTTGCGTTGTATAAAGGGCCTCAGTTGGGAATGTAGAGTTGAGGTTACACATAGCCCCGTTTTGTACACTGGGGGGCTCCACTCGCCCGAACTCCCCAGTGCAGCGAGAGATCAGGCCGCCATTTATAAATGGGTCGCTTCGGGGGACTCAAAGATGTTCGAAACTACCTCCCAAACCTCCCAGCCCAAATGCACTATGGAGGGTCTCCAGCCCCCCCCCCCCTCCCCCTCCCTCACCCGCACCCCCCAACACCTACGGAGGGCACCCCAGCCTTATGGTGTGCATGCACAAAAAATGCCAGCTTGGTACTTTGGCAATGCCAACCTGGCAATGTCCATGCCAGCTGGCAGTGCCACCTGGGCACTTTGGCGGTGCCAAGATGGCACCCACATGACACTCCAGAGTTCCCAGGTGGCACCAGCAGTACCAGGGCACAACCCTGCCCAAAAGGCATGCAGCTGGAGGCCTCCAATTCCCTGCAAGACTCCCACGGATTCTGTTCCATCTGGAAAGTTGAAAGTTGCCCCACTGAATTTAACAATGAAACCTGGATGATGAACAAAATGGTAATCTGGGCAATTTGTGTCATTATAATGTGGTGTTCTTTGTGTTGCTAATACTCAGGATGGATTTGTAATGTACACAAAGAACACAAAAAGCTAAGTCAAATAAACAAAGCTAAATTTATTACACTACTTATTATACAGTTCGATCACTGTTCCTAAAACAAGCAATATTCTAACTAAACTATAATCTACACTATATTAACACCTGTCTCATGCACACTTTCTTAAATTGTTCTCTGCACTGCGTCTTTTCTCTCTAGCCTTCTCCCGCCTTCTCTACAGTCCCTCCTAGACCAGGTATTGTGAAACCCGGGGGCGCGACCCGCAGGTGGGTCACGGGCGGGTGTGGGGAGGGTCGTGGAGCCATCCGTCGCTGCGCTCCGGATTGCGCAAATCTGCGCACAACAGCCACAGCAGCTGGCTGTTAAGAACGCCGGCAGCAAGCGGCCTTTAAAATGGCTGCGAACATGTAAAATAGATGTGGCTGCACAGCGCATGCATGCCACATCATCGGCGTGCATGCGCAAAACTATGCACATGCGCGCCAATGATCGGGCACGCATGTGCAGTGCAGCCGCTTTTTTTTTAAACGGTCGCAGTTTTTTGTTTTACAAGTTCAAGGGTGTTTTATTCATTTTATTCATTTAATTTTTATTTTTTTCATTTATTTTATTCATTTTATTTTTATTTTTTTTACAAGTTGAGTGTGGTTTCATTTGATAAAATTTTACAGGATCGAAATGCAGAACTTTGGTCAGTTGGAGACTCCACACTTTCCGACACCGGAAGGCTTCACCTTCATCTAATGTGTTCCATTGGAGGAGCGTGTACAAGGGCCTAAGGGACCCAAAACCATTTCCCCCATTTTTGTCAGCAGCAAACAAGATAAGAGAAAATGGCGGGTTGCGAAGGTCGGTCGGCGTAGGTCATGAAGGTTGGCCGACGAGGGTTGCGCAGGTCGGCTGCGTTGGGTCCCGAAGGTTGGCCAGTTGGTAAAAATGGGTCCCCGGAAAAAAAGTTTGAAGAACACTGTCCTTGACGTCTGAGAGGCATTCCTTCTTATAGGTATGCTCCCCAACTCCATCTAGTGGTCAGCTAGAGTATTACATTAACCCTTCATTTGCTAGACATTATACATAATGTCACATATACTACCTAATGTTGGGAAGACCAAAAGGTAAGTATAATAGTAAACATATAAGCAGTCATTTCAACATGAGCCATGAAAGATGAATCTTCCTTCAATCGTTAAGTACTTGCTGCATAGGGAGGACAAAGGGTGACACCAGGAGGTGCAAACAGTCAGAATAACTTTAATATATTACTTCAGTAACTTGAGTAAGCGGGCAAAAATTTAATATTTGTTTACTTGAATTATTTACAAGTTTGGGTAAAGCAGCATCTCGCTCCCAGTACAATCCTTGGTGGGAGCACTAGTGTGTCTAGGCCCTGCTTTTATATCAGTACACAACGAGCCCCAGGCGGGTGACCTTCGCCCCCAATGTGGGAAGCTCATTCTCCATGTGGCCCATGGGAAGATCAATGATGGTTTTCCTGTGGCCCTCGTGGGTGTTATGACAATTACAAACAGATCTCCTGTGCAATTGTTCATAGCTTGGCAGATAATATCTGATTTTATACAGGTTCAGTGCCATTATAAGGGTTACCACCGAGATGACTTTTTACAGTGAACGATGAAATACAGTGAATGAGATGGCAACAAATGAGTGACATGTAAAATCCCTTTCCACTGCTACCAAGAAGATACTGAAATAAATGTGCGTACAATTTCATATATCACAGATACCCTCTTAAGATCCTGCTGCTGATGTCCAAAAATACAGCTGCAGGCCGCTCCTTAAAGATGCAGATGTTGACATACTATAGTGCAAATTGCAAAAACCATGTCCTTTTCGGAAATAAACCCTCGCCAAGTATATTTGCTACAATTTGATAGGGGATGATGTTGACATACTGTGCTGTTTTTAACAGACAGTTTATGGAACGATAAGGAGTAGCCTTGTTCAAACAGCCTGCTGGAAACTCATCAGGCAGGATTTTCTCTGTGGGCTACTGGGCCCTGCTGTCAGGCTGAAACAGTGATCGGAAGCCCACACTGTTTGGGAAACATTCATTCGGGTGTTTTTCCCTGGAGTGGCCAATTACTGGTCAGAGGGCGCTGCACCATTCAATTAATTATGGTGCAGGCTTTAGAAGCTGAAGGGCCAATCAGAGACCTTGCAGCCTGAAGGCAGCAGCAGAATAACATGGCAGATAAGCGATGGAAAATGAAAAATGAAAATCGCTTATTGTCCCGAGTAGGCTTCAATGAAGTTACTGTGAAAAGCCCCTAGTCGCCACATTCCGGCGCCTGTCCGGGGAGGCTGGTACGGGAATCAAACCATGCTGCTGGCCTGCTTGGTCTGTTGTAAAAGCCAGCGATTTAGCCTGGTGAGCTAAACCAGCCCCTGGAAAATGGAAGGACCCTCTCTCCAACATCTTTCAAGTTTAAATAAAGAAAGGACATTTGTAACCACTGGTGATGGTTGGTGAGGCCCTGTCTACAGGGCAGCCTGCTGTTACCTGCAGCTCACTTGGAGACAGACTGGAATATCCCAGTTAGCCTCCTTCAAGGACGTTAAGCGGCTCTGGGTGTTCTGCCAATACAGGTAGGTAGCTCTGCCACCCTGCCCATCCAGTCACCGAGAAAATGACCCAGTGTTTGGATGGAACAGGAGAAGCAGAACAAAGGCTGTGGAAGCGCCCGCCCGCCTCCAATCCTGGCTCTGGAGCGGTCCAAAAGTCATGTCCCTCAGGGTAGATTTTAGGTGGCTGACTGGCGGGTACACTCTCACCCAGCTGTTTGCCCTGGTGAGTTGCAGCGACTCATATTCCTGCCCTTCTGGGACTCACAATAAAATCTCATTCAGTGACCCTCTTCTGTTGCACTGAACTGATCGGAGCCTGCATCGCGCATGCTTCTTATCTGAAATGGAAACCAGAATCCTTTTCACTTCATTGGACCTCAACTTCCATATTAAAATCAGCTTATCGCCTGCAATAGACTAGCATTTGAAATATCCATGGTACCCTTTTTAAATGGAGCTGTTATAATCTTTATAATTGTCACAAGTAGGCTTACATTAACACTGCACTGAAGTTACTGTGAAAAGCCCCTAGTCGCCACACTATGGCGCCTGTTCGGGTACACTGAGGGAGAATTCAGAATGTCCAATTCACCGAACAGCGTGTCTTTCGGGACTTGTGGGAGGAAACTGGAGCACCCGGAGGAAATCAACGCAGACACGGGGAGGACGTGCGGACTCTGCACAGGTAGTGACCCAAGCGGGAATCAAACTCAGGACCCTGGTGCTGTCAAGCAACAGTGCTACCCACTGTGCTACCGTGACGTCCATTACGTCTTCTGGTTCCCATTAGTTAGAAATAATCACACTTTGCTGGAGTTTCAGCAACTGTATTTCTTGCTGTTTTCCATATGGCTAGTGGCTACATGACAGCTGGGTGATAGTTAATGTGGCATCTGGGATAGTCACATAATAATTTGTTTCTAACACTTTACAAATTCTATTATAACATTCTATTTTCTTCTTTAAAATGCCTGTATATTAATATAACTGTTACAAAGTCTCTTTTTTTCTAAAGTAGATTAACAACTGACTTCTCTGAATAAACAGAACCCCTGAAGAGTCTCTTTATCGTTTCTTTACCATTTTGAAGATACTATTCACTATTTCGCTCAGTTGGTAAGATTTTGTGCCTTTGTCTCGTATATTGGTCATCCATCATTCTCAGTGATGAGTTGGCACACTGCACAGGTGATGTTGTGCGAGTTGCTCCTGGTGTTATTGGAGCCGTGTTTATGTCACTGATCTGTTGGGTATGCTGGGTCTGTGATGACTGCATTTACCAGAGCAGTGAGAGAGACAGGCTACCACACTTGCAGAAGTACAACTCTATTTTATTTAACTATGAGCTGTTAAACATACTTGCACTGTGGGTCGACACTATGTTAGGTTGACTGAAGACCTATGGCTAACCTGACCAGACTATATGGCTAGCACATGGTAGATGTTCATGCTACTGACTGCGGGCTCTGTCTGTCTCAGAGGCTGCATCCCGAATGAGCGGGAAAACTGGTGCCCTCTGGCTTTATAGTGACCGTGCCCTGTCTGGTGATTGGCTGCTGTGTTCTGTGTGTTGATTGGTCTTTCAGTGTGTCAGTCAGTGTGTGTCTATGCACCATTATATACTTGTGTGTATATTGTGACAGTCACGAATGTTTTTAATTTGCTGTGACGTTGTTGAAGTTGCTGTTGATGTTGTCTAACTGGTTAGCGATCTTGTCGGTGTTCTAAATGATCTTTTCTACATTTCCAACTCTAGTGCGTGTTGAATACGGACTCTGTTCCTTCTCATTTGCTCACCGGTTTCAGCCTGGATGATGGATGACCTTGGAGTCGTAGCTTCACCAACAATGTTTGCTGGGTTGCAGCTTTTCATGATTGGATCCTGTATGTGTACAGTTTGTCCGTTCACCAATTCGAGCATGGCTTGTTGAAGTGTTAACGTTCTTCAACTTGCAAACAGTGGGTTGTTGTCTTACTTCCTTCTGGTCACTTGGACGGAGTACCTTCCTTCACAGAGTGTTTTTATACTTTCTTTTATTCAAGACCTCTGCAAGAAACGTTGGGCACGTTTCAGCAGACTTGCGTTAAAGTCCACTTTAGTTCTTAAAGTTTTGGAACTTGCCATTGAGAGCGGTTCGGGTGAATCGCAAAATGGCTCGCGCCTGGCGCGAATCTCGGTTTTGCCTTCCGAATTGCGTCCGAGATCTCTGATAAACCGATACTGCTGTTTTGTTGGTTGTGTTATGGGGCCATCCTTGGATCACATGCTAAGAAAGCATCTGTGACTCTTCATCTTTACTAGTCTCATCTCTAATTTAACTTGCTTTCAGTGGTGTTACATTCATTAGGTGGTGAATCCCTATACTTAGATTTGCTAACTCACGTTTCTCCGGTGGCAATAACTGAGATAGAGTATCTGTCAGTACCATTTCTCTTCCTGGCTTGTATGTCAGAGTGAAATCATAATGCTGAAGTCTCAAACGTCACCTCTGTCAACATGCTGATGCTCTACTGAGATTTTTCCTGTGGATCTGCTCTAGTGGATGATGATCCCTCGCCACTCTGAACTTTCTGTATTGGAAGTACGAACATTCACACATGAGTGTCAAGAGTTCTCTTCCTATGTGGGCATATCTGGTCCCAGCTGACTTTGTGGCTTTTGATGTGAATCCTATCAATTTTCCATCTTTTACCAGGACCACTCCCAGTCCTTTGAATTGGATTTTGTTTATTGTCACGTGTACCAAGGTACAGTGAAAAGTACCCATTTTCCGATGCGGCGTGCCACCGCCGGCAGCGGATTTCTCTGTTCCTGCAGCCGGCCAATGAGGTTTCCCACTGGAGATCTTTTTATACTTCTGGGGCAGCAAAGTCCAAAGTGAGCTGATCTGTCAGACTTTCGCCTATGACCTTAAATTTACATTTTCTAGCTGCATTTTTCAATCTTGTTCTGAAATTGTCAACAGTCTCACCTGATTCCTGACCCAGACCTCAACATTTATATCACTAGATCTGTTATTTGACTTGGACAAGGTATGTGTGCTGAATTTTTCAAAAAGGTTTTCTGGTTTCTTGTGGTCTTCATTCACCACCCAACTAATAAACACCCATTCTCCCCTGCCTGTAAAACAATGTTGCTGCTCTTTTCTTTGATTTTGGAAAGCTGCTGGACTCCAGTCTGCACTTTTGTTTAAACTTCTCAAATGCCTCAATTACATATTCAGCCTCCCAATTCACCCTGGGCTGCAGCTTCATGTTGATTGCTGCATCAGTGGCCATTTCATTTTCACATGATTCATTCAGTTTTTATCTCTCACTCTCTCTGGCACTAATTTGGGTTGATTTTCCAACTGTTATAACTCCCACGAGGACCACAGGGAAACCATTATTGATCTCCCCGTAAGATTCGTGGAATATGAACTTCCCAGATCAGGGGCAGAGACCACCCAGCTGGAACTCGTTATAAACGAACATAAAAGCCAGCCCAAAGAAGGGCCTGGTGTGTTAGTTCTCCCAGCAAGGATTGCTGGGAGCGAGATGCTGTCTTGAGCAGAACTTTATATACAGTTAAATAAATATCTGTACTCTGCTGGCTTCTTCAAGTTACTAAACCAACCTAATTAAGCATTAAATTAATTTAAAATGTTTGGGTTTCTACACACAGACAGCCTGCTGTCACCATGGTAAATCTCCTGGTTCCCATAAGTTCTCATTATTACACTTTCGACTCAAAACGCTGGAGCTTCATCCAGAATATTTCTTACAGCTCTCCTGGTGGTTAGTGTACTGATACATCGTTATAACTCGTTATAACATCGAGCAGCACGGTAGCATGGTGGTTAGCATAAATGCTTCACAGCTCCAGGGTCCCAGGTTCGATTCCCGGCTTGGGTCACTGTCTGTGCGGAGTCTGCACGTCCTCCCCGTGTGTGCGTGGGTTTCCTCCGGGTGCTCCGGTTTCCTCCCACAGTCCAAAGATGTGCGGGTTAGGTGGATTGGCCATGCTAAATTGCCCGTAGTGTCCTAAAAAGTAAGGTTAAGGGGGGGGTTGTTGGGGGTATAGGGTGGATACGTGGGTTTGAGTAGGGTGGTCATGGCTCGGCACAACATCGAGGGCCGAAGGGCCTGTTCTGTGCTGTACTGTTCTATGTTCTATGTTACTTAGCATATGACTGTGGTGCGGCAGCGAATATGGCACCCTGGGATATTGACTGGCATTAGTTCCTAACTCTTAAGTAATAATACAACATGGGCAGCATGGTAGCACAATTGGATAGCACTGTGGCTTCACAGCGCCAGGGTCCCAAGTTCGAATCCTCGCTGGATCACTGTCTGTGCAGAGTCTGCATGTTCTCCCCGTGTCTGTGTGGGTTTCCTCCGGGTGCTCCGGTTTCCTCCCACAGTCCAAAGACGTGCACGTTAGGTGGATTGGCCATGATAAATTGCCCTTAGTGTCCAAAAAGGTTAAGAGCGGATATTGGGTTATGGGGATAGGGTGGAAGTGAGGGCTTAAGTGGGTCGGTGCAAACTCGATGGACCAAATGGCCTCCTTCTGCACTGTATGTTCTAGGTTCTGGAACATGTTCTATCCACATTGCTGGTGGTGTCAGAGTGGTAAGGTTCCTGACCCTGTTTTCAAGCTATCGCTGCCCCATTAATGGCAGCTGAGGACAGTTAAAATTGACCCCACACAGTCACACGATGGCCCAAGCTCCCATTACATAAGACTTTTATAGTGGAAACTATAAAATAAATTTATCTGGATTATAATGAAAATGATTAATACATGGTGCCAGGCACAACTCAGCCAACATTGCAATCACATCAGAATGACCTTCCCCAAGTACGAACAACAATGTTTTCATGTGTTAACCCTCGCTCATTCAGACTGACTGAAAATGGTAATCACATAATTCCCTGAAGCATTGTCTAACAGTCACAGAATTGGATTTGTGCATGCTAATTATATATTAGCTCACATTATAGGATTCTAAAATAGATACGCATACTCACACTATTATTTGTCTCTTTCCAGATACGGGCTTTAGCTGAAAACCTGAGGATTTGTGTTTTTAAAAACATTATGAGGTAGGAGAAAGTTAATCTGCAGCTGGACAGAACTGAAATGTAGTATTAGAGGTCAGGACGGTGCATTCCAAAGAAAATGATCACTTTACATGCAGGAATGCAAATAGTTTGGGTTGGTTGTGCACGTTGAATTGTTGGTTGATTTATGATCTGTTCCATTATGGTCCTCGCTACTCCATGGGTCTCACATCCAGTTATCTAGCAGCCATTTTCTGAATGCAGCTTTGAGACAGCAGGAACAGCAGAGCAAAAGAAGAAGATCATTACTCATTGACATGATATTAATTACAAAGCCTTGTCGGATTCTGTGGCTACCTGATTTATGTTATTAGACCAGGTGCGACTTTGAGCTGAGAAAAGGTGAGTAATAATGAGGTCAATGGCATTTTTAACTTTTATGTAAGCCTGTAGTTGATGTCATCAATTATTTTGTTACTTTCGAATACATAATTAGATGTTTATTCTGCAATATTGTAGCTGATATTCAGTTGGATATCAAATCAATGCAACGTACAACATTTAAATATTTCCACTCGATGTTTAGAGCATTAGTTTTAGAATTTTGCAGATTTCTGTCATAAGGGTGCCCGCGGCCCTGTAAATCACTGTGTGACCTGTTATGCACACTAGTCCTGAAATTCCTTCAGATCATTTGTCGTGATGTTGTACTGCTGAGTCAGGACTTCCCACCATTGCTCTTCAATACTGACCTCATCATAATGTCCAGGGACAGCTCACTAACCTAGCTGTTGGTGTTTCATTAACATACATGAGGTTGAGGGGCGACCTGATAGAGGTCGACAAAATGATGAGGGGCATAGACAGAGTGGATAGTCAGAGGCTTTTTCCCAGGGTAGAGGGGTCAATTACTAGGGGGCATAGGGTTAGGTGCGAGGGGCAAAGTTTAGAGGCGATGTACGAGGCAATTTTTTATACAGAGGGTAGTGGGTGCCTGGAACCCGTTGCCGGAGGAGGTGGTGGAAGCAGGGACGATAGTGATGTTTAAGGGGCCAGCAGAGCGAGTTCAATTCCCGCACCAGCCTCCCCGGACAGGCGCCGGAATGTGGCGACTAGGGGCTTTTCACAGTAACTTCATTGAAGCCGACTTGTGACAGACAATAAGCGATTATTATTATTGACAAATACATGAATAGGATGGGAATAGAGGGATATTGTCCCCGGAAATGTCGAAGGTTTTAGTTTAGATGGGCAGCATGGCCGGCGCAGGCTTGGAGGGCCGAAGGGCCTGTTCCTGTGCTGTACTTTTCTTTGTTCTTTGTTCTTAATCCTCCCATTGTACATGCAAACAATATGATGGTGGAGGGCCGAGGGAGACTTGGAAATTTGGCCCCAGATTTTGGCTGCCAAGGTGGGTCTGCCTTTCCAGACCCACCTCAATGGAAAGGGCCTTGAATGGCAGGATCTTGGCTCCAAGAGATTGAGTGAGCCACGGAGTTGGGATTGCCACGTCCGGAAGCGGAGCAACCAAGGTGACAGCTGAGTGTCGAGACCCTCCTTGGTTCTCTTGGACTTTGTCCCAAGGTGGCATGGTGACACACTGGTTAGCACTTTTGCCCCACAGCACCAGGGATCCCGCTTTGATTCCTATCTTGGGTCTGTGCGGAGTTTGTACATTTTCCTTGAGTCTGCGTGGGTTTCCTCCGGCTGTTCCGGTTACCTCTCAGTCCAAAGATGTGTAGATTAGGTGGATTGGCTGTGTTAAATTGCCCCTAGGTGGGGTTACAGGGATAGGGTGATTGGGCCGAGCAGAGTGTTCTTTCAGAGGGTCAGTGCAGACTCGATGGGTCGAATGGACTCCTGCACTGTAGGGATGAAATGAAATGAAAATGAAAATCGCTTATTGTCACGAGTAGGCTTCAATGAAGTTACTGTGAAAAGCCCCTAGTCGCCACATTCCGGCGCCTGTCCGGGGAGGCTGATACGGGAATCGAACCGTGCTGCTGGCCTGCTTGGTCTGCTTTAAAAGCCAGTGATTTAGCCCAGTGAGCTAAATCAGCCCCTATGGATTCTATGGATTCTATGAAATGGCAACATTTAACACCTGTTAGCCTTCACCAAAAGGTACACAAAGTACCTCTGCCAACGGCACCAGCGTTGCCAGGAAAGTTTTGTAAAGGGGAATTAATAGAAATTATTATTTTGAATAACTGCCCCAAAATTCCACCTGACATTTTATTTCTCCAATCACAAGCGAGCTTATGAGACAGGGTCCGGATTTCTGCAACCAAGGCGGGCAGCTCGAGTCAGTAATTTCCAGAGTTGTTGGGCTGGATTCCCCGGTTGCCAACAGCGAAATTGCGTTTGGCGAATGGCTGGAGAATCCGAATTCCCAATGAAATTGGGTCGGCGCCGCTTTTGCGATGCTCCGCCCCTGACCGGCCGAGTTCCCGACGGCGTGGGACAAGGGGGAGGGCCAATCCGCGGGCAGGCGGGGACATTATTTGGGGCTGGGGGCGAGCCGGCCAGAGGGGAACTATTTTGCGGGCCGGGTCCATGAGCAGCTCTGCCATGAAGCATGGTGGGCCACTGCCATGCGCATGCGCAGCCATGTACGCGGTAATTCTCCAGGGCTTATTGGCAGCTGGAGCAGGATGTTCTACGCTGCCGTCCTGCCAGCCCCAAGCTAAAAGGGGAATCGGTGGCCGTTTTGCGCCAGTTTTCCTGGTGTAAAATGCCACCGTTCCCACGCCAGCGTGGGGACATAGCTCCAGAATCGGAGAATCCAGCCCGTTATATCTGCCTCAGTGGAAAGGTCCCCAAATAGCTCAATTTTTACTCTAAGAGGTTTGGGCACAGGATGGGGTTGGCTCCACTGTCCTCCTGATATAGATTCAAGGTGGGTACAGAGGTGGCCAAGTTCTGAAGTGGTTGGTAAAAAGACCCAACTTGGTTCTCTGGGACTTTGTCCCATTTGTTTGGTTACATTTTAGGCCCTATAGCCCTCACCCCCCCCCCCCCTCCCCCACATCCCATCATCTCCATACCCATTCCCCATGCCACATCTATACATCAATGCCAATCCAAGCCCCCATTCAAGCTCCCATTCTCCCCCAGTGGTCCTCTCACACCCACATGCCAAGTCATGACTCTTCCATGACCATTCACACAGGATAGACTCTGAATAGAATCAATTAACACTTTCATAATAATGGCATGTGTGAAACTGGTTAGAAAAAAGCATCTATCCATATTTTTTTTTTAAAAAGAACTAGCGTTTTGACAACCTTATAAAAGTATCAACCAAACTGACCATTGAAGTATCAATCATAGAGCACAGCACACCTCTTAATCTTGTGCCTTGAGAGTTCTCAACATTGACTCTAGACTCCAAGAATCGTATGGCATCAGGTCAAACATGGGCAAGGAAACCGCCTGCTAATTCTAAGCTAGTGCCTTCTATTGTCATATAGCCTCCACCCCCACTCCCCCAAAACCTTCCCATCTCACCTCAGCTGAAGATTCAGTACTGCTACATGATCAACTCAGCTTGGAGGAAGCACTGAGGGTGGAAAGGGCATATAATGTGTTTTCGGTGGGGGACTTCGATGTCCATCACCAATAGTAGCTCAGTAGCATCACTACTGACTGAACTGGCCTAGTCTTAAAGGACGTAGGTGCTAGACTGGGTCTGCGGCAGGTGGCGAAAGAACTAATAAAAGGGAAAGCATTCTTCACTGCTTCCTCATGAATCGACCTGTCACAGATGCATCTGTTCATGATAGGATTGACCACCACAGCATCCTTGTGGAGACAGGTCCTGGCTTTGCATTGAGGATTACCTCCATTTTGTGTGCACTACAAATGAGAAGATTTTGAATAGATCTAGAAACTTAAAACTGGGCATCCATGAGGTCATCAGCTTCAGCACAATTGTATACAACCACATCTGTAATCTCATGGCCTGATATATTCCTCACACTACCATTATCGTCACGCCAGGGGATCAACTCTTGTTCAATGATGTGTGCAGGAGAGCATGCCAGGAGCAACAGCGGGTATACCTAAAGATTAGGTGTAAAACTGGTGAGGCTACAATTCAGGACAACTTGCAAGCCAAACAGCAGAAGCAACATGCGATAGGCAGAGATAAGTGTTCCCACAACCAACAGTTCAAAACTAAGCTTTGCAGTCCTGCCATATGCAGTTATGAATTATGGTTGACAATTAAACAACTAACTGGAGGAGGGGGCTCCACAAATATCTCCATCTTCAATGATGGGGAAGCCGGCACATCAGTGCAACAAATAAAAACCCATCTCAGCCTCCTTCTGAGGTCCCAGCATCACAGATGCAAGTCTTCAGCAAATTTGATTCACTTCATGTGGTATCAAGAAACAACTGAAGGCACTGACATGACAAAGGCTAATGGCCCTGACAACATTCTGGTAATAGTACTGGTAATAGTGGCTACACCACTTACCCAGCAATGTGGTGAATTTCCCAGGCATGCCCTGTTCACAATAAGCAGAGCAAATCCAACCTGGACAATTACTGCCCCATCAGTCTATTCTTGATCATTGGCAAAGTGATGGAAGGGATCGTTAACAGTGCTACAAAGCAGCTCTTACTCATCAATACCCTGCTCATGGACACTCAGTTTGGGTTCCACTTGGGCCACTTAGCTTCTGACATCATTATACACCTTGGCACAAACATGGACAAAAGAGCCAAACTCAGGAGATGAGTGAGTGACTGCCCTTGAAATCACTGCAGCATTCGTCTAAATGTTGCATCAAGAAATCCTCGCAAAACTGGAGTCAATGGGAATCAGGGGAAAGCTCTCATGCCTAGCACAAAAGAAGATGGTTGTGGTTGTTTGAGGTCAATTATCTCAGCCCCAGAGGGGGTTCTCAGGGTAGTGTCGTCGCCCCAACCATCTTCAGCTGCTTCAGCATGACATTCCCTCCATCAAAGGCCATAAGGAGGGATATTCGCTGATGGTTGCACAATGTACAGCACCATTCCCAACTCCTCAGGTACTGAAGCGGTCAGTGCCCATATGCAGCAAGGCCTGGAAGGCATTCAGGCTTCGGTTAATTAGTGCCAAGTAACAATCTTGCCAAACAAGTGCCAGGCAATGATCATCTCCAACAAGAGAGAATCTAACCTTCTCGCCTTGACATTCAATGGCATTACCATCCTGAATTGGCATCAATGAGGTACGTAGGACAAGCACATAGCAAGATTTACACTCTGCTGAAGGAGCTTGCTGTGGCACAAGAATGGAGATCATGAAACTTAATCATCTTTTTTTAATTGACACAAGTAGGCTTACATTAACACTACATTGAAGTTACTGTGAAAAGCCCCTAGTCGCCACATTCCGGCGCCTGTTTGGGTACATAGAGGGAGAATTCAGAATTCTCAGCAGGTACGGGAATTGAACCCGCACTGCTGGCCTTGTTCTGCATTACAAACCAGCTGCCTAGCCCGCTGAGCTAAACCAGCCCTCTAAATATTTTGGTTATATAGATAAACTGTAGTTATAGGGGAATAACTTCAAGAACCTCTTGAAGTTATTCCAAAAATGGTTTACCATTGACTCTGACTGGAGCCTCCTCTGTCCTATTATGACTGAATGATTCACATAAGGTTGGGAGTTAGCAGAAGAGCGGCCTGACGCAACTCTACTGGTAATACCATTGCAAAGAAAAATCTATGGTAGCCCTTCTTAAAAATGTGGATTACAGAAGATCTGCCTGTACGCTTCACGTGGTCGAGCTACCATTTTTAAGGCAGATGTTCAAAGAAAAATAACTCAAGGGATGGGAGGAAACTGATGCGATATATTTTCCTAATACTGCCTGTCACTGAGAGATGAAGTGCACGTTTTCTTTGTACCTTCTTCTGATAAATCACTCCGACTGAGTGACCCATATTGTTGGATGTACAATGATTTTATGAATTTCTTTAAAATATTCAGTTTTCCACTGGTACCCCAGCCTTCTCCAAAGATGCTAATTCATGCTTTGTCCTTCCCTGGCCTTACATAAGGTTGATCAGTGAGATGAGATACATTGCCCTTTGCCTAAATGACTATGTCCCACCCTCAGCAGTGATTGTTGACTGTCTGTATAATTATGTTGGGGGAAAGAGAGCTACATTACACCTAAGACTGATCTTGTCCCCCCTGGGATCCACATCTATTTCTGACAGAATCACTGGATAGCAATCAGAAGTATAAACATTAGATGTACTATACAACAACACCTTTCATTTATAAAGCATCTTCAATTTAATTAAACGTCCCAATGTGCTTCACAGGAGTGATATAAAGTAAAATATGACACAAAGCCTTTTAAGAAGATATTAGGACGCATGATCCAATGCTTACTGAATTGGTTAGTTGTGGCATCTTAAGAGTAGGAAAGGGAAGTAGAGAAGTAGAGAGGCAGATATGTACGATGTGAATTCCAGATCTTAGGCCTTTGGCAGCTGAAGGCATCACCGTTAATAGTGGAGCATTTCAAATCAGGATGCTCCAGAGGCTGGATTTAGTGGAGTGCAGATATCTCGGAGCTTGTGGGATTCGAGCAGATGACACAAATAGGGAGGGTGAGGCTAGGGTGTGGTTTGAAAACAAGTATGAGAATTTTAGAAATGAGGCATTGCTTAATTGGGAGTCTGTAATGTTTCCCTCTCACCAGTTAGTACATAACAACTGCAAAGTGTATTAACATACAATCACAATGCAGAACTGATACAGAAGCCTAGACTTGCCAGGGCGATGCCCCACCCTGGTCCCTGATTGATTATCCGGGTCACGTAACCTCTTGGGAGATTGCCCCTGAAAAAGGACAAACACCACAGAGTGGGTGTAGGTCAGCGAGCACAGGGGTGATGGGTGACTTGGCGTGCGTAAGGATATGTAGAGCAGAGTATTATATACCCTCAAATTTACTGAAGCAAGAATCAAGAATGCAGGAGTTGCACTTCAGTGCTGAACTAATTTGTGAAAGAATCTAAAGCCTATCAATCTCAATCTATAGCATATCAAAACTTAACCCAATTTGGATGCATGGGTAGAAATTGCTAACAGCCTATTTGTCATAAATAGCAGCATGGTTATTTTAGTGGCCATTTAATTTTTGGTATAATTACTGTATGAGTGTATTTTGATAATTGAAGTAAAGAGGTTGAAATGAATTACTGGAAAATGCCAAGAACAGTGATCACAGAACAGATAATTTTAGGGTGTTACATTCTGTATCTTTTGTGCATAATGTCACGGAGCGGGGCTGCAGTTAAAGCCTTCAAATTAGCCCACAAACTAGTCTTCCTCCACCTGTACCCATTCTGCTTCTTCCTCTCCTTACTATTGCTGAATCTTCTCTATATTCTCCGCTAACAATAATAATAATACAAAAGATTGGGGAGCGCCTGCCCTCTCACCCGCCAATTCCTTTGTAAGAACACCTGTCAAATTCGTGGCATTTTACCAGCCCATATAAATTCCAAAATTATTATATTATTATATGAATGGCTTCGGTAGGAATATCGGGAGGGACTGAAACACAAATGAAAACCATTAACTAAAGTCACATAAATGGAAATTTCATTCAGATTCACTGGTATGGCATAAGGCAGGACATAAGAATATCGCATACCCGATAACAAATCTATCAGAACACTTCCGATAGTCAAAAGTGCAGTATCTGAAGCTACCTCATTGAACAGAACCTAAAGCTAATAAAATGGAGACAATGTTTTCTGACAACCTGTGCTACCAGTGGGGCCTTATTTGCAGAGGTCAGCTTATTGGAAATTCACAGATGCACTGCTCGTGATTTTCCATTTATTGATTTCAATATGTTGAGAAGCGCAAACAGTGCACTTGCAATTTTCCAATTAGCTGCCTGCTGCATTTGTGACCCCAGTGTCACACGGGGGTCTCAGAAAAATTTGCCTTGTGTTTATTTAACATTGATAGTTCTACATAGTTAAAAAAGATCAGCAGTTAACTTAATCAGTTATTAATTGAGTAGAAAACGCTCTGTCACTGTTCGAAGGACGACTTCAGGCTGAGAATTATTGTAAGTCAGGGTTAACCTCTGAAAAGCCAAAAATGGTACTCATTGGTATCTAATAGACTCATTGGTAAATGCTAAAGAGTTTAGATTGGCAATATACCTCAGCTTAGCAAAGGAGATGGGTTAGTTATGAAACAACATGGCCCTTATTGGGCAGCATGGTAGCACAGTGGTTAGCACAATTGCTTTAAAGCTCCAGTTCGATTCCCAGCTTGGGTCACTGTCTGTGCGGAGTCTCCACGTTCTCCCCGTGTCTGCGTGGGGTCCCTCCGGATGCCCCGGTTTTCTCCCACAGTCCAAAGATGTGCAGGTTAGGTGGATTGGCCATGCTAAATTGCCCTTGGAGCCCAAAAAGGTTAGGTGGGGTTACTAGGTTATGGGGATAGGTAGAAGTATGGTCTTAAATGGGCTGCTCTTTCCAAGAGCCGGTGCAGATTCATGGGCCGAATGGCCTCCTTCTGTCCTGTAAATTCTATGATTCTATGATTAACTTCCTTGGATTGGCAATCAATGATGGATTGCTACTCCATCCAGCTTACTTACGCTTGAATTGTCATGCACCGGTCTCGCCCAGTTTTCCTGACTCAGGCCGGGTGTGACTGAAGAAGCGAAGAGTGCCCATGGCTCCAGAAGTGAGGTGCAAAATGAGCGGAGCGAAGGAAGACATGCCCCTATTTTATGCTGCTGAGACCTTAAAGGTCCCACTGATAGGGAGAAGGTAAGTTTCTCAGGAAAGATACCCTCTTCAAATTTGAAGCCAAACTCCTCCATGTTCCCAGACATTGGCTAGTGGCTATCAGGCAGGCCAGCCAATGCCATCAGCAAACCGTCATGCTTGTGCATCAGTACCCTGCCAGCAAGGTTCTCATCTGAGTTTTCTACAGCGGAGCTATGGTGACCAGGCAACTGGTCTCCATACTCTACTGCACATCCCCTGCACAGCCATTACTCCTGCTCTGACTGCAGGCCATTTGTCCCTGGATGACTCAACATGTGTTGATCCTAACTCAATGCTATCCTTCAAGTTCTTTGGTGGCTGTTCTTTGGTGGCTGAAAGCAGGTTCCCAGAAGCAGAAGGTTAATGTGAGAGAAAAGGAATGTGGGGGAAAGAAGACCTCCATGGTCACACCGTCAGACACTTGGTCATACTGCCAGATAGCAGGTTGAGAGTATTCCAGGTGGTGAAGAGGTATACGGCAGAGACATGGCCAGGGAACAATATTAACAATGAGGTTGGGTGCCAGTGACCTCATCACAGCTAGCTCTATCAAGTTGAGAACTATCACCTTAATGGGGCTCAGCAAATGCAGTTGTCTTTGTCCCCTTGTCAGTTCTGTTCTGCTCCCTTTGATTGTGAGCCACCTCGTGTGTTGCAAGAGACAAGTGATTGTGTCGCATTGTGTTTGAGTGATGTGCCTCCGATGGATGGATAGCTGGAGGCATATGCAGCCAGCAAGAAGTGGGTGTGGAGCTGGCAGCATTTGGTAAGCGGATGAAGGAGAAGTGGAGCAACTGGATGCTGGGTATGAGTCCTAAACACCAAGGATTGGTGTTCCTGAATGAGTAATGTGGGTGCGGTGCATTAAGCCAGAGTTTTTCAAACTAGGGTCACGATCCATGGGTGGGTCGTGGGTGTGTGTTGGGAGGGTCATGGAGTGATCAGCAGCGGCTTTCCTGATCACGGGAAAAAGTGCCCAACGGCTGCGACTGGCTTTTAAGAATGCTGGCTGTGGACAGTACCCGATTGGCTGCGGCGTTCGAGGGGGTGGGGCGGTGCAAGGTTATGTGCTGGTCACGGCGCCCGGGGGGGGGGGGGGGGGGGGGGGGGGGGGGGAGAATAGTGGTTCATGGGCGGCTAGGTGGGCGTGCAATGCCAATGGTGGTGATTCCAGCTTGGAGCTCTGCTCTAGGGGCTTGCCCTCTGCGCACTCCTCTGCTCGTCCTGCCACTAATCGGCAGTATGTGACCTGCGGTTCCATCGTCAAGCTGCTCAATGGCTGGCACAACGTCTGCTTGCACTCCCACAAAGTGAATTACGGGTCGAGAAATGGTCAGCTGTCTGTGACTGGGGCATGCATCTGACAACAGTAACAGCTACTGGACAGTGATAGGGAAGCCAGGCCATGTTTGTCTGTGAGGAATACCGATCAAATAAGGCCAGTCAATATGGCTGACACATGTCAACACTGGAAGAAACCTACACTGTCATTAGGGCAGCTCGGTAGCATAGTGGTTAGCATAAATGCTTCACAGCTCCAGGGTCCCAGGTTCGATTCCCGGCTGGGTCACTGTCTGTGCGGAGTCTGCACGTCCTCCCCGTGTGTGCGTGGGTTTCCTCCGGGTGCTCCGGTTTCCTCCCACAGTCCAAAGATGTGCGGGTTAGGTGGATTGGCCATGCTAAATTGCCCGTAGTGTCCTAAAAAGTAAGGTTTGGGGGGGGTTGGGTTACGGGTATAGGGTGGATACGTGGGTTTGAGTAGGGTGATCATTGCTCGGCACAACATCGAGGGCCGAAGGGCCTGTTCTGTGCTGTACTTTTTTTTAATATAAATTTAGAGTACCCAATTATTTTTTTCCAATTAAGGGGCAATTTAGCGTGGCCAATCCACCTACCCTGCACATCTTTGGGCTGTGGGGGTGAAACCCACACAGACACGGGGAGAATGTGCAAACTCCACACGGACAGTGACCCAGGGCCGGGATTCGAACCCAGGTCCTCAGCGCCGTAGGCAGCAATGCTAACCACTGTGCCACCGTGCTGCCCTGTTCTGTGCTGTACTGTTCTATGTTCATCACTTTGTGTCACTACTCTCTCGAAACCAGGAAGTAAGTGCTTTTTGTGAGAATGAAGAAGGAGATGACTTGGATGTTTGGATAGGTCAATGCAGCGGAACCAATAAGAAATATTGTGACATTGTGTGTTTTTGACAAGTTACTTCATCTCCTCTAAAGTCAAAGTTTGTAAAGTAAAAACAAGGTTTTACTTTTTTCTACACTTGTTTAAATTTCCAAAGAAATGGGAATATATTTAAAATAAAGGTTGTGTGTTAATGTAAGGGTGGGCATGTTCAACTGAAATTCCTTTAATTTTCAATAGTAAAAAGTCATAAACTTGGAAAAATCACGTGTTGGAAAGGTTTCAAAGTTAAAAAAATGAATACCATCTGCGGCCGGCCTTGAAATATGAACAATTTTTGCCTGGATTCTCCATCTCGCCACGCCAGATTTCTGGTTCAGCACGTCGGTGGGATGCTCCATTTTACTGGCTGGTCAATGGCATTGTGGGACAGCCCCGTCGGGAAACCCCCAGGATGCTGGCACAATGAAGTACCCCGCCAGCGGAGAATCCAGCCCGGAGTCTTTCCGCCAGAGGCAGCGGCAGAGATACACGTGGACTGCGCCATCAGGAACTTGGCCCGTCAGAGGCAGAGAATCGCTGGTGGGCCTACTAATGATGTGCGAAAGGTGGTGCACTATGCAGGGCGTGCATCACATTGACGCCATTTTTAAGGAGGCGGGGCATCGCAATTCTGTGTCAAACCGGCACCTGCTGCGATTTCGGCACGGGAGCTATTCCCCGCCCAATTGCAAGCCCGGATTTCGGCGTCGGCTGACAGAAAATCCCACCCCATGTGTGTTATATGCAGGGAAGTACTGACAAATGAAAGTTTAAAACCCTCAAAACTTCAAAGGTATTTGAAGACTAAGCATGGTGAGTTCAAGGACAAACCTCTTGATTTTTTTTCAAAGGATGCAGCGAGAACTGAAATCATCAGTTGAATTCCTTAGCAGTAAATGTAATATTGAATTACAAAGCAATGAGATTGTGAGGGCCAAGCAGGCTCACCTATCCCATTAAAGGTAAACAATAATGATCTGTCGGGAAGGCCAACCAGCATTGGTCACGAAGATCGGCCGGCATAGGACCCGAAGATTGGCCGGTTGGTAAAACTGGGTTCCGGGGAAAGAAAGTTTGAAAAACATTGCATTAAGTGGTGTGAGAGCCTGTTGGTCTGGTGTGTAGGAGATGTCATGTGAAGATGCATTTGCTGACATTGACCAATCCCACGAAATCATTAGAGTTTTTGTGGCACTTTTGCCAGACCCTTGGGTTCAGACTTTGGGAATTGACCTCCCAGGCTATTTCTTCACACTCCCTTCTGAAGATTGCCCTTGAGTGCCACCTGGCTACCTTCAGAACCATGGCATCACTCCTCCTTCCCATCTCTAGCAGTAATATATCCAATGTCGCAGCCATCACTCTGGAACTGTCCTGGTGTTCATATTGCAATCATTTACATTGCAACAATATGCTTGGGTAGTTTCATGTTAAGATAAAGCCTAAGTTTACAAAGAGCAGTCTAGCTGCCCCATTGAATTAATAAGCAATGTTACCAGTAGCTCTGCAGCGTGCAAAAGCCACAGGAAACCTGGAGGAGTAGACAGTTGTGCCAAAATCAGTAGGACCAATTCTACAAACATGAAAATGACAGATAGATGATCGTTGGTTGGTGCCCACCTTGAGCTGCTCAGGTATGGACAGGTAACGCCTGCATCAAAAACCAGGGACAAGGCAAGCTACAGCCTTTTGTAAGCCTGGTATTTACATATGGGGCTGGATTCTCCGCCCAGCCGCACCACATTTCTGCCCTGACCCGCCAGCGGGGTGCTCCGTTACGCTGGCCAGTCAATGGGGTTTCCCATTGTGGGGCAGCCCCACGTCGTCTGGAAACCCCGAGCGCCGGCAAAACGGAGAATCACAGCGGCGGAGAATCCCGCCAATGATCTGCCATTTGATGATTTCCTTCACTTCACTGAGTCTGTTTCCTGACTTGGTGCAGTGAAATTAAATTAAGCCTCGCAGCCACCGTTTGTCATACTGCAGCACACACTATGTTGTTTGGGGGAATTCCAGTGGCCCCAGAGATAGGAGTCTCTCTCATTTGCATTACATCTTCCAGCGCTTTGTTAAAATTACATTTTCTACAATTGTGAATGTTTCAACTAATTATTGAGCATACACTTTAATTTTGATGGGTCAGTTTATGACAAATTACTGTATAAATTAGTCTGCAAAAACTTATGAAGGACATTGTATTGACAGTGAACATTCCGGTTCCATCTAGAACATTTCCATGCTTTGATTTCGCAACTGTACTTCCCAATAAATGAATGGACAAAATGTTCAAGGCTCTGTGGCTTTGTTCATCCACCATAGAACATTGCACCACCATCATTATTGTCAATTGTGTGACAAAAAATTGTGCCAAAAAATATTGAAACAATGTCTCATCCCCAATTCCTGCTGATTTGGTGAATGGGTGAAATTTGACTTTGGCATCTAGTTTGAATCATGGCAGGATCCCGCAGGCCCGTATCTTTTTCCACATAATGCTTTTGTGAAAAGGTCTTGTTCACACAGTCCATGTGATCTCTGATCACTGAACTCTCTTTGGGGATTAATTGCTATAAACTTTATAAATAATATTTAACAAATCCTGTTGCATCCCTGATGGTAAATTACATTGAGCTGCTCTAACTTCACCAGAAGCAAATCAGAATCTGCTTTACTATATGAAACAGCTGAATTTGAGCTGAGAGCTCCACTGCTACTACATTTGCCGGATGAGGACACACTGTGGGCCTCTGAAGACAGGTAAATGGGGTCAGGAGATGTCAGGGCCAAACAGGCAGGTGCCAGTGATTGGGGGGGGGGGGGGGAGACGGGGGGGGGGGGGGGGGGACGAGGGTGTGGTCACTTAGATCAGGCTGTGCAATGCCTCGGGGTGGCATGTCCACTGAAGGGACCTTCCTTTTGCCATGCACGGTGTAGCCACCGAAGTTGGCCATTCCCTAAATACAAAATGGAGGAACGCAAAGCTTACAGGTTAAAATGGACAATGTTAACACAGCACAAGCAGGCTGCACCAAGCCAATGTGTATTCTGTCTGCTGAGAGGGCAGACAGCACCGAAACGAACATTGCGCATACTAATGAGGCAATCTCCGGGATAGTTAACATAGTAATGGAACGATCCCAGGGACAATGGACACAAATAGGGAAGTGATTGCAACAGTGTATGGGAAACCAGACACCCCGGCACCAGCTGGGTCCGAAGACAAAGCACCTGAAGGCCCGCCCAGTAGCCAAGGAACAGCCTCAGTATTGGGGGGATTCAAACATATCGATTGGGAAGAGACCCAATCGATTCCCAGCAGGAAAAGGGTCCGCCCAAAAGGGCGCGAAGCCCTAGGACCTATAAAAGACAGGTCCCACACTTAGTTCGTTCTTCTTAACCAGCCCTCCTCTCTGGACCAGCATTTCGACCAGCTTTTGCCAAAGAAGAGCTTGAACGAGAGAGAGGAGAGGTTTGGGGCAGCAGCCGCCAGCAAGTAAGTCTCACAACGATTGCTACCAGAGATAGACACTCCTGACCCCTTTTTAACCCATACCAACCTGAAGTCTGCAGACCAGAGCAGAGCAAGTGGCCTTGTCCCCTGATCCGGCAGTTCCCTTGAGATAAGTATTGGTTTATTTAGCGGTAGGAATAGTTTAATCCTCTTAGCGTGTGCATGGGTAGTATTATAATTGTATTATAATAAACTCAGTTGTTGAACTTACTAATTGGTGTATGGTTTTATTGCTTTGAACTTGACCTTGAAACTTGTGGCGGTATCGTAACGATACCTGGCGACTCCAGAGCTAAGTAACGAAACAGCCAAATCGAGTGTTAAGCACACTCACCCAGAACAAGCAACAAGGGCCCAAAAAAGGAGCCAATCAACCGCATCCCACTGGGGGGGCCACTAGACTTCACTGGATGGTGTCTCCACAGTGTGCTGGATCCCCATCATGATGTCAAGATGCCCAATGGAGGTAGGGAGTGGCCCTGAATTGATCACTAAAGTGGCACATTGGCCTCTCGTCAGGCAGCCCGTCGGACAGCTTTCCCACATCTGGAAAAATGGTGTGATGGTAGGAAGGCATTGGAATGCCATTGATGCCTTCCTGTTCCACTTTGCCAGCCTTCCTGCTTCTGATGAAATTCCGACCTGTGTTATTGTTAAAGTTATGGTGGTGCAGCGACAGTAACTCTGGAAACACACGACACTCTTAATTTGTTACAAACAATGGGTATTCCTGTTTCAAATTCTTAATCATGAATATTTAACCATTTGTGAAAAAATTGTTGCGTTGCTTACAGCAGACTGGACAATTGCGAGATAATTTAAGAATCCTTGGGCGTGTGTGATGATATGATCTGCATACTCGTCTGCCATTGGGCCAGAACGTCAGCTTACCATTGGCCCTGGTCGGTCATGTGCCTCTCGACCGATTGGCCGAGAGGCTGAGTTAACCACGCCTCTATCAACGAGGTATAAATGCTCAGAAGCCTGACGATCGTTCCTTTCCACTGTAGACGATCGCCAGGCTGTGTTCTAGTTAATTAAAGCCTGACATTGGTAAATCACTCGCCTCGCGTGCAATCGATGGTGCATCAGCGTGATAATCTACACTACCGGGAATGAAAGATACATGTAAAGTGACTAAAACATCGATGTTGCTGATACAGGCGGTGTGGTGGTGTAGTGGTACTGTCACTGGGCTGTTAATGCTGCAGACTCAGGGGAGTGCCCTGAGCACCTAGGTTCAAATCCCATCACAGCAGATGGTGAAATTTGAATTCAATGAACATATAGAACTCAAAGTCTAACAATAATTATAACTCAAATAAAACATATCTGGCTTGCTGATGTCCTTTCCATCAGGTTCAGGTTGGCTTTCAAATTGCCCTTCATGCCTCTAGCAGCCGCTTGTTCCAGTCCTAATGACTACTCCTCCCCACAACTCTTTTACATTATCTTCCCCCCACCTCCCCTGTCAGCATTCCACAGGGATTGCTCCCCTCAAGACACCTTGGTCATTCCCCCATCACCCCTCACTCCTCATCCTCTTCCCACGCAATCGCAGAAGATGAAACACCTGCCCCTTCACCTCCTCACCATCCAAGATCCCAAACACTCCTTTCAGGTGAAGTCCTGTTTCACTTGCATCTCCTCTAATTTGGTCTACCGTATTCGCTGCTCCAAAGATGTGCAGGTTAGGTGGATTGGCATGCTAAATTCCCCTTAATGTCCAAAAGGTTAGGTGGGGTTACTGGGTTACAGGGATAGGTTGGAAGCATGGGCTTAAATGGGGGTGCTTTTTCCAAACGCCGGTGCAGACTCGATGGGTCAAATGGCCTCCTTCTGCACTGTAAATTCTATGATTCTATGACAATGTGGCCTCCTCTACACTGGGAGCCTAAATCCAGATTGGGTGACCGCTTTTCAGAACACTTTTGCTTAATCTGTAAACAGAGTTCCTTTTCAATTCACCTTCTTGCCCTCATGCTCACATGTCCGTCCTTGGCCTGCTGCAATGCTCCAGTGAAGCCCAACGCGAACTGGAGGAACAACATCTCATCTTCTGATTAGGCACTTTACAGCCTCTGGATTTAACATTAAGTTGAATAACTTCAGACCATGAACTCTCTCCTACAACTTGTCCTCCCCCCCACCCCCACTCCCCCGCTTTAAATCCCATTTTTGTCCCAATGCCACCCCCATCCCCCCACAGGGCCATTTGTCAATTGTTCTTAAGATCTACTTTCACAGAACATTGACCTTTATTCTGCTATTAACACATTCTTCTTTCTTACCTTTATGCCACCACCAGCACCTCTTTTAGTACTTAATGCCACTTGTCTTGTGTTCCATGACTTCATTGTCAAATCTCTCCAAGCTCCCACCTATCAGTGACTTTATACTTTGCTCCATCTATTCCACCCTTTCTTAAACTGTATAAAATCCATTACATTTCTCCCTCTGAAGAGCCATACCGATTTGAAACGTCAACACTGATTCTCCCTTCACGGATACTTCCAGCATTTTCAGTTTTTATTCCAGATTTTCAGCATCCAGAGTATTTTGTTTTTATTTGATAGACGCACAACTTCGTATTTAGTGATGCTCAGTGTTGGGGACAAAACATTTTCTCACTTTTGGATTAAAATGCCAATATCAAGCAGTCCTCTTGCTAAATTTAATGTGGTGGTAATTGTTTGCAAAGGCTTGGCAAAACTCCGGGCTGGAAATCCAGGGAAAAAAAACACCTTTCTTGATCCCTGATTTAATGCTGTGCCCATCAGGCAATTCACTGCTTTTGTGTCGGGATCTTTGAAGTCGGAGATCCTGCACCTGAGTCCTGCTGATTAATTGGAGGGCTGGCAACCTATCAATCTCTGTAGTGCCACTGACATCATGGACGGCAGTAAAACAGGTCCTGGTGAGTGGTGGTGTCATTGGTGACGGCATGAGGGGGTGTATCCATGGAATGATCCTTGCTGCTGGGAGGGAGATCTCCATAAGCTACAGGGTGCCTTCATAGAATTTACAGTGCAGAAGGAGGCCACTCGGCCCATCGAGTCTGCACCGGCTCTTGGAAAGAGCACCCTACCCGAGGTCAACACCTCCATCCTATCCCCATAACCCAGTAACCCCACCCAACACTGGCGGCAATTTTGGACATTAAGGGCAATTTATCATGGCCAATCCACCTAACCTGCACCTTATCAGGACGTCATACAGAGAGGCTAGCAACCTTTATCCCCCATGTGGAAGATGGTACATGTGACCCTGCCATTGATAAAATGCCAGAAGCAGTGAGAAGAGGGCCTTAAGTGGCCCTTAATTGCTACCTGAAGGGCCTAAATTGGTCCTTCAGCGGGAATGCCTTCTCAACGTTCCCTAATGGTAAGAAAATTGAAGGGTGTTGAAAAGGTGGCCGACACGCCGCACTGCACCCTCCCCAACTTCTCTCCTGATTCCAAAGGAATACCACCACCCCATTACCCACCCCTCACTTCCTTTCCCAACACCCCGTTCCTGCAGGATGCATGAGATTTTGCTCCCAGTATAGGTTTAGAACAGGTTAATCCCAATTAAAATAATTATTTTCCACTGCCTAAGTGTGATATTTTCGTATCACACATCGAATAGTCTCTTGACCTTGCAGATTGAGTTTACCTGTTTAATACGAACTAATGAATAGTGGGCAGATTGTAATTATATTTTGTTTTGTTTGGAAATAGATCAAACTGCCTGAACCCATTTTAATTAAAATTTCTACATTCAGCCGCAAGGCGGGACTGCCATACATCCCAAGCTAGCTCCAAATTCGGACTCTGGAGTTTAAAAGGTGGTATTTTATTCAAAGCCAAAAGCAAAATACTGCATTTGATGGAAATCTGAGATAGAAACATAAAATTCTGGAAACACTCATCAGGTCTGGCAGCATCTGTGGAGCGTGCAAGAGAATGACCATATCCGGAGTATCATCATCATCTCTCTCCATAGATACTGCCAGATCTGCTGAGTGGGGCAGCACGATGGCGCAGTGGGTTAGCCCTGTTGCCTCACTGCGCCGAGGTCCCAGGTTTGAATCCCAGCTCTGGGTCATTGGCCGTGTGGAGTTTGCACATTCTCCCCGTGTTTGCGTGGGTTTCGCCCCCACAACGCAAAGATGTGCAGGCATAGTGGATTGGCCACGCTAAATTGCCCCTTAATTGGAAAAAATGAATTGGGTACTCTAAATTTAATTTTATTAAAAAAAAGATCTGCTGACTGTTTCCAGCAAATTCCGTGTTCATTTCTAGTATTTGAACCTACTTGCCACTTACTCCACTTTTTATTCATTGATTTACATTTTCGATACTCGGGAGAATCAGGGGCGCAATTCTCCGCTCTCACGAAAATTCGGAGAATAGCGGGCGGCGTAAATTTTTACGGACACGCTGGTCCGACGCACTCCCGCTATTCTCCCCCCCCATGCCCGCCTCCCGACACGAATCGCTGCTCGCCGTAAAAAAACGGCCGATGGGCCGATTTCCAAGGCCTTTACGGCCGTTTTTACAAGCGTAAAACACACCTGCTCTGGCCGTTCGTAAAAACGGCCGTAAAGTCCCGTTCTCCGGAACCATGGCACCGCGGTGCCATGGGCCCGCGATCGGTGCCCACCGATCGCGGGCAGCGGGTACTTACCCCGCGCACTCTTTCTCCCTCCGCCGCCCCGATGGATCCATCCGCGGGGCTTCTGCGGGGCATAATGGTCCACGCATGTGCGGGTTTCACGCACAAGCGCGATGACGTCATCCGCGCATACGCGGGTTGGAGTCGTCCAATCCGCGCATGCGCGGCTGATGTCATCTGACGCGTCAGCCGTCGCTAACTCTGGCTAGCGGGCTTAACGAAATTTGTTAAGCACGCGATGCTGGAGTTCACGGCTGCGCGATACTAGCCCCGACCGGGAAGCTGAATTGGTTCCCGGTCGAGGGGGGGGCGGAGGCTGGCGTCAAACGCGCCCGTTTTTGACGCCAGCTTCCCGAGTTTTCGTGACTCGGGAGAATCGCGCCCCAGATGTTCAGGGCTAAAATCGAAAGAATTTTAGTTTCTTAAAGGTTCCATCATGTTCGATATCCTAGGCCTTTATTTAAGGAGTGACATATTTGCATTGGAGGCAATCCAGCAAAGTTTCGCCATCTGATTTCTGGGATGTAGGAAGTGTTATAAGGAAAGTTGAGCTGGCTAGAACTGTATTGGAGCGGGCAGGGGGTCGTCATTCAGGGCTGGGGGCAATTTGTGTGGGCCATCCGGGGCGTGCGAGCGGCCGGTGCAGGGCACTATTTTGCCGGTCCAGGCCCGCTGGAGGCCACTGCCGTGTGCATGTGCGGCCTCTAACCCAGAGGTGCTGGGGGCTGTATCGGCAGCTAGAGCTGCAAGCTCTACGGCCTTTTGACGCCAGTTTTCCTGGTAAAAGACCACAGTATTCACGATGGTGTGGGGGCTTAGTCCCAAAAACGGAGAAACCAGCCCATGGGATTCTGAGGGGGGCTTGACAGGGTAGAAGCTGAGAGGATGCTTACGCTCGTGGGGAAATCTCGAAATAAAAGGGAAAAGTTCCAGAAGTAGAAAGTAACTAGGGGGAATTTCTTCTTTCAGAGGGTCATTAACTGGGCAGCACGGTAGCACAATGGTTAGCACTGCTGCCTCACAGCACCAGGGATCCTGGTTCAATTCCACCCTTGGGTGACTGCCTGTGTAGTGTTTGCACATTTTCCCCATGTCTGCATGGGTTTCCTCCAGATGCTCCGGTTTCCTTCCACAGTCCAAAGATGTGGGGGTTAGGTGGATTGACCATGCTAAACTGCCCCTTAGTGTCCAGGGCTGTGTAGGTTAGCTGAGGTTATGGGGTATGGTGGGGGAATCGACCTAGGTAGGGCGCTCTTTCAGAGGGTTGGTGCAGACCCAATGGGCCGAATGGCCTCCTTCTACATTGTAGGATTTCTAATCTTTGAACTTCTGTACCCAGAAAACAGTGGAAGCTGGGTTTTTGAATATATTCAAGGCTGATTGAAACAGAGCTTTGATCTATAAGGGAGTTAAGGGTTGTGGGGAGCAGGCGGGAAAGTGACATTGATGCTGCGGACAGGTCAGCCATGATCTTATTGATGGCAGAGCAGGCTCAAGGGGATGGATAGCCTACTCTGCTCTTACTTATTTTCTTATCATTACGCCCTCATTGTGTTTATTCTGATTTGCATTTTTCACGGCGGCGAGGACCCAGGTTTGATCCCAACCCCCGAGTCACTGTCCATGTGGAGTTTGCACATTCACCCCATACCTGCGTGGGTCTCACCCCCGCAACCCAAAGATGTGCAGGGTAGGTGGATTGGCGATGCTAAATTGCCCCTTATTTGGAAAAAAACATTTTTTAATTTAAAAAAAATGATTAGCATTTTGTTGTAAATATGCAATAAAGGGAACAAATAATAACTAGATTTTTGTTGACTATACACTGAAATATCAAATGATCAAGGAAATATTAGTTTAGATACTGAGAAGCAAATAGATTTTACAACTTTAACTAATGCAACATATATAAAAGAAAATAACATTTACATACTCTGTACCACTAAACTAAAACAATACTGAACATGGGCAATGTCCAGAATGCTATGACAAAGTGGGAAAGGGTGGAAGGACTCTCTTTCCCCGCCCCCCCCCCCCCCCACTACTCAGCTGATCATATGGAGTCTTTTTTTTTATTTATAAGGGCGAATGTACGAATTCAGTTGATGTGCGGAAGTGTTTACGTGCTGGTTGCACAGAACTCAGTCAGCCAGACTTTTTTGAGTTTAAACTAGTAAAGGGCTTGATTTTATTGTGCTAAAAACACACCCAGGTAAAGATATTAAAATACTAAAAGAAGGTAAACACACGTTGCAACTTTCACAACACACACATACATGTCACAAATTAAAGCAGGTTAACCTATGGCTGAATTAAGATTCAGGGAGGAAAAGCAAAGATATGAAGAGTTCACTGATTAAGAGTCCTTCACTGTTATTCGTGACTGAGGTAGGTCTTAAACTGTTGTCCTTATTTTTCTCCTGGGAATGCTGCTTTATATTGAAGACTTTTTTTAGAATTTCTCTGTCTGCTGTTCACAGTATGACATGAGCAGGTAAGATTCAGAGAGAGAGGGGAAAAGCATATAGGGCGAAATTCTCCCAAAACGGGAGAAATCGTCAAACTGCCGTAAAACCCGGGCGGGTTTTACGGCATCGCGCCCCTTCCCGACGGGGGACCGATTCTGGTCCCCCGTCGGGGCTAGCAGCCCGATGTCGGAGGCTCCGACAAGTCGGGCTTAACGAAAATCATGATGTGGAGATGCCGGCGTTGGACTGGGGTGAGCACAGTAAGAAGTCTTACAACACCAGGTTAAAGTCCAACAGGTTTGTTTCAAACACGAGCTTTCGGAGCACGGCTCCTTCTTCAGGTGAATGGAAAGGCTAGTTCCAGAAATGTTTATATAGACACAGTCAGAGATGCCCCGGAATGCGAGCACCTGCAGGCAATCAAATCATCAAAGATGCAGAGAGAGAGGTAACTCCAGGTTAAAGAGGTGTGAATTGTCCCAAGCCAGTTCAGTCGGTAAGCCTCTGCAAGTCCAGGCTTGTTGGTGGGGGCCGAATGTAATGCGACATGAATCCCAGATCCCGGTTGAGTCCGCATTCATGCGTGCGGAACTTAGCTATAAGTTTTTGCTCAGCAATTTTGCGTTGTCGCGTCTCCTGAAGGCCTCCTTGTAGAATGCTGACCCGGAGATCAGAGGCTGAATGTCCTTGACTGCTGAAGTGTTCCCCAACTGGAAGGGAACAGTCCTGCCTGTTGATAGTCGCAGTCAAGGACATTCAGCCTCTGATCTCCGGGTCAGCATTCTACAAGGAGGCCTTCAGGAGACGCGACAACGCAAAATTGCTGAGCAAAAACTTATAGCTAAGTTCCGCACGCATGAATGCGGACTCAACCGGGATCTGGGATTCATGTCGCATTACATTCGGCCCCCACCAACAAGCCTGGACTTGCAGAGGCTTACCGACTGAACTGGCTTGGGACAATTCACACCTCTTTAACCTGGAGTTACCTCTCTCTCTGCATCTTTGATGATTTGATTGCCTGCAGGTGCTCGCATTCCGGGGCATCTCTGACTGTGTCTATATAAACATTTCTGGAACTAGCCTTTCCATTCACCTGAAGAAGGAGCCGTGCTCCGAAAGCTCGTGTTTGAAACAAACCTGTTGGACTTTAACCTGGTGTTGTAAGACTTCTTACTTAACGAAAATCGTTAAGCCCGCTTGTCGGACTTAGCGCCGGCTGACGCGTCATATGACGTCAGCCGCGCATGCGCAGGTGGGAAGACTCCACCCGCGCATGCGCGGGTGACGTCATCGCGTTTTTGCGCGAAACCCGCGCATGCGCGGTCCGGGTTGCCCCTCAGCCGCCCCGCGTATTGATACTGCGGGGCGGCGGAAGGACAAATAGTGCGCGGGCATCGGGCCCGCTGCCCGCGATCGGTGGGCACCGATCGCGGGCCCATGGCACCCTTGGCATGGCCGTGGTACTGCCGTGCCAATCGGTGCCATGGTTATTTTTTTCCAGGTGGTCACGACGTTTTTACGAACGGCAGGACCAGGTGTGTTTGCCGTTCGTAAAAAGGTCGTAAAGGGCTGGGACTTCGGCCCTTCTAACAGCTGTGAATCGCTGCCGGCCGTAAAAAACGGCGGCAGCGATTCGTGTCGGGATTTCGGCGGGGGGGTGGGAGAATAGCGGGAGGGCGTCAAAAAAGTCGGGAAGGCCCTCCCGCTATTCTCCCACCCGTCGTGGGGGGGGGAGAATTTCGCCCATAGCCTCTGGCTGTTGATATTGTCTACTTTCAGATGTTACATTTTCAGACTGTCCCAAACCAAGCAGTCTTTTGTAATGAAAGACATTTCAAAATAGTCAGTCTGATAACATGATCTCTCTCATCAGAATGATTAAGTATTCCACAGAAGGTAATTGATTAGTTTTTATTGTACGTTCGTGGGATGTGGGCGTCACCTTGGCCAGCTTTTATTGGCCACCTCTGAGGGCATTTAAGAGTCAAGCAAATTGCTGTAGACCTGGGCTGGGATCCTCCGAGCCTCTATTGCGCTCGGCGCGGAGAATCGGTGCCAATCGCGCGTGCGCAGCCGGTCGAGGGCCATTGAAAGAGGCTCCCACTGAGATTTTCTGCCGGCAGCTGGCTGAGTTCCCGCTGGCATGTTTCATTCATGGTTTTACCCAGTGGGCACTCGTAGTGGCGGCTTTGGATGGCCAGGCTTGCGATGGGGACCACCGATTGGTGGGCGCATGCGATCTGGGGGGGCCTATATTGTTCGCGGTGTGGGTCTGCCGTGTTGTGCGGGGCCGCTGCCACAGGCCACTGCTGCGCGCATGCGCTGACCCCCGCCGGATGTGCAGGGCCCTGTATCAGCAGCCGCAGCTGCGAGGACTACTCCGGGCCTCTGCTAGCTCTCTTCAGGTAGGAGAATCACTCTGGACATTCGCCAGAAAAGTCCAGAGTGATTTGTGACCGTTTTTCTCACCGGCATGGGGACATAGCTCCATTATCAGAGAATTCCGCTCCTGGAGTCACATGTAGGTCTGACAAGGTAATGTTGACAGATTTCCTTGAGTAAGGGTAGGAGAATCAACGGAGGGGTGGTTGGGAAATGGGACATTATTTTTGTACAGCCATATGGGCTGGGGTTTGTGCCCGGCAGGAAGGGGATTTGTTGGTTATATTGTTATGTTTTTCTTTTTCTTGAAATTTGATGCATAAAATTGTTAAAATTATAAATGCCTCAAAAAAATATTTTCCTAAAAAAAATATCTGAACATTGCATACAGATTTTCAGGTGCAGCAGGAGTAAAAGTAACGTTATAGAATCCCTAAAGTGCAGAAGGAGACCATTTGGCCCATCAAGTCTGCACGCCCCTCTGAAAGAGTACCCACTTAGGCCCACTGCCCTGCTCTATCCGCACTTAACCTGCACATCATTGGACTGCGGGAGGAAATTGGAGCACCCGGAGGAAACCCAGGGAGTCATGGGGAGAATGTGCAAATTCCACACAGGTTGTCACCCAAGGCCCGAATTGAACCCGGGTCTCTGGTGCTGTGAAACAGCAGTGCTAACCACTGTGCCATCCTTATGCCACTATGAAATTGTTTGAAAGCTTTTAAATATATTTCTCGTTTTTGATTCCTGTTCAGTATTATCTGTCCAATTTAATATTTTTAACAGCAAACTTGATAAGCTATTGTGGGTTCTTAAAATTGCTATGTCTAATAAGCATGATTAAATTAGTTAAAATTCCATATTTTATCACTTATTTTTAAGTACTGAAGTTTTCTATGTATTTTATACCCTGATGCTACTTTGACATTTCTTTAGGCCTCGATCGGTTGTTTACGCTGGCTACTTTAGACGTGCACCAGTTTATATCTATTTTGAGTTTGGGTGTATTCTAGGATTGGGAGGACACTTACACGTTATTTCTGACATCAGCAAACTGGATGCAATCTATGGGCACCACTTCTGGGTTGTGACCCACAGAGGCAACACCAGGCCATGATGGTTTTCTCAAAATCTCCTCAAGTGCTTAAGATTTCAAGACTTTAGGGCAGCACGGTGGCACAGTGGTTAGCATTGCTGCCTCACGCCGCCGAGGTCCCAGGTTCGATCCCTGCTCTGGGTCACTGTGCGTGTGGAGTTTGCACATTCTCCCCATATTTGTGTGGGTTTAGCCCCCAAATCCCAAAGATGTGCAGGCTAGGTGGATTGATCACGCTAAATTGGAAAAAATTAATTGGGTACTCTAAATTTAAAAAGGAAAAATTTCAGGACTTTTTCAATCTCGTTGCGTGTCACCAATATGATGCTCAACGCATACCTCCCTGTCTCTGATAATCACCTCCCATTCTCTGAAATATGATGGCCTCACGGTAGCATGGTGGTTAGCATCAATGCTTCACAGCTCCAGGGTCCCAGGTTCGATTCCCGGCTGGGTCACTGTCTGTGTGGAGTCTGCACGTCCTCCCCGTGTGTGCGTGGGTTTCCTCCGGGTGCTCCGGTTTCCTCCCACAGTCCAAAGATGTGTGGGTTAGGTGGATTGGCCATGCTAAATTGCCCGTAGTGTAACGGGGATTGTTGGGTTACGTGGGTTTAAGTAGGGTGATCATTGCTCGGCACAACATCGAGGGCCGAAGGGCCTGTTCTGTGCTGTACTGTTCTATGTTCTATGAGACTTGCTTCAAATCCAGTGATTTGTCAATTCCAGGCACGAAGCACAGGCACTAAAGTAAAATTCACCATGAAATTACTTCAAAAATGTGATGATGCCACAGAGGACTATTGCATTGAAGAAGTTAAAGTACAGTTTGAAATTTCTGAAAATACATCTGAAAGTTTTAAGATCATGCCAGAAAGACCATTCAGGGAATATTGATTTGGTTTAAATATTGCAATATTAAAATGTCTACTGAAAAATTGTTAAATTAAGCAAACCTTTTGGGTTCAAGTTAAAGGCACAATTATATTGGTCTCACAGTGCCAAATTAAATTTAGATATATCAGGCAATTCCAACCCGGGGGGGGGGGGGGGGTGCATTATTGTAGTGTTTATTCTGTAACTTTATAGTGTGTTAATTTGCGTTGTTGTTAAAATGCTGGGTTGTTCATGGGGATGGGGCGAATGTATATGATTGTTAATATTATTGTTATTTTCGGTATTTTACTAAGGTGCGTCAATGTTGTATAAAATCAAAATTTTTCAATAAAAATTATTTAAAAAAAAAAGATATATCAGGCAATTCTACAATGAGAAGTGCAGGATCTGCTGTATGATAGACCTACTATTTTCTTAAAACCTCTACTTTAAGTCATCATCAATTATAATGTACAATTTTGTCAATACACTGCATTAAACATTTAGTTCTGGTTAGGTCATTCGCTAATTCCGTCTGAGCCTGTCAGCACTTTTCATGAAATTTTATGAATTATCTAGTTTCAACCTGTCCAAAATGCCATCAGCCACTTGTAAATCCTGATCAATTATTCCTGTGAGGAATTCATGTCAAACTTCATAAAATCTGGACATGGTTTATGTCATGGAGCATTGTTTGACAATCAATTGCTCATGTTGGTTTCAAGAATCTTACCAATAAGAAAATGGAGTGGGATTCTCCGATCCTGAGACTAAGTGTTGACGCCGTTGTAAACGCCGGAGCGTTTTACGACAGCGTCACCTGGCACCTAGGATTAGTGATCCTTTGCAGCACAGGGGGCCAGCACGGCACTGGAGAGCCTCACGCTGCTCCAGCTGCCGAAACGGGCGTCAGCAAGGGTGGCGTGAGTTCGCGCATGTGCGCAACGCCGACGCGAGTTTGCGCATGCGCGCCACGGCCGGTGCGATTTTGCACATGCGTGTCAGTTGTTGTCTCTGCGCCGGCCCAGACGCAACATAGCGGAGAGCTACAGGGGCCCGGCACAGAGGAACATAGGCCCCCACCAGGATAAGCCCGTTCGCCAATCGGTAGGCCCCGATCGCGGCCAGGCCACCGTGGAGGCCCTCCCCGGAGTCGGACACCAGGGTGCCAGGGTCGCAATGCCAGGGTGCCTGAGTGCCAGGGTGGCGCGGCCATAGGTCAGGGCTTTGCCCACTGAAAGAGGGTCGAAGGGTTATATCAAGGGTGAGGATGGGAGGGTGGTGCAGGATGGGTATGAAGGGGCCTCCGGAAGGTTTGGGGGGTGAATGGTAGGGGTCCTGGAAAGGGGAGAGCCTGTGTGTAGGGGAGTGGACATTGACCGTGGGAGTGGGAGACCCTCAAACCCACTTTGAGATTGGGCCTCCCTTTCAAAATGGTGACCCGATCTCTGAGGAGCCAGTCCGGCCAGCAAGTTCATCTCCCAGTGATGAAAATAATTCCAAGTGTGGGCTAGCCTGGTGAGAAAGTGCCCAGGGCCTATAAAAAGTGACGAAATGTGGTTGAATCGCGGTGGAGAACTCGTTGACAGAGCCAGGGGGTAACTCCCTGCAAAACCCACACAAATGACACTGAGAAACCTTTCCGTTAGATCGCACCCTCTGTTTCTGAGGACTTTCCAATACCTATAGTGACAGATACTGGAATAACTGCTCAAGAAGTACTATCTACTGAAAGGATTGAGGACACATCTGAGGTCGCAAGTAGCCAAGTTCAAGAACATAGAATTCTACCAAAAAGGAGTAGAAGTCTACCACAGAGACTGTCTTACTAAATTGTATATATGTACAGAAATAACGTGGATCTGTTGTGTAAATGTTAATTGCTGTCGTTGCACTAATGAAGTAAAGAAGGAGGGGCATTATGTATCTGGGAATACGTTCTTGCTAGTTTTGTGTCATGTGATGTGCAGTGATGTTAGCAGAGTGTTTGTGCAGGCTTTGGGCAGATCACCATCTTTGACTGTTTGAGCAACACCCTTAATAAACCTCTCATTGTGAAAAATGAAATGAAAATGAAAATCGCTTATTGTCACACGTAGGCTTCAAATGAAGTTTCTGTGAAAAGCCCCTAGTCGCCACATTCTGGCACCTGTTCGGGGAGGCTGGTACGGGAATTGAACCGTGCTGCTGGCCTCCCTTGGTCTGCTTTAAAAACCAGCTCTTTAGCCCTGTGCCAAACCAGCCCCAGAGTTTAACAAGAATCCAGAATGTGGGCATCTCCATATCTTTTCTCTTTGTGGCAACAAAGAAATACAACAAAAATATTCTCATAAGTCATAGCAACGATAGACTACTTGTTGTTTAAGGATGTCCAACTGACAGTGATTTCAAAGGTCCTGCATTTTACAGCTAAACCTATGCTTAAAGGAAGGATTATAGTGGAGGAAGGGTGCATTCTGCTGACCTAATCTTTTTGTATGAAGCGAGGGAGATCCAAGAAGCCTGGGTAGCTTCAAGCTGTAGTAGCCAGCTGGTACAGGGTGATTCTGCTTTTGCCTTTGTCACAGTCCTCCGAGGATTGCTAATCATGATATCACTATGGGGCAAGGTGAGCAGGTAGGTTCCAAGAACCATCTCAGGAATTGAACCCATGCTGTCAGTATTAGTCTGCATCAACTGAATTAACTGATGGCCATGAAACCATTGTCGATAGTCGTAAAAACTCATCTGGGTTCACCTTTAGGGAAGGAAATCTGTCACCCTTACCTGGTCTGGCCTACATGTCATCCACAGCAGTGTGGGTTGATTCTTAAATGCCCTCAGGGGTGAGCAATAAATGTTGGCCCAGCCAACGATGCCCACATCCCACAAACAAATACATTTAAATGACCAAAACCCGCTCCATCATCTAGCTCTCCATTTTGCAGTCCAGTGCCTTACTTGGGGCTAAGTGCAGGCGATTGAGTCGGTGTGCTTGCATTTTGTGAGGACTGCCTGTGAGTTTACCTTCCTTTAACGTCTTCAATAAATTGAACATGTTCTTTATTTCTGACATTTTTTGAAAAATAATTGTTATATTGTGCCCGACATTTTAACATTTTAAAATTATCCCCTGATTGAAATAGCAGAATCGCAGGACTGACAAATTTTGTCAATATTTCAATTAAATTTTTCGCCGAATGAAACATATTTCTCGATACTCGGGAACCGCCAGAGACTGTTTTCCATTAGTTTTCTCCTAATGAAAATGTGATTATCCCTGTGAGCTTCAGGTAAATGATCCTTTATTGAATACTTGAGAAACTCGTGTCAATTTTTAAAATCAATTTCAACCTCAGAAACAACAAAGGCCAGGCTTGGTAGTTTGCGATGCTACTGTTACATGAAAGTCAGATGCGTTTGTAATTAATTTGGAAATTACTTCCATGTCTCCCCTTCTTGAGCATTTTGGCTCCAAAGATAGCAAATAACCCAAAATAGATTTAAGGCAGGCTTTTGAAAGGTCAAGCCTATAGCTCAAATGATCACCACGGTGTGACATTTTGGGTGGGATTCTCCGGCCCCCCGCCGGGCCGGAGAATTGGCGGGGGACGGCGTGAATCCCGCCCCCACCGGCTGTCGATTTCTGCAGCGCCGGGGGTGGGAATCGTGCCGCGCCGGTCGGCGGCCGCTAGCAGCGGCGGCCCCGGCGATTCTCCGGCCCGCGATGGGCCGAACGACCGCCCGTTTTAGGCTGGTCCCGCCGGCGTAAATTAGACCTGGTAGTTACCGGCGGGACCTGGCTCAGCGGGCGGCCTCTGGGGTCCTCGGTGGGGCGCGGGGGGGGATCTGGCCCCGGGGGGTGCCCCCACGGTGGCCTGGCCTGCGATTGGGACCCACTGATCCACGGGCAGGCCTGTGCTGTGGGGGCACTCTTTCCCTCCGCACCGGCTGCTGTGGACCTCCGTCATGGCCGGTGTGGAGGCGAACCCCCCTACGCATGCGCTGGGATGATGGCAGCAACCACTGGCACTCCCGCGCATGTGCCAACACACGCTTACTGGCGGAGGCCCTTCGCCGCCGGTTGGCGCGGCACCAACCCTGTTGGCGCCGGCCTAGCACCTGAAGGTGCGGAGGGGAGAATCCCGCCCTTAATGTCAAAAATTGGATTCCTGCCAGACATCCCAGCAAACAAGGCTTCAAGGTTGAAGCTTAGCTGTTATGAAAGAAAGTCTTTGGTGCCTTTCACAGTTACAAGACGAAATTTTAGTCAAACTAAATCCACTCCAACATCTCTAATCTAAACCGTAATTCAGTTTTGTATCCCAGTTCACCTCCAGAGGGAAAGAAAACTCTGTTCGGCTTTTGCCGTCGTGCCTTCCCTAATATCCCCCTCCCACTCGCAATGTTTCCAAATGGGTAAGTGTACCATTCTGGAGTAACAAGTATCTGAGGAGCCAAAGAGGTGTTTAACTACTTCATCAACATGACCTAATACGACCAGGCAAACTCCACGGGTTTGGGTTCCAAAATAGAAGATTAAGGGGTGAGGCAGGGAACTGTGATTTCATTCTCAACCCATAGTTGCCTTTTCACGTTTTGGAAATGGTGGTTCTCCCCAACACCACCAGGTTTCAATTTCTGTCCTCCCTGGGCAAACTAATGGAGTCATTTGCTGCCCTTCCATTCCCTTCATGAGATGCAGAGTGCTAGGAGCACCTCTAACTATTATGCGTCACCCGCCGCGGACGCGAGCCGTCACAGCACAAAAGATACCCCCTCCCCCCGCCCGGTGACCCGACAAGATGGCTGCCCACCGCGCAGCTCCAAGGTTCCAGGAGCGCGACATCAAGGCACTCCCGGACGCAGTAGAGTAGAGGAGGGAGGCCCTGTACCCCGGACACAGCCGCAGGATTTCCCCACGCCTCAGCCGACGCCTGTGGAGGGAGGTGGCAGAGGCCGTCAATGCTGTGGCTGTAACACCAAGGACAGGCACCCAGTGCCACAAGAAGGTGAATGACCTTTTCAGTGCAGCCAGGGTGAGTACCCCCCCCCCCCCCCCCCCCAATGTGCGGCACACCCACAGGTGCAACTAACTCTAACCCTAATGTGCTGCGCACCTCTGCCAATATATGCACAACATATGCCTGCATGTATATACCTGTCTAACACTATTGCCCTTTATCCTTGCCACCCACCCGCCCTCCCCCCCACAGGAGAAGCACGCACACAACAACAGGGAGCGTGAGAGGACCGGAGGGGGCCCAGCTGATGAGAGGCCACTCACCGTTCATGAGGAGAGGGCCCTGGAACTGGCAGGCAGACCCGAAGACTGGGAGGTTGCCGATGTAGAGGTTGGGGGCGCATCACCAAGTGAGACCCCCACGGCCCGTCTCCCACCATATCCCCCATATCTCCCCTCCCCCATATCCCCCCTCCCCCATATCCCCCCGTATCCCTCCATCCCAATATCCCCTTCCCCATATCCCCCCTCCCCATATCCCCCTCCCCCATATCCCCCTCCCCATATCCCCCTCCCCCATATCCCCTCCCCATATCCCCATATACCCCCTCCCCATATACACCTCCCCATATCCTCACTCCCCCATATCCCCCTCCCCATATCCCCATAACCCCCCTCCCCATATCCCCCTCCCCCATATCCCCATATACCCTCCCCATATCACCCCTCCCCATATGCCCCCATCCCCCTCCCCCATATCCCACTCCCCATATCCATCTCCCCATATCCCCCTCCCCCATATTCCCCCTCCCCATATCCCCCATATCCCCCTCCCCATATCCCCATATACTCCCTCCCCATATCCTCACTCCCCCATATCCCCCTCCCCCATATCTCCCCATATCATATCCCCATATCCCCCCTCTCCCATATCCCCATATCTCCCCTCCCCATATCCCCCTCCCCCATATCCGCCTCCCCATATCCCCCTCCCCATATCCCCATATACCACCTCCCCATGTACACCTCCCCATATCCTCACTCCCCCATATCCCCCTCCCCATATCCCCATAACCCCCCTCCCCATATCCCCCATATACCCCTCCCCATATCACCCCTCCCCATATCCCCCCTATCCCCCCTCCCCCATATGCCACTCCCCATATCCATCTCCCCATATCCCCCTCCCCCATATCCCCCCTCCCCATATCCCCATATACCCCCTCCCCATATCCTCACTCCCCCATATCCCCCTATCCCCCCTCCCCATACCTCCCCTCCCCATATCCCCCATATCCCCTCCCCATATCCCCCATATCCCCTCCCCATATCCCTCTCCCCCATATCTCCCCTCCCCATATCCCCCTCCCCATATCCCCCATATCCCCCTCCCCATATCCCCCTCCCCATATCCCCCATATCCCCCTCCTCATATCCCCCAAAGGGCCTGTACTGCGCTGTATCGTTCTATATACCCCTCCCCATATCCCCTCTCCCCATAGCCCCCTCCCCATATCCCCCTCCCCCATATATCCCCTCCCCATATCCTCACTCCCCCATATCCCCCCATATCTCCCCTCCCCATATCCCCCCTCTCCCATATCCCCCTCCCCAATATCCCCCATATCTCCCCTCCCCATATCCCCCTCCCCCATATCCCCATATACTCCCTCCCCATATCCCCATATACTCCCTCCTCCATATCCCCATATACCCCTCCCCATATCCCCCCTCCCCATATCCCCTCCCCATAACCCCCATATCCCCCTCCCCATATCCCCCCTCTCCCATATCCCCCATATACACCCTCCCCATATACCCCTCCCCATATCCCCATATACTCCCTCCCCATATACCCCTCCCCATGTCCCCCCCACCCCCATATCCCCCATATCCCCTCTCCCCCATATCCCCCTCCCCATATCCCCTTCCCCATATCCCCCTTCTCCCATATCCCCCTTCTCCCATATCTCCCATATCCCCTCCCCATATCCCCCTTGTCCCATATCCCCCTTCTCCCATATCCTCATATCCCCCTCTCCCATATCCCCCATATCCCCATCCCCCATATCCCCCTCCCCATATCCTCCCTCCCCATATCCTCTTCCCCATATCCCCCTCCCCCATATCCCCATATCCCCCTCCCCATATCCCCATATCCCCTCCCCCATATCCCCCATATCCCCTCCCCATATCCCCTTCCCCCATATGCCCCTCCCTCATATCCCCTTCCCCATATCCCCCTCCCTCATATCCCCCATATCCCCTTCCCCCATATCCCCCTTCTCCCATATCCCCCATGACCCCCATAGCCCCCCTCCCCCATATCCCCCGATCACCGCCCGTGTCTCTAACCATGCTGCTGTATTGTGTATTGCAGGACCAAACATCGAGGCACCCGTCCCCACGGATGCTGACCGCCCACAGGATGCCCCAGGGTGGCAACGAGAGAGGGAGAGACCCGGCCCCTCTGGCATGCGACACCCCCAGGATACCCCAAAGCGACCACGAGAGAGGGAGAATCCCGGAGCAACAGGGAGACGACACCCCCGTCTCGTGCAAGTTTGGCGACGCAGGCGTCCAACACCCAGCAGACAGAGGCCCCAGTCGCAGCCGAGCCAGGACACCCCTACCCAGGATAGCCCTACCCAGACACGCCTACCCAGGACACCCTACCCAGACACCCCTACCCAGGACACCCCTACCCAGGCACCCCTACCCAGGACACCCCTACCCAGACACCCCTACCCAGACACCCCTACCCAGGATAGCCCTACCCAGACACCCCTACCCAGGACACCCCTACCCAGACACCCCTACCCAGGACACTCCTACCCAGACACCCCTACCCAGACACCCCTACCCAGGACACCCTACCCAGACACCCCTACCCAGGACACCCCTACCCAGGACACCCCTACCCAGACACCCCTACCCAGACACCCCTACCCAGACACCCCTACCCAGGACACCCCTACCCAGACACCCCTACCCAGGACACCCCTACCCAGACACCCCTACCCAGACACCCCTACCCAAACACCCCTACCCAGACACCCCTACCCAGGACACCCTACCCAGACACCCCTACCCAGGACACCCCTACCCAGACACCCCTACCCAGGACACCCCTACCCAGACACCCCTACCCAGACACCCCTACCCAGACACCCCTACCCAGGACACCCCTACCCAGACACCCCTACCCAGACACCCCTACCCAGACACCCCTACCCAGGACACCCCTACCCAGACACCCCTACCCAGGATAGCCCTACCCAGACACCCCTACCCAGGACACCCTACCCAGGACAGCCCTACCTAGACACCCCTACCTAGACACCCCTACCCAGGACAACCCTACTCAGACACCCCTACCCAGGATAGCCCTACCTAGACACCCCTACCTAGGATAGCCCTACCCAGGACACCCCTACCCAGACACCCCTACCCAGGACACCCCTACCCAGGACACCCTACCCAGGACAGCCCTACCCAGGACAGCCCTACCCAGGTCAGCCCTACCCAGGACAGCCCTACCCAGGACACCCCTACCCAGGATAGCCCTACCCAGGACACCCCTACCCAGGACAGCCCTACCCAGGACAGCTCTACCCAGGACACCCCTACCCAGGGCACCACTACCCAGGACAGCCCTACCCAGGACACCCCTACCCAGGGCACCACTACCCAGGACAGCCCTACCCAGGACACCCCTACCCAGACACCCCTACCCAGGACAGCCCTACCCAGGACACCCCTACCCAGGACACCCCTACCCAGGACAGCCCTACCCAGGACACCCCTACCCAGGATAGCCCTACCCAGGACTACCCTACCCAGGACACCACTACCCAGGAAGCCACTACTCATGACACCTCTACCCAGGATACCCCTACCCAGGACACCCCTACCCAGGACACCCCTACCCAGGACACTCCATACATATGTTTCTGGAACATACCTCTTCATTCACCTGAAGAAGGAGCCGTGCTCCGAAAGCTCGTGTTTGAAACAAACCTGTTGGACTTTAACCTGGTGTTGTAAGACTTCTTACTGTGCTCACCCCAGTCCAACGCCGGCATCTCCACATCACAGCCCTACCCAGGACAGCCCTACCCAGAACACCCCTACCCAGGACACCCCTACCCAGGACACCAGTACCCAGACACCCCTACCCAGGATACCCCTACCCAGGACAGCCCTACCCAGGATACCCCTACCCAGGACAGCCCTACCCAGGATACCCCTACCCAGGACAGCCCTACCCAGGACAGCCCTACCCAGGACACTCCTACCCAGGACAGCCCTACCCAGGACAGCCCTACCCAGGACACTCCTACCCAGGACAGCCCTACCCAGGACACCCCTACCCAGACACCCCTACCCAGGACACCAGTACCCAGGACACCCCTACCCAGGACACTCCTACCCAGGACAGCCCTACCCAGAACACCCCTACCCTGGACACCCCTACCCAGGACACCAGTACCCAGGACACCCCTACCCAGGAAGCCACTACCCAGGACACCCCTACCCAGGACACCAGTACCCAGGACACCCCTACCCAGGACACCACTACCCAGGACACCATTACCCAGGACACTCCTACCCAGGTCAGCCCTACCCAGGTCAGCCCTACCCAGGTCAGCCCTACCCAGGACAGCCCTACCCAGGACACCGACACACATGACACCGACATACAGGACAATGACATACATAGAACATAGAACATAGAACGATACAGCGCAGTACAGGCCCTTCGGCCCTCGATGTTGCACCGACATGGAAAAAATCTAAAGGCCATCTAACCTACACTATGCCCTTATCATCCATATGCTTATCCAATAAATTTTTAAATGCCCTCAATGTTGGCGAGTTCACTACTGTTGCAGGTAGGGCATTCCACGGCCTCACCGTGGAATACAGGAGACCGGTGAACAGGAACCGCCAGCCCAGGGGACCATAGACTCTGGGTCGGACGATGATCACGACACAGCGCCACTGCTATCTGCAACACCCTCCACCATCGCAGAGACACTCACCTCGGTTGGACACTTCAGCGATGAGGCTTCTGGTACACTCACTGGTGCGCACAACATAGCCATACCGGTACAGCAGGTGGAGGTAGGAGCAGCCGAGGGGCCGGGCAGTCGGAGGGCAGCCCAGCCCAGGCAATCATCAGCTGCCCAGACGGTCCCGGGTTCCTGGAGTTACCACAGCCACCTATAGACCCGATGCAGTCTGGGAACTAGAGACGATTGAGGGGGGTGACGGCTGGCTTGCGGCGGCTGCAGACACAGGTGGAGGAGTCCACCCGCGTCCTGGAGCTGGGAGTGGTGCCGGTTATGCGTGCCACCCAGGCCAAAACCGCACGGGTGGCGTCCGCGGTGGAGGCAATGGGGGTGACGGTGTCAGACATGGGGAGCAGGGTGCGAGGCCTGGGGCGTTCCGTGAAGGCGGCGTGTGTGGCCCAGGTCATGGCTGCCCTCTCACAGGAAGCCATGAGCCAGAACCAGCGGCAGATGGCTGAGGCGCTCAATGCCTTGACCCAGTCTCAGCAGGCCATGGCCCAGTCTCTGCAGGCAGTGGCCCAGTCTCAGCAGGCAGTGGCTCAGTCTCAGCAGGCAGTGGCTCAGTCTCAGAAGGCAGTGGCCCAGTCTCAGCAGGCCATGGCCCAGTCTCTGCAGGCAGTGGCTCAGTCTCTGCAGGCCTTGGCCCAGTCTCTGCAGGCAGTGGCCCAGTCTCAGCAGGCAGTGGCTCAGTCTCAGAAGGCAGTGGCCCAGTCTCAGCAGGCCATGGCCCAGTCTCTGCAGGCAGTGGTTCAGTCTCTGCAGGCCATGGCCCAGTCTCTGCAGGCAGTGGCCCAGTCTCAGCAGGCAGTGGCTCAGTCTCAGCAGGCAGTGGTTCAGTCTCTGCAGGCCATGGCCCAGTCTCTGCAGGCAGTGGCCCAGTCTCAGCAGGCAGTGGCTCAGTCTCAGCAGGCAGTGGCTCAGTCTCAGCAGGCAGTGGCCCAGTCTCAGCAGGCAGTGGCCCAGTCTCAGCAGGCAGTGGCTCAGTCTCAGCAGGCAGTGGCCCAGTCTCAGCAGTGCCCTCTCGGCACATGCCCTCTCCCCCCTCCCCGACACTCGCCCCCTCCCCGGCACTCGCCCCCTCACCGGCACTTGCCCCCTCACCGGCCCTTGCCCTCTCCCCCCTCCCCGGCACTTGCCCCTTCCCTGGCACTCGCCCCCTCCCCTGCACGCGCCCTCTCTCTTCCCCCCCCCCTCCCACTCGCCCTCTCCCTCTTCCCTGGCACTCGCCCCCTCACCCCGGCACTCGCCCTCTCCCTCCTCCCTGGCACTCGCCCCCTCACCCCGGCACTCGCCTCCACCTTGGCACTCGCCCCCTCCCCGGCACTCGCCCCCTCCCCGGCACTTGCCTCCTCCCCGGCACTCGCCTTCTCCCCGGCACGCCCTTCCTCACCCCGGCACTCGTCCCCTCCCCGGCACTCGCCCTCTCCCCGGCACTCGCCCCCTCACACCGGCACTCGCCTCCTCCCTGACACTCACCCTCTGAGCAGACGAGGAGGAGCGTATCAGACATCTACAGATGCTGAAAGATGCTCTCGTACTAACGGGATATGGCGCTCGACTCATCGATCGACAGTTCCAACGCGCCACAGCAAAAAACCGTGCTGACCTCCTCAGAAGACAAACACGGGACACAACCGACAGAGTACCCTTCATCGTCCAGTACTTTCCTGGAGCGGAGAAACTACAACATCTTATTCGCAGTCTTCAACACATCATCGATGAAGATTAACATCTTGCCAAGGTCATCCCCACACCCCCACTACTGGCCTTCAAACAACCGCGCAACCTCAAACAAACCATTGTTTGCAGCAAACAACCCAGCCTTCAGAACAGCGACCACGACACCACGCAACCCTGCCATGGCAATCTCTGCAAGACATGCCAGATCATCGACATGGGTACCACCATTACACGTGAGAATACCACCCACCAGGTACATACTCGTGCAACTCGGCCAACGTTGTCTGCCTCAAAAGCTGCAGGAAAGGATGTCCCGAAGCGTGGTACATTGGCGAGGCCATGCAGACGCTGCGGCAACGAATGAACGGGCATCGCACGACAATCACCAGGCAGGAATGTTCCCTTCCAGTCGGGGAACACTTCAGCAGACAATAGCATTCAGCCTCTGATCTCCGGGTAAACGTTCTCCAAGGCGGCCTTCAGGACCAGCGACAACGCAGAATCTTCGAGCAGAAACTTATAGCCAAGTTCCGCACATGAGTGCGGCCTCAACCGGGACCTGGGATTCATGTCGCATTACATTCATCCCCCACCATCTGGCCTGGGCTTGAAAAATCCTACCAACTGGCTTGAGACAATTTACACCTCTTTAACCTGCCGTTACCCCTATCTCTGGATCTGTAAAGACTTAATTACCTGCAAATGCTCGCATTCAAAGCATTGTCATGCATCTTTGACGTCCATACATATGTTTCTGGAACATACCTCTTCATTCACCTGAGGAAGGAGCAGTGCTCTGAAAGCTAGTGTTTGAAACAAACCTGTTGGACTTTAACCTGGTGTTGTAAGACTTCTTACTGTGCTCACCCCAGTCCAACGCTGGCATCTCCACATCATGCTTTGAAATAGTCTTTCCATGTTCAGTTTTGTTCTGTAGTTTGCCCTTGGATTCACTTTGGTTAGAAGAATACGTTGTGGTGTGGTCAGGGCCGGTGTCTTTTCTGGTAAATGTGAACAGGAGGACCATCAGAAAGCACATCAATCACTCGAGGAGTCGATGGTTGGAGACCATCTTGGAGTTGACAAGTCCAGCTGGCATCGTGAATACTCCTGTAACTCTCTCCAGCCAGGTGGTGCCAGGGACTCCTGTTTCTGATCAACCAGCTGCACCTGTCGAGGCTCGTGAGGTCAGTTTGGTCACCTGTCATTGAAGTTATGCCTCCTGAGGGGGCATTAACTTTTGATTACTTGATCCTCCAAAACAGTTCTGAGCCTGTGGCGGGGCTATCGAGGCGCGGGAGGAACTGGAGGTGTCCGGGTTGATTAACTTTTTCATGGACTCACTTTCTCCTGTTGTCTCTGTTAACATTTGTAATTTCTGTATATAGTTTTGGGGTAGTTGTAATAAGAAAATTAAGGTGGGAAGAGGAATGTGAAAACATGGCCCTTTTAAGGGGGGGGCAGCTTCCATGGATCACGTGACCAGCTCAGGGCCAATCATGAACCCCAGCCAAAGGAGAGTCTGCGCGAGTCCTGGAGCAGGACCCCGCGCAGTGTGGACCAGGGTTCCAAAGTGTTAGACCTGTTGTATAATGTTCTCTACCGACTACTTAACGTCTTTGTCTTTCAGTAACAAACCCCTTTGTTAACTACTGGAAGCCTCCAGTGTATGTTCTGAACCATGACAGTATGTTCATTATATTGTAAGGATGTACTGGTGAAGTACTTTGTGTAAATATAAATAGAGAACAGCTAGGGCACTGGGTTTGAGGGGAGAGCTATGAGACTGAACAAAGTCAATAAATTATCTCAGTAAAGGACAGCTCTGTGTATTAGTTTTGACTCCACCAACTGGTTTAGATTCTATAAAGAGGCATAGAGTCAACAAGGCAAGAGCACAGTAGGGAGCCATTGCATTGTGAAACTGGCAGGCTGGGAAATCTTTAAACAGTGAAACAGCGCAGCAGCATTGCAGCCTATATAAAAGGATTGTGCTCACCACACCTGCTCTGCAAGTGTCCATTCATTTCTTTTTTAAAAAATAATTTTTATTCAAATTTTCCAACAACAAATTTTATCCCAACAAAGACAACAGAAAGAAAAAAACAAACCCCTCCCCCCCAATACAAAGCAATAAATTAACAACAAGAAAGAGTAATAAACATAGAACCGTAAGAACACACCCCCATAGCCGCGCCAAATTCTCCCCCCCCCCCCCCCCCCCCACGGGGGTTGTTGCTGAGATTGACCACCCTCTAACACTCCACCAGGAAATCAAGAAATGGCTGCCACCGCCGAAAGAACCCTTGCACCGACCCCCTCAGGGCAAACTTGACCCTCTCCAGTTTAATGAACCCGGCCATGTCGTTAATCCAGAATTCCGTGCTCGGGGGCCTCAGGTCCCTCCACTGTAAAAGGATCCTGCGCCGGGCTACTAGGGACGCAAAGGCCAGAATACCGGCCTCTCTCGCCTCCTGTACTCCCGGCTCCGATGCCACCCCAAAAATAGCGAGCCCCCAGCCCGGTTCCGCCCTGGAACCAACCACCCTGAACAAGGTCCCCGCCACCTCCTTCCAGAAACCCTCCAGCTCCGGACAAGCCCAAAACATATGGGTGTGATTCGCTGGGCTTCCCGAACACCTCCCACACCTGTCCTCATCCCCAAAGAACCAGCTCAGCCTGGTTCCAGTCATATGCGCCCTGTGGAGCACCTTTAGCTGAATTAAACTAAGCCGTGCGCAAGAAGAGGAAGAATTCACCCGCCCCAGGGCGTCCGCCCATGTCCCCTCATCAATCGCCTCCCCCAGCTCCTCCTCCCACATCGCTTTCAGCTCCTCCACCGAGGCCTCCTCCCCCTCCTGCATCACCTGATAAATTGCAGAGATCCTACCCTCACCGACCCACGTCCCCGAGAGCACCCTATCCTCAACCCCCCTAGGCGGCAATAGCGGAAACTCTGCCACCTGCCGCCTAACAAACGCCCTAATCTGCATATACCTGAAAGCATTCCCAGGGGGGAGACCCCACTTCCCCTCCAACTCATTTAGGGTCGCAAACTTCCCGTCGAGGAAGAGGTCCCCCATCCGTCTGATACCTGCCCTATGCCAACTCAGAAACCCTCCATCTATCCTCCTTGGTACAAACCGGTGGTTCCCCCGTATCGGGGACATAACTGAGGCCTTTACCTCCCCCCTGTGACGTCTCCACTGCCCCCAGATGTTGAGGGAAGCCACCACTACTGGACTCAAAGAGTACCTTGCGGGGGGGAGCGGCAACAGGGCCGTCACCAGTGCCTCTAAACTCGTGCCCATACAAGACGCCACCTCCATCGTCTTCCATGCGGCTCCCTCCCCCTCCATCACCCACCTACGAATCATTGCCACATTCGCGGCCCAGTAATACCCACAGGTTGGGCAATGCCAGCCCACCCACCTCCCTGTCTCGCTCCTAGAATACCCTCCTCACTCTCGGGGTCTTCTCCACCCACACGAACCCCAAGATGCTCCTATTAACCCTCCTAAAGAAAGCCTTCGGAATCATGATGGGTAGACACTGGAAAAGAAACAAAAACCTCGGGAGCACCGTCATCTTAACCGACTGGACCCTGCCCGCTAGGGAGAGTGGCAACACATCCCACCTCCTAAACTCCTCCTCCATCTGCTCCACCAGCCTTGTAAAGTATAACCTACGCAGGGCCCCCCAGCTCCTGGCTATCTGGGCTCCCAAATACCTAAAGCTCCTTTCTGCCCTCTTCAACGGAAGCTCCCCTATCTCTCTCTCCTGGTCCCCCATGTGCACCACAAACAATTCACTCTTCCCCACATTGAGCTTATAGAAGTCACTAAACCCCCCCAGGATCCTCATCACCTCTGGCATCCCCCCGCGGGATCTGCAATGTACAGCAGTAAATCATCCGCGTACAGCGACAGCCGGTGCTCCTCCCCCACCTCACAATCCCCCTCCAGATCCACGATTCCCTCAGTGCCATGGACAGGGGTTCAATCGCTAATGCGAAGAGCAGGGGAGACAAGGGGCACCCCTGCCTCATCCCCTGGGACAGCCGAAAGTCCTCCGACCTCCTGCCATTCGTCACCACGCTCGCTACCGGGGAACTATACAGCAGCCTCACCCAGCTAATGAATCCCTCACCAAACCCAAATCTCCTCAACACCTCCCACAGGTAACTCCACTCCACCCTATCAAAAGCTTTCTCCGCATCCATCGATGCCACTATTTCCGCCTCCCCATCCGCCGACGCCATCATCATGACATTAAGAAGCCACCGCACGCTGACATTCAGCTGCCTCCCCTTCACAAACCCCGTTTGGTCCTCGTGAATGACCTGCGGTACCACATCCTCCACCCTCTTGGCCAGTATCTTGGCCAGCAGCTTCGCGTCCACATTGAGGAGCGAGATCGGCCTGTAAGACCCACACTGGAGGGGGCCCTTATTCCACTTCAAAATCAGAGAAATTAGTGCTCTGGGCATCATCGGGGGCAAAGCCCCCCCTCCCTCACCTCATTCAGGGTCCTCACTAACAACGGGCCGAATCTGAGAACTTCTTATAGAACTCCACCGGGAACCCGTCAGGCCCCGGTGCCTTCCCTGACTGCATGCCCCCCAACGCCTCGATCAGCTCGTCCAAATCGATTGGGGCCCCCAGACCCTCCACCCGCTCCTCCCCCACTCTCGGGAACTCCAACACTTATCCAGAAAGCGGTCCATCCCGCCCTCCTCCACAGGGGGCACCGACCGGTACAGCTCCTCATAAAAGCACCTGAACACCCCATTGATGTCCCTTACACTCCGCACCAGATTCCCTCCTACATCTCTAACTCCCCCTATCTCCCTCGCTGCCTCCCGCTTCCGGAGCTGGTGGGCCAGCATCCGACTTGCCTTCTCCCTGTGCTCATATACTGCCCCTTGCGCCCTCCTCCACTGCGCCTCCGCCTTCCGGGTGGTCAGTATATCAAACTCCGCTTGGAGACTACGACGCTTCCTCAAAAGGCCCTCTTCCGGGGCATCCGCATACCTCCTGTCTACCCTTACCATTTCTTCCACCAACCTCTCCCTCTCAACCTTCTCCCCCCTCTCCCTGTGTGCCCTAATAGAAATCAGCTCCCCTCTAACCACTGCCTTCAACGCCTCCCAGACCACCCCTACTCGCACCTCCCCATTGTCATTAGCTTCCAAATACCCATCTGTGCACCTACGGACCCACCCGCATACTTCCTCCTCTGACAGAAGCCCCACATCTAACCTCCACAGCGGGCGCTGATTCTTCCCCTCCCCCAGCTCCAGGTCCACCGAATGCGGAGCATGGTCAGATATGACTATTGCCGAATACTCCGCCCCCACCACTCTCGGGATTAGCGCCCTGCTAAGGACAAAGAAATCGATCCGGGAATAAGCCTTGTGGACATGGGAGAAAAATGAGAACTCCCTGCCTCCCGGTCTCAGAAACCTCCACGGGTCTACCCCTCCCATCCGGTCCATGAACCCCCTCAGCACTCTGGCCGCCATCCTGGACCTGGAACGATCCAGGGCCGGGTCCAGCACTGTATTAAAATCTCCTCCCAATATCAAGCCCCCCGTCTCCAGGTCTGGAATCCGGCTCAGCATACGCCGCTTGAAGCCTGCATCGTCCCAGTTGGGGGCGTACACATTAACCAGTACCACCCGCTCCCCTTGGAGTCTACCACTCACCATTACGTATCTACCACAGCTATCCGCCACCACACTCGACGCCACACACGACAAGCTCTTTTCCACCAAAATCGTCACCCCCCAGTTCCTCGCATCTAGCCCCAAATGGAACACTTGTCCAATCCACCCTCTTCTCAGCCTCACCTGATCCGCCACCTTAAGGTGCGTTTCCTGGAGCATAGCCACGTCCACCCCCAGCCCCTTCAAGTGCGCCACCACCCGGGCCCGCTTCACCGGTCTATTCATTCCCCTCACATTCCAAGTGACCAGCCGAATCGGGAGGCTCTTCCCCCTCCCTCTGCGCCGGTCAGCCATAACTCTACCTCGGCTCACCATGTGCCCGCAGTACCCCCCAGGCCCGTTCCCCACGGTGGCAGACCCCCTTCCCAACCCGCCCATCACCAGCAACACCCCTTCAGCCCTACCAGCAGCAACCCGGTACCTCCCCCCTATTCCCCCTCCCCCAACACCCCCCCCCCCCCCCCCCCCCCAGCTAGGGTCCCGCCTAGCTGCGTAAACCCTTCCATCATACTTCCGTAAGTCAGCCGACACCTGCTGCTGCCGCCACCCCAACGACTCCCCCGGTGCAACACTGCAACACAACTGCCACTCCCCCCGCCCGGTGCCGGCCCCTCCCACTCCACCTCCGGCGCGAGAAAGAAGCCCGCGCTTCCACTTCAAATCCCGCCCCCCCCCCGGCCCAACACGCGGGAATAAAAAGGGCGCGTGACCCAACGGGCCCGCGAAACAGCTCCCCAACCCTCCACTAGTGAAAAACAAGAAAAAACACCAAGATAAATAATTAAAGAGCCCCAAAAAAGCGAAAAAGCCAAAAGGAATCACCAAAAACAGCAAACAGGAAAAAAGGATCCCAGGGAGGACAATGCCTCCGGACAATGTACATCAGTCCCCAGACCCCCCAGTCCTCAGTTTGAGTCCAGCTTCTCTGCCTGGACGAAGGCCCAGGCATCCTCCGGGGAGTCGAAGTAGAGCTGGCGATCTTTATAAGTGACCCAGAGGCATGCCGGCTGTAGCAGGCCAAACTTCACCCCTTCTTGTGAAGCACTGCCTTCATCCGATTAAAACCAGCCCTCCTCTTCGCCACCTCCGCACTCCAGTCCTGATAAATCCTGATCTCTGCATTCTCCCACCTGCTGCTCCTCTCCTTCTTCGCCCATGTCAGCACACACTCACGGTCAACGAAGCGGTGAAAACGGACCAGCACCTCCCTTGGCGGCTCGTTCGGCTTGGGCTTCCTCAGCAGCACTCGATGGGCACCCTCCAGCTCCAAGGGTCCCTGGAATGACCCTGCGCCCATTAACGAGTTCAGCATCAAGGCCACATAGGCCCCCAAGTCTGAACCTTCCAGCCCCTCTGGGAGGCCCAAGATCTGCAAGTTCTTCCGGCGGGAGAGGTTCTCCATCTCCTCCATCCTCGCTTGCCATTTCTTGTGAAGCACCTCGTGCGACTCCACCTTCACTCCCAGGCCTAGGATTTCATCCTCGTTCTCCGAGGCTTTTTGCCGTACTTCGCGGATCTCTGCGCCCTGAGCCGTCTGAGTCGCCATAAGCTTGTCCAGTGAGGCCTTAAGCAGTTCCAGGAGCTCAGCTTTCAGCTCTCTGAAACAGCGATGAAGCAGCTCCTGCTGCTCCTGCGCCCACTGCGGCCACGCTGCCGGTTCCCCACCTGCCGCCATCTTGTTTTTCCTGCCTCGCACTTTTCTCTGCTCCAAAGCCGATTTTTTGTTCGCCCCGCTCCCGGTCCAGTCCATACACCGGCAGATGATCGCAGCAAATGTGTTCCCCCACCAGGAAAAGTCCAGCCAGCGCCGCTACGGGCCCTTAAGAGAGCTCAAAAGACTGAAAAAAGCGGGAGCTACCGAATGTTCGGCTTAGCTCCGCATCACCGCAACCGGAAGTTGTCCATTCATTTCTTTACAGGTGATTTTCAATCTTTTGAAATAATTTCATTCATCTTGAAATCCACTCACCTCGGTTTCTAATTCTCTGCTGTCAGCCTTCATTGCAGACCTATCCAACTCTACCATGGACCTCTGATGAGGAACATGCTGTCGGATTCTCCGTCTGCGAGATCTTCCACCCAGCAGACAGCGTACCCACGCCTGCGCATTTCCCGACAGCTCGGGGTGGCCCACAATGGGAAACCCCATTGGCCGGCTGCAGGAACGGAGAAGTCCGTTGCCGGCGGGGAATGCCTTGCCGGACAACGGTGCTGGTGAGACGGAGAATCCCACCCATGATTTTTATTCGTTCATGGGGTGTGGACATCTCTGGCTGGGCCAGCATTTATTGCCCATCCCGGGGGTTCTTTAAGAGACTACCACATTGCTGTGGGTCTGTAGTCACATGTAGGCCAGACCAGGTAAGGGAGGTAAATCTCCTTCCCTAACGGATATTAATGAACCAGATGGGTTTTTACGACAATCAACAATGCTTTCATGGTCATTATTAGGTTATTAATTCCATATTTTTTATTGAATTCAAATTTCACCATCTGTCATCGTGTGATTTGAACCCGGATCCTCAGAGCATCATTCTGGGGTCTCTGGATTACTAATTCAGTGACAATACCACTATGCCACTGCGCCCGAGCAGCAATAAATTATGTTGCGTTATTACAAGATCTCGGTTCGCTGGTAGGTTTCTGATAATTGACTTCTTGAATTGGGTGACACACACTTTTGCCAAAAGAGAGAGGGGGGCAAGAGTTCAGTTTTCATCCTACTTCCTCTGTTGAAAATGTTCTTGACACTCCCTGTGTCACTTATAATCTCTCTGCAGTGCCTGGAACCTGTCCTGTTTTACTTCACCCATTGTGTATTTTCCATTGTGCGTCTGTCTGTTGCAGCCATTGTTTCAATATCAAGCACTTTACATTTTAATGTCTCTTCCTTAGACAGTGGCGGGTTTTGATGTGTCTGAATGTTTGTTTGTTTTTCACCCTAACCCTGGAAGGTGGCCTTGGATTTTAAAATAGTTTGTTCTGACTTATTTCAAATTGCAACATTTCAAGTCAGTTGAAAGTTTGAAAACCAGGGCGGGATTCTGCGGGAATCGGCGGGGCGGGCAACTCCGGCGCGAAGGAGTGGCGTGAACCACTCCGGCGTCGGGTCGCCCCGAAGGTGGGAACCCTCCGCACCTTCAGGGGCTCGGCCAGCGCCGGAGTGGTTTGCGCCGGCTGGCGCAGAAGTGGCTTGGCGCCACCTCAACCGGCGCCGCAGGGCCTCTGCCAGCCGGCACGAGTTGGCGCATGCGCGGATACGCCAGCGTGTGCTGGCGTCATCCCAGCACATGCACAGGAGGGGTTCATCTCTGCGTCGGCCATCGCAGAGGTCCACAGCAGCCGACGCAGAGGAATAGAGTGCCCCCATAGCACAGGCCCGCCTGTGGGTCGGTGGGCCCTGATCGCGGGCCAGGCCACCGTGGGGGCATCTCCTGGCGCCAGACCCCCATTGCGCCCCCCCCCCCCCCCCCCCCCCCCCCCCGTGGACCCCGGAGGCTGCCCGCGCAGCCAGGTGCTGCCAGTAAGTACCTGTTATAATTTACGCCGGCGGGACCGGCCTAATACGGGCAGCCACTCGGCCCATCGCGGGCCAGAGAATCGCCGGGGGAGCCGCTGTCAGCGGCCGCCGACCGGCGCGACGTGATTCCCGTCCCCGTCAATTCCCCGGCACCGGAGAATTTGGCGGGGCCAGGATTCACGCCGCCCCTGGCAATTCTCCAACCCAGCGGGGGTCGGAGAATCCCGCCCCATATTTTAGAAAAAAAGGGGAATAGCTTTGTGACAATCTGTATTGAAAATGTGCAAAATTGTTGCATTGAGTCAGGCCATTTGGCCCAATTTCCTGCACTCTTATCCCTCATGTATGTATCAAGCCTCTCTTGAAAGATACCCATCACTCGATGTGGTAGCATATTCCATATTCTCACCACTCCCTCTTGTAAAGAAATGCCTCCTAAATGCTTGATTGTTTAGTCAGTGGGCTGCTTATAATTATATCCCCTTGATCTAAACTCAATAGAAGTGGAAGTCATTTCACCACATTCGCCCCTTTATATTTTAAAGACCTCTATCTGGTCTCCTTTCAACCTTCTCTTTTCCAGATAAAACTTGGAGTCTGTTCAATATGTCCTGATTGCTGCATTTTCTCAATTCTGGCAACGTCGTTGTAAATATACTCTGCCCTTTCTCCAGTATCCTTTTTACAGTGAATTGGATGGGAATTTGAGGGAAATTAATTTGTACTGTGGGAATAGAAGGGTGGAATGACACTGACTGGATTGCTCTACAAGGAGCTAGCAAGGGCTGGATTGGCAGAATGGCCTCCTCTGTGCTTTAATGGCTCTATGACTATACTCTAAGGCACTGGCCTTCCCACCATGGATCTAATCAGGGAAGAGATGGGAAGGCTGCTGCCACCCTCCCACCCGATTAAATCACTCACCATCGGGGACAGCATTAAAATTCATCATCTGTGATTGTTTGGGTAACGTGGAAACGGGATCCTATTGGCAGGCTGAGTGAAATAACCATACTAAAGCCCAATGTTGAAATACTCATCGGATTCCTGACCCACTGCCACACCTCCCTGCAAACCTCCTCACCACCCTCCCACTTACCCAGCAGCCCCTCTCCCCCTCTCCCCCCAGCATCCCCGATGCCCTCCGTTGCAAAGAAGTTAGTTTCATTAAGATTCTGCCTGTTGTATCTGTTGGCTGCTTCTATTTATTTGCCTCAGGAGCCCTGCCTGCAAAGGGTAGTAATGCCCTAGGAACCAAGCATGGATTATTTCCTTCTTCTTTAAAGTGAAGATGGCATGGATTACTTTTTTAAAGTGAAGTTATCATGAGGTCTCTATGTGAGCCAACAATCACTTACGTTAGTCAATGCTGTTAGACATTGCTGAACTAAAATCCGTACCAGCTCTTGGGAACAAACGGGCACCGTATTACACTGTGTAATCTGGAAAAGACAGCAGACTTGTGGATTTGTGTTGCTGTATTAGATTGTGATGTGATGAAGATTTTTGGCCCTGCCGATGATGGATAATGCAATTGTGACCTCCTGATGCATTTATACTATAGCTACATTGATGTGAAGCAGTTTTGTTTAGCCCTGAAGGTATTGTGAATGAAGCGTCACATCCTGATCCAACACTGGCAGGAAACATTACTTGGGAGTCAGTTGGGAACTTGGCACTCAATTTGTGCACCAGGTTTAGCATTGATACAAAGTAGCTTTGTATTTGCGTTGATACTAATCCTTCCATGAAGGAATGCATTCTTCGCATAGACATATACATAGAGACAAAGTTGGCTGATTTGCAGATAATCCTTGGAAGAAACCAAACATACAAATTCAGTATTGCAGTGAATTTGATCATTATTGGCAATAATGGGTGAAAGGCTGAATCTGAAGAGTTTCTCTAAGTAGATGGCTCCGTTTTCACAGCTGGAGGTTTCTTAGATAGCTTCTTTCCAAGAAATGTCTCTGGTAAAGTGAATCACTGATGTACCGTGGAATGAATAGTTTGCTTTGCTATATGACATTGTTCTCCTTTCCCATTAATTGCAATGGGAAAGGAGCACTGAATGCATGTTCATGTGTTTAATTGGAATCGGATATGTGAGGAAGCTGTGCTATAGAGTATGATACCACAGATGATAATTTGGCAGCTTTCAGCCTCATCACAGACTAATTCTCAATCTGTCAGGAATAGAGCACATTGATCAATTCCCATTTGCTGACTTAATCTAAATCTTTATACGACCTTTTCTCTTTGTTCTTGGGATGTGAGCAGGGCCAGCATTTATTGCCCTTCCCTAATTGTCTTCGATCAGGTTGTGGTACAACTGAGTGGCTTGCTTCTGAGTTAAGAGTTAACCACATTGCTGAGCACCTGGAGTCACATGTTGACTAGACCAGGTGAGCACGATGGATTGCCTCCCCTCAAGAATCTCGTGAAACAGTAGTTTCATGATCAGTCATAATGAGACTAGCATTTTATTCCAGACTTACTAATTAACTGAATTTAAATGCCCCCAGCTTCCGTGGTAGGGTTTGAATTCATGTTTCTGGATTACTAGTTGAGCAATATTATCACTATACCACCATCCTGTACTGAAAAGGCTCTTACTGCAATTGCTTGGCATTATTAAGACTGAGTGCAAGTTCCTTTGTAACAGATGTAAAATGTTACCAACTCATTGTTGAAGCCTAAGTGCCTCTCATTGTGCAATTAGAAACAACATGGATCTTAATTGATGTATCCAGTAAACTCAATGGTTTGGTAAGGGTTATCAGCAGCACAATCTTTTACTAATTTGTTTTTTTTCAACATGAACCAACCATTGTGGTCATGAAATGTGTGGGGAAACCTCTGAACATTTGAATACTGCATCAGCCACATTTTATCAGAACGAGCCTATCCACTGGGATAGCCAATTAATTGTTTTGAAAGAACCACCACTCCTCAAACAATGGACCAAGCCGCCTCCTTCTGTTCCCCTATGCTTCTAATTAACACCTCTCTGTTTACAGTGAAAGCAGCAACAAAGGTTCAAACAGTAAAAAGGAGCTTAATCTGTCTCAGACTGCAAAAGGTAAAGGATGCAGTTTCAAAATTTAAAAGCCCTAAATGAGACTAGGGCTGAAAGATTGCGGGCAGTGTTTGATACTTTTCTGATAAACTGTGTGCCCCAGTTACAGCGTCACCAATGTTGTGACATTTTGGAAAATCTCAGTCAAATAGTAAATAGTTGTGTCCGTGCCTACTCAAATATTTAGCCCTAAAAATAAACAATTTATTCCGCTGCAATATAAATATTTTACCAAGCACGTTTCAACTTACTTTACCAGCAGTTACAGTTTGGTGGTACAGAATAATTCCCTTTCTTGCATACAGAACTAATGATAATGTTTTTTTAAAACATATTTCTACCCATTCTGAAGGAGGGAAACAGCTCATTTTTAACGTTGCATAATGGCTGTAGAGTACATATCTGCGCAGACAGATAAAATTGTAACTGCATTTTGCCTTCAGGTACACAAGCGATAGAATTAGTTATTAGACGTAAATGTATCCTGGAATTAATTTAGAGATTAGGCAGAACCTTAAAGTTTATGCATAATCATATTTGGACCTTAGGTTGGTAACTTGAGCAATGATCCGTTCTTCACTGATGTTTACCAGTACTGATACAGACAAAACTGAAGCAGCTTAAATGAGGCTCCTAAATCATTAATGTATCCAAGACCTGAAAGTCTGATGTCTATAGCCTTTTATTTTTTTTGCTGTATCTCATGCTGAGATCCATTGTCTTTTAGGTCTGGCAGATTGGAACATTATTGTTATTTCATGAAAGCTCCCTGGAGAAAACAAATGTTTTCAAACGGAAAGATGGGGACCAGTAGGGACGGTCTCCATGGAGAACAATTTTTGTTGTTTTTTTAAACCGAGGCAAGTAATGACTTTCATTCATGGTCTGATTTGTTTTATTGCAGATAAAGAAAACCCAATTAATAGTAAATAGCACATCAGAAAAAACTTTCTGATTGTGATCGAGGTGTTATATAAATTGCTTGAGCATGCTTCTGATTGGCTCAGTTGCATATAAATGGAGTTGCAGTAAACAAAAGCCAACTGTTCACATTCTAAAACCATTTTATTTAACTTAATAACTGGCTACATGCTATGAAATACAATGAAAGATTCTGGATTTCCAACATTGTATAACAAGCTAGTAATAACATTGAGAAGCATCACCAAAATGCATAGACTGCAATGCTTCAGTGATTTGTTTATCATTTGAACCCATTGTTTGAATTATTTCCAACAAATCACTGCCAGAGATCGGGTACTTTGTAAATTGTATGCAATTAAAACTTTTAACCACTGTTTCTTTTGATTGTTTAGGGCTGTTAGGATCTAATAGGATGCCTTTTTATTTTATAATAATAATAATGTTTATTGTTTTCACAAGTAGGCTTACATTAACACTGCAATGAAGTTACTGTGAAAATCCCCAAGTCACCACAGTAACTTCATTGCAGCAGTGTTAATGCAAGCCTACTTGTGACAATAATAAAGATTATTAGGGTAATATTAACATTAAGAATGATATTCAAACGAAATAACTGCTTCCGGTTTGCTCAGCAACATCCAGAATAATGGAATTTCATAGAATCCCTGCAGTGCAGAAGGAGGCCATTCGACCCATCGAGTCTGCACCAACCCTCTGAAAGAGCACTCCACCCAAGCTCACTCCCCGCCCTATCCCAATAACTCCTTAACCTAACCTACATGCCTATTTTTGGACACAAAGGGGCAATTTAGTATGACCAATCAACCTAACCTGCACATCTTTGGATTGTGGGAGTAAACCGGAGCACTTGGAGGAAACCCACATGGACACAAGAAGAACGTGCAAACTCCACACAGACAGTGACCCAAGGCTGGAATTGAACCAGGGCTCCTGGTGCTGTTGTAGCCACCTGGGGTGGCCACGTCCTGATTTCAAAATGGACACTTGCAAAGAGTAAAGGGAAAATTGGACAGTGCTAAGCAGGTACAAGGTTTGCCTGCGGATTGGCGTTTGCAGCTCCCAGACAAAACCGATACTACAAGCCATTAGCATAGTAATGAACTATCTCCGGGGACAAAAGAGAAACATTTAAACAATCGGTACCAGAGCAAACTCCCCGGCGCCAGTAGAGACTAAAACAAAGGCAGGCCAACGGTTACCTAGGACCCGTCCAGTGATCAAGTAACGACCACTTTATTGGAGAAATCAATACAAATGATTAGGATATGGTCCAATTAATTGGGGCCAAGTTCAAGAACCGCCCAAAAGGGCGCGAAGCCCCTTTGGGTATAAAGAGGAGCCCCCAAGACAGATCGCTCTCTTCTTCTTCACCTTCATCTCGGCCTTGGCTCTCAGAGACGAGAGACCCACCAAGCACCAGCCAAGTAAGTCTAAAGTCAACGCACGCTATGAGATAGGCGCTCCTAGCTACTATTCTATACAAGTTCGATGCCAGCAGCCTCAGAACCGGACAACGGCCATTGTTCCTCTGACTGAGTGGGCACCCGAGGCTAAGTATAGGCTTTTAGTAGTAGTTGTAGTTTAGTGGGTAGAGTTTGTGCATGAGTATAATTGACTGTGTGTGTAAATAAATATGCATTGATTTCAAACTTACTAACTGGTGTATTGAGTCTTTGATCAGTATTCGGTTTTGAACCTGTGGCGGTTTCGAAAAGATACCTGGCGACTTTTGAGCTAGCATAATTAAAACAGAACAAATTAAGGAGAGCATAACGAGCAACACTGTGAGGCAGCTGTGCGAATCACTGTGCCACCGTGCCGCCTGTTTTATTCCAGCTTCCAGCTGGATAATACATTTACAGCCTATTCTCTGGCTTACTTCTAGAATTTCCATTTGGTTAAACAATGTATAAAATGTGTCAGTAAATGAGTTACATAGAACATAGAACATAGAACAGTACAGCACAGAACAGGCCCTTCGGCCCTCAATGTTGTGCCGAGCCATGATCACCCTACTCAAACCCACATATCCACCCAATACCCGTAACCCAACAACCCCCCCCTTAACCTTACTTTTATTAGGACACTACGGGCAATTTAGCATGGCCAATCCACCTAACCCGCACATCTTTGGACTGTGGGAGGAAACCGGAGCACCCGGAGGAAACCCACGCACACAGGGGGAGGACGTGCAGACTCCACACAGACAGTGACCCAGCCGGGAATCGAACCTGGGACCCTGGAGCTGTGAAGCATTTATGCTAACCACCATGCTACCCTGCTGCCCTGCTGCCTCCTTTATGAACGGAGCAGCATAAAAGTGTATCTCTGTGACTATCTTTTATTTTAAAAAATAGGTTTTCCACTAAGTAAAACTTTAATCAGGACTGTCAATGGCTCCATCAGTTTATCCCTGAGTTTCTAAAGCACACACCTATGATGCTCACAGTTGTGGGGGTAACCAAATCAAGGTGTTTGAAGAGATTCAATAGGGTAGATACAGGGCAGAGTTGGCAGGGTTATCATGAGCCCTGGTGCTTTGCTTGTCCCCAGGCCCCTTATCTATCTCTGCACTTTGCATTGAATGATAAATATTTTCTTGTTTTAAATTTCTTTTTTATAAATTTAGAGTACCCAATTATTTTGTCATTTTAAATTTTAACCACACTTACAAATACCCAGCAGGAAGTATATAATAGGAGAATAAAGTATTGCAGATATTGGAAATCTGAAATATAAAGACCAAATGCTGGAAATACTTGGAGAGAGAAACAGTTAACGGGTGGGATTCTCTGATCCCCCAGTCACGTATTTCTCAGCCGCGGGACGTTCGCTGGTGGCAGGATTCTATCCTCCTGCCCTTTGTCAATGGGCAGCATGGTAGCACAAGTGGCTAGCACTCTGGCGTCACAGCGCCAGGGTCCCAGGTTCGATTCTCTGCTGGGTCACTGTCTGTGTGGAGTCTGCACATTCTCCCGTGTCTGCGTGGGTTTCCTCTGGGCGCTGCAGTTTCCTCCCACAGTCCAAAGACGTGCAGGTTAGGTGGATTGGCCATGCTAAATTGCCCATAGTGTCCAAAACGATCAGGAGGGGTTATTGGGTTACGGGGATAGGGTGGAAGTGAGGGCTTAAGTGGGTCGGTGCAGACTCAATGGGCCGAATGGCCTCCTTTTGCACTGTATGTTCTATGATTTCCCATTTAAACCACATTTCTGCAGTGCACCCCTGCCAGAAGGAATAGTGACTCCCGACGACTGGAGAATTCCAACCAGCATTTCAAGTCCATAATCTGCACTACTTCCGATGAAGGGCCGTTAACCTGTTCCTCTCTGGACAGATGTCACCAGATGTGCTGAGAATTTCCAACGCTTTCCGTTTCTACTGGAGCAAAAACAATCAGACCCTTGTTAGCCTCTCATTCCCCTTCAACAAGAAACGCAGCAACAGCTGCCTGAGATCTGCTTTGGTATGACTTTAAATATGGATGTCAAAAAAAGATTAAGATCTGAAGAAAACAAAACTGCTGAGCAAAAAATTTTGATATCAAAGCGACAAATCAATAATTTTTTAAAAATGAGTAATTAATAAAAATGAATGTCGAAAGTACCAAGCAGCAGAGATAACTAGTAAAATCTTTTTTGCCTTTCTGCTTCAGAAGCAGAGCTAGTGAGAGAAAGGGAAAGTATAGGTTCCAAGTCCTGTTTATCAGAGAAGGAGGCGGCGACCAGGGATGAGCTGAAGAGTTTTGTTTAACTAACACTGACCTTGCAGTTGCCCCTGGTGGGGCATACATTTGCGCTAGTCTGGTGAAAGTGGAGGTTGGAAGCAGTTTGCCTCTCAACCCAGGTTCTCCTCCTCTCCCAGTCCTGTGTGTGGATAGGTTTTTTGGAGAGAGAGCAGGAGGCGGAGGGAGCGGGTGTGTGTGTTTGTGTGTCCAAGCGCCAAGACACCTTTGCATGTGTGTGCATTCGGCTGACTCCCAGTCTTGGAGTTCTCTCTCTCCCTCACACATTAAGTTTCATACTCAGTCACTCTCACTCTCTCATTCATTCCCTCACTCACACTCAGACTCAAACTTGCACTCACTCCCTCACTCTCACATTCTCAAACTCATTCACTCTCACACTGACTGTGAGTGAGACACTTGCCTTGATGTTACTGGAACCATTGTTTCCCTTGGCTATCCTGGCCCACTCCAGCATCCTGACTCCTGCAGTCCTTTAGGGGACCGGCATCTCCATAGGAGGTGAGAACGCAGCCAAGAGCTGATTCCATCATGCAGAATGCACCCTGCCTATCAAAGCAAATGGCCACACAGATTTGTGCTCTTGCTCCAATAATGGCTTATGTTACAGAAGTCCTGAGTGGGTTGCCCACCACGCACTACATTTATATGTGAGATCGCCACTTGAGAGACGGGTGCTGCATAAGCCCTGTCCCCACTAAAGGCACGAGCCCTGGTGAATAGCACCGTGTACACACTCCTGCCCCAGGCCCTGATACAGAGGAACTATTTTCTTTGGTGGGGGCATCTAAAAGAAGGAGGCATAATCTTAGAATTTGAGCTAGGGAAATGAGGAGTGAAATCAGAAGTGCTTTTACATAGGATAGCACAAATCTAGTTTGCTTTAATCAGTGTGTTGTTTTAAAAAATAATCTCTGATCACTGCAGTTAATTGAGTTTATCCTACACAATAGGGGCTGGAATTGTAACAACAGGATAGAATTCCCACTCCAGACAGAAACTACCTTTGTGGCTTGGCTGGTTGCTGCAGAAATCTCCTGATGCTCATTTCTACTGAAATCCATCAAAATGAAATTGGGTCGTTTCTATAATGGGATGGCCAATATGCATCACCGGTTTTACATCTGGATGATAAGTATCCGGTTCAGTAAGGGTAATTTTTACTTGGCGTGAAATCTGGAGATATAACTTGGCATCCCATGTTTACATCTCTCCTGATTTTTATTCCCCTTGAATCTTCATTTCCACGCTGAGAGCCAGCTGATTTGCTGCTTTTCCAAAACAGGCGAGCTGCAGCAAGGAGCTTGTTTCACGTCCGCAACTTGACGGTGAAATTTCAGTGAAGCCCAAACTTGAAAATGTTCTTCCTGGTGTTGGTTTTGGGTTCCTTTATAAAGCACTAGTTAGGCCCCATTTAGAATACTGTGAGCAATTTTGGGCCCCATACCTCAGGAAGGACATACTGGCACTGGAGCGGGTCCAGCAGAGATTCACACGGATGATCCCAGGAATGGTAGGCCTAACATACGATGAACGTCTGAGGATCGTGGGATTATATTCATTGGAGTTTAGGAGGTTGAGGGGAGATCTAATAGAAACGTACAAGATAATGAATGGCTTGGATAGGATGGACGTAGGGAAGTTGTTTCCATTAGCAGGGGAGACTAGGACGCGGGGGCACAGCCTTAGAATAAAAGGGAGTCACTTTAGAACAGAGATGAGGAGAAATTTCTTCAGCCAGAGAGTGGTAGGTCTATGGAATTCATTGCCACAGAGGGCGGTGGAGGCTGGGACATTGAGTGTCTTTAAGACAGAAATTGATAAATTCTTGATTTCTCGAGGAATTAAGGGCTATGGGGAGAGAGCGGGTAAATGGAGTTGAAATCAACCATGATTGAATGGTGGAGTGGACTCGATGGGCCGAATGGCCTTACTTCCACTCCTATGTCTTATGGTCTTCCTTCACCGACTTCCCATTTGTTTAAAGTGGAAGGTGAAGATTCGCTGGGATCTTCCGCTCTGGTTTTCGTCAGGTGGGTTCGGCGATGGGAGCAGAAAATCTCACGAGGGGCTGGATTCTCCGGTCCCCTAGATGCGTGTTTCTCGGTGGCGCGCCATTTGCTGATCATGGGATTCTCTACTCCCATTGCTTGTTAATGGTATTTCCCATTGAAGCCACCCCGCACTGCCAGGAAACTCATGGGAAGGGGTGAGTTGCTGGGAAGAACAGGGAATCCCAATGGCCACCGATGCAAACAAGTGACATGATTGATCCCTTCACCCATCAGTGAAGGAATACGTTTCCCAACATTCAATGTGGCAAACATCATTTGAATATTATTATTATCAGGCCTCTATGGCTGAACAATGCCCCCCCCCCCCCCCCCACCTCCAGCAAGAAAGTCCATGCATTTTGGCATGAGGACAGAAGGTCGTGAAACCTGACTGGTCTCCCAAGATGTGAACCTGGGGAGCAGACCTCCTAGAGGAGCTCAGATGAGTGCATCACCCTGGGGGTTGTGGGCCCTGCTGGGCACTGACCCTGACACTGCAAGGGCAGTGTCAGGCCAGTGCCTGAGGGGTGTGGAGTTGGGAGGTGGGGGGAGTCCTGGTGAACTCTTGTGAGCTGGGGTGGGCTTTACAAATGGCATCCTAATCTGCAAGGGACTGGGTTGTTGGCGGCCGTACTCAATCCCAGTGTTACATTGTATGAACATAACCCCCCCGTGTTACATTGTGGGGCCCACTCCTTTAGGTTTTTCACACTAAGCCTGAGACTATATGCTGAAGAAAGCCATTGTTGCTGTTGGATTGGATTGGATTGGATTGGATTTGTTTATTGTCACGTGTACCGAGGTACAGTGAAAAGTAGTTTTCTGCAAGCCGCTCAACAGATCATTCAGTACATGGAAGAAAAGGGAATTAAACAAAATTCAAGAAAATACATGAGAATACATAATAGGGCAACACAAGGTATACAATGTAACTACATAAGGATTGACATCGGTTGAAGCATACAGGGTGTAGTGTTAATGAGGTCAGTCAATAAGAGGGTCATTTAGGAGTCTGGTGACAGTGGGGAAGAAGCTGTTTTTGAGCTTCTTCCCCACTGTCACCAGACTCCTAAATGGCGGCTGTAATGCCGCTTTTCCCTCTCGCTATCGGCCTTTGCCAAATCCTGGCAAACCTAACCCTAACCCTAACCCTAACCCAACCAAATCCTAACCCTAAGTCTATGAGCTTGATGATGTTGACACAGAGGTCAATAGATGTGCCAGAATTAGACAGTTCAAGAATTTGAAAATTAAGAATGGTAATTCATTAATATATTTTGTTATCGCTCTTTATTCTCACCATATTAATCTTCTAATGGATCATTTATTTCTTGGACTTAGTCAATCATAATGTAAAACTATTCAAAACAACCTCAAATTTACATGTTTCATAGTTAGAAATGCTCCATTTCTACCTATTTTCTGTCTAGTATCTTCGGGTCAATGGTTCAAATAAATACACAAAACAAACGTACATAAAATAATAATGTGAAGTAATCATGGTTAGTATGAATTGTTGATCGTTTTAAAATGTATGTCTTATTTAAATCGACAAAATAGGTTTGTTGTGCTTAAAATATCAAGGAATGAAATTCATCCTTACGGTAAGACGAATGGTAGGTCGTTTTACACCCATGCTCAAAAAGAAGATTGGCCATCGTGTATCACGAGCTGCTGATTCGCTATCGCCAATTCTGTGCCCCTCAGTTGTAATCATACAAAACCACATGAAAGAAACTAATAAATGGCTGCAAAAGACATTTATTTAAGTAGAGGCTTCCACGGGCACTTTATTCTTCTTCTGACAGCAATTAATCAGCCATTGGGTCGTGCATTTGAAGACTTGTTTTGACGGAGTTATTTTTAATTCTGTTTTCAATTTATTTTCATTTGCTGTTTATCTTTAATATTGCTTCAGAAGTGAATGGGTGGACATTGCTTTGTAAAGCCTCTGCAGCATGTAAGCACTCTTTATAGTTCAGTAGATCCAACCTCTTCAGTTTCAGAATTGTGATGTAATTCACCAATTTTATTAATGCTTGAGCTTTGTTGGCCAGTTTCTTTGAGATAAAATGTTGGCTCTTTATTTTTCTGGATTTGCTGCCCATTAGCTATGATCAGTTCTCATTCTGAAATGTCAGCAAATAGCCTACAGTACCTGACAGCTGGTGTAGTGCTGATTAGATGCGAGGCCCAGCGGCAGCAGCGAGCTGACTGGGTAAACAGTAAGCCCCCAAGGACTTACGTAATCAAGGGTTTTCAGCTCCTGCTGAAAGCCACAAGCTCTTTAGGGATTGCTGCATGTCTCCTTGAGGGATTGCAGATTTTCTGAAGTGTCTGGCTCACAGTTACATATTTTCTCCTGAGGTATATCATTGTCATGCCTAATAAGGTCAGAATTACAAAGAAGGCTTTCATGTGAGTGATCTTTTTATAATTGCAGTCATTCCTGAAGAGAGCTTTACATTTTAATTATATGTACGGACCCAGTTATTTTAGGCTGATAATAATCTTGAGGATCTGCACCCTCCATTTTAAGTAATGCTCCAAACTGTCCTTTTTAAAAAAAAAAATGTACTAAACAAAAAACAACTGATCGTACAAGGTTAACATTGAACTGGCACTGTATGTGGGATTGAATTTGGATGAGTGCATCACAATATTATCCTTTTACCTCAGAGACCAGAATTTGAATCCAGTCCAGTTTCCTTCTGTCGACACTCGCTGCAATTTTAAGGGAAACAAATTGATGGCAGTCATCATTCTTTACCGGCGAGCTTGAATTTGCAAAAAAGTCCAAATAATTCAACATAACTCAGATTAGATTGTGAATTCATACAATTAAAATAAATAATATGGAAAGAATTTACACGACTACATTAGTTGGAAACTAGGCTGTTGTGTAGATTGATCCTTTGAGCACAAAAATCACCAAAAGCATTCCCATTTCAATCATAAATACCTCTCGAATGATGGGGAGATATTTTATGGGCGGGTCTCTCTGTCCCAAGACACCCGGATCGAGTTCCCCGATGGGACAGATAATCGGGTGTAAGGGCAAAATCAGGATCGGCGCCGGGGGCTCACCCAATACTGATGTTCTGACCCCCTGCCGGTGACGGAATGAGGTCTATGCCACACGCGGTGCGAGGGGCGGGGGGGGGGGGGGGGGGGGGGGGGGGGGAGGGGGGGATGTAAATAAATGAAAATGGGTCACATTTGCCCATTTACATCAATTTAGCGAGCCCGGTGCCCTATGCTCCGGCGTTCTGTGATTCTCCGGTCTCCGTGGCTGGGAATCTCTTGGGTGTGGATCATTTGTGGTCTCTACCAGCGTGGCCCTGGCGTAGTGGAATTCACGGTGGGCCAAAGAGGTCCCTTGACCCATTGCGATGCCCACCATGCCAGGGCCATGCTGGTAGAGACCATTTGAGTCCATCCGAGAGCCAGACCCCCCCAGCAATGCACTGCCTGCCCATGCCTCCTCGACCCGATCCTCCCCCAGCCATGCAACCCCACAGGGATTGGAATGCACTTACCGCTCTTTGATGTGGTGAATGCTTAAAAACATTGGGGTTTCACCACTTAGGCCACTTAACCATGAAGAGGGATGACTGAATCAAAGTTGCTGATGGTTTGTAGAAGCTGACAATCACAGACCACTACTAGAAAGTTATGAATGGCTTGCAGCTAATGGATCTGTGGGAACCAGACACAGGTCACAGCTGCTATCCTTCCAGGAATGGGCACTTGAACCTACAAGGTAAGTATTACAGCTGTTTTCACTGCCCATGTCAGGTCTCCTCTCCAGCTTCCAGACAGGAATCTCTTTTCTGGGAGGGTGTGCCTGTTGGAGGGGTCTCTTTAGGCAGGGGTCCCTGTGGGGGGTCTCGCTATTACAGGGATCAGTGTCGGGGTTTCCCTATTACAGGAGCCCCTTTGGAGGGGGTCTCCCTATTACAGGTGTACACATGGAGGGGCTCTCCCTATTACAGGGGTTTCTGGGGGAGGGCGGGTTAGGTCACCCCCATAATTGGGGTAAGGGGGGCATCCAGGCAATCCGGGGTTGTGGGGCTGCTGTGCGGTGCATGGGGGAGGGGGTTCAGGCCGATTTGCGGAAGGTGGGGGTGGCAGTCCGCGGGATCGCACTATCAGGCTGCTCACTCAAAATGGCGGCCCGATAGCGGGATTTCCTGGGACTCACTCGTATTCCACGCCGTGTATGAATTTGCATGGTTGGAACAATGAATTGCTTACCAGTTTGCACTCCCAGATCGTAAACCTGTTGCAATTCAGCTCTGTCAGGAGAACATTCTGGATTCTTCTGCCCTGCCCGCCATGGGCGAGACGTGGACAATGGAAAAATCCATTGACCTTGGGCGGGATTCTCCGGTTGCTGGGCAAGTGTGGCCTGGAGAATCCCGCCCATAGTCTCCCAAACGGAGAATCCCATCCATATGTTCGTAAAAGCTTCCCTTGCATACTGCTGTTTGGCAGATTTTTTTAAAAATCACACTAACCGTGGAAGATAAGTGTGCAGTGTTCTGTGCGCATGTTTGAATCGCACATGTGGAACATTTGCAACTTTATAATGATGCAATCAAGGACTGAGATCCTTATTCTCTTTTCTTTCAAACTTTGTTGTATCAAATTCCACTTCTCCTATCAATGTTGTCCAATTGCCTCTTGTTGATACTGAGTTATGTTGAGGTATAAAGTCAAACTATTGAATCCATAATCCTCATGTAGAGTTTTAATCAGGGAACATAGATCAGAGAACAGGGGGCATAGAGGTCGCCCTGCACTAAACCCTTTTTCTCGGAACATGGCAGAAAATCTGGCTTGTCACAAATCAAGTTATTGGCCCCCCTTTTGCTGCTTCTTATTCGAGTTCCCTCTGTGGATTCTGTGATCGTAGCTTCACTAAAATCACCTTAAGTTTCAGCGGTGTTGTTTGACCTCTGGTATGTAATGGATATTGACAGGTTTTTTTAATAGGCAAGACTTTATTACTGAGCTGGTCCTGTCCAAACCTAGCATTCAAACACCCAGCAATAGCCTGTGAATAGCAATCAGAACAAGCCTTGGCTGATGAGCATTAAAGTGGAGTTGAGTGGTGACCTTCACTGTCATTACGAGTGCAGCACAAATGCTAAACTGTCTCTTCACATCTTCTTTAATTAGACGGCAAACATTAGCCCTAGCTTCCCTGCTGAATCTGACTCTACTTGTGCGATGCTCCTTTCTCATACCCATGTAGACCGTGGCACTGATTGATTGAATTCATATATCTCCTGTGTCCACTGTGCTTTAGGTCTCCCCTTTCCACCTGCTGTTACTGTGCAATGAGATAATTAGTAATTGGACAAATGCCGGTGTTGTTGGGCTGAAGTTTCATATCTGCATGAAACGGTTACAGCACAGCAGGAGGCCATTCAGCCTGTCATGTCCATAATGGCTCGATGTAACAGCAACTTATCTAGTCCCATTCCCACACCTTTTCCCCTTAAGCCTGCAATATTTTTCACTTCAGATAATTATCATATTCCCTTTAGAAAGCCGAGGGATCCAGCTGGCATGGACACTACCAGGGTGCCAGGTTGGCACTGCCAAGCTGGCATTTTTTCTGTGTGCACAATCTGGCTGGGCTTGCCAGAGTGGGGTGAGGGGGAGGCAGGGACCCTCCCACAGTGCTGTTGGGCTGGCGTCCCGACATCACGCCACAATGGGGAGTTCCAGCAAGCAGAGCTCCCCACTGTCCAAAATGGGCTATGTGCGGCCTCGGCCCTGCATTCCCCGCTCATTAGGGCACTTTGTTCCCTTTTGGGAGAATCGTGCCCTATGTCCCTATTTATAAAGCCTAAGATCCTATATGCCTTGCTCTCATGCCCACATGTCCATCCTTGGCCTGCTGCAATGCTCCAGTATAGGCTGATGCAAGCTGAAGGAACAGCATCTCATCTTCCAATTAGGCACGTTGTAGTACTCAGGATTCAACATTGAGTTCGGCAGCTTCAGACTGTGACCTTTCTCCTCCATCTTAAAGCCCCTTCTTAAAATGCCCCTCACATATATTGCCACAATGCAAACTTCCCTCCTCCCATACCAGGCCATCTGTCTTTTGTTCTTAAATTTGCGACATTTTGTTGTAATTTCTCACAACTACACTTTAATATCTAACACATTCTTCCTTAAGTTCTGATGGAGAGACAAAAGGACTCAAAACTCGGGTTTATCTCCTTACAGATAACGGCAGACCTGCTGGGTGTTTCCAGCATCCTCTGTTCTTGTCCATATGCCTTATTAACTGTTCTGTCAACCTTTATTCACATGTACTACACTGCCCCCCCCCCCCCCCCCCCCCAACTCCAGATGCTTCTGCACTGCCTTTAGAATTGTATCTTTTATTTTATATTACCTCCCGTTGTTCTTTCTACTAAAATGTATCAGTGCTGTCCTGGACAGAATGTGTCTGTCTGCAAGCAGTATGTTTCGGTTGTTCTCGAGGGAAAGAGGTGTGTTTCTTCTTATCCGTAGGAGTATATATTTCAATTAAATAATTCAATAGCAAGGTTTGGTAAGTTTAAAAAGAAAGAAAGTTAGATATCCTTGCACACATACCCTCAATTAAATGCAATGCCACACATACTCAATCTCACTCATGCACCCACACATAGACATTGGATACATTTAAAAGTCCAGGGATCATCAGAAACCCGGTCTGGGTCTGGGCTGTGGATTCTAAACTCCCACCAAATGGTTCCAATTGGGCGAGCCACCGTTTGCTCAATAAGGCAACCCGCATTCCACAAATCCAACAGGGAGATCTATCGATGATCCCCCGTGTCCTCTGTGGTCATCATGACATGTCTCCCTCCTCAAGTCAGTTTCGCCTCTGGTGCGCCCACGCGAGGAGGTGACCTCCATCTCTTCGCACGCGGCCTTGAGTCCGTAGTAGGTGGAGCCAGATCGGGAGGGCTGAAACGGATCGGTGATCTCCGCTTCGGCAGGGGGCACCCAAGGGTCACCGACGCAGGTTCGTATTCGGCATTGGCTATCAGGGAAATACCCGATTCCTCGGCCTTCATTGCAGAACTAGAACCCTAACAAACGGGAGAGACGGGCACAGGCTCCTTTATGGGCAGGAGCCCTGCGCCAACGACGGTCACCATTGGGGTTGGAGGCAAGGCTTCAATGAGGGCAGGCTCCCTACTTCTGAGGTGGTCCAGGTGCTTTCATAGAATTTTGTCTTGGATCTTGACTTTATGAGACTCCAGGGACCCAATTGGAACCATCTCCAAAATTCAATAGGTAGACTGGGACTCTCTCAGATCTTATAGCATTGTGATTTCTTTTTTGATTTTCTATTGGGGCTCCACCATCCCTGCCAAGTTTGGAACTAACAAGCTTAGCCTGGTGCAAAGCCATCGTCTCTGCCAGGATGACTCCTGTCATGGTATGGGAAATGGTCCTGTAATCAAATAAGAACGGTACCAACCTTGTCTCCATAGATGTGGTCGGCTGCTTCTTCATGCCATTCTTGATGACAGCACTGCTCACTCTGATAGTTCATTGGGTGACGGGTGATATGATGCTGTCCTAATGTGTTTGATGCCATTTAATTGTATGAAAGCCTGGAACTCTCCACTAGTGAAGGCAGTGTCATTGTCAGAGACTAAGCCCTCCAGTATACCGTATGTGCTAAAACATAGAACAGTACAGCACAGAACAGGCCCTTCGGCCCTCGATGTTGTGCCGAGCAATGATCACCCTACTTAAACCCACGTAACCCGTATACCCGTAACCCAACAATCCCCCCATTAACCTTACACTACAGGCAATTTAGCATGGCCAATCCACCTAACCCGCACATCTTTGGACTGTGGGAGGAAACCGGAGCACTCGGAGGAAACCCACGCACACACAGGGAGGACGTGCAGACTCCACACAGACAGTGACCCAGCCGGGAATCGAACCTGGGACCCTGGAGCTGTGAAGCATTGATGCTAACCACCATGCTACCGTGAGGCCCCAAACTTTATCCAAGTTTCTCAATGGTGGCGTGGGAGGTCATAGAGGCAATGTTATATGTCCCCATCCACCTTGAATGCACATTCACCAAGATCAGGAAGATCTACCCCAAGAAAAGCCCAGGGAGGTCTACATACCCACACCCATGGCCTGCCTAGCCACTCCCATGGGTGTAGGGAGGATGAAAGTGGGAGTTTCTGGTTTTCCCGGCATAAATTAACCAGGCTCGTGATGTCTGTGTAGGGCTCAGACTACCAAACATAGCTCCCGGTGAGCGGCTTCATTTTGGAAAGCCCAGGGTGACTGTTGAAGGCAAGTCTGACATGACTAGCCGCTGCCATCAGTGAATATGGGCTGTGAATACAGGGGCTGGTTTAGCTCACTGCGCTAAATCGCTGGCTTTGAAAGCAGACCAAGGCAGGCCAGCAGCACGGTTTGATTCCCGTATCAGCCTCCCTGAACAGGCGCCAGAATGTGGTGACTAGGGGCTTTTCACAGTAACTTCATTTGAAGCCAACTTGTGACAATAAGCGATTTTCAATTTCAATTTCAATTCAATATGAATTTTGGTGATGCACTTCCCCAGATTTTCCCATCACCTCAATATAATCGGCAATGCATGTCCATCCAGAAGCATTTTTTGTAATGATGTCCATAAGCAGTTGCTCATCTCTGGAAGCAGTATCTTCCACATTGTGTCCTGAATGTACTGATTTCTTGAAATTCTTCTGCCAAATGAATTGACTAATATCCGTGTTTGGCGCCCAAATTGGAAAAGAAAAACGTTGCTCCTGTGAATTTGGGATTCAATGTCCCCACTGTTAGAATTTTGTGTGGACTCCTCTTTGTATCGACGGCATGGTAGCACCGTAGTTAGCACTGTTGCTTCACAGTTGAGTCCCAGGTTCGCTTCCCGGCTTGAATTACTGTTTGTGCGGAGTCTGCACTTTCTCCCTGTGGGTCTGTCTGCGTGGGTTTCCACTGGGTGCTCCGGTTTCTTCCCACAAGTCGTGAAAGACGTCGGCCGGGATTCTCCGAGCCTCCGCGCTAAAGTCACACTCGACGCGGGGGCGGCGAATGGGGCCTCCGACCCGCGATCGGGTCCAACACCGGGCAGCAAACCTCTGGCGACCGGAGAATTGGCGGCAGTCGCGCGTGTGCGGTTGACGCAGTTGACGCGGAGCTGGTCGGGGGCCATTGAAAAAGGCCCCCTCAGCGATTCTACGCGGACGACGAGTTCCTGCCGGCGTGGTTCACGCATGGTTGCACCCGGTGGGAGCTCAGCGTCACGGCTGTGGTGACCGTCCTGGTGGGGGCCGGGAGATCCCACCTGGTGGGGGCCGGGAGATCAATCTCCGGGGGGAAGCCACCATGACAGCCAGGCCCGCGATCAGGGGCCACCAATCGGCGGATGCGTGATCTGGGCGGGTGGGGCTACCTCCTTCCGCGCCAGCCCGCTGTGTGGGTCTGCCATGTTGTGCAGGGCAGACGCCGAAGCGGCCACTGTGCGCATGCAGGGACCAGCCGCGTATCGGCAGCCGGAGCTGTGTGGAGCACTCCAGCACCGTGCTGGCCCCCTTTGGGCCACAGAATCGCTGGGCCAAGAGGACCATTGATGCCGCCTTGAAACACTCCGGTGTTTATGCCGGCGTCAACACTTAGCTGCCGTTTTGAAGAATCCCACCTGGGCTGTTAGGCGAATTGGATATTCTGAATACTCCCTCTGTGTATCTGAACAGACGCCGGAATGTGGTGACGAGAGGATTTTCACAGTAACTTCGTTACAATGTTAACGTAAGCCTACTTGTGACAATAAAGATTATTATTCAGATTATTATTATTATTAGAGTGAGATTTAGAGATCTTGTATCCAAGCATACCAGGATTGTACCATCTTTTTTTAGGTCGCACATGATGGAGCTGCATTAATCAGTGTGCGAATGACAGATAATGCCGCTACACTCCATGCCATCCAAATCACTCTTAGGGCAAGATTCCCTGGCCTCTCGTGGTGGGTTTCCCGACGGCAGGAAATGGCCGACGCTGTTGGCCTGCGGTGGGATTTTCTGGTCCCATCGTTGTCGATGGGATTTTCCATTGAATCAACCCTATGCTGCTGGGAAATCCACACCATCGGCGGGGCAGGAAGGTACCGCCAGCATGAACAGCTGGAAGATCACGCCCTGACAATGTTACAGAGAGAGATGGGAGAGATCGAAAAACTTAATTCCCTTCCCAGACTGTCTGTAGTCATTGGGCTGGATTCTCCGCACCCTCGCGCCAAAATCGTGGCCGACTTAGAAATTGCGGGGACTTTGAATCAACGTTCCCGCAAGAAATCGGAACCGGCACTGGGTCACCAATTCTGCGGGCCCCAAAAAACGGCATCACCGGGGAGTATGCCATGCAGCCTGGGACCATTGCCAGAAGTCCACTCAGCAATTCTCCACCCCCGACCGGCCGAAGTCCCGGCGACGTGGAACTAACCTGATCCAGCTGCTCGGGATACTTGCGTGGCTGCTGCGGACTCAGTCTGCGGCCGCCCTAGTCAAGGACGGACGGATCGGAGACCATTGGGGGGCCTTATAGGCGGCCAGGGAGTGATTGTGCGGGGTTTGAGGGTCGCATGCGCGGCCGATCGGCGTGGTCTCTTTCTTGGGTCTGGGTCCGCAGTCCGAGTCCGCCATGGAGCATGGCGCGGCCTCTGACCCGGAAGTGCAGGGGCCCGTATCTGCAGCAAAAGCTGCAAGATTTACTCTGGGTCTCTGCCAGCCCCCTGCAGGGCTGGGAATTCATGTCCCTTTAATCCAGGATTTTCAGGAGTCAAACCCCACCGTTTTGACGCTAGCGTCGGGACATAGTCCCAATAATGGAGAATCCAGCCCATTGTGTTTCTTTGAAAATAAAGACGTGTGTGTTTCTCAGCCTCATGGGGCCATAACCAGCAGCAACCTTTTCTGGGTTTAAATAAATGAGATAATTTATTCACGCATTCACCCCAAAGGTCTAATGCTACATCACTCACTCACATGCACAAACGTTTGTGAAAAAATTCTACTTACAGAGGACAGTGAACTTTCACCAATTACAAACACAACAGTTCACATTTCTGGCTCATCTCGGGAAGGGAGAATACATTTCAGGCTGGGTGAAGAAGGTGTTTTCACTCCTGAAGGGCAGTCTAGCAGGATTCAGATAGCTGGAGTCACAATTCAGGATTACTGCAGATTTGCTCAAGGAATTACTAAATGAATACTTTTTGTCAGTATTCACTCAGGAAAAAGATAATATTGTGGAGGAGAATGCTGAGACCCAGGCTATTAGAATAGATGGCATTGAGGTGCGTAGGGAAGAAGTGTTGGCAATTCTGGACAAGGTGAAAATAGATAAGTCCCCGGGGCCTGATGGGATTTATCCTAGGATTCTCTGGGAAGCCAGGGAAGAGATTGCTGAGCCTTTGGCTTTGATTTTTAGGTCATCATTGGCTACAGGAATAGTGCCAGAGGACTGGAGGATAGCAAATGTGGTCCCTTTGTTCAAGAAGGGGAGTAGAGATAACCCTGGTAACTATAGGCCGGTGAGCCTAACGTCTGTGGTGGGTAAAGTCTTGGAGAGGATTATAAAAGATACGATTTATAATCATCTAGATAGGAATAATATGATTAGGGATAGTCAGCATGGTTTTGTGAAGGGTAGGTCATGCCTCACAAACCTTATCGAGTTCTTTGAGAAGGTGACTGAACAGGTGGACGAGGGTAAAGCAGTTGATGTGGTGTATATGGATTTCAGTAAAGCGTTTGATAAGGTTCCCCACGGTCGGCTATTGCAGAAAATACGGAGGCTGGGGATTGAGGGTGATTTAGAGATGTGGATCAGAAATTGGCTAGTTGAAAGAAGACAGAGAGTGGTGGTTGATGGGAAATGTTCAGAATGGAGTTCAGTTACGAGTGGCGTACCACAAGGATCTGTTCTGGGGCCGTTGCTGTTTGTCATTTTTATAAATGACCTAGAGGAGGGCGCAGAAGGATGGGTAAGTAAATTTGCAGACGACACTAAAGTCGGTGGAGTTGTAGACAGTGCGGAAGGATGTTGCAGGTTACAGAGGGACATAGATAAGCTGCAAAGCTGGGCTGAGAGGTGGCAAATGGAGTTTAATGTGGAGAAGTGTGAGGTGATTCACTTTGGAAAGAATAACAGGAATGCGGAATATTTGGCTAATGGTAAAATTCTTGGTAGTGTGGATGAGCAGAGGGATCTCGGTGTCCATGTACATAGATCCCTGAAAGTTGCCACCCAGGTTGATAGGGTTGTGAAGAAGGCCTATGGTGTCATGGCCTTTATTGGTAGAGGGATTGAGTTCCGGAGCCATGAGGTCATGTTGCAGTTGTACAAAACTCTAGTACGGCCGCATTTGGAGTATTGCGTACAGTTCTGGTCGCCTCATTATAGGAAGGACGTGGATGCTTTGGAACGGGTAGAGAGGAGATTTACCAGGATGTTGCCTGGTATGGAGGAAAAATCTTATGAGGAAAGGCTGATGGACTTGAGGTTGTTTTCGTTAGAGAGAAGAAGGTTAAGAGGTGACCTAATAGAGGCATACAAAATGATCAGAGGGTTAGATAGGGTGGCCAGCGAGAGCCTTCTCCCGCGGATGGAGATGGCTAGCACGAGGGGACATAGCCTTAAACTGAGGGGTAATAGATATAGGACAGAGGTCAGAGGTGGGTTTTTTACGCAAAGAGTGGTGAGGCCGTGGAATGCCCTACCTGCAACAGTAGTGAACTCGCCAACATTGAGGGCATTTAAAAGTTTATTGGATAAGCATATGGATGATAAGGGCATAGTGTCGGTTAGATGGCCTTTCGTTTTTTTCCATGTCGGTGCAACATTGAGGGCCGAAGGGCCTGTACTGCGCTGTATCGTTCTATGAAGCGCATTGTTCAGCAGCTTCAACAGGTCATAAAGTTAGTTCCCATAGTCTTCTTACCAGGTGGTTAAATCTCTGTACTGGAGAACATGAAAAGGAATAGGCTGGGTTACTTTTATATATTGAAGTCACCAGGTTTTAAAGGCATGGATGTTGTATTGTGCTGCTGCTGCTGTTTCTTGCTGTGCTATTTGCAAAATGACTGGTTTCTCCATGGTTCGTGGGATAATTAGATACGTTATCTGAAGACAGTTTCGATCACGCAATCAATACTTCCATTGTCCCACCCGAATGATTGAAGTTTAAAGACATTGCTGCACAATGGAAGATAGATGGTGGCCATTCATATCTCCTTACGATTAACTGGTTTCTGCCGCTCTCTTTTGTTAAGTTTTAAATTTGGAGACAAAGTCTGGACTTGAGTTTTGGGTTAGTCCACAAATAATACAAAGTGTGAATTCCACAAATGCTTTTGTCTTGTTGTGTCCACTCATGAAGGACCTGTCCCCTGCCCCTGATCATTCTGGATTCTAGCTTGGAAGGTGGTTGTGCTCTGCCCTCTGTTGGCTTTGGCAGTGAGTGGGTGTTTGCTGCTTTTCTTCATTCGTGTGATGCAGAGAGGAACAAAAGCCTCCAACTGGCTCCATCCACACATTTGTGTCACATTCACAAAGTGGAGGACCTGTTCACTTTCTGGCTGAAGATTTCTCCACCCAGAATCTTCACCCTGGTCTGTCTTGCTGCTAATCCCATCAATGTGAGCCTTTGGCACATAAGAACATAAGAACATAAGAACTAGGAGCAGGAGTAGGCCATCTGGCCCCTCGAGCCTGCTCCGCCATTCAATTAGATCATGGCTGATCTTTTGTGGACTCAGCTCCACTTTCCGGCCCGATCACCATAACCCTTAATCCCTTTATTCTTCAAAAAACTATCTATCTTTACCTTAAAAACATGTAATGAAGGAGCCTCAACTGCTTCACTGGGCAAGGAATTCCATAGATTCACAACCCTTTGGGTGAAGAAGTTCCTCCTAAACTCAGTCCTAAATCTACTTCCCCTTATTTTGAGGCTATGCCCCCTAGTTCTGCTGTCACCCGCCAGTGGAAACAACCTGCCCGCATCTATCCTATCTATTCCCTTCATAATTTTAAATGTTTCTATAAGATCCCCCCTCATCCTTCTAAATTCCAACGAGTACAGTCCCAGTCTACTCAACCTCTCCTCATAATCCAACCCCTTCAGCTCTGGGATTAACCTAGTGAATCTCCTCTGCACACCCTCCAGCGCCAGTACGTCCTTTCTCAAGTAAGGAGACCAAAACTGAACACAATACTCCAGGTGTGGCCGCACTAACACCTTATACAATTGCAACATAACCTCCCTAGTCTTAAACTCCATCCCTCTAGCAATGAAGGACAAAATTCCATTTGCCTTCTTAATCACCTGTTGCACTTGTAAACCAACCTTCTGTGACTCATGCACTAGCACACCCAAGTCTCTCTGAACAGCGGCATGCTTTAATATTTTATCGTTTAAATAATAATCCCGTTTGCTGTTATTCCTACCAAAATGGATAACCTCACATTTGTCAACATTGTATTCCATCTGCCAGACCCGAGCCCATTCACTTAACCTATCCAAATCCCTCTGCAGACTTCCAGTATCCTCTGCACTTTTTGCTTTACCACTTATCTTAGTGTCATCTGCAAACTTGGACACATTGCCCTTGGTCCCCAACTCCAAATAATCAATGTAAATTGTGAACAATTGTGGGCCCAACACGGATCCCTGAGGGACACTACTAGCTACTGATTGCCAACCAGAGAAACACCCATTTATCCCAACGCTTTGCTTTCTATTAATTAACCAATCCTCTATCCATGCTACTACTTTACCCTTAATGCCATGCATCTTTATCTTATGCAGTGCATCTTTATCTTATGCACATGCCTCATTGTTGCCGCCAATATACTGCACACACCTTCTTTATCTTATTGTACCCTGTACTCGCACCTCTGAACCAGATTTCGTTCAATAGCGAACTCAGTCTTTTCCTATAAAACAAAACTTGTAAAGGCCTTGAAAGGCTAGGCAGCTTTGCAATGGGTCCAGGAGACCAAGGACGCGAGTTAACCATCGAGTTGCCCTGTCGCAGATCTGGGTGCATTGGGTAAATAATGGGAAAGGCCAAAATCGAGATTTGCACTGGGCGCAAACGAGTTTGCAATTCGCCTGGACAGCCCCCTGATGGTGAGCTCTGGATTTCATCCAAAAATGGCGAGCATATCATTAACTCTTATTTGCATTAATATGAATCTCATTAACGAGATTGAAGTTGAATGCAGCAGCCGAATCCCCAACAGGAAGTCACATGGGCGTTGTTTAGTAATCCTTCTTTGAAATGTGAAGCTGGCGCAATGGCTACTGAGGAGGTGACTAGCCACTTCCATCTTCCAGCATGCAGCTCAAGGACACCAGAGTTGCTGAACCAGTGCTCGGGGACGGGCGGGGGTGGGGGAACCCCTCAAAGGATTGGGCTTGGTTGGGAAGCTGAAGCATTCCAGGTCAGGGGTCACCTCTAGGCTGGGGGATGAGGGGCGTTGAGTCTGTGAGGCTTTCAAGCCATCTTTAAATATTGTGGAGACTCATAATAAAGAACAAGAAAAGTACAGCACAGGAACAGGCTATTCGGCCCTCCAAGCCTGTGCCGGCCATGCTGCCCATCTAACCTAAAACCTTCTGCATGTCCAGGGTCCGTATCCCTCTATTCCCATCCTATTCATGTATTTGTCAAGATGCCCCTCAAACATCACTATCGTACCTACTTCCACCATCTCCTCCGGCAGTGACTTTCAGGCACCCACTATCCCCTGTGTAAACAACTTCCCTCACACATCTTCTCTAAACATTGCCCCTCGCGCCTTAAACCTATGACCCCTAATAGTTGACTCTTCCACCCTGGGAAAAAGGGGCAACCACAGCTGTATGCCCCATAAAACTCTTCCAGGACACAGCACTGATGTGGCTACAATGCTGAAATTGAATTACACTCCCTTAGACTTTGACCAGCATCAAGCTTCACAGCTGATGGCTATTGCAAATGACAAATTAACCTTGTTAGTTTTGAGAGCAGGAGGGGCTAGAGGATGAGCCTGGGGATGGGCTGGAAGATGGAGGACAGGCGACGACAATGGCCCCACACACCCGGAGGACTAGGCAGGCTCTTATCTTTACCAGATTCCCATAGAACAAGGCTGTGCCTGTCAGCTCAACTCCCCCTCAAATGTCTTTGCTCCTTCCCAAACCCTACTTCCCCTCCCCATTTCCCTCCTTTCCCCATTTCCCTTTTCTTCCCCATCCCTCCCTCAACCAATTTCCCTCTTTTCCCCCTCCCTTCTCTCCCACCGCCCATTCCTCCCCCCCCCCCCCCCCCCCCCCATTACACCGCCTCCTACTCGGCCACCCTATTTCACCCCCCCAGGATCTGTGTAACATCACTCCAGGGTGATGGACCGGTGTGGGCACTGTCAGTGGGTCAATATACAAGGCAGGAGAATGATGATCAGTCGCTGTGAGGTAAACTCCTCAGTTTATGCCAAAGTCTGACTCCTGTCTTTATCCTTACAGTGCGCTCACACCCATCCTCTGAACAGGTCCTGCATCGGGGGCGTCTGATCTTGGACCACTGTGCCAGAGGGGGGGGGGGGGGGGGCAGGGGGGGAATAGCACCGGAGGGCAACAAGGGGTGGGGGTGCAGGCAGCTCCGCTGTGAATTAACGTGACAGAGGTTTCACATGTATCAGGTGTGACATGTTTTAATAGTGAACATTTAACATTTCCATTCCCCACAGCTACAGATAGTGCCCCCCCCCCCCCCCCCCCCACCCCACCGCCCCCTGCCCCAGTGACTATTCAGTGCTCCTCAATATTCTGGATCTTTCATGGTCTTCTGCTATGTCTAAGTGTGTCCCCAGAATGCACATCAGAGATGGAGGCAGCCTGCTTTTAGTGTCCTGTGGCCTTTGATGTCCTTGGCGGGCATCCTCTGGAGGACCTGGAGCCAGAAGGCCACAGCCGACTTACCAGTTCCACAGGCGTTGCTATGCCATCCTGTTCTGCCCGCTGCCCTTGAGATGCGTCGGTGTCAGGAGACGGGGATTAAGAGGAACTGGAGAAGTAGGATGGAGGGGCAGCTGGCGTGAGTTCCAGAGGCCTGTGAGTCATCTGGCTCTTCGAGTCCTGGAGGCCCCTCCATTGTCTGTACCATGATGTCAACCCCTTCAGTGATGGTCCTCAGTGTCTTGGCCAGAGGCTCGGCATCTGACTGGCACCCAGCTGAGTTCTGAGATCCAGCAGACGTCCAACTGCTGACTCCCTTGCATGTTCCTACCTCCACCTGATGCGCTCACCAGATTGTGCCCCAGCTGGCGGGCGTGGGGGAATGACTCCCAAGGTCCGGCCTCATCAGCTGGAGAGCTTGCAAGACAATGGGCATGCGGTCAGTGAGAGGGATGATAATTATGTCTGACATGAACTTCTCACTTGAGACAGGTTATCTGGGTGAACGGACAGTGGAATTTCACCTCTGTCGCACAGGCCAACCTCGCTGTCAGTTACTCCTCTCTTCTCAGACAACTCCGCGCTCTCCAGGGCCATTTCTCATAGGGCGTGAGGACTCCGATCTCTGAGACTCCGTCACCCGTCTTGGCCCTGTCCCGCTAATTATGGGCTAAAAGGGGCTGGTTTAGCACAGGGAAGTGGCTGGTTTAGCAAAGGGCTAAATCGCTGGCTTTTAAAGTAGACCAAGGCAGGCCAGCAGCACGGTTCAATTCCCGTACCAGCCTCCCCGAACAGGAGCCGGAATGTGGCGACTCGGCGCTTTTCACAATAACTTCATTTGAAGTCTACTTGTGACAATAAGCGATTTTCATTTCATTTCATTTTCTTCTCCTGCACCTGGGCATGAAGGATTTGTGCTAGTGGGTGCCGGGAGTTCTGAGGAACAGGATCTGAGATGTGGGGAGGGTGTGAGGTGTCAGCCAGTGATTTGTGAGGGGGTTTGGTTATTTGAGGGGTGGCAGGTGGAATGATGCCAGGAGAGAGGTGGTAACTTACCCTTGCAGCTCTGTGGAGGTCGTTGGTCTTCTTCGATATTGAATGGGAGTCCTCCTGGTAACGCTGCCACTGCCATTGTTGACCCTGCTGCTGGTCCTCTGACTCCCTCAGGGGAACAGGATGCCCCGCCTCTCATTCACACAGTGTCAAGAAGCCTGGTCAGGACAGCATCACAAAAGCGAGGAGCAGGATTACACGCTGCCATGCTTGTGTGTTGACTGGAAGTGAGTGGTGAGGGAGCGTTTAAAAGCGGCTCCTCCTTTTTAGCAGCAGGAAGCTAAGGCGCGAGTCAGGCTAATCAGATGATGAGACAGCCAGTAACGGCGAGAAGCTCATGGGGCTCATTTTTGGCACTAAGTGCCATTGAATACGGATCTCATTCAGGCCAATCGAGGAGCATCCTGCCAAACATGCCCAAAATGACACTTCAAAATTTTTCCGTTAAATCACACCCCACACTTTCCACACGGCTTGTTTGCTTTCTGTGGCTATTGGGCCAATAGGGCTTACAGATGTTGTCCAGCCCCAATGCCTTCATGTTTTCTGTCACTTTTTAGAAGTGTGCCAATATTGCGACTCTTCTTTTTCTTCAAAAGGTTTTTTTGGAAGGATTTGATAACTCAACCTCTGAAAATTCACTTTGCCTTATCACAGTACCAGCCGATGAACTGATCAATTGATTCTGATGGTTGTTGTCAGTAAGCCATCAGCTGCAATGAGTGTATTCTGAAATTCATCTTTACACGAAGCTCATCTGCCAACATGTTCCAGAGCTTAACAGGATCGTTCTGATCCTCCTCCAACAGGCCCAAAGTGTTGACTCTGTGCAACCTCTCATTTCCAATGGCTAACTTTATTTTGACCCCTTGTTTATCCTATTCTGTGATGGATAATCTAAAAAGCATAATTCTATCTTTTGTTTAAAAAGTCTAAAGTCAGGTAGGACATCCATGGCCTTCCAATGGGGAACTTAGCAATCACCTTCCTGATGTTCCCTGCTTTTGCAAATGCTCCTGACTTATAGGGGTTTTGTAATCTCTCTACTCTGTCGAGTTTCAACAATGCTGCTGTGGCTGTGTATTTTTTTATTCTATTCCCTCGTTTTGTTTGACTGCATTTCAAGGTTTTGCCACAAATCCCAGTGATGCTATTTCCCCATTTTGTGCATTTTTGTTGTATCCTGCATGGGGATGGTGCCCATGGATATCTCAATGGCCCTGCAGTGTTTCTGTCCAATTTTAAAATCTTCTCTGCTGGAAAGTAGGCTCCATTCCACAGGAGGTGTGTGATGCAAGAATCATTACATTATACAAAATCAAAGAGGAGAGTGCAACAACTATAATGGCACCTCACTCCCTTGAGTTATAGGGTCGGCAACATTTTAAAATTGCATCTACTTGCAGACCAAGTGTACCCCAGAAGCACAGTGTGATTTCTGTGCTGGCCTATCCACTATGGACATGATCTGCTCCATTGGCCAGCTGCAAGAGAAGTGTAGGGGACAGTGAGTGCCTGCTTGGCTGAAAGAGATTGCTTTTGGAGTTGGGTAAACAACAGGGCAGCACGGTAGCACAGTGGTTAGCACAGTTGCTTCACAGCTCCAGGGTCCCTGGTTCGATTCCCGGCTTGTGTCACTGTCTGTGTAGAGTCTGCATGTTCTCCCGTGTCTGCGTGGGTTTCCTCTGGGGCTCTGGTTTCCTCCCACAGCCCAAAGATGTGCAGGTTAGGTGGATTGGCCATGATAAATTGCCCTTAGTTTCCAAAAAAGGTTAGGTGGGGTTACGGGGATAGGGTGGAGGTGTGGGCTTAAGTAGGGTGCTCTTTCCAAGAGCCGGTGCAGACTCAATGGGCCGAATGGCCTCCTTCTGCACTGTAAATTCTATGATAACAGGGAGGCAGGTGAAATTGGGAGATGTTGAAGCTGAAGAGACTGAGTGTGGAGCTCAGTCTCAGTCTGGGCAGGAGCGTAGAAGAGCTGAGTTTCATAAACACCAAGGTCGGATTTCTGTTTACATTGACTTTGCAGTCAGCATCACAGTGACGCACTCCTGGTGTTTTTGGAGGAAGGGAATAACTGATAAAATGGAGTAAATAATGGGCTTAAGGATAGTCATGGCAGGAGAGCTTGCACTCGTGACATGCTGATCCTGTACTATGTGGTAAATCATGGAAGCTTCATTTATCTTTGGTGACCACGAGTGCAGGAAGTGTGTCCAACTGCAGCTACTGGTAACCGCATTTCAGAGCTGGAGCTGAGGGTGGATTCACTGTGGAGCATCCGTGATGCTGAGCAAGTTCAGGATAGCATGTTCAGTGAGGTGATCACACCGCAGGTGAGAATTGAACAGGCAGAAAGGGCATGGGTGACCACCAGACAGAGTAGAGAAAGTGCAGGAGTCCTCTCTGACCATCCCCTTTTCTAACAGATATGCCATTTTGGATACTGTTGGGGTAGATGACTGTGTAGGAGAAAGCAGTGGCTGCCAACTTCATGGCACCATGGGTGGGTCTGCTGCAAAAAAGGGGAGGAGGAAGAATGTCAGGGCTGCAGTGGTAGGGGATTCAAATGCAAGGGGAACAGACATGTGTTTCTGTGGCCGCAAAAGAGACACCAGGATGGTATGTTGCCTTCCTGGTGTTGCTCTTTTAATAATGAGGCTCTTTTTATGATATAATGTTATGTCCCAACAGCGTTGCCAATACTGTGGATATTTCTATTTATCTCGGTGAACCACAAGTCTTTCCCTTATACCGGTCAAATGACCATACAACCAGTTAGTCAGTTCAAAAGATGGTTTATTTACACACACTAGGATTACTTCGACATGCAAACACAATATCTACTACGAGTTAAACTACACCTATCAGCTACAATAACCTATACTTAACTTCAGGGCGACCGGCACTGTGCAAATGGATAAGGCCTTTATCTTGATTTCATGTGGCTGGTTTGAAGAAGTGGCTCTGTCTCTGCTGGGCTCATCCGTCAGGTAGCAATCGTTGGTCTTGAACTTGGCTGGCTGGTCATTATGCTGCGATTGGTGTGCACAGGCCGATCCCAAAAGAGGCTGGCACAGGCTGGGTCCAAAAGAGGCAGAACACATGGCTGTGTCCCCTTTTATCTCTCTGGGATTTTGCGCTCTTTGGGGCAGTCCTTGATCTTGGACCCAATAGTTCGACAGGGCTCTGATCACTGCCTTCGATTTCGGCCAATAAAGGGGCGGGTGCCTTGGTAGCTGGGCGGGTCCTTAGCGGTTATTGACCTTGACAGTTGGGCTTCTGAGTACAGGGAGTGGCGCCAATCAATCTGTGGCTGTATCGGTTTCTTGATTGGAGTTCTATTTTCCTGGGAAAATGGGCCATTAAAATGCAAACGAGCGGGGAGTTTCGATCAGGTCTGGTTACCTGTGTTTCAAATACACATAGGCTCTGTATCTGTCTGAGTCCTGGGTTGGCCATAATTCCCATGGTACTTTGCAGGTGGCCATCTTAGATGGCTACACTGGTGCCAGGGTCAGGGATGTCACTGATGGCTGCAGGGTAACTGAAGGGGAAGGGCAAACAGACAGATATTGTGGTACACGTTGGCACCAATGATGTAGGCAGAAAAACGGATGAAGTCCTGGAAGCAAAATTCAGGGAGCTAGGAAGTAGATTAAAATAACAGGACCCAGAAAATAGTGATCCCTGGATTACCTCTGGTGCTGCGTACAAATGAGTATAGAAATAGAAGGTTAGTCCAGATGAATGCGTGGCTGGAGAAATGGTGCAGGAGGGAGGGTTTTAGATTTCAGGATCATTGGGACCGTTTTGGGGGACAGTGGGACCTGTAAAAGGCGGAGGGGTTGCACCTGAACCAAAATGGAATCAGAGACCTTGCAGGTTTGCTAGTGCTGTTGGGGAGGGTTTAAACTAACTTGGCAGGGGCCTGGGATCCTGAGAGAAGGTTCAGCGGGGAATGATGCACAGCCAAAATTAGAAGAGACATCAAATTAGTCTGGATGGTATCGAATGTCTGGACTCGTTAAAGCCACAAGGGAGTTTGGCAAGATTAGATTGGATTTTAAAACAAGGAGTCTGGCGAACAAGGCAGATGAATTGAGGGCACAAATTAAAACATGATGTAATTACTGTCACTGAGACATGGTTGAGAGAGGGGCAGGATTGGCAGCTCAATATTCCAGGATACAGAATCTTCAGGCGACATAGGGAAGGAGCTAAAAGAGGAGGGGGGTGTCGCAATTTTGATCAGGGAATCAATTAAAGCAGTAAGGACCGACGGCATCTTCGAAGGCTCCTCAACTGAAGCCATATGGGTAGAACTTAAAACCCAAAAAGAAGCAATCACATTGCTAGAAGTGTTCTATAGACCACCTAACTGTCCGAGAGAAATAGAAGAGCAGATATGTCGGCAAATTTCAGAGAAATGTAAAAGTAATGGGGTAGTGATAGTGGGGGACTTCAACGTTCCCAACATTAACTGGGGTAGTTATAGCGTGAAAGATTTAGAAGGAGCGGAATTCTTAAAATGCATCCAGGAGAATCTCTGAAGCCAGTACGTAGAAGTTCCTGCAAGAAAGGGGGCGGTTCTGGACTTAATTTCCGGTAATGAAGCTGGGCAAGTGGTTTAAGTATCAAATTTTGCAAACAGTGACCAGAATTCCATTAGCTTCAAGATTGTTATGGAAAAGGACAAGGATCGGCCTGAAATCAAAGTTCTAAACTGGGGGAAGGTTGATTTTCATAAGATCAGATATGATTTGGCAGGAGTGGACATGGGGCAGACGCTTTTTGGTAAATCTGTGACATAATAGTGAGACGCATTCAGGACGGAAGTAGGGAGAGTACAGGGCAACATGTTCCAATCAAGAAAAAGGATGGGACCAACAAATTTGGTGAACCCTGGATATTGAGGGATATACAGCAATGGATCAGGAGAAAAAGGGAGGTTAATAGCCGATAACGAGGGCTCAAAACAGCAGAAGCCCGAGAGGTGTACAGAATATGCAAGAGGAAGCTTATAAAAGGAAATTAAGAGAATGAAAAGGGGACATGAAAGGATACTGACAGGTAAAATAAAGGAAAATCGATATTTGTTTTACAGGAAACTACAGGCCAGTCAGTCAATGGTGGGGAAAATATTGGAAGCAATTCTGAGATTCAGAATCAATCTGCATTTGGAGAGGCAGGAATTAATCAAGAACAGTCAGCATGATTTTGTTAAGGGGCAGTTATTTCTGACCAACTTGATTTCATATTTCGAAGAGCTGACCAGGTGTGGATGAGGGAAATGCATTTGACATAGTCTACTTGGACTTCAGCAAGACGTTTGGTACGGTCCCATATAGGAGGCTGATAGTGAAGGTAAGAGCCCATGACAAATTGAATCCAGAATTGGCTGAATGTCACGAAGCAGAGGGTGATGGTCGAGGGTTTGTTTTCTGACTGGAAGCCTGTGTCCAGTGGGGTCCCACAGGGATCAGTGTTGGGCCCCTTGATGTTTGTGGTTTATATAAATGATTTAGATATTAATGTAGAAAGGTTGATGAGTAAGTTCACGGATGATACGGAAATTGGTAGGATGGGAAAGAGTCAGGAGGATAGTGTTCGATTACAAGAGGATATAGACTGGTTTGTCAGATAGACTGGTCAGTGGCAAATGGAATTCAATCTGGATAAGTGTGAGGTAATGCACAGGACAAACAAGGCAAAGGAACACATGATAAACGACAGGACCCTGGGAAAGACTGAGGATCAGAGAGATCGGTGTGCATGTGTATCGGTCCCTTAAGGTAGCAGAGCAGGTGGATACAGTCGTTTCGAAGGCATATGGTAACTTTGCCTTTTTTAAGCCGAGGCATAGAGTTTAAAAGCAGGGAGGTTATGCTGGAACTGTATAAAACATTGGTTAGGCCACAGCTGGAGTATTATGTGCAGTTCTGGAATCCACATTATAGGAGGGATGTGATAGCACTGGAAAGGGTGCAGAGACGATTTACCAGGATGTTGTCTGGGCTGGAGAGTTTTAGTTATGAAGAGAGATTGGATAGACTTGGATCGTTTTCCTTGGAGAAGAGGAGACTGAGGAGGGGATATGATTGTGATGTATAAAATTATGAGGGGCATTGATAGAGTAGACAGGAACAAACATTTCCCCTTGGTGGAGGGATCAATGACCAGACGGCATAAATTTAAGGTAACAGGCAGGAGGTTTAGAGGGGTTGTGAGGAAAAACATTTTAATCCAGAGGGTGGTGGGAATGTGGAACTCGCTGCCTGAAAGGGTGGTGGAGGCAGAGACCCTCATAACATTAAATAAATATTTAGATGTGCACTTGTGATTGCAGTGAATACAGGCTATAGGTCAAGTGCTGGAAAATGGGATTAGAATAGTTAGGTGGTTGTTTTTGACTGGCCCAGATGTGATGGGCCAAAAGCCTTTCCTTGCTGAATGACTGCAAACAGGGTACATGCCCTTTCACTTTACTTTCATGGATCTCACTAAGTCATTTGACACAGACAGGACTTGCAGCAGGATTTGGGGGAAAATTGGCTGTCCACCCAAGCTCCTCAGTCTCATCTACTCCTTTCATGACAACATGGACTTTACTGTACAGTTTGATGGCTCCACGGTCAACAGTTTCAGTGTGACGAATGGAGTGAAACAGGGCTGTGTCCAAGCACCCATTCTGTTTGACAGCTCCTTCTCCATGCTCCTGACCTTTGTCATCCCTGCAGATATGGAAGGACTCTCCTTGCACACCAGGTCGAGGCTGAAGGTGAAAACAAAATCACATTGTGGCCTGATCAGAGAGCCCTGAGCTATGGGAGATGCTGCGCTAATCACCCACACAGGAACTCAGCTGCAACTACTCAGCCTGTCTCTCCCTTGCCTGTAACTTGTCCTCCCTGATTATAGGTGCCAAGAAAACCATGGTCATGAGACAAGGGGCACAATCTCCTGGCCGCGCCGTGCTCCCGTTTGGGTGAAGGAGGGCACGGTACGGCTGGTAGATGCCTTTTCCAGGATCTACCCGGCTCACCACACCTCGCGAGATCTAACGGGATCTCATGAGACATTGCAGTCTGAATCCTGCCCATTGTGGGTGGAATCAGTATTTGGAAAATCTGAATATTAGAGTGAAGTAGCTAGTCTCACACTAATATGCGCTCGCCTGACCTACTGAGTCCCTGGGATCTAACCTCTTTGACTTGGAGACCTCAGGCGAATGCCGCTTAGTACTGGTCTCCACAAATGGGGACCATATCGAATGGCACCTTGGGGAAGGGAGGCCTCCCATGGGTTCGGAGGCTCCCAAGTGGTTGCCCTGTGGGCAGGGTGGCACACTGGCACTGCTGGTACCACTTGGGCAGCTTGGCACTGCCAGCCTGGCACTGCCATTGGGTTCCAGTCTGGCACTGCCAAGTTGCCAGGCTGACATTTTCCCTGTACCGGGGATTGGGTCAGGGTATCCTACCCATGTATTGGGGAATGCAGGGGAGGAGCCAAGGACCCCCTTCTAGGGTGAGTTGGGGCTTTGGGGGTTGGGGATGTATCCTGGGTGTCCAGAGATCGTGGGTGCCATTTAAAGATGGCCCCCCCATCTCCTGCACTGAGGACTTCTAGCAAATGAAGCTCCTCAGTGCAGGAAAGGGGACTAAGCGTGGCTCGAAAGGGGCCTGCTGAGGCCTTGGAATGCAACAAAGTCCGTTTGATAGCATGGTCTTTCTCGGCGCTCGACTAAACGTGCTCGACACAGGACTCCGTTACAATTCCACAATGTTGCATTCCGTCCCTGATTACACTGAATAATTTCCCACTGGACGTGATTCGCAAATTCTTGGGTTCAAGGTGACAGGCAGTCTGTCCCTTGATACATGCATAGGGAAAGCCACCTTTGACCAACTAAGAAACATACTTGGAATAACATGCAACTAACCCTTTGGACCAAGTTCTCGGCATCTTGCTGTATGGCTGTGAAACATATATGACTTTCAGCTGTCAAGGAAAGGAGTTGACACAATTTCCATCGTCACTGTCTGTGGCACATGATGGTTATACACTGGCGGCACAAAATCACAAATGTGGTTGTTCCCTCAAAGGCAGAGCTCTCAAGTTTTTTATCCCTCATCAAACAGAAGCAGCTTTTTTGGCTTGGGCACATCCACAAGATAGAAGACGGTCACATACTCAATAACTATGGTGGAGTAACTGGAGTCAGACCGCCAGTAGCACGTCTAAAGCTTCACCTCAAGGATGCTTGAAAGGCTCTCATGAAGGCCTTAAACATCGATTATCACTAATTGGAATCACTAACTGATGCCAGAGGAAAATGGTGGCACCTCCTATGGGCTGACATGAATCAGAATGATGACCAGTAGCTACAGAAATTTGACAACAGGCGCCAATGCCGTAAAGAACAACTGCAAAATGACACTTGGAAGCTTCATGTGCAGCACGCTCAGTAATCTCAAAGATTGGCTTCTTCAGCTGTTGGCAAATGTGCGCCATATGAAAACACCCAATATGAAATGGATTGTTTGCCGAGTGTCCATCATCTTTCGTAAATGGAAGGATGGAAACAGGATATCCTTCTATAATGTGATGGCTCATGAAATAGCATGGACTCCCTTCACAATTTTCTCTCGTGCCTGCTTCACCAACGACTTCTAGAAAGTGAGCGTGAATTGCCCATCTGCCTCGTAGCCTGTGTCCCTTTTCTCTCCCTCTCTCCTTCAAGGAATCCCTCTCATGATCTCATCTGTAAAGCAGCCTTCCTTCTGCCTGGGTGGCTGCATTGTTCAGTAAAAGTGCTTCAATAACAGCTGCCCTGAGCTACTTTGCACCATTTTGGAGGTTTAACTGTCTTGTCATTGCACTGACCAAATGTTACTTTTCATTAATTACTGTGAATCCCGTCTGGATGACCTCATGTGTGAGTGTTAATGTGAACATTTAAATGTATCTATTGCAATCAATAAAATTAGGGATAGGCAGCTTTCTGACCACTGGTCAACAATCTGATGTATTGCCGTTACCCTTGATTAGCCACATTTTCTAGCTGGATATTGTCTTTTCCACCAAAATGCAGCAGAGTTTACAGACATCTACTTTTGTCATACGCTCTGCATTAATGGTTCGTTTCACGTCCCAACCTTCTTTGACTTTTTCTCCTTTTGTTTTGTCTGCACCTCGAACAACAGGGATTGTCATTCAGATGTTTCAAAAGTAATAATTCATCCATGCTCTATTCTGTAGGCATTACTCTGCATAATTCAGCTTGTGTGCTGATAGTAAGTATTTTTTTCACTATGATGGCTGTTCTTCCTGTATTTTTCTAACTGTACACTGTTCAGGTTTTGTAGTACAAAAAGTGTTAGGCTGGACCATGTTCCTAGTTCCACTGCTCATATATAAAGGGCACATTTGTCTGAATTTTGCTGCCGAACAGGGTTCCATTTAGTGGGATATGGAATTTGAATGAAATTAAAATCTTTTCATTGTCTAAGTAAAGGTCACTTGTCATCCCCCACAAACTAGGATTTTATTCAATCGCCTAAGAGTAACTGTGTGATTTACAATGAGGAACTTGAATATTTTATACTCAGTTTCTTGCAACAGAAATCCAAAAGGACAGGATTACGTTGAAAAGAAATGAAGAATCCAGGTTATCATACTTGCAGCAATTCTTGTTCAAAAATGCAGTTTTGGTTTTTTATTGTATCTATTCAGAAAACAGTGGGTCACACTGACCCAGCAACTGTGAGATTAGTCCAGTGCTTTGCTATTTTATTGTCCGGTGTTGTTTGATTTTCATCCATGTGAATAACCTCCAAGCATACAAATTTTCATTCCGATGTAGTTAATTGTAAGATTTTATATTCTACCCAGGTGTCCTCAAATAACTTCAGCACAGAACACAACTAATCAACCTTGCATTTGAATTGAAATTCTGAAGGCTACTGCCACCTTAGTGTGTGAATTTAATAGAAATCAGAATGAATGCCTCTTACTAAATGGTGGATGTTATGTAAGGGAGGATCAAATCTTTCAGCCTTTCAGGCTTTCTTTGGTTTTCTGCAAAAGTAAATTCAGACACCAATATTTCTGTTCAATTAATCACTTAAAAAAATTGTTTGGCACTTAGTATTTGTTACAATTCTTGCCCACTTTTGCTAATCTTGGTACAGACCCAGACCCATTCTATCTGATCTTCAGACTCAGTCCCCTGTTAACCCTTTAGGTACCAGATCACAAGGGGAAAAGTACGGTAACCATAGCAACATCCACTGGTGTTAAGACGCTTGGAGAAGCAGCCATGCTCCACATTGTGGTAAGGTTTTCTTACATGACCTTTGGCCTGGCAGCCTCAAACGCTGTACGTAATCCAAGTAATCTTGGAGTGGAGCAGGCCCGATACATGACCTGCATAGGCCGTATAAATTGTAACTGCAAGAGCAGGCCAGAGGCTAGGCACCCTGTGGCGAGTAATTCACCTCCTGACTCCCCAAAGCCTCTCCACCACCTACAAGGCACAAGTCAGGAGAGTGATGGAATACTCCCTACTTGCCTGAATGAGTGCAGCTCCAAGAACACTCAAGAAGTTCGACACGATCCAGGACAAAGCAGCTGCTTGATTGGCACCCCTTCCACAAACATTCACTCCCTCCACCACCGACGCACAGTAGCCGCAGTGTGTAAAGTTAAGTCACCACAGTCCCAGATGACCATAGGCTGCTTTCCCCTTGAGGGAGAGAGCTGAACCATCTACAAGATGCACTGCAGGAACTCAACAAGGCTCCTTAGGCAGCACTTTCCAAATCCATAACCACTACCATCTAGAAGGACAAGAGCAGTAGATACCTGTGAACCGCACCACCTGGAGGTTCCCCTCCAAGTCACTCACCACCTTGACTTGGATATATATCACTGTTCCTTCACTGTCGATGTGTCAAAATCCTGGAACTCCCTCACTCAAGCACTGTGCATGTACCTGCACCACATGGACTACAGCGGTTCAAGAAGGCAGCTCACCACCACCTTCTCAAGGGCAATTCGGGGTGGGCAACAAATGCTGGCCTAGTCATAGTTTGACTAGTTTGGGTTCTAAATGAGGTTTTAGGCGCTTTAATGGCAAAAGACCAAATTTTGCCCCTCAAATTATAAGCCAAAAATCCTTTTGGAGGATGCCAATTGTAATTACCAGAATACGTCAGCCTGCGAGATGAATGATACAAAGCCCTGAGAGACAATGTAACGTCACACCCTTTTTTCAGACAGAGACATGTCAACAGCATAAAGCAACTAACTGTAATCTCCTATGGAGATAATGGAAGATGATTACCCTGTCAGCCGGGATCACATCCTGTAAGTTATGTCCTGGACAAGTTTGTGAATTTTTGCCTTCCAAGAATACATGGGAGACGGGGATAACAACACATTGCTGCAAACTTGGTCAGTGTCTACTAGTGCTGAGTGTGACACAGTGTATGATACAGAAGCAAGGAAAGACAGCAGTCATCATCCCTTCTGGCAGATAATGAATAAAAGTCTTGCTCTTTCTCTCTCTGATTACTAGAAGCAAGCCAAGTCAGCAACGACACAGCTGAAAAGGAAGCAGGCCAATTCCTCTTAGTTAAACTGGAGAACACTGGAATCTTAAAATCAACTATTCAACTGCTGAAGTCAGCACTGCTGAAATCACGAATATCAAACTGCAGCAAAGTTTCAGCATCTACTCCTCACGGACAAGTCAAAGACTGATTCATACTTTTAAAAAACTTATTATTGGACTTATATTCACATAGGTCAGACATGAGAAATATGTGCATGTATGTTTTTTTATTATTTTCCTTAGTAGCTAATAAACTCACTCTTCAACTCAAGCAAACCTGGCTAAATTGGCTCCTTTTGAAACATAATTACATTTGGGTGGGGAATAGGTATCCAAGAGGGAATGGATACTTTTTGAAGTAATCTTCTTGCGACCAACCAAGTGGATTGAATAAAGAAAGGGAGCCGGTTCATACCTTCCCACTCAGGGCATAGCAATTTGGGGGGTACCTCATCCAGAATACAACAAAATGGGGTATCTTCCCAAAAAAGGGTCAGGGGGTGACAAATTGAGCTATCTAGGGCGTGGTGACAAATTGAGGTATCTGGGGTGCGGCGACAAATTTGGGGACCTTGCCGAAGGACTGGCTATAACGATAGACAGAGAACAGTGGGCGGGATTCTCTGACCTTGCGCCAGGTCGGAGAATCGCCGGGGTTTGGGACCCGATTCTCACAACGCCACCCCGACACCTGTCCGCCGCCGATTCTCCGGTCAACGGAGATTTGGCGCCATTGGCGCAGGCACGGTTAGCGCAATGCCGGTCGGGGGCCACTCGACGCAGCCCCCCCCCCCCCCCCCCCGGCGATTCTCCGCACGTGATGGGCTGTGCGCCCACCGAGTTAGGCTGACTCCTGCCGGCGCTGTTCACATGTGGTCCCACCCGGCGGGACCTCGGCATTCATGGGGATGAGGTGGATCTGACCCCGGTGGGGGCTTCCATGGTGGCCTGGCCCGCAATCGGGGCCTACGGATCGGCGGGCGGGCTTATCCTGGTGGGGGCCTATGTTCCTAGCGCCGGGCCCCAGTAGCTCTCCGCCATGTTACGTCGGGGCCGGCACAGAGAACGCAACTAGCGCGCATGCGCAAACGCGTGCCGACCATAGCGCGCATGTCCGAACTCGCGCCGGCCGCAGTGCGCATGTACAGACCCGTGGCACCCGTTGTGATGCCGTTATAGGCAGCTGGAGCTGCGTGAAGCACTCCAGTGCCGTGCTGGCCCCTGTGCGGCACAGTATCGCTGCTCCTAGGGGCCTGTTGACACCGTTATAAAATGCAATGCCGTTTACGACGGCGTCAACACTTCGCCTGAGGATCAGAGAATCCCGCCCCATGTGTGAGATTGAAGAGAATTACTTTTACACAGAAAATGCGGATGATCTGGAATCCGCTTTCTGAAAAGGTGTTGGCGACAGATTCAATAGTAATTTGATCTATAGTTGAAAGGGGGAAAAAAGATTTCAGGGCTATGGGGGAGGATTAGGAAAGTGAACAGTGAATGTTTCAAAGCGCTGGAGTGAGCACAGTGGGCTGCATCATTCTCTGTGGGGAGTGGTGACTGTAACCCCTCAAGATAGGCAGGTTTAGGGTAAATTATTAAAAATCTCAAAGCTGAACCACCTCCCTCAAACTCATCCATTTCTGATTTGAACAGACAGAATGGAGATCCATTCTGCTCATTGGAGCTGAGCGGTTCATTCGAGTATTTTAATGAGGGTGTGTCTCACCTTCAGTTCTCCATTGTAAATTTAGCCCTGGCTGGCTCGGGTTCCTGTGTCTTGGGAAACACAGAGGTTAAAGGGGGTGGAAGTTTGATGGGTGTTTTCCAGCTTTGTTTCTGGCCAGGAGGAGCAGGAGTATTTTCACTGCCCCCTAAATGTGCATGTAAAGCACTCCCATAATCAACCGACTCCACACTCCACACCCCATTGGGGATAGTTTAGTTAGGGGCATAGACACTGATCTCTGTGACCAGAGTCAAGAGACCTGAGGTTGTGTTGTCTGCCTGGTGCTAAGGTTCGGGATATCTCATCTGGGCTGCAGAGGAACTTGGAGTGGGTGGGTAAAGATTCAGTGGTCGTTGTCTATGTAGGTACCAACAACTTAGGTAGAACAAGAATAGACATTCTGCTGAAGGAATATGAGCAGCTAGGGGCTAAATTAAAAAGAAGAACCCAAAAGGTAATAATCTCTGGGTTACTACCTGAGCCACAAGCTAATTGGCACAGGGTCAGTAAGATTAAAGAGGTAACTGTGTGGCTGAAAGCTTGGTGTAGGAGAAATGAATTCAAATTCATAGGACATTGGCACCAGTCCTGGGGAAGGAGGGAGCTGTTCCGATGGGACGGTCGTCACCTGAATCAAGCTGGGACCTGAGACCTGGTGAATTGCATAACTATAATAATCTGTATTGTCACAAGCAGGCTTACATTAATATTGCAATGAAGTTACTGTGAAAAGCCCCGGGCGCGATTCTCCGACCCCCACGCCGGGTGGGAGAATTGCGGGAGTGCCGGGCGATTCACGCCACGCCGCCCTGGCACCCGCACGCGATTCTCCTACCCCCCCCCCCCCCCAAAAGGGCACGTCACGTTTTGCGACAGGCCGCCCGGAGAATCGCCGCTCGCCGTTTCTAACGGTCGAGCGGTGATTCTCCGGCCCGGATGGGCCGAGCGGCCTGCCTAATACGACCGGTTCATGCCGGCGCCAACCACACCTGGTCGCTGCTGGCGTGAACAGCGCTTGACCGCTGCGTGTGGGGCCTGTGGGGGGGGGGGGGGGGGGGGCGGAAGGAGGATCGAGCACCGGGGGGTGGTCAGGAGGGTGTGGTGATATGATTTGCATAGCTGTCTGCCATTGGAGCAGAACACCGGCTTACCATTGGCCCTGGTCGGTCATGTGCCTCTCGACCGATTGGTCGAGAGGCTGAGTTAACCACGCCTCCTTGCCGAGGTATAAATCGTCAAACACCTGGCGGTCGTCCATTTTATTGTAGACAACCGCAGGGCTAAGTTCTAGTTTAGTAAAGCCTAACTTTTGTAAAGCAACTTGTATCTCGTGTAATTGATGACTCATCAGAGGGGTCTGGCCTGCAATCGGTGCCCACCGATCGTCGGGCCGGCGTCTCTGAAAGACGCACTCCTTTCCCTCTGCCACCCCGTAAGATCAATCCTCCATGTCTTGCGGGGTGGCGGAGGGGAGGATGGCAACCGCGCATGCGCGTGTTGCCGCCGGCCAACCTGCGCATGCGCGGGTGACGTCATTTAGGCGCTGCCGGCCGTGTCATTCAGGCGGCGCCGCTTTGACGCGGGTGCCAAGGCCCGGCGCGCGAGATTGATGCGCCGCCGCTCCTAGCCCCCTGGGGGTGGGAGAATAGGGGGCGAGGAGCGGCCTCCGATGCCAGAGTGAAACACTCCGGTTTTCACTCCGGCGTCGGCACTTTGTCTCCCTTTGGGAGAATCGCGCCCCCCCCAGTCGCCACATTCTGGCACCTGTTCAGGTACACAGAGGGAGAAATCAGAATGTCCAGATTACCTAAGGGTGTAGATATAGCTTTAAATGAAATGGTGGGGGCGGGGGGGGAGCTTTATAGTAAATGATAGGGGCGGGGGGGGCAAGGGGGGGCAGAGGGTTCAGTTGTTTGGAAAATTAGAAAATCAAGTTAAAGGAGAAGGTGAGAGAGCAAGTTGATGATCAGGACTTCAAACAAGTTAAAAGGGCCGAGGGCTCAGGAGAGGTTAGTAAAGTTTCCAGAACATGTAATAGAACAGAGAGTATAGAAAGCGGGAAGAATTTTACAGGCGCAGCAACTAAGGGGACAATTATGAGAAGGAGGGCGGTAAACGCAGGACTGAGGGTGTTGTACCTAAATGCGTGCAGTATATGAAACAGTAAATGAGCTGGTTGCGCACATTGAAATTGGCTGGAATGATGTTGTGGGCATCACAGCGATGTGGCTGCAGGGCGATCATGGCTGGGATCTAAATATCCAAGGATATGTGTCCTAGCAAAAGGACAGGCAGATGGGCAGAGGGGTGGGGTTGCACTGATAGCAAGAAACAATATAGAGTCAGACAGTATAGAATCCGTGTGGGTAGAATTGAGGAATTGCAAAGGAGAAAGACCCTGATGGGAGTTATGTACAGGCCCTCGAGCAGTAGTCAGGATGTGGAGCAAAAAATAAATCAGGAGATAGAAAAGGCAAATAAGAAAGGCAATATTACAATAATCATGGTGGATTTCAATGTGCAGGTGGACTGGGAAAATCAGGTTGGTAGCTGATCCCAAGAAAAAGAATTTGTGGAATGTCTATGAGATGGTTTTTTGGAGCAGCTTGTGGTAAAGCCCACTAGGGAACAGGCAATTCTGGATTTGGTGATGTGTAATGAGGCAGACTTGATTAGGGAACTTAAGGTGAAGGAACCCTTTGGGGACAGTGACCACAATATGATAGAATTTACCCTGAGAGGATGAAGCTGGAGTCAGATTTAAGTTTTACAATTGATTAAAGGTAACTACAAAGACATGAGGGAGGAGCTGGCCAGAGGTGATTGGAAAAGGAGCCCAGCAGGGAAGACCATGGAACAGCAGTGGCAGGGGTTTTGGGGGGTTATTCGGGAGACACAACAGAAATTCATCCCAAGGAGGAAGAAAGATGCCAAGGGGAGGTCAAGGCAACCATGGATGCCAGGGGAAATAAAGGACAGCATAAATTCAAAGGAAAAAGCAGACAATGTGGCCAGGATTAGTTGGAAGCCGGAGGATTGGGAATCATTTATAAGCAAGCAGAGGGCTGCTAAAAAAGCAGTAAGGGGGGAGAAGATGAAATAAAGATAAAGGTTATTTTATTGTCACAAGTAGGCTTACATTAACACTGCAATTAAGTTACTGTGAAATGCCCCTAGTCACCACATTCCAGCGCCTGTTCGGGTACATGGAGGGAGAATTTAGAATTCTCAGCTGGTATGGGAATTGAACCTGCTCTGCTGGCCTTGTTCTGCATGACAAATCAGCTGTCTAGCCCACTAAGCCAGTAAGGAGACACAATGAGTTTTCACAGTAAAATCAGGATCAGAAAACTTCTGCACAAATGTCATCTCCGTGTTAGGTCATCAGGGAGGTTGCGGTCCTTTTTCTTAAAACTTCAGTTACCATTATCGCTTCCAGATTCACTCAATTGCAAATCATTTCTCAGTGTGCTTATAAGTTGATTGCTTCCTGGTCTGCTGGTGCCATTTAGGGGGTTGGTTTAGCACACTGGGCTAAATTGTTGGCTTTTAAAGCAGACCAAGGCAGGCCAGCAGCACGGTTCAATTCCCGTACCAGCCTCCCCAAACAGGTGCCGGAATGTGGCGACTAGGGGATTTTCACAGTAACTTCATTGAAGCCTACTTGTGACAATAAGCGATTTTTATTTAATTGTAGCAACATTTCTGTTACTGTACTGCTGGTATGGCTGTTGTGGCTGGTATGAGCGTAAGCTAGATAGTAATATAAAAGAAGATTGCAAGAGTTTTTTTTCCAATATATATAAGGTAAGAGAGAGGCCAGAATAGACATTGGACCACTGGAAAATGTGGCTGGAGAAGTAGTAATAGGAAACAAAGAAATGACAGAGGAACTGAATTGTTACTTTGCATCAGTCTTCACGTTGGAAGACACCGGTGGCATAGCAGAACTTCAAGAGAGTCAGGGGGCAGATGTGAGTGTAGTGGCCAACACTAAGGAGAAGGTGCTGGGGAAGCTGAAAGGTCTGATGGTGGATAAATCATCCCGACCAGATGGACTACACCCCAGGACACTGAAGGAGATAGCTGAGGAGATTGTGGAGGCATTGGTGGTGATCTTTCAGGAATCACTGGAGGCAGGGAAGTCTCAGGTGATTGGAAAATGGTAAATATAACACCCCTGTTTAAGAAGGAAGGGAGGCAGAAGACAGGAAATTATAGGCCGGTTAGCCTGACTTCAGTTGTTGGTAAGATTTTAGATTATTAAGGATGAGATTGTGGAATACTTAGAAGTGCGAGGTAAAATAGGTTTGGGTCAAAACGGATTCATCAAGTGAAGGTCATGCCTGACAAATCTGTTAGAATTCTTTGAGGAGGTAATAAGGAAGTTAGGCAAAGGAGAACCAGTGGACATGATCTATTTGCAATTCCAGAAGGTCTTTGACAAGGAGCCGTACAGGAGCCTGCCCATGATATTAGGGGATAGGTACTGGCATGGATAGAGAATTGGCTGACTGGTAGAAGGCAGAGAGTGGGGATAAAGAGGTGCTCTTCAGGATGGTACCTGGTGACTAGTGGTGTTTTCAGGGGTCAGTGTTAGGGCCACAGCTATTCATGATGTATATTAAGGATCTGGAAGAAGGAAATGAGAGCATTGTTGCTCCAAGTTTGCAGATGATACAAAGTATATCGAGGGACAAATAGAGTTGCGCAAGCAGGGAGACTGCAAAAAGACTTGGACAGGTGTGAGAGTGGGCAAAGAAGTGGCAGATGGAATACAATGTAGAAAGGTGTGAGGTTATGCACTTTGGTAGGAAGAATGGAGGCATAGACTATTTTCTCAATGGGAAAAGGCTTCAGAAATCAGAAGCACAAAGGGACTTCGAAGTCCTAGTTCAGGATTCTCTTAAGGTTAACATGCAGGCATGTTGGCATTCAGGAAGGCAAATGCAATGTTAGCATTCATGTTGAGAGGGCCATAGTACAAGAGCAGGGATGTACTGTTGAGACTGCATAAGGCTCTGGTCATACCCCATTTGGAGTATTGAGAGCAGTTTGTTTTGGGCCTTGTATCTAAGGAAGGATGTGCTAGCCTTGGAGAGGGTCCAGAGGAGGTTCACAAGAATGATCCCCGGAATGCAAGACTTGTCATATGAGAAGCAATTGAGTACTCTGGGTTTGTACTCAATGGAATTTAGAAGGATGAGGGGGGGATTTCATTGAAACTTACAGAATACTAAGAGGCCTGGATAGAGTGAACATGGAGATGATATTTCCACTCATAGGAGAAACTAGAACCTGAAGGCAGAACTTCAGACCTAAGGGACGATACTTCAAAACAGAAATGAGGAGGAATTTCTTCAGCCAGAGGATTGTCAATCTGTGGGATTCTTTGCCGCAGACGGCTGTGGAGGCCAAATCATTGAGTGTCTTTAAGACATAGATAGGTTCTTGATTCATAAGGGGAGCAAGGGTTATGGGGAGCAGGCAGGAGAATGGGGATGAGAAACATATCAGCCATGATTGTATGGTAGAGCAGATGTGATGGGCAGAATAGCCTAATTCTGCTCCTATGTCTTAGGGTCTAAAATGAGACCAAAAATCAAGGCCCTCATGCCATTAATGGTAGCGAGGGATAGGTTTAGATATTTGGGGATTCAGGTAGTGAGGGAATGGACGGGACTCCATAAGTAGAACTTAACGAAGCTGGTGGAGGAGGCCAGGGAGGATCTTGAGAGGTGGGATACACTGCACTTAACGTTGGCGGGGAGAGTCCAAGTGGTGAAAATGAATATTCTGCCGAGGCTCTTGTTTATTTTTCAGGCTCTCCCGATCTTTATACCAAAGGCCTTTTTTCGGAAAGTGGACACGATCATCGCTGACTTTGTATGGCCGGGAAAGGTGCCGAGTATGGGGAGGACCCTGTTACTGAGGCAGAGGAAGCAGGGAGAGTTGCCGTTGCCAAACTTGCTTCATTATTATTGGGCTGTGAATGTGGACAAGGTACGGCAGTGATGGGAAGAAGGGGTAGAGTGGGTTAGGATGCAGGAGAAATCTTATAAGGGGTCTAGTTTGAGGGCTATGGTAACAGCAGTGTTGCCAATAGCTCGGAGTAGGTATTCAGGGAGCCCAGTGGTGCAGTCCATGGTGAAGGTATGAAATCAGCTGAGGAGGCATTTTAGGGTGGAAGGGATGTCGGTGCTAACGCTGCTGTGCGCGAATCATGGGTTTGAGCCGGGGAGGGGGATGGATAGTGTATACAGGAGGTGGATGAAAGTGGGGCTGGTCAAGGTGAGGGATTTGTATTTGGAGGAAGGGTTCGCCAGTCTTGAGGAGCTAAGGGAGAGGGTAGAGCTGCCGAGGGGAAGTGAGTTCAGGTATCTGCAGGTTAGGGACTTTGCACAAAAGGTCTGGAAGGGGTTTCCTAGATTGCTGGGATACACCCTGCTGGAGCGACTGCTGCTTCCGGATGTGGAAGGGGAGGGAAGAATTGGGGATATATATAAGTGGCTGGGGGAGCAGGTAGGCGAGCAGGTGGTGAAGATCAAGGGGAAATGGGAAGCGGAGTTGGGAATGGAGATCAATTGGGGAATATGGAGTGAGGCACTGCGAAGGGTAAACGGGGCCTCCTCTTGTGCAAGGATGAGCCTGATACAGTTTAAGGCGGTGCACAGGGTGCATATGACTCGGGCGAGAATGAGCGGGTTCTTTCAGGGGGTAGGAGCTGAGTGTGAGAGGTGTGGGTGGGGGCCAGCGAATCATGCACACATATTTTGGGGTTGTGAAAAATTGGGAAGATTCTGGGTGGGAGTGTTCGCGGTCTTAGCCAGGGTAGTGGAGGAGGGAGTGTACCTCCCCCTTTGGTGGCGATATTTGGGTTTTCAGAGAAGCCAGAGCTCATGGAGAGGAGGAAAGCCAATGTTTTGGCCTTCGCCTCTCTGATTGCACGGCGACAAATTTTGCTGGAGTGGCGGTCGGCATCGCCACCAGGGGTAGCAGCTTGGTTGGGTGACCTGTATGACTTCCTGCAGTTAGAGAAGATAAAGTATGAGTTAAGAGGCTCAGCAGGGGAATTTGAGAAAAGGTGGGGGATGTTTGTGACTGTGTTTTAGGAGCTGTTCGTCGCAGGAGGGGTGGTGGTGGCGGTTGGGGGGGGTGGGGGGGGGATTAAAACGGAGAAACATCTGTAGAAACTGTATAGTTGATTGTTGGGAAGAATGTTTCCCAGGATGTTTATTTGCTGTAACCTACTTTGATCCAAGGTTGAATAAAATGCGTTAAAAAAAAAAAATCAAGGCCCTCCCAAGCCATACATCCCTTCCCAGCTTTCCAATCATTGCCACCAATCTCCTGTCACTCCCCATCAGGCCTCAGGTGTTCACAGTCTCCAATTCCAGCTCTGATCTCCCTTCATTCCCTGCAGTGTCCAATCTACCGACCACACCCCCACCGCACCTCCCCAATGTGGCCTTTCCAATCCCTCTCTCCTTTTTGCTTCTTAATTGCAGCCTAATACCTATCAATCTGTTTACTGCAACTGGGAAACAGAGAAAAGGGTACTGGAAATAATATTTTAAATGACCAAATAAACTTGTTTTACTCTCACAATTGAAGATGTTACCAGATAAAAGTGGTTTCATTTGAAATTCACATTGCTCAACTGCTCCACGTAGGAAGACCCAGCTAAATTATTTGCTAACCTGTTTCAGTGTCTCAATGTGCTGTTTTTGTCTTATTCAACCATATTTAATGTCCCTAACTGTTTGCAGTACAAGAAGGCATTGAACTTTGCATTTAGAAGGTTTGCGTATCATTGAGAAACTCAAATGGTAAGACTACAGCTTCCAGTATATACAAATACATTTGTAGCCCCTTTCATATGGAACAATGTCTCATAGGAACAGAGAAATCATATGGAAGGCACATTGACCCATCATGTTCAAAGAAATACTATTCCGCCGAATCCCACTTTAAAGCTCTTGGTCTGTAGCCCTATAGGTTATGTGAGGTTTTTCAGAGTGAGGGTTGCGACCTGCAGGTGGGTTGCAGGTGGGTGTCGGAAGGGTCATGGAGTGACTGGTTGCTCAGTTCCTGCAGTGGCCCTGATTGCGGAAGAAGTGCCCAACTTCTGCACGGGCACTTGATGTCAAGCACCTTGTACCGGCATTTGGCGCCAAATCACGGAGCGGAGTTGCTTCCATTTTCCAGCTGCTGCTGAGAGGACTGTGAGGTTGATCATTTTCTTATAACTAAGAAATGGCTAAAGACTTAAATAGGTAGTGTACCTACTGAACAGGGGCCGGATTCTCCACCAGCATGATTCTCCGTTCTGCCTGCGCCCTGGGGGTTCCCGACGGGCTGCCCCAGAATGGGAAACCCCATTACCGGCCGGCGTAACGGAGAATCCCGTCGGCTGGTCACGGCAGAAATGTGGTGCGGCAGGGCAGAGAATCCCGGCCAGGATCTCTCAACAGAATCTGCTGGAGAGAGCTGCACAGGAGAGTCCAGGGCTGGACAGAGCAGTGCTGGTGTTAGTTCTGTACAGAGACCAGGGCTTCTGGTTAACAGCCTACAAAGAAGAAACTTAACTTGGGAGCAAAGCAGTATAAAGATGATTTCTTGAGGTATGGTTTTGCCAATTGTGTCAATGAAAATAAGGTTGCAAATTGTGTTTTATATGCAGGGAAATAGGGGCAAATGAGAGGAGAAGTTTCAGATTTTGAAAGAGAAGTGGTGGTTGGAAAACCTCTTTCGAGGTTGAGACTCCAGAATCAGTTATTAACTTAGAGCTGACTCCAAATTAAAAGACTATGCTGTGATAGCTAACCTGTGACAGCATGTTTAAAACATGCCAAAAGCCCATGAGACTGTGAGAATTCTGGAATAGCATCTCCCAGGAGTATCCTGTGCTGAGTAAAACAAACATTTTGTCACTATTGCCCTTCCCAATGACCTGCATGCGCAAGTTGGATTTTCAGCATGAAGGAACTGACTGAAGTCTGCACCTGATATGCGCATTGCCCTCTCCTCCTTTGACCCTGATTCAAGTGAGATTGTGAGGATCAAGCAGTAAAATAGTGGTGCCCTTCATCATTATTTTCCATAATTATGCTCAATCTAAGTGAATTCTGATCACTACCACTAAAATGCATTTCCACTGTCAACCTTTTACACACCCAGCTATATTCCCTAACCCTCCTAAAACTAAACCCAAAACTGCCCCTTCTCTTGTTGGGCTTGCTGTGCATTGGCTACAAATTTTAGTTGAATGTATTTTGAGAGTTCTGCAGCCTCTGTACCTGTGTAGATTGAGAAGTAAATATATGAACTTCATTTATTTCACTTAATATTAGTGTGGTCGAAATCCCGAACTATTACTGCCCAATATTTCTGCATTAATTCTTAGAATTCATAGAATCCCCACAGTGCAGAAGGAGGCCATTCAGCCCATCAAGGCTGCACCGACCCTTCAAAAGAGCAGCCCACCTGGGCCCCCCCTGCCCTATCCTCGTAACCCCACCTAACCTGGGCACCTTTGAACTGTGGGAGGAAGCCGGAGCACCCAGGGGAGATCCATGCAGACACGGGGAGAACGTGCAAACTCCACACAATCACACAAGGTTGGAATCAAACCTGGGTCCCTGGTGCTATGAGGCAGCAGTGCTAACCACTTCTCAGCAATTTGCCTACTATTTTCCCTTTGACTCCATTCGGGTTCATAGTCAACCCCCAGCAATGTGATTGCCCCTCTTTGCTCTTCAGGTCAACTTATATGGCCTCATAAAATACTGTGGATGGAGGAAGTCTGAAAAAGAGGCAGAAGTGGCTGGAAATACTAAGCTGGTCAGGTAGCACCTGCAGAGAGGGAAACAGAATTGATGTTTCAGAAGAAAAATGTTGGAGGTGCTTCAACACATGAGGCAAAGACAAAGTTAAAGGGCCAGATGTATTCTCCAAACAATGGGAGCTGAAGCCTTTTGTGCCTTGGCAGTTTCTGAGATTCACACAGATGACTCCATTGTTGCAAGTTGGAGAGAGAGAGCAGTCTGCTATGAGGCCATTTCACTACACTTTCCTTACCATGACTTCACGAGGCCTACTACTACCTTTCTCATGGCAGCCTTGAGAAATGATGGTACTAGGGATAAGTTGGAAGTAAATCGCTGGGTACCCAGACTCTATTGCACTGCTGTTTGAGTGTGGCAGGAAGGGAATGAATGACTAGCTGTACGGTACTGGAAGGTGTCACTGCATGAATCTTCCATCCTTGTCCGCGGTGAAACTGTCCAATTTCTTGGAGGAAAATCTAGCCGGGCTTTATTTCTTAAAGTAACTCCTTTGTTCCATATTGGATTTTATTTGAAAGCTATCGCTCACCAGGAAGGAAATACCAATCATTTTTATTTTGCAACATTGCAACCATGATTTAACACACGTGTTTGTCTGTGTAAAGCAGTTCACTTCATGTAATGTTGAGCACCCACTTAATGCCATGTCTAGTGCCACTCTCTGCTCCGAAGGCTTCATACACTCGGACAACCTATCGCAGGCACCTCAAATCACTGGCGAAGTACCAATAGCGGTGCCTTGTAAAGATTCTCCGAATCCGACGGCAAGAAAGGCAATCCAACAGCAGCATCTTCTCCTGAACAAATATGCCCAATCTTGAGTTGTTAATAACTCAAAACCAGCTTGACTGGGCAGGATTTCATCTGTATGCCCGCGACACCAGACTCCAGAAGCAACTGCTTTACTCAGAACTTTGTTGTGGCAGGAGACTCCCAGGAGGACAGCAGGAATACTTTAAGGATGCCTTCAAAGCATCCTTCAAGATATCAAACATCCTTGCTGACCCATGGGAGCCCGGGCTGACCAAATCGGAGAAGGTTCATTCGGGAAGGTTCCGAACACATCGAGAGACTTGGTTGGGAACATGCAGAGGTGAAGTCCAAGCCTTAGGGAACGCATACACACATCTCAGTAACTTGTCTACCTGATACTGCAAGCACGTGGTGATATGTTAGGCAGGTTGATTTGATGTGGACTGCACTCGATGCAGGGAAACTAGAAACAGACGTCTAACACTGGAGAAGATCCAACACTGTTTTATTCAACAATAGAACTGATAAACATATTCAGCTGTGGGTCAACACTATACTGAACTTGCTGGAGACCTAGTAGTAGCCTGACCAGACTTACTAGCTACCGCATGGTTTTTGCACTTGCTAGCTCGTGGACTCTGACTATCTCAGTGGCTGGGCCCAGAGAGAGCGGGAAACTTAGTGCCCTCTGGCTTTATAGTGGTAGTGTCCTGTCTGGTGATTGGCTGCACTGTGTTGATCATCCTGTGTGCCAATCACTGCCTGTCTGCACCTCATTATATACATGAGTGGATATTATGACATGTGGCAGAGTCTGCACATCGCACCTTGGACTTACGAGCCATCACAGAACACATTGAACTGTAGTAAACACAAGACATCCTCAATCCCGAGGGAGCACTCCATTCACGGCTTGTACAGAACTTCCACAGAGTGCTCAACAGTAAAATATGCAGCATAAAGGACTGAGGTGGTCTGTTTAAAAGCAAATTAAAGATATTTGCTTAGAAGTTCAATGTACTTTCAGAAAGCAAGTTCTGCTGATACTGCAAGGACAGGCAGTTCAATATTGTCATAAGTAGACAATTAATCTACACTGAGGCAGTAATAGCAGTCATGCCATAAAACTGGAAACAATAAGATTTAATTAGGGAATCTGTTGGCCGCAATGCATAATTCATTCACACACATTTATGTGATAAGTTGCTTATGAAACCCTAGTTAAATTTCACTGAGTGGAATTTTTCACTTCCACCAGTAGCGGGAATCATGGCTTGCATTTAATTTGGTCGGAGGCACAAAATCTGATCCCCGACTGTGGGATCAACCATCAGAGTTCTGTTTTCCTGACCTTCAAAGCATGTTAAAGGCGGTTTGAGTGTCCCGAAGATCAATGTTGGGAACTCCATCTCATTCATGCTCATTAAAAGGCTATGTCAGGTTTACCATCCAAATTAAGATCTCCATCAGCGAGAATCTGGAATATTAAGTAGTCCGACTGGATAAAGTGGCCCACGCCTGACGCGCTTCACGTCTTCCATGATTTTGAGGTCTGTGAATGTTGCTTTCTCCTTCTTGGGGACCTTGCATATCTTCACTAAGAGCCATTAGCAAGTGCTGCACCAAAGCTGGACAAGGGGGACAGACAAAGGCTGGAAGGCAGGGGCCAGGGTGGAAGAAAGGCTGGGCAGGGAGGCAGGTTTACGGAAGAAGGGGGGAATGACTGGGAAAGGAGAATTTTGTCTGGGGAAATGGGGGTACATCAGGGGAAGGGGGCTGGAGTGACCTGAGAAGAGCAGGATGTATCTTAGATGGCCTGGTTTGTGGAGCTGAAAGTGGGGTCATAGTACTAGTGACAGGAGGAAACAGGCAGAATCAGAGGCGGGAGTGAGATGTGGTAGGGTGGCAGGTCAACAGTGAGAGTCTGAGAGGTGAAGGTCTCATTGTTGGGGGGAGCGGTGATGTGGAGGGGGATGGGAACATGGACGGGGTCAAGACAGGTGGCTCGAATAAAGGGCGTGCAGGGTTAGAGTCAAGGTTAGGTTGGGCTTAGGGACAGTAATGGGTGTCAACTTTGAGGGGAGGAAAGGCATGTGGGTGTGGATGAGGTTAAGGTAGAGGGTAACAGGGTGAGGTTCAAGCATGACAGAGGGGAGAGGAATAATGATATTAGGTGGGTCAAGGGTGGCGGGGGGAAGTTGGTGGGTCACGGGAGAGTGTAGAAGGTGGGGGAGCAAATTTGAAAAGTGACTTGCACCATTTTTCCAAACTGTCCTTGACCATGCAGTTAGTAAGATCCCTTGAGGTGGGAGGAGAGTCTTTTCAGGTGGATGGAGTTCAAGATCAGCAAATGTGGCCATCTAAAGGGACACACTAATAATCATGAGGCAACTGGTTGTTAAAGATGAGCAGTTGTGTTCTTCTCTCAATGGTGAAACCCACGCAGCAGCAGGTTTGTTCCTGACTCATGGGTCTCATAACACCGAGATGCCAGCAGGCTGTGGAGCTGCATTTATTCTTTGTCATAGGTTGAAGGGAGCGAGGGAGGTGGATGCCTCCAAGAGTCCTAAGTGAAGGGCAGTCAAGCCCCCATGATATGGGGATGAGGGAGGATTATAACAGCACCAAGTATTGTTTAGAAGACTGCAAAGGCAGTTTAAATGTAAATCATGGGAAAATGTTCACATGGAAGCCAGTTTGGGATATAAAATTTAACTTTGTACACAAATCTGGCTGTGACAGAACAAAGGCTAATTTATACAGTACTAATTTTTTTAAAATTCCATCATGATCCAGACAGTCTCTGGATTACTAGCCCAGTGACATTACCACTCCGCCACTGCCTCTCCTTATTGTCTTCCAATTGTCAGTGTCAATATCCGCCATCTTCATACATGATTTGTTTGTGTCCTTGCAGTGGCCCAGTGACCTGTTCACCATACAGAAGGTACATCCGTCATCCAGCCAATGAATGTGACCGAGTCAATACAGACGTTGATGATTTAGCGACGAGTCTATGTTGATGGGATTAGCGTGCTCCAGGACCTCTGACCTTGTCCTGCCAAGAGATGCTGAGGACAGGTCTGAGACAGCAGAGGTGGAACCTGTTCAGCCTTTCCTCCTACCTAACATATGTTGTCCCAGAGTGGAGTGACCTGAGGATGTAAGCTTGTTTGAGTCGCACTTGTGTGTTTTCAGTCAGCTTGCTATTGTTCCACACACTCTTATTCAGTTTGAACATAACAGCTGTAGCTTTTGTGATCCATGTGCTGATTTCAGCATCAAGTGACAGATTGGACATGTGCACAACTGGGGCGCTCCAGTCACTGTTGCTAGGCGCTATGGCTTGGCACTGCAATAGGTGGGTAATTTTCTCCCCATCCTGGGCCCGCCTTTCTGGACCTGGATTATAAGGAGGTTGCCTTATGAAGGGGCCCGTCCCACATCCAAACCGGGTAGGGCTACAGTGATGCAGCCTGGTGTGCTTTTACAGATTGTCTTAAATGCAATGAGCAGTCCTGTTGGATTGCCTCATGATTCTGCATTAAAGTGGGTGAGGATGTGGTCCAATCTTGTTGGAATTTCTCCATTGGTCAGTTGGATAGTTGGTGGCTCAAAGTGGGCTTCACCTAGGTCTCTCTGCAATTCATTGTTACTGTTTCAAGTTTTCTTTTTTGTTTTGGGAATGGGATTACCTCTAAACTGTTCCATGTCTTTTGGAACATGACTGCCCTCTGGTGGATAGTCAGTTTTCACTGTACTTCCCTTTTGATTTTCATCTAAGTGAGGCATCACCTTCACTTTTTCTGGTTCTATTTGGGAGCTTCCCTGGTCTCCATTTAGATTTGGAAAGAAGGTATCCATCAGGCATACTGTGGGCAATTCCTTAAACATTTTCTATCCTGTTTTAATAATTTGCCTCTCCTCGGGCTCTTTGACACGGGGCACCTTGCTCACTACCTCTTTCCCGGCCCTGGGATCTCTCGGGTACCTTTAATTTCTTGACCGTTCCAGGACTTCTTTTACCTCTACTGACTGAACGTTGGTTTTGTGAAATTCTAGAAGTTCTCGCTCAATGGTCATCAGATTTATTTCACCCCTAAGGGCCTGAAAATATTCTCCGCCTATCTGTGCTCTTGCAGATTTCTGTCTCGCCATTTTCGTTCACTAGCTAACACTTTGCTGCCAGCCCAATCGTATCCGAAGAGGAAATCAAGTCCTGCTACTGGTAATTTGCGGTCAATCCCTATCATTATAGGGCCTGAAACTAGGCCACACTTGTGGGCAGCACGGTAGCATTGTGGTTAGCACAAATGCTTCACAGCTCCAGGGTCCCAGGTTCGGTTCCCGGCTGGGTCACTGTCTGTGCGGAGTCTGCACGTCCTCCCCGTGTGTGCGTGGGTTTCCTCCGGGTGCTCCGGTTTCCTCCCACAGTCCAAAGATGTGCGGGTTAGGTGGATTGGCCATGCTAAATTGCCCGTAGTGTCCTAAAAGTGGGGTTTGAGTGGGGTGATCATTGCTCGGCACAACATTGAGGGCCGAAATGCCTGTTCTGTGCTGTACTGTTCTACTTTAGATGGACCCTATAGAAGGGTGCAAACTCGGATCTTACTTCCAGGAGATCAGGATGTGGAATTAGTTTGGGTGGAGATTAGGAACAGTAGGGAAAAAAGACACTGGTGGGAGTGGTCTGCTACCAATAACCACAATGTAGGACATAGTATACAAGAAGAAATATTGACTGCTTGTGATAAGGGGGTGGCAATAATCGTAGGTGATTTCAAGTTGCATATAAAGTGAAAAAATCAGATTGGCGGCAACAGCCAGGGTGAGGAGTTCATAGAGATAGTTTCTTAGAGCAGTACATTCTGGAACTAACCAGGGAGCAGGCTATATTAGACTTGGTTTTATGTAATGTGGCAGGATTAATTAATGACCTTAGAGTAAAGACATTCCGAGGTAGCAGTGACCAGAATATGATTGAATTTACATCCAGTTTGAAAGGGAGCAATGTCCAAGACTAGTATTTCAAGCTTAAATAAGGGCAGCTCTGTGGGCATGAAAGCTATGCTAACTGAAGTTAACTGTGACACTAGACTAGGGAATAAATCAATAGAGGAACAGTGGCAAGCCTTGAAGGGGATGTTGCTAAATATTCAGAATAAGTATATTTCTACTGTAAAGAAAAATTCTAAGGGGAACCCACCATCCGTGGCTAATTAAAGAAGCTAAGAGGAATAAATTAGAAACTGCGAGGAAGCTAGCGAGAAATGAAAAATCGGATAGCAAGGGTTTCTGCAGGCACTTAAATAGGGAAAGGGTAAATAGAGTGAGCATCGGTCCTCTAGATAGTGACAATGGGCAGCTAATAGTAGATAATACAGACAATGCAGATGAGATGCATAAATATTTTGCTTCTGTCTTCACTACAGAAGATACAGGGAACTATAGGCCAGTTAGATTGATGTCTTTCGTGGAGAAGAATTAATCATTAAGGGGATTATTTCTCAGAATAACTCAAGGAAGGGTGGCATGGTTAGCACTGCTGCCTTACGATGCCAAGGTCCCAGGTTCAATCCTGGCCCTGGGTCACTGTCCGTGTGGAGTTTGCACATTCTCCCTGTGTCTGCATGGGTCTCATCTCCACAGCTTAAGATGTGCAGGGTAGATGGATTGGCCATGCTAAATTGGCCCTTAATTGGAAAAAAACATTCTAAATGATTTATAATTATAAAAAAAATAGAATAACTCAAGGTAATCATGAAGAGTCAGCATGGTTTTGTGAAAGGGACATCATATTTAACCAATTCATTGTATGGAGTAATATGCACTGTGGATAAAGGAGAGCCTATAGAGATACTGTACTTGGATCTCCAAAAGGCATTTGATAAGGTAACAAATGTTATTGTGGAAAATAAAAGCTCATGGTGAAGGGAGTAACATAATAGCCTGGATAAAAGATAGGCTGGCAGGCAGAAAACAGGGTATGCATGAATGCGTATTTTTCTAATTGGCAGGATGTGATGAGTGGAGTCCGGCAAAGATCTGTGCTGGGACCTCAACTTTTTATAATTTAGATGAAGGGAGTGAAGGTGTGGCAGCTCCATTTGCAGATGGCACAAAGATAGGTAGGAAAATGCATTGTGAAAAGGTCATAAGGAGGTTGCAGGCAGCTAGAGATAGGTTGAGTGAGTGAGCAAAATCCTGGAAGCTGGAATATAATGTTGGAAAATGTGAAGTTGCTCACTTTGGCAGGAAGAATAAAAAAACAGAGTATTACTTAAATATAAGTTTATAGATATAATGGAAGATATAGAGGGGATGTCAGAGGTAGGTTCTTTACCCAGAGAGTAGTGGGGGCATGGAATGCACTGCCTGTGGAAGTAGTTGAGTCGGAAACGTTAGGGACCTTCAAGCGGCTATTGGATAGGTACATGGATTAGGGTAGAATAATGGAGTGTAGGTTAACTTCTTAAGGGCAGCACGGTAGCATTGTGGATAGCACAATTGCTTCACAGCTCAAGGGCCCCAAGTTCGATTTCGACTTGGGTCACTGTCTGTGTGGAGTCTGCACATCCTCCCCGTGACTGTGTGGGTTTCCTCCGGGTACTCCGGTTTCCTCACTTAGTCCAAAGATGTGCAGGTTGGGTGGATTGGCCATGAAAATTTGTACAAAATTCTATGATTAACCTAGGACAAAAGTTCGGCGCAACATTGTGGGCCGAAGGGCCTGTTCTGTGCTGTATTTCTCTATTTCTATTTCTCTATAAATGGAGAACAACCGCAGAATTTTGAGGCACAGAGGGATCTAAGTGTTCCAGTGCACAAGTCTCAAAATGTTAGTATGCAGGTACGACAGGTAATTAAGAAGGCTAATGGAATGCTACCCTTTATTGTGACAGAAATTGAACAGAAAAGTAACAATTTGCTGCTTCAATTGTTCAGGGCATTGATGGGACTACATCGCTAATACCTTGTGCAGTTTGGCCTCTTTATTTAAGGAAGGATGTAAATGTGTTGGAGGCAGTTCAGTGGAGTCTTACTAGATTGACATCTGGAATGAACGGGTTGACTTATGAGGATAGGTTGGAAAGACTGGGCTTGTTTCCACTGGAGTATAGGAAAGTGAGGGGCGACTTGATTGAAGTATAAGATCCTGAATGGTCTTGGCAAAGCGGGAAGGATGTTTCCTGGGTGAGCACGGGAGCACGGTGGCACAAGTGGTTAGCACTGTGGCTTCACAGCGCCAGGGTCCCAGGTTCGATTCCCTGTTGGGTCACTGTCTGTGCGGAGTCTGCACATTCTCCCCGTGTCTGCGTGGGTTTCCTCCGGGTGTTCCGATTTCCTCCCATGGTCCAAAGATGTGCAGGTTAGGTGGATTGGCCATGATAAATTGCCCTCAGTGACCAAAAAGGTTAGGAGGGGTTATTGGGTTACGAGATAGGGTGGAAGTGAGGGCTTACGTGGGTCGGAGCAGACCTGGTGGGCTGAATGGCCTCCTTCTGCACTGTATGTTCTGTGTTCTTTGAGTCCAGAACAAAGGGGGCGGGTTTCTCTGGTTTAACGGCAGAGTGTTGACGCCGTCGTAAACGCCGGAGTGTTTTACGACGGCGTCATCTGGCCACTAGGAGCAGCGATCCCCCAACCCACAGGGGGCCAGAATGGCGCTGGAGCGCCTCAAGCAGCTCCAGCTGCCGATACAGGCCCTAGCACGGCCGACGTGGGTCCATGCATGCACATGGGTTGCCGTCACCGTGCAGGCCTCCAAGCAACGTGGCGGAGACCTACAGGAGCCTAGCGCGGAGGAACATAAGCCCCCCCCCACAGAATGAGCCTGCCTGTCGATCAGTAGCCCCCCATCGCGGGCCTGACCACCGTGGAGGCCCCCCCTCTGGAGTCGGATCCCCCTCCCCCCCACCAGGTAGGACCACACACGAACGACGGCGGTGGAACTCGGCGGGCACTCGGCCCGTTGAGTGCGGAGAATCGCCGGGGCACTCTGCCATGTTTAGCATCCCCCTGGCCGGTGCAGCGGCGACCGCGCCAGCGTGATTGCCGCCGATTGCCGCTGATTCTCCAGCCGCTGGAGAATTGGCGGCCCGGCGTCGGAGCGGCGTGGCGGATTCGCAGCCACCCTGCCGATTCTCCGACTCGGCGAGGGATCGGAGAATCCCGCCCAGGGACACCGTTTTAATATTAAGTATCACCCTTACAGGACAGAGCTGAGGATAAATGTTTTCTCGTAGAGAGTTGTGCGATTGTGAACTCTGCCTCAGTAGGCATTGGAGGCGGGGTCATTGAATGGTAGAGGGGAGAGATTCTTGTTAAGCAAGGTACATACTCAGATGCTGGAGGAGAGTTGCAGCATTGCTGTCTGTGCTCTCATACAGTGAGGAAGTATAGGAAAGGAAGATTTACAGGGCAAAGACCACAGAGTAAAGACATATTATACCATCCACCCAGCGATGCAAAGTCACGGCCTGCTGGAATTGCATGTATTTAAAACACATGTACATGTGCTGGAAACTTTTGTTGAAATGTTTGCTGGTTGGAGCTCTTTAGAGCCTGCAGAAAAAGGGACCCCGCAGGCACCAATGCAGTGCAACACTGCAAACTCAGTGAGGCCACGCCCGCTTTCTTACTACAATGGTTGTGGGAAAGCAGGTTGGTTTAAAGGGCCCAGGGACAAGATAAGTGTCCGTTGGCGCCGGTGCCACTATGCATGCGCAGATCCTGCGGTGCTCAGTCACGCTGGGATCAGCAGCTGGAGCGATGTGAACCACTCCAGTGCTGTGCTGGCCCCCTGTAGGGGCCAGAATTGCTGATCCTGAGGCCATGTTGACGCCGTTGAGAAACGGCGATGGAGAGCAACCTCTCCACCATGTGCCCTGGCGTGGCGGTGGGACCTGTTGGAATTCTTGACTCTTGAGAAGGTTACGTTTGAACTGAGGGGAAGGATGGAGGGGTTCTACAATTCATGGATGTTATTCATTATGCACTTTCAAGAATTGGATAACATCGAACATTAGTGCGGGGAGGTGGGTTGGAAGGGTTGGGGGGAGGGGAAATGTATGTGTTAATGGTGACTATGGGTGATTCCTGATTCCTTTTTGTTATTTGTTTATGTTAACATGCGGGCAGCTGTTTGGGGGTTGGTGGGAGGATGGGATTGTTGTTGTTGATATGGGGATTGATATTATATTCGTTACTGCTTATTGTTTATTGTTGGTGGGTGCTAATTTGGGAGAAAATGTGAAAAAAAATTTGGGAGAATAAAAATATTTAAAAAAAAGAAGTTTTATTTTATTTCAAGTATTATTGAACTGCTAATTGAAAAGCTATTTTCTGTGATGTTAATGGTTTTAACCCTGTGTTAATAATAATGCTTGTTTTAATGTAAGGGATGACTACTGGTCAGAGTTATCAATCCTGGGATGAAATATCTTTTCCTCACAGTTTTACAAATTGAAAAATGGTTAGCGTCTCGCCTGGTTTCCTAACATAAATTGGGGTCTGGTCTGGCATCTGAACACGTGCCTTGACCCATGCTTGATGAAGAGTGCAGCTGCTCGAGCTATATAATCACTTGTCTCTCTCTTTCCAATAGAGAGAGACGCACATCGTCCCTCATGGACTATGGCTAATTACCTTCAGGGATGCTTGAAATGAATTGCTGGTGACATACTCTGGTGGGGTAAGCACTAATGAACACAATCTAAATGGAATACTGGGTTGTGACACTTACACTGGGATTGCAATCCTCAGTGTACTGAGACTAGTAGAGAAACCATTATGGATGTAAGTGAAGCATCAACCTGTTTGCTCCACCATGGAGTGGAGGAATGGGGGCATGGCGGAATGGAGACAGTATAGTGACGTAATGACCTAACAACAGGAAAATCATTGTCTGTCATCTCTGTTTCAAATTTGGAGCAGAATCATACCGCAATAATACGTATCCCATATCCCATTTTGACATCCAGGCTCTGGAGTACTTCTGCCAAGAGTTTTCATTCCTTCTTTGCAACTTTTTTTCCCCACCGTGGTTATTCCTTATTGGTGAACCTAGGGAACAGGGTGTTGGTCGGCTATTTATATCCCAAGTCTAGTTGCATAAATCAACTGTCCTGCAGGAGATACTAGATTGTGGAAGCCCTGGTGTTTCCCCTCCCTCACCCAAAAATGTCCCAGGTAGAGGGACAGAGGTTGATGGGAATCTTGCAGAGATTTAAAACACAAACTGGAACTCTGTGGGTAATATTAATGATTATTTAATTTTCTACGCATTTGCTAGAAGCTTAATTTGGTACTAGATCTTCAGTCAACTGGGGAAGATTTTACTAGTTAAATGCAGTTATCAGCAACATTTTTGGTGGTAGCTTTCTTTTTTTGTGGATATAATAATAATCTTTATTGTCACAAGTAGCCTTACATTAACACTGCAATGAAGTTACTTTGAAAAGCCCCTAGTCGCCACATTCCGGCGCCTGTTCGGGTATACAGAGGGAGAATTCAGAACGTCCAAATTACCTAACCGCACGTCTTTCGGGACTTATGGGAGGAAACTGGAGCACCCGGAGAAAATCCACGCAGACACAGAGAGAACATGCCAACTCCACACAGACAGTGACCCAAGCCGAGAATCGAACCTGGGACCCTGGAGCTGTGAAGCAACAGTGCTACCCACTACCGTGCCTCCCATAATTATAGTTTAACCTTTATTATTGTTTTTCCCACCCACTATTATTTATGCAAGACAATATTATTTAATTTATTGATTTTTTAAAATTAATGTGATATATTTGCCAATCAACTAAATGTAACGCACAATGCAGCAGGCACTTTGCATGTGAGCACTTTGTAGTATGACCAACACATGCTGGATGCAAGAATTGTCATTCTATTGATGGCAATTTAATTTGGTTGCTTAACAATATTTTTATTTGAGTTGCTTAGTACATCACTAAATATTTGGGATCGTGGGATGAATCCATATGTGTAACTGCTCATGACAAAGATGTACCTGGGTGTCCTAGGGCAGGCTGCGCCACTGGCTGCTACCTTTGCATTCTGGGTGCCTTGTCGGAGCGTATGAACACATACAGGTATGTCTGCCATTGAATTGGCATTATCCTCACGTCATATGGCCCAACTGCTGCTGTGACACCACAATCTCAAATTTCAACAACACAAATCCTGGAAAAACTGTGTTGTGTACTGATTTAAAAAGGAAGAGTGAAGCTGAAGGTGGGCGCTACAGTAACATTATTTAAAGAGCCAGGCATCCTGATTGAAGGTAGGTTAAACATTAAGAACAGTTGCTTGTGCAGAGTGTCTGAGATGTTTGTGCAGGTGTTTTTTTCAAGTTCACAGAAGAGGGAACCCTCACAAACAAAGGCTGAAACTGCCATTGCCTCTGGGTCTGCAGCACAGCAGTAACAGGGAGGCTGCGGAGGAGGAAAGCTTCATGTCATACCTTTTGGCAAAGTTGGAACTGAACTTCTCTATATTCCTTGACAGTGACAGGAGGCAGCCATGCAAGCCAACCAATTCACCAAGCATCCTGATGTGCATGCCCATCAATCACAATCCTGTATTGAGGTCCCCACCTGAGTCTTCTGCAGATTACTTGTGTCTAGTGATCTGGCAACTCTACCATCCTTTGCTTCACTCAACGAAGCCATACAATGAGAAAGGCACTTGACACTGACAACTGATGACTTTGTAGAGACAGTGTTTGGTGCTAAATATTTAGCAAAACTTGACCTCAGTGCAGGCTACCATTGAACTGTGCTTGCAGAAGAATCAAGGTGTTTGACAGTATTCTGCACTCATAGTGGATTTTATTCTGTACAAGAGGCTCAACTTTGAAGTCAGTTCAGCAGCTAAGGTATTTCAGCACATGATTCAATCTCACTTCGAGGACATGAAGTCACACTGAATATCAATGATGACATTCAAGTCTACCGTCTCACTGAAAGTGAACACGAGACACAGTTACATGCATAACTACAGCATCATAGAAAATGGAACCTCACTTTGTGCAAAGTCAAGTGCTTGTTCCATGAAAGCAGAATCGAATCCTTCAGTCATGTGCTTAGCCGTGAAGGAGTATCACCTGACCCATGGAAAGTCGAAGTCATTGCAAAAGCTGCAGGTCCTACAAATGTGCAGGAAGTCTGGAGTTTGCTAGGATTCATCACGCTTCGTGGCCATTTTGTTCCTGATCTTGCTGCATTATCTTCTCTCTGTAACCTGACAAAAGCAGCCACCAAGTGGAAGTGGACTATCACACACACAGGCTGAACACCACTTGTCAGTGAGTTGCACAATTGCCTATTTTGGCCTTAAGAAAACCACGCAAGTTGGTTTAGATGGAGCTCTTTTGCAAGAAACAAGACGGGTAAGCCACAAATCATTGTGATGGCAAGCAGATCACTAATATCTGTAAAGCAAATTTATTTGTAAACAGAGACAGGAGTACCCTCAATCACACAAAGTATTCTACATTTTCATCTTTCTTTGAATGGATGCGAGTTTGAAGTAATAACCAATCATAAACCACTGATAAGCTTATTCAGCAATCCACATAGTTAAACTATCCACTCGAATAGAGATTTGAATACTCAAACTATAGGAGTACGAGTTCCATGTTGAGTATTAGCCAGGCAAGCTCAAGCCAGTGGACTATCTATAATAATAATAATCTTTATTGTCACAAGTAGGCACACATTTACAGTACAATGAAGTTACTGTGAAAAGCCCCTAGTCGCCACAATCCAGCGCCTGTTCGGGTACACAGAGTGAGAATTCAGAATGTCCAAATTACCTTATAGCAAGTCTTTCAGGACTTGTGGGAGCAATCCGGAGCACCTGGAGGAAACCCACGCAGACACGGGGAGAACGTGCAGACTCCGCACTGACAGTGACCCCAAACCGGGAATTGAACCTGGAACCCTGGCGCTGTGAAGCCATAGTGCTAACCACTATGCTACCGTGCTGCCCTTTCACAATATCCATTGCCAACAATCAGTCCTGCTAACCATGGGGAAAGGCTGCCAAACAATATCTAAGTCTAAATGCTGTGCCGGAGTAATTAACGTTTGAGGAAGGAGCTGTGCTCCGAAAGCTAGTGATTCAAAACAAACCTGTTGGGCTTTAACCTGGCGTTGTAAGACTTCTTACTGTGCCCACCCCAATCCAATGCCGGCATCTCCACATCAGAGTAATTAAAACTAGTTGACATCTGTTCAGCAACAAAATAAAATGAGTCGTTATAATGATGTATGATGGTTATGAAATCAAGAAACTGAAAGAAGTGATCAAGACAGCATTTACAAACAAAACCGTTTGTACATTACATGACTTTCACAATGTTCGAAATGCATTCACTGTTGCAGCCACATCCCATTGCACAACAACTGGATTGTCATTCCACACTCACTGAGGGAATGTATTGTCGACATAGCAGCTGGAGGTCACCTGGGAATTTTCAAAACTGAACAACTCCTTAGGGAAAAGGTATGGTTCCCAGGAATTGATGACATGGGAGAACAGAAAATATTCATTGTTTTCAATGTCAAGCAACAACAATTATGAAATCCTCATGATCTCCTAAAGATGTCTGAACTACCTCCAGGACCAAGGATTGAAATTAGGGTTGATTTGATAGATTTTGCCCACTGGTGAACATTTGCTTGTTGTCACTGGCGACGACAGCAGATTTTTAAAAAAGCAGTTATCCCAAAGCATTTTTTTCAAAATTTAGAGTACCCAATTATTTTTCCCAATTAAAGGGCAATTTAGCATGGCCACTCCACCTACCCTGGACATCTTTGGGTTGGTCGGGCAAAACCCATGCAAACACGGGGCGAATGTGCAAACTCCACATGGGCTGTGACCCAGAGCTGGGATCAAACCTGGGATCTCGGCCCCGTGAGGCAGTGGTAACCAGTGCACCACCCTGCTGCCCTGTTATCCCAAAGCTTGACCAAATTTCCACCTTGTTTGGAATTCCTCAAATGAAGACGAGTAACAATTCAACTGCAATGTGTTCAGTACATTTTCAAACTACCTAGGTTCCACTGATCGAAAAATCACATCCCACTGATCATGAGCTGATGGAGATGTTGAGCAATTTATTTGTACCTTGTGAAAGGGGGTGTGTACAGCTACACCTGACAGCAAGTAATGGAAGCAAAATGTGTATTGCTTTCTTCATAATTACAGAGCGACTCCTCACTTGATATCCATTCATCTTTGCACATATTGGGGGGAATTTTCCGGTAACACTTGGCAACGGAATCTTCTGGTCCCACTGATGGTGCACGCTCACCTACGGAGGGGGGTGGATTCAATAGGGAATCTCATTGGCAGTGGCGAGACCACAAGATCCTGCTGCCGGCCAATAGCTGGCCGCCCCCCGCCATCAAGAAACACACCTCTGAACTGGTTGAACACACATTTGTGCCTCTTCAGTTGTAACCATGGTTTATTTTACCACTTTAATAAACCCCACTGGCTTACCCTGATTTAAAGAGTCTGTCTTCCTGGTACTTTTCTTAAGCCACCAACACTGCAACTTTGTTTGTCCAACTTTATTACAATGAAAACATTTAAGTTTTCTTATCTCTCTTTCACTCTCATAATTTTCCTTTTTAACCTGAGGCAAAATCTCTTTAATATCTTCAAATATACCTTCTTTGCCTTCACTGTCTGGGGATTTTTGGATTGGATTTGGATTTGGATTTGTTTATTGTCATGTGTACCGAGTGAAAAGTATTTTTCTGCAAACAGCTCAACAGATCATTAAGTACATGAAAAGAAAACAAAAGAAAATACATAATAGGGCAACACAAGGTACACAATGCAACTGCATAAACACCAGCATCGGGTGGAGCATACAGGGGTGTAGTGTTAATCAGGTCAGTCCATAAGAGGGTTGCTAAGGAATCTGGTAACAGTGGGGAAGAAGCTGTTTTTGAGTCTGTTCTTGTGTGTTCTCAGACTTTTGTATCTCTTGCTCGATGGAAGAAGTTGGAAGAGTGAGTAAGCGGGCGAGAGGTGTCTTTGATTATACTGCTCGCTTTCCCCAGGCAGCGGGAGGTGTAGTTGGAATCAATGGATGGGAGGCAGGTTTATGTGATCGACTGGGCGGTGTTCATGACTCTCTGAAGTTTCTTGCTCTCTTGGGCCGAGCAGTTGCCACACCAGTCTGTGATGCAGCCAGATAGGATGCTTTCTATGGTGCATCTGTAAAAGATTTTAAGTGTCAATGTGGACATGCCGAATTTCCTTGGTTTCCTGAGGAAATATAGCTGCTGTTGTGCTTTCTTGGTGGCAGCGTTGGCGTGGATAGACAAGGCCAGATTTTTGGAAATGTGGACCCCCTAGGAATTTGAAGCTGTCAACCATCTCCACCTCGGCCCTGTGGATGCTGACAGGGGTGTGGACAGTACTTTTCTTCCTGAAGTCAATGACCAACTCTTTCATTTTGCTGGCATTGAGGGATAGATTGTTGTCGCTGCACCACTCTACTAGATTCTCTATCTCCCTCCTGTATTCTGACTCGTCGTTATTCGAGATCCGGCCCACAATGGTTGTATTGTCAGCAAACCTGTAGGTGGAGTTGGAAACAAATTTTGCCTTGCAGTCGTATATGTACAGGCAATATAATACAGTAGGGGGCAAAGTATGCAGCCTTGTGGGGCCCCGGTATTGAGGACCATTGTGGAGGAGGTGTTGTTGTTTATTCTTACTGATCGTGGTCTGAGGGTCAGAAAGTCAAGGATCCAGTTGCAGAACGAGGAGCCAAGTCCTAGCTTTTGGAGCTTTGCCCGGATTATAGTGTTTCATGCGGAGCTGTAGTCAAGAAATAGGAGTCTGATGTAGGAGACCTTATTGAGATGCTCTAGGGATGAGTGTAGGGCCAGGGAGATGGTGTCTGTTGCGGACCAGTTGTGGCGGTATGCGAATTGCAGTTGGTCAAGGAGTTCTGGGAGTATGGAGGCTTTATGACCAACCTCTCAAAGCACTTCATTACGACTGAAGTCAGGGCCACCGGACGGTAGTCATTGAGGGACATTGCCTTTTTCATTTCCCAATTCGTATCCTCACAAGACTGAAAATGATATCAAAAACCAAAGCTTGATTTATGAACCAATTCAAAATAATCTGCCACTTCCGCTCACTGCCTAGCAATTTTAACCATTTTAACCAACAGGAAGTGAATCTTTAAATTCTTCCAGAATTATAAACTCCCTGAGAGCTTCATATATTTGGCTTATTTTTAATGCTCTTATAGACCAAAAAAAATATTTTGTTTAATTTTTTCAAGTTCTATATATGTGTGACCCGATCTTCCCTCAGATTTTATCTATAGGCTTCTGACACTTCTTCGTATGAATTTAAAATGGCTTTCCTCACTTCATTGTACTCCCGAGATACCTCCTCTGATGATGTTACAAACAATTCTCTAGCTCTACACACCAACAATACCCCATGGTTTTTGGACAATTCAATTGTTTAGCTACTTTCACAAATGAGATTTAAAACAAAAAGCTTCTATGCCTTTCTCATCAAACCTTGGCAATGCTTGAACTTATTTTAACATATCCCTAATATTTGGACTAGGGTGGGTTCTTCTTCCCTCTAGACTTTCCTCAGCTTCTGTCTTTAAATACAACACTTTAAGTTGATATTTTCTATGCCTTTCCAAATCCCTCCCCTTCAGTTCAATTTTCTGAAGTTCAAATTCTCTCACATTGTCTTTCTCTCTCTGCCATCTCTTTTTCCTTCTCTTTCGCCGCTACTGCTCTCTCCTGATCTTTTTCTTTGCTCCTAATTCCAATTCAAGCTGTCTCATTTCTTTACTATGTTGCAAATGTTTTATTTGTAACCGGATCTTAGCTAATTCCAATAATGCAGACTGTGTCTCTTTGCAATGTATGCTGAGCTATCGCTTTAATTATCTCTACCTGGGACGGTACAGTAGCACAGTGGTTAGAACTGTTGCTTCACAGTGACAGGGACCCGGGTTCGATTCCTGGCTTGGGTCACTGTCTACACGTACTCTCCCATGTCTGCATGGGTTTCCTCTGGATGCTCCGGTTTCCTCCCACAAGTCCCAAAACAAGTGATTGTTAGGAAAATTGGACATTCTGAATTGTCCCTCAGTATACCCGAACAGGCGCCATAATGTGGCGACTAGGGGATTTTCACAGTAACTTCATTGCAGTAAGCCTACTAATAGAGATTATTATTATTATTATTATTATTTTTCTCACCCCTGCAGGTAAACTCAACTGCAGCTTGTCTGTCAAATCCAATGTTTTAACCACCCTTTGTAAATCACCCAGAGTATGTTCTTAACACAAAGAAACATTTTAGCCACTGAAAGAGCCAGTTTACAAGTCACTCCCTCTTAAACTGACAGAGTAGCCACACCTGAAAGAAAGCAGCCGCTACTCACACTCGCTATCTTTAAATTCAATAATCTAAAACCAAACAAGGAATTATACTTTTTAATCTCGGCAAAAGAGCCCCCAAATTTGTTAGGATCCCGGATGAGAACCCAACTATTTGCATTTGTAACTGCACCACAGGAGTGATAACACTGACCATTATGTCCTATTGTGTTAAAACTTTAATTTAAACACAAAATCAATCACATTCGCAATAAAGTAATAGTTTTACAGTTAACAGTTAAAACAGTTCTTAAACAAAAGGAAAAACTTAAATTTACTCCTTACACCAGCAACTATATATATATATATTACAATTAAGCAAACCAATATTGCTCAAAGACCACTTATAAATAAAGTTAAAAATCAAGTTTACTTGTTTTGTTCTATGCAAGGAGCTTGGCAAGAACCTTTCAAGACACTTCTGTTCAACTTAAAATCCTATGGAAAACTGAAACTACAGACCTGGCTCCTCCCCTTAATTACATAATCTCAACCCTAAGCATAAAGCATTCTACCGTCTCCTCCCAGCTGCCCCCTCTCCGGTCAGTTTCCGAGTGTCTGGAGTCAGGAGTGCTCTGCTCTATCCCGCTTCTCCCTCATCAGTCAGTTCCCGAGTGTCTGGTGTCAGAGTGCTCTGTTCTGCTCTACATCTCCCTCACAGGTCTGTTCCCGGGTGTCTGGGGTCTGTAGTGCTCTGCTCCACCCCACTGCTCTATCACTGGTCAGCTTCCGAGTGTCTGGAGTCTCGCATAACTAGCCTCTACTACTGTAGCAGGGCAAGACCACTTTCCTGACTGAGTTTCACCCAGCATGTGCTCTCTCCCAACTGCTGGCGCACTCTTACTCTGTTACTGTCCCAAGAACTTCACAGATTGGATTTCTGGAGAAAATGTTGTTGTAGGGATGTAGGGACAGTGAAGATGGATGTGATTGGTATAATTTGCTTGCGCAAAGGTCACATGCCAGCATGGACGGGTTGGGTTGAAGGCCTGTTTCTATATTCAATTCATTCTATGCACTCTTTTAATGTTGTTATGAGTAAAAACTCTACCGTGTGAGTGCATGTTGATTGTGTTTGATGTGCAGTTAACCTCAAGTAGGTGAGAGCTGCACATATTTGCACAGGAGTTTGGGTTTTGAAAAAAAGTAGGTACAATTAGTGGATCAGGAAAACAAGTAGCTGTGGATCTTTCTGAACTGATAATAGGACTCCACAATAGATAATGAAAGGTACGACTCCACAACAGTTAATGAAAGGCAAATAAAGGTTTTATCACTGAATGTAAAATTTGTACATTCACCAATTATTTATTCGGCTTCGCACAAAAGGTATCTGCAGCAGGGCTTATAAATAATTATGTAAGTTGTGTTTGTATCATAATTACAGAAACCTCTTTCATATTTATTGAAGAGAGGTTCCACATCTGTGCATACTGATACTTGCTCACTTATTCAGCCTGAAATAATTATACAGGGGAAAGCAAGCAAGCCAATCACAGTTTAAAAGATCACAATCGGTACCACAAAATCTGTCACAGATAGCTCACTTTTCAGCCATGTGGGGGATGCAGAGCAGTACAAAAGACACATTTACAAAAACAAATGTTTGTTATGTATACAGTCACAAAACATTTCAAGCTCATTATATAAAGAAAATGTTTATCAGCTTATGGAATGTTAAAGACAAAAGGTGAAATGTATTCACTGTGAAGTTTTGACCGAAAAATCTGCCGACACTATGATTACTAGATTCAGTTTCTCTGGCTAGAAAGTATCATTTAAATTGGAGCTTGATCCTGTTGCATCCTGTGAAGTATCTGCTAATTAGAGAAATGTATTGATCAAGGTTAATGATTCAAGCTCATCAAATTTTAAACATGCTTTTACAAATACAAAAATCTCAAGTTATCCGTAAATTTCTTGATAGAAATCGATCAAGAAATTTGACCGAGAAATTGCATTGCGCATTGGGCTGCTGCCTTTATTTGCATGTTACCGGCCAGATGTAGGACAATGTAGCTTGCCAGCAGAGGAGGGCGGAGTGAAATCAATTGTCTGGGATAGTGGTCAGGGGTGGAAATGGGAAAGAGAGGAGTACTGGTTCATGTGGTGCTTCACATTTAGACACATAGAAAACTCAGCTTTTGAGTGGGAACCACCATTGGTCTCTTTGAGGACCTCTGGTTTGTCTGCTGTGCACCTAATAAAATTTACGCAGCACATGCCATGCTTAGTTGCCATCCAGAAACATAAAAAAGCATGAAATAGGTGTCAGGCTCCAGATTTGTATCAGCAATGAGCCCAATACTGGTCACAAGTGGGTACTCAGAATGGCTACAAGGCACCTGACCCAATATTTCATGCTGTGCATGTCTGGTATCAAAAATGAAAGCTGAACCATTGAATTTCTAATCATTTGAACCTTCTTTAATTTTTTATTAAGTTTATATTCATAGGGATGAATTTTAAATTATCAATGTTCTGGGAGCAGGGTTTTCCTGTAGCAGCCGGGAAACATGTCTGTCAGTGACTTTTTCAACCAGCCACTGCATTACCATATACCTATGGTCGTCTGGGATCTTTACTTTTATATTATTTCTGGGTTTCCCAATCAATTAGTATATGCAGACCTTGACAACCTGCCCGAGTCCAGTTCAACTCCAGTATTTAAAGGGGCAATCCAAACATGCAATTTGATGGATTTTTGGAGTTGACCTCAGAACAGAAGAGATCAAGGTATTGGAGTCCACATGTTCATAGAACATAGAACAGTACAGCACAGAACAGACCCTTCGGCCCTCAATGTTGTGCCGAACAATGATCACCCTACTCAAACCCACGTATCCACCCTATACCCGCAACCTCAACGATGCCTCATTTTAGTGACACCCAGGATGTGGTCCTGGGGGACATAAGAACCTGCAGGGATATGCTCCTCCTTACTGATGGGTAAAACAAAGGCATTGCAGGTAGAGATTGCCCATGAGGTCAGCAGCATGTGTGGTTCCCAAAGAATCTCTACAGTGCAGAAGGTGGCAAATCGGCCCATTGAGTTTGCACCAACCCTACTTAGGCCCCTGTGCTATCCCCGTAACCCCGCCTAACCTGAACATCCCTTGACACTAAGGGGCAATTTTAGCATGGTTTTAGAAGATTTTAGCAAAGATGCACAGACCTGCACATCTTTGGACTGTGGGAGGAAACCGGAGCACCAGGAGGAAACCCACGCCAACACGGGGAGAATGGGCAAACTCCATACAGTCACCCAAGGTCAGAATTGAACCCGGGGACCTGGCAGCACTGCTAACCACCATGCCACCATGTCCCTCTTAATTTCAATACTGAAAGTGGTTAATAACCTGAACAAGGACTTCCGGTTGCGGTGATGCGGAGCTAAGCCGCACGTTCGGTGGCTCCTGCTATTTTCGGACTTTGGGGCTCTTTTAAGGGGCCGTAGTGGTGCTGTTTGGACTTTTCCCCGTGTGGGAACACTCCTTCTCAGATTCTCCACCGGTGGATGGCCTGGATTAGGAGTGGAGCGGTCAGAAAATCGGCTTTGGAGTAGAAAAAGGTGCGAGGCAGGAAAGGCAAGATGGCGGCGGGCGGGGGAGCAGCAGTGCGGCAGCAGTGGGCACGGGAGCAGCAGGAGCTGCTTCAGCGCTCCTTTAAGGAGCTGAAGGCAGAGATTCTGGAGCCATTTAAGGCCTCCCTGGACAAGCTCATGGCCACGTGCCAATTGGCATAGGGACAAGAAAATTAGGGAAGTAAACACGTGGCTAAGGGATTGGTGTGGGAAAGAGGGATTCCACTTCATGGGACGTTGGCATCAGTTTTGGAACCGGGGGGATCTGTACCGTTGGGACGGTCTCCACCTGAACCGATCTGGAACCAGTGTTCTAGCGAAGAGGATAAATAGGGTGGTCAGTAGGACTTTAAACTTCTGAGTTGGGGGGAAGGGAAAGTGAAAGCGACAGGGAGCATGGAGTTAAATGGCAAGATATGCAGGAGGATAACATGTAGGCAGGTGGATTTAAGCTTGATGCAGACTAGGAATTCAACAAAAAGGAAGGATAACTTTGGACATCTTAGGACTTCCAATATCTGTAATGATAAGAAAGTTAGCATTAAGGTACTTTACCTGAATGCTCGTAGCATTTGTAACAAAGTAGACAAACTAATGGCACAGATCATCGTGAATGATTATGATGTGGTAGGCATAACAGAGACATGGCTGCAGGGGGTTCAGGACTGGCAGTTAAACATCCAAGGATATACAACCTATCGAAAAGACAGGGAGGTGGGCCGAGGGGGTGGGGTTGCCTTGTTAGTTAAGAACAAAATTAAATCTATGGCACTAAACGACATAGGGTCGGATGATGTGGAGTCTGTGTGGGTAGAATTGAGGAACCACAAAGGCAAAAAAAACCATAATGGGAGTTATGTACAGACCTCCTAACAGTGGTCAGGACCAGGGGCGCAACATGTACCGGGAAATAGAAAAGGCATGTCAGAAAGGCAAGGTCACGGTGATCATGGGGGACTTCAATATGCAGGTGGATTGGGTAAATAACGTAGCCAGTGGATCCAAAGAAAAGGAATTCATGGAATGCTTACAAGATGGCTTTTTGGAACAGCTTGTCATGGAGCCCACAAGGGAGCAGGCTATTCTGGACCTAGTGCTATGTAATGAACCAGACTTTATAAAAGATCTTAAAGTAAGGGAACACTTAGGAAGCAGCGATCATAATATGGTTGAGTTCAGTCTGCAGTTTGAAAGAGAGAAGGCAAAATCGGATGTAATGGTGTTAGAGTTAAATAAAGGTAATTACGAGGGCATGAGAGAGGAACTGGCGAAAATCGACTGGAAGCAGACCCTAGTGGGGAAGACAGCAGAGCAAAAATGGCAGGAGTTTGTATGCATAATTGAGGACACTGTACAGAGGTTCATCCCCAAGAAAAGAAAGATTATCCGGGGAGGGATTAGACAGCCATGGCTGACAAAGGAGGTCAGGAAATGTATCAAAGAAAAAGAGAGATCCTATAAAGTGGCCAAAAGCACTGGGAAATCAGAAGATTGGGAAGGCTACAAAAACAAACAGAGGTTAACAAAGAGACAAATAAGGAAGGAGAGGATCAAATATGAAGGCAGGCTAGCCAGTAATATAAGAAATGATAGTAAAAGTTTCTTTCAATACATAAGAAACAAACGACAGCCCAAAGTAGACATTGGGCCAATTCAAACTGATTCCGGAAGGCTAGTGATGGGAGACGAGGAAATGGCTGGAGAACTTAATAAGTACTTTGCGTCTGTCTTCACAGTGGAAGACATGAGTAATATCCCAAAAATTATAGAGGGTCAGGGGGCTGAGTTGAGTATGGTTGCCATTACAAAAGAGATGGTGCTAAAAAAGCTAGAAGGTCTTAAAATTGACAAATCTCCTGGCCCCGATGGGCTACACCCTAGAGTTCTGAGAGAGGTGGCTGAAGAAATAGCGGAAGCGTTGGTTGAGATCTTTCAAAAATCACTGGAGTCAGGGAAAGTCCCGGACGATTGGAAGATCGCTGTTGTAACCCCCTTGTTCAAGAAAGGATCAAGACAAAAGATGGAAAATTATAGGCCAATTAGCCTAACCTCGGTTGTTGGTAAAATTCTAGAATCGATCGTTAAGGATGAGATTTCTAAATTCTTGGAAGAGCAGGGTCGGATTAGAACAAGTCAACATGGATTTAGTAAGGGGAGGTCGTGCCTGACGAACCTGTTAGAATTCTTTGAGGAGGTGACAAGTAGGTTAGACCAGGGAAACCCAGTGGATGTGGTCTATCTGGATTTCCAAAAGGCCTTTGATAAGGTGCCACACAGGAGGCTGCTGAGTAAGATGAGGGCCCATGGTGTTCGAGGTGAGCTACTGGCATGGGTTGAGGATTGGCTGTCTGACAGAAGGCAGAGAGTTGGGATAAAAGGTTCTTTTTCGGAATGGCAGCCGGTGACCAGTGGTGTCCCACAGGGTTCAGTGTTGGGGCCGCAGCTGTTCACCATATATATTAATGATCTGGATGAAGGGACTGGGGGAATTCTAGCGAAGTTTGCCGATGATACAAAGTTAGGTGGTCAGGCAGGTAGTGCTGAGGAAGTGGGGAGGCTGCAGAAGGATCTAGACAGTTTGGGAGAGTGGTGCAGGAAATGCCTGATGAAATTCAACGTGAGAAAATGTGAGGTCTTGCACTTTGGAAAAAAGAATCCAAGCATAGACTACTTTCTAAACGGTGAGAAAATTCATAATGCCAAAGTACAAAGGGATCTGGGAGTGCTAGTCGAGGATTCCCTAAAGGTAAACATGCAGGTTGAATCTGTGATTAAGAAAGCGAATGCAATGTTGTCATTTATCTCAAGAGGGTTGGAATATAAAAGCAGCGATGTGCTACTGAGCCTTTATAAGGCTCTGGTTAGGCCCCATTTGGAGTACTGTGTCCAGTTTTGGGCCCCACATCTCAGGAAGGACATACTGGCACTGGAGCGTGTCCAGCGGAGATTCACACGGATGATCCCTGGAATGGCGGGTCTAACATATGATGAACGGCTGAGGATCCTGGGATTGTATTCATTGGAGTTTAGAAGGTTAAGGGGAGATCTAATAGAAACTTACAAGATAATACATGGCTTAGAAAGGGTGGACGCAAAGAAACTGTTTCCGTTAGGCGAGGAGACGAGGACCCGTGGGCACAGCCTTAGAATTAGAGGGGGTAAATTCAGAACAGAAATGCGGAGACATTTCTTCAGCCAGAGAGTGGTGGGCCTGTGGAATTCATTGCCGCGGAGTGCAGTGGAGGCCAGGACGCTAAATGGCTTCAAGGCAGAGATAGATAAATTCTTGATGTCGCGAGGAATTAAGGGCTACGGGGAGAATGCTGGTAGGTGGAGTTGAAATGCCCATCAGCCATGATTGAATGGCGGAGTGGACTCGATGGGCCGAATGGCCTTACTTCCACTCCTATGTCTTATGGTCTTATGGACCCAGACGGCTCAGGGTGCGGAGATCCGAGAGCTTCGACAAAAGGCCTCGGAGAGAAAGGATGAACTTCTGGGCCTGGCAGTGAAGGTGGAGTCGCAAGAGGCGCTCCATAAGAAGTGGTCAGCGAGGCTGGAGGAGATGGAGAACCAGGCCCGTCAGAAGAACCTGCGGATTCTGGGCCTCCCAGAGGGGCTGGAAGGTTCGGATTTGGAAGCCTATGTGGCTATGATGCTGAACTCGCTAATGGGTGCGAGGTCGTTCCAGGGACCCTTAGAGCTGGAGGATGCCCATCGGGTGCTCCTGAGGAAACCAAGGCTAAATGAGCCGCCTCGGGCGGTGCTGGTCCGTTTTCACCGCTTCGTCGACCGCGAGTGTGTGCTGAGATGGGTGAAGAAGGAGAGGAGTAGTAAGTGGGAGAATACGGTGATCAGGATCTACCAGGACTGGAGTGCGGAGGTGGCGAAGAAAAGGGCTGGTTTTAACCGGGCGAAGGCAGTGCTCCACAAGAAAGGGGTCAAGTTTGGCCTGCTACAGCCGGCACGCCTGTGGGTCACTAATAAAGACCGCCAGCTATATTTCGACTCCCCTGGGGGAGGAGAGGGACCAGCGCCTGCTTTGGCGCTTGGAGGTGGGGCTGCTGGCGGACGAGGAGGTGGGGGGACGGGTTCGAGGATGTATCGAGAGGTATCTGGAGGCCAACGACAATGGGGAGGTCCGAGTGGGGACAGTCTGGGAGGCGCTGAAGGCGGTGGTTCAGGGGGAGTTGATCTCCATTCGAGCATACCGGGAGAGAAGGGAGCAGAGAGAGAGGGAGAGATTGGTTGGGGAGATGGTGAGGGTGGACAGGAGATATGAAATTAAACGAAAATCGCTTATTGTCACGAGTAGGCTTCAAATGAAGTTACTGTGAAAAGCCCCTAGTCGCCACATTCCAGCGCCTGTTCGGGGAGGCTGTTACGGGAATCGAACCGTGCTGCTGGCCTGCTTGCTCTGCTTTCAAAGCCAGCGATTTAGCCCTGTGCTAAACAGCCCCAGCCCCAGATATGCGGAGGCCCCGGAGGAGGGATTGTTGCGGGAGCGGCGCAGCCTTCGGGCTGAGTTTGACTTGTTGACCACCAGAAAGGCGGAAGCTCAGTGGAGGAAAGCACAGGGTGCGGTGTATGAATATGGGGAGAAGGCGAGCAGGATGCTGGCACACCAGCTCCGTAAGCGGGATGCGGCTAGGGAGATTGGTGGAGTTAAGGATCGGGGAGGAAATGTGGTGCGAAGGGGGGTAGACATCAATGGGGTCTTCAGGGACCTCTACGAGAAACTGTACCGGTCCGAACCCCCGGTGGAGGAGGGGGAGATGGGGCGCTTTTTGGATCGGCTGAGAGTTCCGAGGGTGGAGGAGGGACAGGTGGAGGGGCTGGTGGCGCCAGTTGAGCTGAAGGAGCTGGTTAAAGGGATAGGGAACATGCAGTCAGGGTAGGTGCCGGGGCCGGATGGGTTCCCGGTTGACTTTTATAAGATGTATGCAGACCTGCTGGGTCCCCTGTTGGTTAGGTCCTTTAACGAGGTGGGGGGGGGGGGGCTTTGCCCCCGACGATGTCTCGGGCGCTGATCTCCCTGATTCTTAAGCGGGACAAGGATCCCCAGCAGTGTGGGTCGTACAGGCCGATCTCACTCTTGAATGTGGACGCCAAGCTGTTGGCAAAGATCTTAGCCACGAGGATAGAGGACTGTGTGCCGCAGGTTATCCACGAGGATCAAACGGGGTTTGTGAGGGGGAGGCAGCTGAACACTAACATATGGAGGCTCTTGAATGTTATAATGATGCCGGCGGTAGAAGGGGAGGCGGAGATAGTGGTGGCACTGGACGCGGAGAAGGCCTTTGATAGGGTTGAGTGGGGGTACTTGTGGGAGGTGCTGGAAAGGTTCGGGTTTGGGGAGGGGTTTGTCAGTTGGGTGAGGCTGTTATATGAGGCCCCGATGGTGAGAGTAGCCACGAATAGGAGGAGATCGGAGTACTTTTGGTTACACAGAGGGACGAGGCAGGGGTGTCCCCTGTCCCCCCTACTTTTTGCGCTGGCAATTGAACCCCTGGCTATGGCGCTGAGGGAGTCGAGGAACTGGAGGGGGCTGGTGCGGGGTGGGGAGGAGCACTGAGTGTCGCTCTATGCGGATGACCTATTGTATGTGGCGGACCCGGTGGGGAGGAATGCCGGAGGTGATGAGGATTCTCCGGGAATTTGGCGACTTTTCGGGGTATAAGCTCAACTTTGGGAAGAGCGAGCTGTTTGTGGTACACCCGGGGGACCAGGGGGAGGATTGGGAGGCTCCCATTGAAAAGGGCGGAGAGGAGCTTTAGGTACTTGGGGGTGGGGGTGGCCAGGAGCGGGGGCCCCTGCATAAGCTTAACCTTACAAGGCTGGTGGAGCAAATGGAGGAGGAGTTTAAGAGGTGGGACATGTTGCCGCTGTCTCTGGCGGGTAGGGTGCAGTCAGTCAAGATGACGGTGTTTCCGAAATTTCTGTTCCTGTTTCAGTGCCTCCCCATCCTTATCCCGAAAGCCTTTTTCAGACGGGTTAACAGGAGCATTACGGGGTCTGTGTGGGCACATGGGACCCCGAGGGCGAGAAGGGTGTTCTTGGAGTGGGGCAGGGATAGGGGGGGCTGCCACTGCCCAACCTCTGTGGGTACTATTGGGCTGCCAACGCAGCGATGGTGCATAAGTGGGTGATGGAGGGGGAGGGGGCAGCATGGAAGAGGATGGAGATGGCGTCCTGTGTGGGCACGAGCCTGGAGGCGCTGGTGATGCACCGCTGCCGTTCCCTCCAACGAGGTATAGCAGGAGGTGTTGGCTATCCTTAAAATTTGGGGGCAATGGAGACGGCACAGGGGGGAGGTGGGGGCCTCGATGGGATCCCTGATACGGGGGGACCACCGGTTTGTTCCGGGGATAATTGATGGCGGGTTCCTGAGTTGGCACAGGGCAGGTATCAGGAGGTTGGGGGACCTGTTTATAGACGGGAAATTTGTGAGCCTGGGTGAGCTGGAGAGGAAGTTCGGGCTCCCCCCGGGAACGCCTTTTGGTACATGCAGGTGAGGGCGTTTGTCAGGCGGCAGGTGGCGGGGTTCCCTCTGCTGCTGCCGCGTGGGGTCCAGGACAGGGTGCTCTCGGGGGTGTGGGTTGGAGAGGGGAGGATCTCGGCGGCGTACCAAGTGATGTAGGAGATGGACTAGGCCCCGGTGGAGGAGTTGAAGGGTAAATGGGAGGAGGAGCTGGGTGAGGAGATTTAGGAGGGAACGTGGGTGGACACCCTGGGGAGGTGAACTCCACCTCTTCTTGTGCGAGGCTTGGCCTCATACAGTTTAAGGTGCTGCAAGGGCTCACATGACCGGGACAAGGATGAGCCGGTTCTTTGGGAGTGAGGACAGGTGTATTACGTGCTCTGGGAGCCCAGCAAATCATGCCCATATGTTCTGGGCATGTCCGGCATTGGAAGAATTTTGGAAGGGCGTGGCAGGGATGTTATCGAGGGTGGTAGGATCCAGGGTCAATCCGGGCTGGGGGCTCGCAGTATTTGGGGTTGCGGAGGAGCCGGGAGTGCAGGAGGCGAAAGAGGCCGGTGTTCTGGCCTTTGCGTCCCTGGTAGCCCGGCGGAGGATTCTTCTTCAGTGGAAGGACGCGAGGCCCCCAAGCGTGGAGGCCTGGGTCAATGACATGGCAGGGTTTCTCAAGCTAGAGAAGGTGAAATTTGCCCTAAGGGGATCAATGCAGGGGTTTTTCAGGAGTTGGCAGCCATTCCTGGACTTCCTGGCAGAACGATAGAAACAGGCCAGCAGCAGCAGCAACCCGGGGGAGAGGTGGGGGGGGGGGGGGGGGGGGGGGGGGTTTGTTTTGTACTATAGGGACGGGCATAGTTGTTCTGTTCCAATGTCAGGCATTTCCTCTTCTGTGTATACGCGGGGGGGGGGGGGGGTTCTGTCCTGTCTATTGAAGGGACGGGCAGATGTTTTGGGGGAATGATGGGTGTTAGTTTATCTCTTCCGTTGTTGGGGGGGAGGGGGGGGGGGCTGTTCTTTCTGTTCTTTGTAAAATAAAAACATTCTGTCTTTTTGTTGTTGATATTATGCAAAAATTTGAATAAAAAATATTTTTAAAAAACCCAAAAATAACCTGAACAAGGTAGGAAAGACAAGTACAGTTCCACATTCACTATAAATGGATGTTGGCATTACCCAATCCCCTCCACATTACTTTCTCAATCCTCCTCCAGCACATAATTCCTCAGACCAACTTGCAGGTACACACATCCTTCTCATTGTATGTGTTTCCTTACATTCCCATCAGTCCTTTTTCCCTGTCACACACCCTTAACCATATGTAATGTCAAGCCTGGCCCTAATAGTCACCCTCAGAAAATGCTCACCATCTGTCCATTACTCTCGCTCATAGGCCAATTCTTTCCCTCCTTGTAGGAGAAGCGATGACCAAATATGAGGGAGAACCAGAGGTCCAGATGACTCTCCAGCTGGGTGACAACTGACAGCAGAGGAAGAGGTGCTAGAGATCAGAATGAGCCTCGTCATATCTAGCATTGCACTTAGAGAGGGGGAGTTTTCCTCATTCCTGGGGCTAGATTTTCAAATGCAGGCAGTGTTGGCAGCCAGGGTGGGCCCAATTTGAAAGTCGTGCCCTGGTGATGGTCTCACGATCTCAACTACTCCAGGACCATTTCAAATTTTTGAAGTGTTGGTGGGGCAGAGAGAAGCGGAAACCTGCTCAGCATCAATTAATGGCCCATCAAACTACCAGAAGCTTATTCAGAAATGCAATTTGTAGAGCTTATTTCAGTGAATCCAAACAGTCTGATTAGTGTACATTTAGTGCATCAGGATCACCCTGGAGTCAAAGAAAGTTCCCCTTGTGTTTGGGAAAGTTATCAGGCCTTTGTGTAATCTAGTGGAACATGTGCTTTAGATCAGTTGACCTGGTCACCCTCATTCCCAACTATCTGAAAATGGCTTCTGATGAGCTGCCTGCTCTCTTCAGCAAGGCAGCGATAGGCCACAAAATGACTGCTGCCCTTGTTGCTAGTGCCAGGTAGACAGCTCCCATGTTCCAGATGCACATGGCACCATTAATTGAACACCAAGCTCAGCTTTTACCCAATTAGGCCATATACATTCAAAAATAAATAAAATAAATAAATAATCTTTATTGTCACAAGTAGGCTTACAATATCACTGCAATAAAGTTACTGTGAAAAGCTCCTAGTCACAACATTCCTGCGCCTGTACAGGTACACAGAGGGTGAATTCCGAATGTCTGATTCACCTAACAGCATGGGGGGAATTCTCCGCAAGGCCTGACGCCGTCGTGAAACCCGGAGAGGTCCCCCCCCCCCCCCCGGGGGCTAGGAGGGCCGTGCCGTAAATCTCAGCCGCAGGGCCTCGTCGCTGGCGTCAGGGCCAAGCGCACCTAATGACATCAGCCGTGCATGCGTAGGTTGGCCGGCTCCAACCCGCGCATGCGTGGCTGACGTCACGACGGCTGACGGCTCAAACCTGCGCATGCCGGTTGCCGTTTTCATCTCCGCTGCCCCGCAAGACGTGGCGGCTTGATCTTGCGAGAGGGGAAAGAGTGCGTCCCTTTGATACGCCGGCCCGACGATCGGTGGGCACCGATCGCAGGCCAGTCCCCTCCTGAGCACGGTCGTGGTGCTCACTCCCCCCTCCGCCCCCCACAAGTCCCATCCTCACCTTTGGCGCGCTGTTCACGCCGGCAGCGACCAGGTGTGGTTGCCGCCGGCGTGAACCGGTCAGGAACAGCAGGCTGCTCGGTCCATCCGGGTCGGAGAATCGCGGGTCGCCGTGAAAAACGGCAGCCTGCGATTCTCCAAGCGGCGTGTCGCAAAACATGACACGCCATTTTGGGGGGGGGGGGGGGGTGGGAGAACCGTGGGGGGTGCCAGAGCGGCCCTCCCGCGATTCTCCCACCCGGCGTGGGAGCGGAGAATCGCGCCCCATGCCTTTCGGGACTTGAGGGAAGAAATCGGAGCACCCGGAGGAAACACACGCAGACACAGGGAGAACGTGTAGACTCCACACAGACAGTGACCCAAGCCAGGAATCGAACTTGGGACCCTGGCGTTGTGAAACAACATTGCTAACCACTGGGCTACTGTGCCGTCTCTAATTGTGCCATGTATGTTCCCGACTCCACTTTGAATATCCAGCCCCGAGTAACAGACATAAATCTCACATGCCACTTGGTGCACAGCACTCATTCACACTGGCTTAACATCAGCAGCAAGTGAGGTGTGATAGTGTCCAAAATGATCACTTAAAGCAGCTTGACAGTTTCAATTCACACTTTTGATTTCCCCGCAGGACAGCCAAGCATCCCATAGGTCCAGGAGGATAATGATTCCTCAGACATGATCACTTCCTCTGAGGGAGTACAGTAATAGAACTCAAACAGACCATGCTCCACGTCAGATAGGCATACTCCCATTTTCAGAATTTTCTTTGCTTTTTCCCAGTATGACTCACCCATCACCATTCAGCAACAGCAGATGGTGGAGACAGTGACATCAGTGGAGAGTCCCCATTGGAGACCACGAGGATGCTCTCAGCTCTGTTGCAATGAATGCAGACGCTGAATCTCAGGGGTTATCATTAAATTGGCTACTCCAGAGAAAGGAAAGAATGTATCATTTACTGGCAGACATTCCAGCCACATTGTGCACACTTGCAAAGAGATTGGATTCCTCAGTCAGGCACTAAATGCCTTTGCTCAAGGGCCTCCTGCCCTTGGGAAACTATAAGCAAATTTGATTGCTGACAACCTGCCACTGGTTAAATATCATCAGCTGGGGGGGGGGGGGGGGGGGGGTGAGGTCCTTAAGTTGGAGATTAGGTAATTGATGATGAGCTGAGAGGATGTCTACAGGCCTTCCCTCCCTGGAATTAATCGGAGCAGAGGCAATAAAGTGGGGTGGACTCCATCCAGCACCCTCCAACTTGATTAAATACCCCCTTCCTTGGGCATTAAATTCTGCCCTGCACTCTATCCTGGAACACCTAGATAACAAAGACACCTATATCAGACTCCTATTTATCGACTACAGCTCAGCCTTCAACAACATCATTCCTACAAAACTGATCTCGAAATTCTGTGTCCTTGGCCTCGGCTCGGCTCCTCCCTCTGGGACTGGATCCTGAACGTTCTAACCCACAGGCCACAATCAGTACAGATAGGCAACAACACCTCTGTGGTAGTCACCACTGTTTTATATATCTCACACATAAGGTGTGAGGCACCCTCAATTACGACGCGAGAGCGAGGTCGGTAATCAAAAGGCTTTAACCTACAGAGAACTGAACAGCATCCGAGAGAAGTGTGCTCACCACCTGGAGCCTTATCCTATATACCGTTTCCTGGGGGTATAGCCAGAGGCGGAGTCCCCCAGGGTTCCAAGCATCTTAAAGGGGCAAGGTATTAAAGGTCAGGTACCGTTTACAGCCGTTATTAATACCGTTCATCACATTCACCCCCTGTTTAAAAAAAAACACAAAGTCTGTCGGGGGTGAAGTGGAGTTATAAGTTCAGTCTTTGTGGTAGTCTGACCGTCCGTGCTGACTTTCGCTGCTCCTGTGGTGGCGCCGTGGATGCGGTCGGTTCCGATGGTGGTATATCCGGGAGCACGGTTGACTGAGCCTTTGCTCGCCTTAGAGGGGGGGGTATCAGGGGTGATTAGGTTGATCGGTGCCGGCGCCGGCTGGGGGGCAAGGGGCGCTATGGGAGGGCGCTGTTGGAGTCGGCGGTCGGTGCGGGGCAGGGAGCGTTGGTAGAAGGGGGGGGGTCGGTGGGGAAAATGTCAGGGTCCCCCCCCCCTTCGGGTCCCCTCCCCCCCCTTCGGGTCCCCTCCCCACCTTCGGGTCTCCCCCCCCCTTCGGGTCTCCCCCCCCCTTCGAGTCCCCCCCTTTCGGGTCCCCCCCCGGCCCCCCCCCGCCCCCCACCCCCCCCCCCCCGCCCCCCCCCCCCCGGCCCCCCCCCCCCTTCGGGTCCCCCCCCGGCACCCTCCCCCCCCCCCCCCGCCCGCCGCCCCCCCCCCCCCCCCCAAGGGCGCCGAAGTTCAGCTTGCCCGGGGCGCCAGCAACCCTAGGGCCGGCGCTGGGGGACAGCAAAAGGGAAGTGGGGAGAACTCATCGATGACGGTGAGGAAATAGATGTTGCGGTTGGTGGACGGGAGGGACCCTTTGAAGTCCACACTTAGTCGCTCAAAGGGCCTAGAGGCCTTTATCAGACGGGCCTTGTCTGGTCAATAGAATTGCGGTTTGCACTCCGCACAGATCTGGCATGCCTTAGTCATGGTCTTGACCTCCCCTGTGGAGTAGGGCAGGTTGCGGGACTTGATGAAGTGGGCAAGCCGGGTGACCCCCGGGTGGCAGAGGTCATCGTGGATGGATCTCAGGCGGTCCAATTGCATGTTGGTGCATGTGCTGCGGGACAAGGCATCTGGGGACTCGTTGAGCTTCCCCGGGCGATATTTAATATCGTACGTATAGGTGGAGAGCTCTATTCTCCACCTCAGAATTTTGTCATTCTTTATTTTGCCCCAGTTGTGCGTTATCGAACATAAAGGTGACCGACCGTTGGTCGGTGACGAGGGTGAACCTCCTACCAGCTAGGTAGTGCCTCCAGTGCCGCACGGCCTCCACTATGGCTTGTGCCTCCTTCTCGACTGCAGAGTGCCGGATTTCCGAGGCGTTGAGGGTTCGGGAGAAGAACGCTACTGGCCTGCCTGCCTGGTTGAGGGTAGCAGCCAGGGCGACATCTGATGCGTCGCTTTCTACTTGGAAGGGGATGGCTTCGTCCACCACGTGCATGGCGGCCTTGATGATGTCGGCCTTGATACGGCTGAAAGCCGACTGGGCCTCAGCCGTCAGGGGAAAGAACGTGGTCTTAATGAGTGGTCGGGCTTTGTCCGCATATCTGGGGACCCACTGGGCATAATAGGAGAAAATCCCCAAGCACCGTTTGAGTGCCTTGAGGCTACGGGGGAGGGGGAGTTCCTTAAGGCAACGCATGCGTTCGGGGTCTGGGCCTAGGACCCCATTGTCCACGACGTAGCCGAGGATGGCTAGCCGGGTTGTGTGAAACACGCATTTCTCTTTGTTGTACGTGAGGTTGAGGGCCCGGGCAGTCTGGAGGAACTTCCTCAGGTTTGTGTCATGGTCCTGCTGATCATGGCCGCAGATGGTGACGTTGTCCAAGTACGGGAAGGTAGCCCGTAAGCTGTACTGGTCCACCATTTGATCCATCGTCCTCTGGAAAACGGAGACTCCGTTTGTGACACCAAAAGGGACCCTGAGGAAGTGAAACAGCCGACCGGCTGCTTCGAAAGCCGTGTAGGGGCGGTCCTGTGGGCGGATAGGGAGTTGATGATAGGCCGATTTAAGGTCGACCGTGGATAATACCCGATACTGGGCGATTTGGGTCACCATTTCTGCTATGCGGGGAAGTGGATACGCATCGAGTTGCGTAAAGCGGTTTATGATCTGGCTATAATCCACGACCATTCGCTGCTTTTCCCCGGAGCGGACTACCAATACTTGAGCCCTCCAAGGGCTGTTGCTGGCCTCTATGACCCCCTCTTTTAGTAGCCGCTGAACCTCTGACTTGATGAAGGTCATGTCTTGGGCACTGTACCGGCGACTCTTGGTGGCGACCGGCTTACAGTCGGGAGTGAGGTTCGCGAAGAGGGAGGGTGGCGCAACTTTGAGTGTCGCCAGGCTGCAGACCGTGAGTGGGGGCAGGGGTCTGCCGAACTTCAGTGTCAGGCTCCGGTGGCTGCACTGAAAGTCAGACCGAGCAGCAGGGGGTGCAGAGGCGAGGGAGGATGAAGAGTTTAAATCGGGTGTATTCAGCGCCTTGAATTGCGAGGTCAGCGACACAATACCCTGTGATTTGTACCGAGTGGAACTCCGAAGCGAGGGCAATAGTTTGGGAGTCGGGGTGGGTGCGCAGGGAGCAGCACCTTACCGTGTCTGGCTGGATAAAGCTCTCCGTGCTCCCGGAGTCGAATAGGCAGGGAGTGTCGTGGCCGTTGACTTGAACCCGCTTCATCGAGTTCCGCAGGTGCTTTGGCCACGATTGATCGAGTGCGATCGCTCCTAGTTGCGGGCCGTCAGAGTCAAACTCACAAAATGGCCGCCCGGAGTCACAAGATGGCCGCCGCCGCCAGTGGAACGTGTCGGGTTTCGCAGATGGCCGCTCCCATGACTCGCACGAGGTCGATGACGTGTCAGAAGTGGGCGTGCCCGGCCGCAGTGCGGCCGCGTTGCAGGGTCTGTGAGACCGGGAGCTTGATTTCTGGGCCTGGCGAGGGTTTCGTTTGTGGCCTTTGGGCCCAGCCAGGCAGACTTTAGCGAAGTGCCCTTCCTTCCTGCAGTCGTTGCAGATCGCGGAGCGGGCCGGGCAACGCTGATGTGGGTGCTGGCCTTGCCGACAGAAATAGCATGGGGAACCCCCGGAGTGAGCGGATCGCCGTGCGGCACAGGCCTGTAGTGTGGCCGAGTCTGGAGGGGATCGAGAGGGGTTCGCAAGGTCCGTGGAGTACGTACGGAGGTTACGGTGGGCCGTTTCGAGAAGAGGCGAGCGTTACCGTGCCTTGGAGATCCTTTGCCCCGTCTTCTAGGAGCCGCTGCCGGATGTACGAGGACCTGATACCGGACACAAGGGCGTCGCGAATATGCAAGTTCCTGTGGTCTTCTGCCGTCACTGCTTTGTGGTTGCAGTTCCTCGCGAGCGCAGTGAGTCTTTCCACGAACTCGTCCAGCGTTTCCCCGGAACGCTGGCTGCAGGTTGAGAGCAAATGTCTGGCGTGTACCTCATTAGTAGGTTTTATGAAGCGTTTCTTCAGTATTTCGACTGCCGCATCATAGGTCATAGCGTTCTCGTCACGGCGGAGAATCGGTGGCCCACCCAGCCATGTAGTAAACGCAGCTTGCGAGTGCTGTCGACATCAGGGCTGGTTTAGCGCACTAGGCTAAATCGTTGGCTTTTAAACAGACCAAGGCAGGCCAGCAGCACGGTTCAATTCCAGTACCAGGCGCCAGAATGTGGCGACTAGGGGCTTTTCACAGTAACTTCATTGAAGCCTACTCGTGACAATAAGCGATTTTCATTCATTTTCAGTCGTTGAGGAGTCCAGATAGTCCTCGAAACACCGGAGCCAATATCAAAAAATTTCCGGGGCTTCCGGCGACCTGGCATCCAGGTTGAGTTTCTCCGGTTTTAGAGCGCTGTCCATCTTGATGTTTCTGTAGATTAAATTGAGGCACCCTCAATTACGACGCGAGAGCGAGGTCGGTAATCAAAAGGCTTTAATCTACAGAGAACTGAACAGCATCCGAGAGAAGCGTGCCCACCACATGGAGCCTTATCCTATATACCGTTTCCTGGGGGCGTAGCCAGAGGCAGAATCCCCAGGGTTCCGAGCATCTTAAAGGGGCAAGGTATTAAAGGGCCGGTACCATTTACAGCCGTTGTTAATACCGTTCATCACAAGGTGTAATACGGTAAGGCTCCGGTACTACAGGTACGGGGGTAGATTCCTGCCTGTTGGCTCCGCCCAGTAGGCGGAGTATAAATGTGTGTGCTCACCGAGCTGCAGCCATTTCAACAGCAGCTGCAGGAGGCTACACATCTCTGCTTAATAAAGCCTCGATTACACTCTACTCTCGTCTCATCGTAATTGATAGTGCATCAATTTATTAAGCAGAGATTTTACAACAATGGATCTCCGCATCAAGCCGGATCGCCTGCAGCTGCACCCTCAAGCAGACAATGCCAAGTCGGCATTCGCACATTGGCTAAGTTGCTTTGAAGCCTACATCGGATCTGCGACAGAACCACCCTGAGAGGCACAGAAGCTCCACATCCTGTATACGCGGCTGAGCTTCGATATCTTTCCCCTCCCGGGACGTGCTTACCTATGCTGAGGCCATGGCGCTACTGAAAGAAAACTACACTCAGGAGACCAACAAAATCTACGCCAGGCACCTCCTGTCCATGCGGCATCAACTCCCCAGTGAGTCTGTGGAAGATTCCTGGCGTGCCCTGCACACCCCGGTGAGGGACTGCAATTGCCAGGCCGTTTTGGCTGTTGAACACACCGAACTCCGAATTAGGGAAGCTTTCATTACGGGCATAGGGTCGGTGTACATCCACCAAAACCTCTTAGAAGGGGCTACCCTCGACCTCGCAGCGACTAAGAAACTCGCGATCTCACGAACGGTTGCCTTCCATAATGTACAAGTGTACGCCCCCGACCGCAAGGCCTCATGGACATCATGGGCCCCACCAGCAAACACCCCATCGTGGACCTCACCAGCGACAGCCCCAGCCAACCCCAAGCCTGCGCCGTGCGGCAGCCAACCGCCCGTGGGCGCCACCGTCTTCCTCGCCTCAGATCACGTGCGGCCTGTGGGCACCGCCATCTTCCTCGCCTCAGATCACGTGCGGCCCGTGGGCACCACCATCTTGCTTGCCTCAGACACGTGTGGCCCGTGGGCACTGCCATCTTCCTCCCATCAGGCCTCGTGCGGCCCGTGGGCGTCGCCATCTTCCCCGCCACAGGACCCCTGCTCATTTGGCACCTCATTGGGCCGCTCATCGCCTGCAACCGCCGCCGACTAGCCAGGGGCCTTCCAACACCAGCCACGCCTCGCCTCCATCACGATCGACCAGTCCCGACCGCACAAACTAGCGACCGCGTCGATGTCAGTAAAGGTCGATGGGCCCAAAACATCATGCCTTCTTGACTCCGGGAGCACTGAGAGCTTCATCTGCCCCGACATGGTAGGGTGCTGCTTCCTCATGGTACACCCCATTAACCAGAGAATGTCCCTGGTCTCCGGATCCCACTCCATTGTGATCCGGATGTACTGCACTGCCACCCTCATCATCCAGGGCGTAAAGTTCAGCGACTTCCGGCTCTACGTCCTCCCCAACCTCTGCGCTGCCTTGCTACTCAGGCTGGACTTCCAGTGCAACCTCCAAAGTCTAACCCTGAAATTTGACGGGCCCCTACCACCCCTTACTGTCTGCGGTCTCACGACCCTTAAGCTGGACCCGCCTTCTCTCTTTGCAAACCTCACCCTGGATTGCAAACCCATCGCCACCAGGAGCAGACGGTACAGTGCCCAGGACAGGACCTTCATCAGGTCTGAGGTTCAGCGGTTGCTACAGGAAGGCATTATCAAGGCCAGCAACAGCCCCTGGAGAGCCCAAGTGGTAGTTTTGAAAACTGGGGAGAAAAACAGGATGGTCGTTGTCTACAGTCAGACCATCAATCGGTACATGCAGCTCGACGCGTACCCCCTCCCACGCATATCTGATACGGTCAATCAGATTGCACAGTACCGGGTCTTCTCGACAGTGGACCTGACATCTGCCTACCACCAGCTCCCCAGTCGCAAGGCGGACCGCCCGTACACCGCGTTTGAAGCGGATGGCTGCCTTTACCACTTCCTTAGGGTTCCCTTCGGCGTCACTAACGGGGTCTCGGTCTTCCAACGGGAGATGGACCGAACGGTTGACCAGTACGAACTGCGGACTATCTTCCCGTACCTGGATAACGTCACCATCTGCGGCCACGACCATAGCACCACGAGGTTAACCTTTCCAAATTCCTCCACAGCGCCAAACTCAACCTAACGTACAACAAGGAGAAGTGCGTGTTCAGCACCAACCGCTTAGCCATCCTCGGCTATGTGGCACAAAATGAAGTTCTGGGACCCGACCCCGATTGCATGCGCCTGTTCATGGAACTCCTTCTCCCCCACTGCCCCAAGGCCCTCAAACAATGCCTGGGGTTCTTGTCATACTACGCCCAATGGGTCCCTCACTATGCGGACAGGGCCCGCCCACTCATTCACTGCACAGTTTTTCCCCTGGCGGAGGCTCACCAGGCCTTCAACTGTATCAAGGCCGAAATCGGCAAGGCCGCGATGCACGCGGTCGACGAGACGCTCCCCTTCCAAGTCGAGAGCGATGCATCAGAGGTTGTTCTGGTTGCCATCCTCAACCAGGCAGGCAGGCCCGTGGCATTCTTTTCACACACCCTCCATGCCTCCGAAATTCGGCACTCCGCCATTGAGAAGGAGACCCAAGCCTTCGTAGAAGTGTACGACATTGGAGGCATTACCTGGCCGGCAGGAGATTCACTCTCCTCACTGACCAACAATCGGTTGCCTTCATGTTCAACAACACACAGCGGGGCAAGATCAAAAATGATAAAATCTTGAAATGGAGCATCGAGCTCTCCACCTACAATTACGAGATTTTGATTCGCCCCCGTATGCTCAACGAGACCCCCGATGCCCTATCCTGAGGTACATGTGCCAGCACACAAGTGAACCGACTCTGGACCCGACACGACGCTCTCTGTCACACAGGGGTCACCCGGTTCTTTCACTTCATAAAGGCCCGCAATCTGCCCTACTCCATTGGATAGGTCAGGGCTATCACTAGAGACTGCCAGGTCTGCACGGAGTGCAAACCACACTTTTACCGGCCAGATCGAGCGCACCTAGTGAAGGCCTCCCGCCCCTTTGAACGCCTCAACGTGGATTTCAAAGGTCCCCTCCCGTCCACCGACTGAAACACGTATTTCATTAACGTGGTCGACGAATACACCAGATTCCCCTTCGCCGTCCCATGCCCTGATATGACGTCTGCCACCGTCATCAAAGCCCTCAACATCACCTTCGCTCTGTTCGGTTTCCCCGCCTACATCTAGAGCGACCAGGGATCCTCATTTATGAGCGATGAACTGCGCCAGTACCTGCTCAGCAAGGGCATTGCCTCGAGCAGGATGACCAGCTACAACCCCCGGGGAAACGGGCAGGTGGAGCGGGAGAATGGGATGGAGTGGAAGGCTGTCCAGCTGACCCTGCGGTACAAGAATCTCCCGGCCTCCCACAGACAGGAGGTCCTCCCCGACGCCCTTCACTCCATTCGGTCGCTACTTTGCACTGCGACTAACGCTACCCCGATGAATGTCTCCTTGCCTTCCCCAGGAAGTCCACCTCTGGGGTTTCGCTCCCAATGTGGCTGGCAGCTCCAGGACCCATTCTCCTCCGCAAGCACGTGCGGCTCCACAAGGCGGACCCATTGGTCGAGAGGGTACAGCTACTCCATGCAAACCCGCAATACACCTACATGACATTCCCCAATGGCCGTCAAGGCACAGTCTCCCTCAGGGACCTGGCACCAGCTGGGTCCCCACACCACCCCTCTGCCCCGGCGCCAACCTTCCTCCCCACAGCGCACCCCACCACAGCCCCTGCTCCAGGACGATCTGTCCTGTCCTTGGTCCTACCCGGGGATGAAGATAAGGTCGAGACCCTCCCGGAGCCACCGGTGACCAAACTGACGCCTGCATCACCACCGGGACTGCGGCGCTCACAACGGAGGATCAAGGCACCCGATCATCTTAATTTGTGAACTTTCCCTAAAATGTTAAGCTATGCATGTAAATAGTCTTCCACCACCCCGGCTGGACTTTTTTAACAGGGGGTGAATGTGGTAGTCACCACTGTTGTATATATATCACATATGAGGTGTAATACTGTAAGGTCCCTGTACTACAAGTACAGGGATAGATCCCTGCCTGCTGGTTCTGCCCAGTAGGCGGAGTATAAATGTGTGGGCTCTCCGAGCTGCAGCCATTTCAGCAGCAGCTGCAGGAGGCTCCACATCTCTGCTTAATAAAGCCTCGATTACACTCTACTCTTGTCTCGTCGTAATTGATAGAGCATCTACCTCCTCCACGATCATCCTCAACACCGGTGCCCCACAGGCTGTGTCCTCAGCCCCCTACTATACTCCTTGTACACCTATGACTCTGTGGACAAATTCCCCATCCAACTCGATTTTCAAATTTGCTTATGACGCCACAGTAGTGGGTTGGATTTCAAACAATGACGAGACAGAGTACAGGAATGAGATAGAGAATCTGGTGAACGGTGCGACGACAATAATCTCTCCCTCAATGTCAACAAAATGAAGGAGATTGTCATCGACTTCAGGAAGCGTAGTGGAGAACATGCCCCTGTCTACATCAATGGGAATGAAATAGAAAGGGTTGAGAGCTTCTAGTTTTTAGGTGTACAGATCACCAACAGCCTGTCCTGGTCCCCCCATGCCGACACTATAGTTAAGAAAGCCCACCAACGACTCTAGTTTTCAGAAGATGAAGGAAATTTGGCAGGTCAGCTACGACTCTCACCAACTTCTACAGATGCACCATAAAAAGCATTCTTTCTGCTTGTATCACAGCTTTGTATGGAGCCTACTTTGCCCAAGACTGCAGGAAACTACAAAAGGTTGTGAATGTAGCCCAGTCCATCACACAAACCAGCCTCCCATCCATTGACTCTATCTATAATTCCCGCTGCCTCAGAAAGGCAGCCAACATAATTAAGGACCCCACGCACCCCAGACATACTCTCTTCCACCTTCTTCCATCAGGAAAAAGATACCAAAATTTGAGGTCACGCACCAACCGGCTCAAGAACAGCTTCTTCCCTACTGCCATCAGACTTTTGAATGGACCTCCCTCGTATTAAGTTGATCTTTTCTCTACACCTTGCTATAACTGTAACATTATATTCTGCTGTCTCTCCTTCCTTCCCTATGTACGGAATGCATTGTTTGTACAGGATGCAAGAAACAATACTTTTCATTGTATACCAATACATGTGACAATAATAAATCAAATCAAATCAGGGCACAACTGGTTCCCTATTCCTCGCTTGCCAAGGTAGAGATCGAACTTGGGCATCTGGAGAGCCTTGGCACAATACGCCCGGTGCAGTTTGTGGAATGGGCTGCTACAGTGGTTCCAGTACTAAAACCTGACAAGATAGTCAGCCTCTGCAGAGACTATAAATTGACTCTCAACAGAGGCTCCCGCCCTGACAGGTACCCCATGCCGTGTATCTAAGATCTCTATGCAAAGCTGGCTAGAGGCCATACATTTACCAAGCTGGATATGAGCCATGTATACCTCCAGCTGGAGCTCAATATAGCATCCATAAGTGGTTGTATGAATACACCAGCCTGCCTTTTGTAATCTCATCAATGTGCGCCATTTTCCAGCAGCTAATGGAAAATATCCTTCAAGGGCTGCCTCGGGTGGCAGTATACTTAGATGATGTGTGAATCACAGGAGCCACTGACCTGGAAACTTGGAGGAGGTCCTGCATAATTGTCAGATGCAGGGGTCACCTCATGCGGGTTAAATGGATGTTTCACAGGGCCAATGTGACATACTTCAGTTACCGCATCATAAAGAATGGCCTGCACCCTGTAGAGGACAAAGAAAAGGCCATAAAAGGGACATCAAACCTGCAATACACAACATAATTGAAGTCATTACTAGGCCTCATCAATTATTATGGAAAATTATCCCCAACCTGGCCACTCTTACACACATAGCTAAAGAAAAGACAGAAGTGGTCGTAGCAAGTGGCACAGGACGAAGCATTCACGGAAGTGAAGCAACAGTTATTGTTGTCCAACAACCCTACAAGACCGCTGGTACTAACATATGATGCCACTTCCTATGGGGTACAGGCAGTCCTCTCCCATCGCTAGGATGAAGGCACTGAGCGGCTGATTGTATATACATCATGAGTCATGGCAGATGCGCAGCGACATTATGCACAAATAATCATTGACCATGAATCCCTGTTGGGCAAGTCTTGTAGCATTTGTGGAGATAGAAACAGAGTTAGCATTTTGGGGTGAATGTAACTCAGAGTGAGGGAGTTAATGTGCTATGCGCATCAAGATGTAGGGCAATGAGCCACTGTTTCCACCGTTCCTACCCTGCTTTGGTCATCAAATCACTCCCTGCATTGGATCCAGTAATGTCACACTTCAGCGATTGATCTCCTCAGAAACATCCACCCAAACCTCCTTTGTCTCAGCTGCTAATTTCACCTTCCCATCACTAGAGAAGAGTATTTCCCTACAGGCCCATACAGCTCTCAAGAACACAACCATGGAGATGTTACTGAAGGGGCATAGCCTTTGGTCTCCCCGTAACAGGCTTGTGACTCTATGGGTGAGATTCTCCGGACTCACGACGGGTCGGAGAATAGCGGGCGTCGGAAATTTTTACGGCGACGCTGTTCCGACGCCCTCCCGCTATTCTCCGAACCCCGCAAAATGTCGGAGTCGCCATTCCCGACAAACGCCTCCTTCCCGCCCCTGACACAACCAGAATCGCCACTGATAGCCCCCCCCGCTATTCACCGGCCCGGATGGGCCGAAGTCCCGACGTCATGGCGCCCTGTTTGCACGTCGTGAAACACACCTGCTTTTTAAATTCGTCAACCAGTCGGCCTGGCTGACGACAGCTTGGAGTAGGTCAGGGCACCACTCAGCGCACCGCTCAGCGCACCGCTCAGCGCACTGCTCGAGTCTGGCCACAACGGGGAAGGCATCCCTGAGAACGGGAGGGGGTCCAGAGCGGGGGGAGTGTGGGGCGACGGGGGAGGCAGTGGGGGGCAACGGGGGAGGCAGTGGGGGAGACGGGGGAGGCAGTGGGGGGAGACGGGGGAGGCAGTGGGGGGGCGACAGGGGAGGCAGTGGGGGAGACGGGGGAGGCAGTGGGGGGCGACGGAGGGGGGGGGGGTTAGGTAGAGAGTGAGCCGTCCAACCCCGTAACAATATGTCTGCCAGCATGCCATGGTGTGCCGGTGACGAGGACACGGCCGCTGGTTCCCCTGTGGCTTCCGGACACAGGCCACTGACGCACCCGTGAGGAGGCCATAGTTTACTGGCCGTTGGATGCAGAAAGTGACCAGGGGTTAGGCTGACCGCGTGTCAGCAGCGCGACCAGGCCACCGGGACACACTGGTATCCCATGGCTGGCGGCTGCCGAGGTGTCGACTAACCTCCGTCTAACATGTCCCGTTTCTCTGCCTCCCACCACCCTTCTGTAGGTTAGCACGATGCATGGGAACAGAACGGCTATGTTCTGCGCAGTGGTTGGGGCCGCTCTACTGGATTTGGAGATGCAGCAGCATCCACACCCACAACCCGCAGTGGCTGCAGGGCCAGCTGCAGCAGCAGAGGGAAGGGCCGAGGAGTTGCCAGTCGTCGAGCAGCATGGGGGGGGAGGAGGAGGAGGAAGAGGAAGAGGAGAGAGTGAGGGTGCAGCCACGGCGCCAGAGGCGACGACCAAAGCCAAGGGTGTACCGTGTCCGGGTCTCTTTCCTAACAATGCCGGACATCACCTGCAGGAGAAGACTCCGGCTGAGTAGGCAGACGGTGATACATATCTGCCAACTCCTGTCGCACCTCGCCCCACGTGGAACGGGGGGAGGACACGCGATTCCGGTTGCCATCACGGTGACGGTCGCTCTGAACTTCTATGCTACCGGCTCCTTCCAGTCTCCGAGCGGGGACGTCTCCGGGATCTCCCAGTCATCGGTGCACAGGTGCATCCGGGATGTGACCGACGCCCTCTATGCCATCGCGGACCGCTACATCACCTTTCCCGAGGACCAAGCAAGTCAAGACTCACGAGCCCATGGATTTGCCAGTGTGGCCGGGATACCGAGGGTTCAGGGGTCAATCGACTGTGTTCACGTCCCCATGCGCCCGCCTGCTGTGGACAAGGAAGTGTTCACAAACAGGAGGGGGACATACTCCATTAATGTCCAGGTGGTATGCGACCCCCACATGAGGTTCATGAACGTCTGTGCAAGGTTCCCAGGGAGTGTGCATGACTCCTACATACTAGCGCAGTCGTTCATCCCTGCGGTGTTTGAGGTACGTCCCCCCCGGCTGAGGGGCTGGTTGCTAGGCGACAGGGGTTATCCGCTGAGGTCTTGGCTGATGACGCCTATACGGAGGCCTCAGACCAATGCGGAAACACGATACAAAGAGGCCCATGCAGCAACCAGGGGTGTGGTGGAGCGCTGCCTTGGACTCCTGAAGATGAGATTCAGGTGCCTGGACCGCTCCGGAGGGGCCCTGCAGTACCAGGCCGACAGGGTCGCTCGCATTGTAGTGGTCTGCTGTGCGCTGCACAACATCGCGATGCAGAGGGGAGATGACCTGTTGCAGGAGGAGGAGGGAGAAGCTAGTGGCAGTGGTGCCAGCACAGAGGAGGAGGAGGAGGAGGAGGCAAGGGAGGAGGAGGAGGAGGAGGAGGAGGAGGCTGGCGGAGTGGCGGGCGCAGAACGCAGACACGACCCAGGTGCTGGTGATGTCCAGGAGGCGGCACGACGGACCCGGCAAGGACGGCGGGCACGCGACGCCCTGGTGGCAGCACGGTTCACGCATCGCATGTGACGTCCCCGATGAACACCAAACCACCACCTGCATCGCTAGTCATGCAGAGGGTCACCACACAACTGCCACCACCACAACCCCCCCCACCCCCCCCCCCCCTCAGTGTACACTGCTCCACTTCGACATGACGCTTATCACTGGGTGCAGACGGAATGGCACAACATTGATGGCTGTGTCAGCGGGTGTGATCAGTGCCATGTGGAATGATGACAGCCCACTCTGTGAAGAGCTGTGAGCTCAGAATCGTTAGAGAGAGTCTGACCCATGGCAATAGGTGAACCATCCACCTTGGTGGCCGCTGAGTTCGTCACTGACACTCCATCACGTGCCCGCGTGGGCTAGCTGTGGGAGGGGGTAGGGGCAGGGACTGCACACCCGGCACTGAGGTTTCACCACCCGTCAACCCCAGCGACACTCGGTCACCATCACGATTCCTGTGGCTGTGGAACAATCACACGGTATTACAAGTAAGGTGGAACAGTGCGTTTAATATTAACAATTATTTACAGGTGCCCTAGCCCCTACAACTAAACTGTGCCCTTCACCCGTGCCAACTTATTTAGTGTCTATCTTAGTTGCCTTACGGGCCCTACCACTACGTCTAAGTGACTCCCCAGACGAAACAGCAGGAGTGGAGGAGGATTGCTGCGAATCGCCCCCCTCGACTCGTTTCTCCTTGGCTAAGCGTTTCCTGGGGCGACCCGGCCTGGATGGGCCAGGCTGCTCTGCGGGCGTCTCGGGTGACATTGTGCCACCCTGCTCTGCCTGCTGCCCACCCGATGCACCAGGGATGGGACGGGGGGAGGCCGAGAATTCCGGGACGTCCCGTGATGGAGTTAATGGGACGGGCCCCGAAACCTCCTCCTCCCTCGGGGAGCCCGGTGGCCCCCGGGCCTCACTTTGGGACAGAGGTGCGAGCGGGGAGGTGCCCCGCCGCACCACCGACACCTGTCGCTGCCAGTCCTGGAGGCCTGCAACGGTATCCACCAGGATCCGAAGGTTTGCAGAGACGGAGTCCAGGGAGTTAGACATTCCTGCCAGGGACTGTGCGATCTCAACCTGTGTGTGTGCACGACGCCATCCAGCACATGTGTCAGGCGGTTGATGGTCTCCGCGACCGACTGCTGCGACTGGGCCATGACCTACTGAGACTCGGCCATGGCCCGCAGGGCGCCGGCAATGTCGTTTTGGCTCTGGCACATTGCTGCCTGTGAGAGGGCAACCCTGTCCAGGGCCGAGGATGACGCGTGCACATTAACCCCAACGTCTTGCATAACCTGACCCATTGCCTCCACCGCGGATGCCACCCGTGCGGTGTCGGACTGGGTCTCTGCCATGAGCGGCACCACTCCCTGCTCTTGGACGCGGTTCGACTCCTCTAACAGCGTCTGCAGAGCCAGGAAGGCTGCCGTCCTCCCGCCATTGTTTCCCTGGGTTTCCTGAGGCATCGGCTGTGCGGGTGGGTTGATAAACTCCAGGAACTCAGAAAACGTCTGGGAGCCAGCTGCATCCTGGGCCTGGTCTGGCCTCCGCGAGTCCGGGCCCTCTGTTGCTCCGACCTCCACCTGCTGTACCTGCTCAGCTGTGATGTGCCAACCAGACTGTGCCCCAGGAGACTCATCACTAAATAGGCCCGCCGGGGTGTGTGTCTCTGGGATGATGGATGTGGTGGGAGAAAGCAGTGCCGCAAGCCCGACGCTCTCAATGTTTAGGGCCTCCTCCAGGGTGTGGGGCTGCTCAGCGACAGGAGGGTTGTCCCTGGCCATTACTGGTGGTGGTGGTGGACTTCGAACCCTCTGTGCGTCCTGGTCCGCAGATTGGGTTGGGGCGGATAGGGCTGCCCGCTGATCGGGCACCCTCTGTTGTGAGGCCCCGGGTGAGGTGGCGGCAGATTCCTGTCTCCGTCTGGAGGCAGACGGCCCTGGTCGTTCGGCATCACGTCCTAGGGAAGAGAATGAGACGGGTTATTTCGATTTGCTCGGCAGGCCGCTGGACGGTCCCAGTGGGCAGGGTTTGTGAAGGGACAGAGGATGGGGGAGGTGTCCCAGTGGGCAGGGTGTGAAGGGACAGAGGATGGGGGAGGTGTCCCAGTGGGCAGGGTGTGTGAAGGGACAGAGGATGGGGGAGGTGTCCCAGTGGGCAGGGTGTGTGAAGGGACAGAGGATGGGGGAGGTGTCCCAGTGGGCAGGGTGTGAAGGGACAGAGGATGGGGGAGGTGTCCCAGTGGGCAGGGTGTGTGAAGGGACAGAAGATGGGGGAGGTATCCCAGTGGGCAGGGTGTGTGAAGGGACAGAGGATGGGGGAGGGGTGAGTGTTTGTCAGGGAGGGTTGTCTCACTTGCTGCAGTTCCGCCAACCTCGCACTGCGCGATATCGCGTGTGGCAGACCCCCCAACAAGGTCCAGGGCCCTCTGTTCAAAGGTGCTGAGGGGGTGCAGGTTGGGCGAACCCCCTCCAGTCTTGTGCCGCTCACGGTGGTTATGAGCGGCCTTGGCCTGTTGGGGGAGGGAACATAGGTAGATCATTACAAAACGGTAGGTATCAGCAGTCCGTTCAGATACTGGCACAGTTTGGGGGGGGCAAGTTGTCATAAGATGATTGCATCTCTCCTCGGGGCCAGAGCGCTGGGTCTGTGACAACTTTGTGAACCATCCTCAAATAACTCTGCCCCAATCCCTCTCCCCCCCCACCTCCCGTGCCGGGGGGGGGGGGGGGGGGGGTGCTTAAGTTAAGGGGGAGGGATGGTTGTGACTAGGGGGCACCCTCATGGCACTTACCCTGGCAGACCTGGTGAGGTCGTGTAGCTTCTTCCTACATTGCTCTGCTGAGCGAGGGGTCTGCCCCACAGCACTGACGGCAGCAGCCACGTCACGCCAGGCCTGGCGTACCGCGCTGGCAGGTTGGCGATGCCCTCTCCGCGGGCGGATGATGCCCCTCCTCTGCTCCACGGCATCGAGCAGCGCCTCGACGTCAGCATCTACAAAGCGAGGAGCAGCTCTCCTCGGCTCCGACATCCTGCCCGACAGATTCTGTGGTCGCCCGCGTCTTTTTATGGCGTCGGGCGGCGTCACATGGGCGTGATCGTGTCGTCGTCGCGTTCCGTCGTCATCACGCACGTAATTGACGCGGCCGCGCTACTAGCCCATTTCCAGGAAGTGAATCCGTCGGGAAATGAAGCCTTCGCGACCGTCGTAAAACGCTCCCAATTTTTACGACGGTTTTACGACTTTCCGCGGGTGCGGAGAATTTCGCCCTATGTTTCAACTCCAAACTGGTTAAACCTGCATGTTTAGAGTCGCCATATAAATATTAAAGTTGAAATTGTATCATGTGCCTTCTTGTAAAGCACGTTGAAACATTGGGGAGGAAACCCAGAAACAAAATGATTATGAGGTAGCTGAATTAATAAACCACTGACAGACAGGCCAGACTTAGCTGAACTGCCACCCCCACAGGGGTATTATGGTACCTAGGTTGGAGGTACCCGATGCTGTAAGACCACTGGTGTTGGAGGTACCTGATACTGTAAGATCATTGGTGAAGCCTGCCTGCTGGTTCCACCCAGTAAGGCGGAGTATAAGAGTCTGTGTCTCCCTAGCTGCTGCATTCTGTACCTGCGCTGCAGGGGGAAACATCTAGTCCAATAAAGCCTTCAATTGTACTCCAATGTCGCTTCGAGAGTTATTGATCGTGCATCAATTTATTGGATTAGATGTTTCCCCCAGCAGCGCAGGTACAGAATGCCCCGCATATCTGATTTGGTCAATCATGGTGGACCTCAAATCCGCCTACCATCAGCTCCCATTCGCCTGGACGACTGCAAGTACACTGCATTCGAAGCAGATGGGCGGCTCTATCACTTCCTAAGGGTTCCCTTCGGTGTCACAAATGTGGTCTCGGTCTTCCAACGGGAGATGGACCGAATGGTTGACTTGTGGTTTGCGGGCCACTTTTCCGTACCTCGACAACGTCACCATCTGCGGCCACGACCAGCAGATCCACGACACCAACCTCCGCAAATTTCTCCATACCACCAATCTTCTTAACCTGACCTATAATAAGGAGAAGTGCGTATTTAGCACCGACCATCTAGCTATCCTCGGCTACGTAGTTCACGATGGAGTCATAGGCCCCGACCCCGAACGCATGTGCCGGCTCATGGAGTTTCCCCCTCCCACACTGCTCCAAGACGTTGAAATGTTGCCTGGGGTTTTTTTCATATTATGCCCAATGGGTCCCCAATTATGCAGACAAGGCCCACCCACTAATCCAAGCCACGGTTTTCCCCCTGTCGGCAGAGGCTCGCCAGGCCTTCAGTCGCATAAAAGCAGACATCGCAATTACCACGATGCACGCAATCGATTAATCCCTTCCCTTCCAAGTCGAGAGTGACGCGTCTGACATAGCTCTGGCTCAACCGAGCGGGCGGGCAGATTAGTAAGTTCCAACGATCAATATTTATTATACAAATATAATAAATACGCATGCACACGCTAAAGACTAATACCTATTTCTACTATTAAACGACTAAATACTTATCTAAGTAGGAACCAGCAAGGTCAGGGGACAAGGCCTTTGTTCCTTTCTGGGCTGCACCTTCTGTTCGTTACTAGTCGATTAATGTATAGGCAATGCTGGGTTCACGTAGCGAGCGTCGTTTTGGCACTTACTGAACGATGGCTGGTGCTCAACGGCTGGTGATGGAAGACAGGATCAACGGCTGGAGTCGGAGTCAGGATACAACAGCAGATCTGGGCCGGAGTCAAAGCAGCAGTCCAAGCCGGAGTCAACAGCGGAGCCGGAGCAAAAACAGACAGAACCATGTGCGGGGTCTATCTTTATAGGGCCCCCAATGTCCGTGCCTTTTCGGGGCGGGCCTTTACCTGCCATGTATCGATTGGATCATTTCCCAATCGATGTCTTACAAATCCCCCAATCTGAGGGTCTCTTCTCGATGGGTGGGGCGGTCTCTAGGGTCTTTTGTGATGGATACTTCTGGTGCCGTTTCGCCTGGGCGTCCACTCAAAGTATCCATTCAAAACCAAATGTTGCTATTGTGTGTGCCCAGATCTGGATTGCCTCATTACTATGCAAAGTGTTTTGCTATTTACACCTTTGGTTGAGATCTTCCACCTGGCCATAAACTAGTTTTGCTACGTGCAGAATGCTAATTAGCCTTTGCAGACTGCTTGTCCTGGCTAAACTGTTTTCTCCTTGCAGTCTTAGCAGTTAGAACATAGAACATAGAACAGTACAGCACAGAACAGGCCCTTCGGCCCTCGATGTTGTGCCGAGCAATGATCACCCTACTTAAACCCACATACCCGTAACCCAACAATCCCCCCATTAACCTTACACTACGGGCAATTTAACATGGCCAATTCACCTAACCCGCACATCTTTGGACTGTGGGAGGAAACCGGAGCACCCGGAGGAAACCCACGCACACACGGGGAGGACGTGCAGACTCCACACAGACAGTGACCCAGCCGGGAATCGAACCTGGGACCCTGGAGCTGTGAAGCATTGATGCTAACCACCATGCTACCGTGAGGCCCAGTTCTCCATTTTGTTAGCCCAGTGTCCATCTTAGGTGGCTACATTCCCTCCTTGTGATCCTCACAATAAAAATTGTGAAGGATCACCTATGCACGTTGCTTCGAGTGCGTCTGGGTGCCTTCTTTGTGTTCCCTGACCTCGGCAAGTTCCTGGGCGTCTATTCTGTCCTTGACTATGGGAAGAAAATGTTTTACCTGACATTTCTACTTGGCACTATGTCAAAGGGGACATGCATTACCAAAACCGGGAACCTCTACCTATCACAACTATCCTTATCTTACCTTAAACATTTTATTACAGTCTAAACCTTATTCATTCATACCACATCACATAACATTTCCTGACTCGGCAGTCGAGTCCAGGACAATATAATACATGGGTATTTTTTTATTCACATAGTGCTTTATTCATTGAGGGGCAAGGGGGATTGATGAAACCGAAAAATAGGGGATCGAACTCCATAGACGGTTGAGGGGCAGGAACGGGAGGCTCTCCTTTTCCATTTCCTCAACCTGAGGGTCTGTACGATTATGCAGAGGATTGCAATCACTAGCAGTGATTCAATCACATATGACATGGAGTACCATGTCATAAATTTTGTGCACCAGGTCTGAACTTCACTGATCAGAGCTGAGCACGGGGGAGTTGGTGTGAGGGAAACATTGACGGCGGGGGTTGTGGGGGAAACGTGCCTTGCTTCCACACATACAAATATAACATTTAACAGTAATAGGTAGGCTTCCATCATGGTCTTCTCTTCGTTCTCTTTCTCTTCCTCCTGTATGGCCGGTCCTTGCTGTGAACCCTCTTTCGTCCTTTGAAAGCTATGGGATCAAGCACAGTATCTGTCAATACACAGTTTAATATCCGTACTTGTTAGTATATCTGTCCTCTAATTCCAATTGACCCTTTAAAATGACTGGCCAAGTCACACCCTGTGACTCCCCTCATTTTTTTTTTCAAAAGCGAATTGTATGAGCAGAATACACCTGACAACTTTCCTCCTGCGAGCCGTCTCGCAGGCTTTGCTAATTTACCATCCGAATGTTCCTGGATGTAAATAGCATGTGGGATGGCGGCCTAAGGGCTGTCTAACGAAAAATGAAAACAAATTTGAAAGAAAAGGTCGAATGGGTTGCGTATGGGCCGCTACGGGTACGATTTGAATGGGATCCCCGGGTAAGGCGTGCTGTGCCATACCCGAGCTTGGCTGACCAAAGTGGGTTCTCAGACAGGGCGGGTCCTCAGTGCCGTTTGTCCACTGCCTGAGTAACCTGGATTAAACGGGCAAGAATGTGTTTACCGTGGGTTTGCAGCCTCTATTCGCCGAATAGAGGGGCACCTAAAAACAAGGGAGGAGCCAAGATGCTCCTTTTGAAAATTGAGCTGGGCTTCAGACATTTTAGCCGAGAAGGTGAGCTGCTCACCATAGAAAGTTCTCAGAGGTATCTGCGGACAAGCTAAAGTGCGTGCGAGGTGGTCACAACCTTTTCAGTTGAAAAGATCTGCAATCAAACCCTTAACATATTAACAAGGAAACAAACATAAACTGACAAACAAAACATACGTGCAGGTTCCATCAGAAAGGACATCGCTTCCCTCAAGCGGTTCCTATTTTACATCATCTGGACACCTCACTTTTCCTCTGTCTCTGTGAACAGGGTCACAAAGGGGTTGCCGTATCGGGATTCAGACACCGTGTCGTCCTGCTCTCCCGGATCCCACACCCTTGTGTGGATCAGGCATAAAATTTTTGAATTATGTGACCGGGGGTCACTTTCGTCGTTGCGGACAAGTCTGTACGAATTGTCCCTGTGCCAGAGTGTTGGGTCTAAAAGTGAATGGGTATTGTCGGGGTAGTCGGGGTCGGGTGGTGGGTCTGGGTTTTTAATATAAGTGACTTCCATGGGGTCACTGGAGTCGGGGTCATAGTCGCTGCAGTGTGGGCTGTAGTGTGGTGTGCTGTGGCTGTCCTCAGAGTCAGTGTCTGTATCGCTGTCTCTGCTGCGGCAGCTTGTGGGCGTTTCGGGGCGTGGTCTGTCGTGGTCAGTGGGCGGGGTCGTGGGCGAGTCCGATGAAGAACTGGTCTGTGAGGGGGATGGTGGAAACGTGTCTCTAGTGGGTGGGGTGAGGTGTTCTGCTGCGTCTAGCAGGACATGGTGTGCATGGTTGGACTGTGTTCCATATGCCTTTAGCTGGTTAATATGGAACCACGCTGTCTTTCCATTGGGATATTTTATCTTATAAACTGAGGGGCTAATTTTATCCGAAATTGAATATGGGCCGGAATATTTTGGTGCCAAAAAACTGCTGGGGTTGTATACAGATAGCATTACCTGTTGCCCAACCTGGAATTCTGTGGGGTGTACGGTCTTATTAAAGCATGCTGTGCTTTGTCTATGCCGTTTCCCTAGTTGAACTGCGGCTGCGATCTGTGCAGATCTCACAGTCTCAACCAGGTCTTTAACTGCCTTTTCATGTGTGAGGGCCGTCACTTCGGGGCTAGTCATGTCCAGTCCTAAAAGGAATTCTGTACCTTTCATAGGGCGTCCGGTCATGAGTGTGTGGGGTGTGTATCCTGTGGAAGTTGAAACTGTATTTCTGATGAACATGAGTGCAAATGGGAGCACTGAATCCCATGTTGAGTTGTTCTCTTGAACCATTTTTCTAAGTGTGGATTTTAGGGTCCGATTCATGCGCTCTACAATCCCGCTGGACTGTGGGTGATACGCAATGTGAAAGTTTCGTTTGATGCCGAATATAGTCAGGACGTTCTTCATGACACGTCCTGTGAAGTGAGATCCCTGGTCCGAATCAATGCTTTGGGGTAAACCCCATCTCGTGAAGATGTGGTGGGTCAGGATCTTTGCAGCTGTCTTAGCTGTATTCGTTCTAGAGGGGAATGCCTCTACCCATTTGGTAAAGGTATCGATTACCACCAGAACGTATTTATAGCCATTCCTACAAGGGGGCAATGGTCCTATAAAGTCGATCTGGAGGTTTGTCCAGGGGCCATTAACTGGTCGAGTATGCCGAAGCTGTGCCTTTTTAGAATACCTCTCCGGGTTATTCTGGGCGCAAATAAGGCAATTCTCGATGTAGTGAGTTACATCTGTCCTTAGGTTAGGCCACCAACCGAGCTGCCTGAGGTGCCTCGTGGTCGTGTCGATTCCTTGATGTCCATGCCCGTCATGGAACAAAGCAATCATTTGATTCCTGTCCTGCTGCGGGACCACATAAAGCTGGTCCTTGATGATCACACCCTCATGTGTGGTCAGTGCGTGTCTGAACTTGTCATACTGTGGCACAAAGTTGCCTTTAAAAATCTCCCTGAGATCCTCATCCTGCTTCTGTGCTTCAGCTAAATCCCTGATATCGGTCTGTGAGACTTGAACTGCGCTCACAGGGGCGCTAGCTGGTGCGCTAGCTGGGGGTGTCCACAAGTGTCCTCGCCTGGAACCTGCCTTAGCCAGTGCGTCGGCTTTTACATTCCCAGGGGGGGATGACCTATGGTGGCTTCTAACTTTTATGATGCCGAAGGTTCTGTCCTTCGCTTTATCTAAAATGTGGCGGAGTAAAGGGGCTGATGGAAGGGGTTTCCCGTCTGCGGAGACAAAACCTCGTGTCCTCCACAGGGGTAGAAAATCTGTCAAACTATTGCAGACATATAGACTGTCCGAATATATGTCCGCCGGGCTGGGGAAAGAATCGGGGTGGTCCACTATATATGCTATGGCCGCGAGCTCTGCTGCCTGCGCGCCTAAGTGACCTGGCAATTTTAACGCTATTTCTTCGAGAGCGCGACCCTGCGCGTCCTCGACATAGATGCCACATCCCGTGATACGCTCACCTTCTAAAACCGTGGATGAACCGTCCACGTATATCCGTAGTGGTCCACACGTGTCTGTGTGTTGGGGGCTGTGTCTTGGGTTCCCTATCTTCCTGGGGGGTGTCTTTGCTATGAAGGGTCCTGTGTTGTGTAGGGGTGCTACAATTTCACATTCATGGGGCTGTCCTGGATATTGGAGGTTGTCGGCTAAAAATGTGTGTGTGCGGGTCCGTTTAACCGTAATGTCGTGTCCTTGTAAAAGTAGTGTCCACCTAGCTGCCCTAATCTGGCTAACTGAACCGTCCTTCAGTCGACCGTCTAGGAGTAACTGTGTGGGGGTGTGCTCGGTCAAAATGGTGATGGGGTTGAGTCCAGTAATGTACGAGAAGTACTGAACTGCCCAGAAAACTGCTAGGAGGTGCCTCTCGCAGGCTGAAAATCCTTGTTCCACTGGGTCAAAAAGTCGGGAGGCATAAGCCACTGGTCTTAGCTGTTCGTGCCGTTCCTGAAGTAACACGGCCGAGAGGGTCAGATCTGTGCTCGCTACCTCTATTGCATAGGGGGAAAGTTGGTCTGGGACTTGCAGCGCGGGTGCTGCACTAAGGGCTTTCTTTAACTCCTCCACAGCCTCTGTATGCTGTGGAAGCCATTCCCAGGGGGCTCCTTTCTTAAGGAGGTCTGAGAGTGGGGCTGCCTTTGTCGCGAATCCGTCGATGTGGTTCCGACAATAACCAACCAGTCCTAAGAACGACCGGAGGGCTGAAACATTCTGGGGAAGGGGCAATTTGACAATCGAATCAATTCTTTTGAATTCGATCTCGCGTTTGCCGTGCGTGATGACTGTACCCAAATACATCACTTTGTTTTCCAAAATCTGGGCTTTTCTTGGGTTAACTTTACAGCCAATTGAGGTTAAAAGTTCCAGGAGTTCGGCCAGAAGCGTAATGTGCTCTGCCTTTGTGTCTGTCTGCAGTAGTAGGTCGTCTATATACTGTACCAGACATTCGGGGCGGGAAAATTTTTCTAGACCATTCGCCAGCTGTCGGTGGAAAATGGAGGGGGAATTGTGGAATCCTTGTGGAAGGCATGTCCACTTATACTGTTGTGCTTTGAAAGTGAAGGCAAATTTGTACTGGCCTTGTACTAGCAACGCCTTTGCCAATGGGATTGACCAGAAGCCGTTGTTAATGTCCAATAGCGTGAAAAATTTGGAGTTGAGTCCCTGTTTGAGCATGGTCTCGGGACTTGTTGCTACCGTGGGGGCTACTGCTGGGGTTACTTTATTGAGCTCCCGATAATCGATGGTCAGACGCCATGATCCGTCGGGCTTTCTCACTGGCCAAATAGGGGCATTATTGGTCGAGGCTACTGTTCTAAGCACACCTTGCTCCAATAAGCTACCTATTACCTTCTCTATTTCTCCCTCTGCTTCTAGGGGAAATCTGTATTGTTTCTGCGGTCGGGGGTCAGGTCCGGTAACGTGAATTTGTCCAGTCATTCTGCCACAGTCGTGCCGGTGACTGGCAAATGCTGTCCTATGTTTGTGTAATACTGCCTTTACTTGTCTGTCCGTGTTTAGTGTAGTCAGGTCAAATGAATAGTCTCCTACTGTGCTAATCCGATTAGCGTAGTCTCCTACTGTGAGGATAGCGGGTGCTCTGTCTGATCTCGCCATTCGCCAGACACACTGGTTAACTGGGTCGAACGACAGGCTATGGGCATTCATAAAATCTATCCCTAGTATGTGTTCTGCTGTCCGGGGAAGATTTACTAATACGACTGGGTGTCTGGTGGAAATGTTCCCTAGCTGGATTGCTACGGGTGCTGTAATGTGTCCCTGCTGCGAGTGTCCTGTGAAACCGCTAAGTGTGATGGTGGAGGTGGTCGGCCACGTGTCTGCCTGTGCCGTAGTGGTGGAATTAATCGTGGTGCGGGACCCTCCTGTGTCCCAAAGTAACTCTATGGGCTTCCCTCTAACCTTAGCTGTGACTACCGGTCTTCCGGATTGATCCCAAAGAGTGTCACAGACCCAAGTGGGGGAGCCCGAACACCGTCAGTCCGTCCCGTCCACATTGGTCTGTCCTGACTGGATCCCTATACTATGGATTGGTTTGGCTTTATTCCTATTCAGAGTGCCTGTCTGCTGGCCTCTCTGTGATCTCTGGGGTGCATTGCATTCCTTAGTCCAATGTCCTAACTGGCCACAGTTGTAGCATTCCTGCGACTTCTGTGGAGGGCTGTTCTTTCCTTCATTCACCCACGCGGGGTTTTGGTGCACTCTCACTGCCTGAATGTCCGCTGCAGCCTGAGCTTCTTCTGGGGATTTCACTTTGCCTCTGCCCTGAACTGATTGCTCCCAAGCGCGGGACAATCTTTTCAGGACCCACTTCTCATTATGGGCCTCTTCTGAGGGGTCATAGCTGTTGCAAGCACTCTGTCCTGCATCTGTGGCATGGGAAATTATGGTGCGCGTCCATTTAACCATATTTTCTCGGTTCAAATGGGCTCTATTTAAATCGGCAAAAACTGCGTTAAAATGGATCCACAGCCTTCCTGCAGATGCTGTGCAGGACAGAGTGCTTGCAACGGTTTTCTTCTGTCGGCACTTGTTAAGTCCTTCTACTGGGTCACCTCGATTATACCCTATGGCATCTAAAATGGAGGTGTGCATTTCCTCTAGGGTGCCTCCGCCAACGTTCTGTGGGTTGGGGAGGGCTGCTACTACCGATTGGTCTACACTCAGAACCGTGAGTTTAACCTGCTCTCTCTCGTCCAGGCCGTACATGGTTGCCTGTTGCTTTACTTTTGCGAAAAATTGGTGGGGGTCTGCGGTGGGGAGAAATGGAGTGATCTTCTCACACGCGTCCCTGAATTGGGTTACAGTTAAGGGGGTGGTGTAGGTGATATCGGGTGCGCCTTCTGTGGTCGCCTTTCTTTGGGTGGTGACTGGATTCATTGGTGCGGTAACTATCTGATCTGTGGGGGGTTGGGGTGCTTGTCTTTTCTGCTGCGCTGCTGGCGCACATGTTCCCTGAACATAACGCTGCGCTGTCTCGCTTAATTCCTTCCAGTCTGGGGCATTCTCCTCATCTAACTGCGTTCCAAAGGTGCTTTGGAACCCATTCTGCACTGAAAGCAGCGATTGCAGCTCCGCAATCTGCTTCCTGCATTTTGCATGGTCTACTGTACTCTGTCTTTGTTCTGTGGTGGCAGCATGGAGTGCTCTTAAAGCTGCCTTTAGGTCAGAGCATTGCCTCTGCAAAGGCTCTACCTGCTTCTCTGATTCTTCTCTTATCAGGACGGCACGTTGCACGTCCTGATAGGCCTTTTCGTACTGGGTCTGGGAACTGCTGAGATGGGCTAGACAAGACTGATGTGCCCTCTTGGCATCATCCACCTCTCTACCTTTCTCTGCCAGCTTCCCTCTAAGATCCATATTTTCCTTCTCGATGTCCCTGACATCCACTTTACTCATCCGATTTCTCTCTTCTAATTCTGCCCGGAGCGTCTGAACGACCTCCTCTGTGCCTCGCAATTGTGCCAAACAGGACACGATTGCCATCGGCTTGCGTGCTTTACTAAGGGTTTTCTTATGAATTTGAGAGAGGTTCTCCCACCAAGTATGTCCTATACTTCCGGGACCTGTCTCCTCATTCATACAGAATTCTTTCCAAAGGGGCCATCCCTTTCCTTGCAGATACTTGCGGAGTTCCAGCTCCCACACGGGACACTGACCTACTCGGCTACTGCTGGTCGCTGCGACCACAAACCATTCTGGGTTCATGAGGCGTTCCATTGCCTGCATGGCCATTTTCTCTGACTCACTTTAATTTGGAACAGGGGGTGTTGAGGTTATGTCTCATGAAACGGGTAAGGCTTACGCTATGTTCCGTTCACAAAACTACCGAAAGTTTGTCGCAACAAAAATGCTTTCAGGTTTTCCTTACAACCCTGTTAGTACGCATGCACTAAACACACTTCCGAATTACGTTTATTCGTTTGAACACCTTGAATACTTGTGATTTCTTTCCTTTTTCTTTACCAGATTTCTAATTCAAATTTCAGGGTCCTCGACGGAGTGGGGGTGCCACTTGTAACCGTGTCCCGTCAGGATGTCGCCACTAAATGTTGCACGTTTTACTTGAGTGTATTACGCCTTTATTGGAGTGTATTAACACGCCTCCGTTTAAAGGCCGTGTGCTTAACACTGCTACAGCTCTGTGTGTGTAATTTCAGCTCGGAGTTGCCAGGTGCCGTATATAGACACCTCACAAGTATTTCAAGGTCAGGTTCAAAGTAATAAAACTATACACCGATTAGTAAGTTCCAACGATCAATATTTATTATACAAATATAATAAATACGCATGCACACGCTAAAGACTAATACCTATTTCTACTATTAAACGACTAAATACTTATCTAAGTAGGAACCAGCAAGGTCAGGGGACAAGGCCTTTGTTCCTTTCTGGGCTGCACCTTCTGTTCGTTACTAGTCGATTAATGTATAGGCAATGCTGGGTTCACGTAGCGAGCGTCGTTTTGGCACTTACTGAACAATGGCTGGTGCTCAACGGCTGGTGATGGAAGACAGGATCAACGGCTGGAGTCGGAGTCAGGATACAACAGCAGATCTGGGCCGGAGTCAAAGCAGCAGTCCAAGCCGGAGTCAACAGCGGAGCCGGAGCAAAAACAGACAGAACCATGTGCGGGGTCTATCTTTATAGGGCCCCCAATGTCCGTGCCTTTTCGGGGCGAGCCTTTACCTGCCATGTATCGATTGGATTATTTCCCAATCGATGTCTTACAAATCCCCCAATCTGAGGGTCTCTTCTCGATGGGTGGGGCGGTCTCTAGGGTCTTTTGTGATAGATACTTCTGGTGCCGTTTCGCCTGGGCGTCCACTCAAAGTATCCATTCAAAACCAAATGTTGCTATTGTGTGTGCCCAGATCTGGATTGCCTCATTACTATGCAAAGTGTTTTGCTATTTACACCTTTGGTTGAGATCTTCCACCTGGCCATAAACTAGTTTTGCTACGTGCAGAATGCTAATCAGCCTTTGCAGACTGCTTGTCCTGGCTAAACTGCTTTCTCCCTGCAGTCTTAGCAGTTCTCCATTTTGTTAGCCCAGTGTCCATCTTAGGTGGCTACACCTCCATGCTTCAGAAATCTGTCATTCCTCCGTTGAAAAGGAGGTCCAGGCCATAGTAGAAGCTGTGCGGCACTGGAGGCATCACCTGGCCGGCAGGCGATTCATGCTCCTCACTGACCAACGGTCGGTAGCTTTCATGTTCGATAATGCACAGCGGGGCAAGATAAAGAACGATAAGATCTTACAGTGGAGGATCGAGCTCTCCACCTACAACTATGAGATCTTGTATCGACCCGGGAAGCTAAACGAGCCTTCTGATGCCGTATCCCGTGGCACATGTGCTAACGCACAAGTGGATCGACTCCGCACCCTCCACGAGGACGTCTGCAACCCGGGGGCCACTCGATTCTTCCATTTTATCAAGACCCGCAACCTGCCCTACTCCATCGAGGAGGTCAGGACCGTCACCAAGAACTGTCAAATCTGTGCGGAGTGCAAGCCACACTTCTACAGGCCAGAGAAAGCACACCTGGTGAAGGCTTCCCACCCCTTTGAACGCCTCAGTATGGACTTCAAAGGGCCTCTCCCCTCCACCGACCGCACCACGTACTTCCTGAACATGATTGACGAGTACTCTCGGTTCCCATTTCCCATTCCCATTACTCCCCAGTTCCCTGTCCCGACATGACCACGGCCACTGTCATAAAAACCCTCCTCAGTATCTACCCTGTTCGGTTTCCCTGCCTACATACACAGCGATAGGGGGTCCTCCTTCATGAACGACGAACTGCGTCAATTCCTGCACAGCAAGGACATTGCCTTGAGCAGGACGACCAGTTATAACCCCTGGGGAAACAGGCAGGTGGAGAGGGAGAACGGAACGACACCAATCTGCACATTAAAATTCAGCCTATGGTAACATTTTGATTCCTCAGGAGGAATTTTAGCTCCCTCTGCTTTGCAGAAACTATATTAATCGAGAGATAAAATTGTGCATTTGTCAGTCTATTTCCATCCTTTGGCGGGTTTAACTCATCATTTTTGCCCCAGCAGTAGGGGAACCCTATTGACTCATGTGGACTCTGCACTAATATATAATAATCATTGCCTATAACCTACACTGGACGCCAATGGCTTTCAAATAACATACCCAGCAATGAATTCCTTGCTCAGTAAAATCCATCAGAGAAAAAGCAGAGACCCTATAGGGTGAGCTTTAAGCTTATCTGTGTGGGATCAGGAAGAACGGGAATGATCCATCTGGCCACACAAGAAAAGACTGGGGCTGTTGAGCATAGGGCTAAACCACTGGCTTTGAAAGCAGACCAAGCAGACCAGCAGCACGGTTTGATTCCTGTAACAGCCTTCCCGAACAGGTGCCGGAATGTGGCGACTAGGTGCTTTTCACAGTAACTTCATTTGAAGCCTACTCGAGACAATAAGCGATTTTCATTTTCAAAACCCTGAATCTCTGCTTCCCCAGATCTCCCCATCTTCCCCTTGGGAGGTCACCTTGAGCCCTGAACTCCTCCCCTGCCTTAATTGCTGGGTGGTCTATGGGCTATCCAATCATTGCTGGCCAGCAATGGACCAAGACCCTCTTTAGGTGCATTTCAAATGGACTATTTCAGGGAGCCAGCTGGTCAGCAGAATATAAGTGGGGCCCACAGGTTCCTATTGACTGGGCCTCCCACAGAGACTCCCAAGCAGACAGCCCACATTGACCTCCAATAAACAATGCTTTATGAGCAAAGTCCCAATTTATTTTAAATGCAAAAAACACTGCCAATGCTGGAAATGTGAAATAAAAACTATTTTTATTGAGAAGCACTCAGCAAGTCTGGCATCAGTTGAGGAGAGATAAACAGAGTTAACAACTTGAGTCCATCTTGATTCTTCTTCTCTTCAAGACCCAATCTCAAGATTAAGTCAGCAGGAGAGAATGAAACCTTTGTTTACCTTTAGAGTATCCTTGACAATCAGTGGTTTGGAAGCACTGCAACAAATTGATTTATAAACCCATTCAATACATTTGAATTGAATAATTTTAGAATTTACAGATACTCTTGTGGTTTCATCTCAATCCCACCAATCATTGGCTTGATCAAAGTAGTAAATATCACAGCCCCTGAAAGATTACAAACTTTATCTTTCAGATTCCCTGGCTTGCCTGATCCAGATCAAAGCATTTGTCTCATTGCAACATTGACAACAGACTGTCCGTAAATGTTCATTCTGATACTGATAACAATCAGCTGCCTTGACATTTGCTGAAGTCTTACAAGAAGGGTTTATTTTTTTAAAACTTTGTTTATTACTCTAAAGAAGAAGAACTATGTCTGGGGAAAAAAAGTGTCATAGGCTGGTGACCACACAGAAGGACATCCATTGGGCCGGCCTGGCTTTCTGCTAAAGCAACTCCAGTTCCATTGCCCTGTATTTTTAAAGGACCTGCAGTTTTCTTTCCCCTCAAGTATTTATCCAATTGCCTTTTAAAAGGCAAGATTGAGTCTGCCTCCACCACACTCCCTGGCAATCCATTCCAGATCCTAATCTGCTGCTGCTTAAAATTGTTCTCCTCATCTTGCGGTTCATTCTCCTGCCGTTCACCCTGTGCTGTCATCCTCAACAACCGTACACCAACTTATATTCATAGAATGTAAGCCAATGCATTATTTACCTTGGTATTGTATTAATCACTTTTAATCATGTAACTTTTATTACACAAACACACATGCTTACTGATGTGGTGGTTTTTGGCCTCGATTTAACGGCTGGGTTAGCCGCTGGCGTTAATCCTGTAATGGCTGCTAAATCTTGGAGAGAGGAAAAACAGGAGATTTGCGGCGGCGAGATCTCGGAATGAGGTCCCCCCCACCCCTCGCTGATGCTATAATCAGATTCACGTCCAGGAAGGGCATGTGCCTAATTTGCATAAATTAACATCACATTAGCAGGCTCGAAGCCGATACTTCCGCCCTTGTCCGAGCTACCCACCCAACTGGTGTGATGTCACGCCAGCACGAATCACTACTGGCTTTCAAAAACGAAATGCAGTCGAGATGACTACTCCAGAGGTACATAGGTAGGTATAGCACTCAGATGGTGAGGGACATGACCGGGCATTGCCCCCACACACTCTGGAAGGATCGCCCTTCCACATGTGGGGTGGGTTTCTCCTTATCCAGGGGTGTTGGGGTTTGCCACTCTGCATGGTAGGGACTTTCCCTTATCCAGGGGTATGGGGGGATGCCCTGCTGAATATGGGGGCGGAGATTTCTCTTATCCAAGGGTGTGGGGGGATTGCTCTTCTGTATGTGTGGGGTGGGGGGAGGGATGTTTCCCCTTATCCGTGGGGCATTGGAGAGTTGGTTAAACTTCTGAGTGTGGCGTCATGATATCTGTGGAAGGGTGGATGGGCTGGGTCTTGCGGAAGGGGGGGAGATGGTTTCCTGTTTATGTGGGGGTTTCAGTGTCCATGGGGGAGAGGGGGAGCGGGTAAGTGCTTTTTATTTAAATTGGAGATCAAAGGCACATTTTAAAAGGGCATCCTTAACTTGGGATTCACAAAATTGTTGGCATTTTTGGGCCCCTCCCCTCCAGCTGACTGTATGAATCCCGCTTCCCCATTGAAATTGCACAGAGTGCTGTTCAATGTGGTGAGAAAAGCCAGCTTTGCGGCCTGCCAGATTCACACTGGTTTCCTCGCCTCAGCTAACACTTTGCATTTTGGGGAAGATTCCAACCTAGGTCTGCAGGAACTGAACTAGACAATGGCCACTTGGGAATGTATGAATGGCCTTCTTCTGGCCCCAAGATTAAACATGCCCAGTATTGGCATGCACCTGGAGACACCAACCCCACTCCCCCCCTCAATCTGGTGAGGGATCCTGGATGGCCAGAGTGGGATTAATAACCCAATTAGATGATCCAATTTGAAATGAAATGAAAATGAAAATCACTTATTGTCACAAGTAGGCTTCAAATGAAGTTACTGTTAAAAGCCTCTAGTCGCCACATTCCTGCACCTGTTCGGGGAGGCTGGTACGGGAATTGAACCTGCTTTCAAAGCCAGCGATTTAGCACTGTGCTAAACCAGCCCCTATTTTAAGGTATTGCCTTATATTCTAAAGGACCAGGATCAGGAAGCCACTGCCCTCAAGATCATTGTTACTACAGTCGATAGAGAGGCTGATAGAGAGGCTCGCTCATCCATCCAAAGTCGTGTTGGAAGATCTTCAAAGGATGACCACCAGAGATGAACCCTAGCTCATGGTATTCCAACCAGTAATATCATATGTACTATTGCTTAGAGATAATAAAGGTTTTTCACATTTAATGAAACAGTATCCAAATTGTTGTATGCCATTGATACCAAGAGTAGAGACAAGGGCCTTTAGACCAATAAGAGTGGGGGGAGTCTAGCAATAGCACCTTTAATGTAAAGGAATGTTCTAAAATGCCGTGTGGGAGTATAATAAAAGGGGGAATTTTATGCCAACCCCTTCTGGCATATTTGCAGGCAGGGCAGGGGAAGAAGAGGGTGGCAGGTAAAATACATGGATGGATAGCCCACAGCCTTTCTGCCCATTCCCCAGCTTTCTCTCATATCATAGTTGGGTGCGTGAGGCATCAGACAGCCCATTCCACCTTAGAACTATTAAGACCCTTAAGTTGCCAATCAAAGGCTATTTAAGGGCCTTTTCCCACCTCTGCTGCTATAAAACAGTGGACAGAGGAAAGTGGAAGGGAAGTGGCCAACCCGCAACTTTCTCAACTCAAGGTAAAAAGTGGAAAGGAAAATAGGCCCTTGGACAGCAGCTCTGTAGCTCAACAGCACCAGAAAACTGTAGTGGCCATTCCTGGGACTACAACCAGTCCTCACAAAGAAATTAAGATAAATTTAAGGTAAATCCAGGGATCTTGGGAAGGCATGGCTGTGAGCTGTGCTGTGGGGTGGGTGTTGCAGGTTCACAATTAAAGTGAGAAAGAGGAGGCATAAAGGCCTGAGAATTAGTGGTAGGCATTTAAGCAGATAATTCAGAAATCTTAACAGGTATATTAAATGCCATATCACACAAGGCTATGGGCCGAGTGCGGGAAAATGGGATGAGAATAGATAGATGCTTGATGGCTGGAGTAGACACAATGGGCCGAAGGTTCTCTTTCTCAGCTGCAAAATTCTATGACTCTATACTCCATTGAGAAAGAAAGACTATGTGAGAAGGATCCACGGATAACTAAGAAATTTAGGATGTTATTAAATTGAAAGAAAAGTCATATAATGCTGCCAAGATTAATCGCATGCCAGAAGATTGGGAAATGTTTGGAAAACAGCAAACGATGACTGGAGGGAGTAATTAGAGTATGAATGAAAACCAACAAGAAGTAAAAAAGCAGAATGTGAAAGCTTCTGCAAGTATATAAAAAGGAATAGAGTGGCTAAAGTCAGTATTTGTGTCTTCGAAGATGAGATTAGGGAATTTTGTGGGCCCTGGTACTGGAGGTGGTGATGTCCATGGATGCAGAGAAGGCATTTGATCGGGTGGAGTGGCAATAATTGTTTGAAGTTTTGGGAAGGTTTTGGTCTGGGCTGAGATTTGTGGCCTGGGTGAGGTTGCTGTCTGTGGCACCAAGAGCGAGGGTGAGGATGAATGATATGAGCTCACAAAGTTTTGACTGACACAGGGGTACGAGGCAGGGGTGCCCACTGTCACCATTGCTGTTTGTGCTGGAGATGACTCTCATGGGGTCGACAGAGTGACGAGGTATTATGACGGGACAGTGGGAGCATCGGGTATCGCTCTAAGCCAATGACCACTTGCTGTATGTTTCGGATCCATTGGAGAGTATGGGAAGGATTATGGGCCTGTTGGGGAGGTTTGGAGGGTTCTCAGCGTACAAAGTGAATGTAGGGAAAAGCGAGGCATTCCCGGTGAATGAGCTGGCACAGCGGGCTAATTTAGGGGGGATGCTATTTCCGGTAGCGAGCGAAAGGTTTAGGTATTTGGGGATTCAGGTAGCGAAGAGAATGGATGGGGCTCCATAAGTGGAACTTAACAAAGCTGATGGAGGAGGCCAGGGAGGATCTTAGGAGGTGGGATACTCTGCACTTAACATTGGCGGGGAGGGTCCAAGAGGTGAAAATGAATATTCTGCCGAGAATATGTTGTTTGTCTTTCAGGCTCTCCCGATCTTTATACCAAAGGCCTTTTTTCAGAAAGTGACACAATCATCTCCGGTTTTGTATCGACAGGGACGATGCCGAGGCTGGGAAGGACCCTGCTACAGAGGCAGAGGTGTTGCCGAACTTGCTTCATTATTATTGGGCGGCGAATGTGAACAAGGTCCGGCAGTGGTGGGAAGGAGAAGGGGTCGAGTGGGTTAGGATGGAGGTGGAATCTTGTAAGGGGTCTAGTTTGAGGGCTATGGTGACGGCAGCATTGCCAATAGCTCCGAGTAAGTATTTAGGGAGCCCAGTGGTGCAGTCCACGGTGAAGATATGGGGCGAGATTCTCCGCCAATGCGGAGAGTTGTAAAGGCTGCCGTGAAACAGGCCGTGTTTCACGGCAGCCTTCACGCCCGTTCCCGGGACCCGATTCCCCCCCGCCCCCCATCGGGGCTAGGAGCGGGACCCCGGGAATCACGGCATCGCGGCCTTAATGACCGTCGTTAAGGCCGCGCGCCAAGATGACGCGTGGCCGGCTCCAACCCGAGCATGCACGGTTCCGCATTTCTCCACCGCCGCCCAGAGGGGAAATAGTGCGTCCCTTTTGGACGCAGGCCCGACGATCGGTGGGCACCGATCGCGCGCCTGTCCCCTCCCGAGCACAACGGTGGTGCTCCCGCCCCAAATGGGCCTCTGGATGCCCCAAACGGGCATCCAGCGCATGTTTTTATGACGGCAGCGAGCAGGTGTGTTTGCTGCTGTGAAAAAACGGGCGTAAAGGCCCGGCCCATCGGCCGCGGAGAATCGGCGCTCGCCGTAAAAAACGGCGAGCGGCGATTCGTGACGTGGGTCGGGCGAGGGGGGGGGGTGGAGAATAGCGGGAGGGCGTGAAAAATGTCGGGAGGCCCTCCCGCTATTCTCCCAACCGGCGTGGGCAGCGGAGAATCCCGCCCATGGAATCAGCTGAGAAGACATTTTAGGGTGGAAGGGATGTTGGTGCTAACACCACTGTGCGAGAATCATGGGTTTGAGCCGGAGGGGATGGATAGTGTGTTTACAGGAGGTGGAGGGAAATGGGGCTGGTTAAGGTGAGTGATTTGTATTTGGAGGAAGGATTCACCAGTCTGGAGGAACATAGGGAGAGGGTAGAGCTGCCGAGGGGAACTGAGTTCAGGTATCTGCAGGTTAGGGACTTTGGCAAAGGTCTGGAGGGGGTTACCTAGGTTGCCGGGATACACCCTGCTGGAGCGACTGCTGCTTCCGGATGTGGAAGGGGAGGGAAGAGTTGGGCATATATACAAGTGGCTGGGGGAGCAGGGAGGTGAACGGGTGGTGAAGATAAAGGAGAAATTGAAAGCGGGGTTCAAGCTCCATGTCTACTCAAAACTACCGGTAATCGTAACTCTAATTGGAAACATTTTAAGCACCAATTCCATATCTTTCTGGAAGCAAAGGATTTGACCACCACTTCTGAAACTAGAAAAATAGCTCTGCTTTTATCCATGGCAGAACAACAGTCTGTAGAAATATACAACTCTTTCACTTACTCTGAATGGGAGGACAAAAGAAAACTTGATGTAATAATTTAAAAATTTGAAGACCATTGCAAAACGCAGACAAATAAAATCTTTGAGAGATTCAGGTTCAACAGACGTTTGCAAAAACATGAGGAAACTTACATCAGCTTTGTCACAGAGTTAAAGTTTCTATCTCAAGCCTGCAACTTTGCAGCTTTAAGAGACTTAATGATCAGAGACCAAATTGTACATGGAATATGTGATGAGGGACTAAGAGAATCATTATCAAAACAGAAAGATTTAACGCTGGAAATCACGATTCAAAAGTGTTTAACTCACAAACAAAATAAAGAACAGTATAATGAGTTTTCTTACCGTGAAAAGATACAAAAAGTCCACCTCGAGGTCGAGTCAGTTAAAATGGTGTTGCAGCACATTTTAAACGGCATCCATCCTGAGCAAGAGCAGTACCGCGCATGCGCACATCCACGAAAGATGCAAACTGGCAAAATTCCGATCTGCGCATGTGCAGTTGAGAAAAAAAATGCACTGGCTGAAGATCGATTTGTGCATGCGCAAGAAGCTGCGCATGCGCAGTTGAGAAAAGATCGCACTCTGGATGAAGATCGATTTGCGCATGTGCATTCGATTGTTACACATGATGTCACAAGCGCCATGATGTCAGAAGACTCAGTCCACACCCACTTAAAGTAAAACTGCCGAAAATCACAAATAAAACTCTTAAAGGTACAAAACCCAAATGATTTACTTCAAAGGGCACAACATTGCCTGAACTTCAACCTGCATTTCAAAGTAACTTTCGCAGCACCCTGGAGCAAGCAGTTTGCAGCATCCAAAGTGAAGAGCACATTACATTAACAAATCCAAAACTGAAGAAGATGATTTGTTAATTAAAAGTGAAGAGCACAATAAAAAATCTGAAACCAAAGAGGATGATTTGTTTATTGAAGAATACTACACAGACATGGCTGTGTTGTTCAGATATGATGATCATAGCATCAACAACACAGTTGAAAAGCTCAATACGACTCCACTCATGGTAGATGAATCCAATACCATGATGCAATGGCAGATCGTTGATACATTGGATGACAGCAACCTGTCGAACAGTGAAGAAGAAAACAACGCCACACAGAGAGTACTGACCAACTCCATTGAGAGAGCGCTCATCGTCTCCACCGAGAGAACACTGCATGACTCCACACAGAGAGCAATGAAAGACTTCACAGAGAGAGCGATGTAAGCTTCCACAGAGAGCTCAGTGACAGACTCCAGAATAGAAGCAATTAAAAACTCCAGAGCGACAACCGTGCATGAAGAAGACTATGAAGGTCTATCCATCTTAATTGAGCAACTAGCAGCAGACTGTGAAAGTCTACCCAGCTCATTTGAACAACAAAAAGAGGACTTTGAAGGCCTATCTAACTTTTTTGATCAACAACAAGACAATGAATGTCTACCCACTGTATGTAAGAATAGTGACACACTGATCACAATCAGCATACACGATGTGCAAGATCATAGCGAGACTGACAGATCTCAGCTCATCTGTACAAAAGAACTTGACAATCAAAGTAAAGCTACTCATGAGTCCAGTGAGAACACATCAATTACAACCTCATCTACTCCTGACAACCTACAAGAAACTGTAATCTTGAAGACGTTGACTCCAGAAGAGGAGCACCAAGAGATCACAGATGAAGCAGATGAACCAGAAAAGACTCCAGAAGAGGAGCACCAAGGAAGCAAGGAGGAATCAAACCAACCATAAATGACTGATGTCACCAAGATCAATGCAACATTTAGATCACTCACACAAACCTCAAGTCGAAAAGCTCAATGAAAAATCAGATCCCACAAAAGACACTGATACCAATAACTTTGAGAATCCCTCAAATTATCCACAAGGAACAGTCATTGAGCACAACAAAAATAACAACAACAAAAACAACAACAAGCACAACAAAAACAACAAGAACAAAGACAATAGAAACAACAAAAACAACAACAGAAACAACAAAAACAACAACAATGAAACCACAAGCTACACAACATGGTACAATTCTGCACATGAAAGACAATGTAACAGCACAGTCCAAAACAATGACAAGAGTACAAACATAACATGGCATGACAACGAATCTCACAAATTCATATTTGCTCCAAAACAAGTAAGCACACCAGTTTTCAAGGCAGATGACATACAAAATCGATATCACAAGCAGGGAAAAAAGTCCAGGTCAGACAACAGAAGTGTTTCAACCATTCGAAAACCTCATGTTAACTTAAACACAAGAACACTGATGACGTTCACAAAGACATTAAAATATAAACATCACCACATCAACAGTTAAGAAGATCCAACAGAAGAAGAAAGAAACTCAACCGACTAAATTTATAAAGATTGGACTCATAAATATTACTTGGCTTTGTATAATTATCAATATTGTCACAACTTGTACAGATATACATATCATCATTCATCTACCAGTTTTGTACAATTTTCAAGCCAAGATCCACTTCTTTGCAAGGACAGGGTTTAGTGATCACAGGTAAATAAAGACAGCTCAGCACAGGTGTGGCTAATCATAAGTATTTCTTATTACTCTTGTTCATGTAACATCTAGTTTAAGCATTGGAGAGAGAACAAACTCACAGTTACTTTGTCAATGTTCCTCAATAAATATTTGCTCTAATTGAAAGACTACGAGTGTCAATCAACATCACGTTAAAGATCATCCTGGCAAGAAGCAAATGAGTAACATATATTGCACAAAGCAATATAACATTACTATCAGAAGCAGTAATATAATAGTTTCCTGAAGTCAATGACCAGCTCTTTAGTTTTGCTGACATTGAGGGGTTGTTGTCGTTACACCACTCCAATAGGTTCTCTATCTTCCTCCTGTATTCTAACTCATCGTTGTTGAACCACTCCATCGGGAACTAGGCCCATCGGAGGCAGAGAATCCTGGAGCCCCCCGAGAATACTAGGGAGTCTAATAATATTAGGGAGTCAAAGGTTATGGGGGGGCGGGAGGATGGGGGCAGAGACAGTATGGTGGGAACAGGAAAATGGAGTTCAGGCCATAAAGCGATCAGACATGGGCTGGGATTCTCCAATGCCTGTGCACCCTGCTACCATTGCTCGCGAGAAGGGCAAATTTGCCGCTCAACCAAATCTCCCATTCACTGCAGCAGGATCTGGGAATCCCATCGAGGATGGACGGAGAATCCCGACCATGATGCTACTGAATGATGGAGCAGGCTTGAGGGCCCAAACTGCCTATTCTTATTTTTATGATCTTATGACTGGTGGAACCTAAATGAATGAGGCAACACAGGCAGCAATGTATGCTGCTGGTTGTAAATTGCACACAAACCTTCCATTTCCTCATCTTCCTTCTCCTCTTGCTACCGTCCTCAGAATTCTGTTAAAAAGTTGTATGCTCTGTGCCACATTTCTCCTGCAGATCCAAACCTTGCTGCTCTGCAATGTTGCGCAGAGTGCAACATTCCATTAGTATTCTGAAGACCCTGGCTAGCAAGTACTGAAGGGCACCTCCAGGCAAATGAAGCATTCTGATGGCTCGTTTGATGATACATCTGGCTTGTTTGGTGATGTGACTTTCACTTTATCTCTCCTGGGCCTCATTCCTCTGGTTTCTGAGAAGTGTCATCAGCCACATTTTAAATGGCTCTTACTTGTATCTGAGCAGCCAGTCAGCAAGTCTGCTTCAATGTGTGAAAACACTCAGGAGGATGGACTGCTTCAGGGTTAATGGGAAATGGGGAACAGGTAGGGAGGTGACTTTGAGACCAGGAAGAGATCAGCCAACATCTGATTGAATGGCGGAGCACATTCGAAGGGCCGAATTGTCTACTTAGAACATAGAACAGTGCAGCACAGGACAGGCCCTTCAGTCCACGATGTTGTGCCGACCATTTATCCTAATCTAAGATCAATCTAACCCACAGCCCTTCAATTTACTGCTAAACCATGTGCCTGTCTAAGAGCCGCTTACTTCTGCTGCAAATTCCTATGTTACTATGTTCAGGACACAAGAATTATGAGAGGTGCCAGGAATCTTAAATTTATGTTTAAAAAAAAGGAATATCACAAACACCAAAGATGATTTTTATGGTTACGCATTGATGGAATGGACGTCCTGTGGTTGAGAAATAGTCTTGCGTGACAGGAAAAGCTTTTGTGACAGCTTCCTTGAATTTCACTTTATCCTTTACATTGTTCTGTATAGACTACAGGCCACACACTATTGGGAAGGAGGTAGGACAAATTTGCAAGGAAATTACAGAGAGGTGCAAACAAAATTGAGTAGTTATAATGGGGAATTCAATTATTTGAATATTGAGTGAGAAAAAAATAGAATAAAGGGCAGAGAGGAGCAAATGTTCCGAGATTGTGTTTTGGAAAATTTCCCATCGCACCATGGGCGAAATTCTCCACTCCCGGGAAAAATCGGGAGGGCCATCGTGAACTCGGCCGAGTTTCATGACGGCCTCAGAGGCCGCTCCTCGCCCCCTATTCTCCCCTCCCGGCGGGGCTAGGAATGGCGCTCCGTAACTCTCGGCCGCAGGGGCGTCGCGCCGAGAATGACGCGGCCGGCACGCCTAATGACATCAGCCACACATGCGCAGGTTGGCCGGCTCCAACCCGCCCATGCGCGGCTGACGTCACGACACTGACAGCTCGAACCCGCGCATGAGCGGGAGCCATCTTTCCCCTCATCCGCCCCGCAAGACATGGCGGCTTGATCTTGCGGGGCGGCGGAGGGGAAATATTGCGTCCGATTGAGACGCCAGCCCGACGATCGGTGGGCACCGATCGTGGGCCTGTCCCCTCCCGAGCACAGTCATGGTGCTCATTCCCCACTAGGCCCCAAACAAGCCCCAAACGGGCATCTCCACACCCGTTTCACGACAGCATCGACCGGGTGTGGTTGCCGCTGTCGTGAAACGGTTACGAACGGCAGGTCGCTCGGCCCATCCGGGTCGGAGAATCGCTGTGAAAAATGGTGAGCGCCGATTCTTCCGCGCCGGGGGGGGAAGGGGGGGGAGAGAATTGCGGCGGGGGGGGCGTGAAATTTGTCGGAGGGTCCCCCGCGATTCTCCCACACGGCGTGGGGAGCGGAGGATCAAGCCCTATGTCTTCAGTTTAATGTGAAAGGAGGCAGACTGGGGGCGGGATTCTTTGACCCCCCACCGGGTCGGAGAATCGGTGGGGGCGTGAATTCCGCTCCGCTGCTCCGACACCGGCTGCCGAATTTTCCGGCGCCGGTTTTTGGGTGGGGGCTGGGATCAAGCCATGCCGGTCAGGGGCCGTTGGCAACGGCTCCCCCGGCAATTCTCCGGGTCCCAATGGGCCGAGCGGCCACCCGATTTCGGCCAGTCCCGCCGATGTGAAATGGACATGGTCTATCCCGGTGGGACCTGGCTTGTTGGCCAACTAGCGGGGTCCTCGTGTTGGGGGCTGTGGGTGGATCCAGTCCCGGGGGGCCACGGTGGCCTGGCCCGCGATCGGGCCCACCGATCTGCGGGCAGGCCTGTGCCATGGGGGCACTTTTGCCCTCCGCGCCGGCCTCTGTAAGGCTCCGCCATGGCTGGCATGGAGAATAAACCCGCTGCGCATGCGCAGGAAACATGCCGGCAGTTCTGCGCATGCGCCAACTGGAGCTCGCCCATGGCGGCCCTTCGGTTCCGGTTGGTGCGGCGCCAACCCCTCCGCCGCCGGCCTAGCCCTCGGAAGTGCGGAGGGTTCTGCAACTTCCATGTGGCCTGACGCCAGAGTGGTTCACGCTGCTCTTGGAGCCAGAGTCGGGCCATCGCGCCAAGTGCGGGAGAATCCCGCCCCTGGTTCTCAGGAATGAAGTGGGCCAAGTTGATCAAATGTCAGGACTAAGAACAATCCAGAGTACAAATAATTTACTGGTGGAAAGCCCACTTCAATGAGATAAGAATGGATCTGAGCTGAATAAATTAGAGTCAAAGGTTCTCAGGAAAAATGATAGCTGAACCTTCAAAAGGGAAATAGATTGGGCGCAGTCAAGGTATATTCCCTCGAAAGGGAAAGGTAGGGCAAACAAATCCAGAATGCTGTAGTTGACAGAAGAGATAGAAATTGAAATGAAGAAGAAATAGTGTGCTTATGACAGAGGTCAGGGAGAAAAAATATTTGTAAACGAGAATGAATATGGAAGGTTCAGAGAGGAGGTAAAAAAGCAAATAAGGGAAGCTAACAGGGGGCATGAAAAGAGACTGGCAGCTAACGTAAAAGGGAATGCAAATATCTTCCACAGGCATAAAAATAGGTGAAAGGCAGAATAGAGCTGATTAGGGATCTATGGTTGACACCACTCCAGGGTCCCAGGTTCAATTCCTGGCTTGAGTCACTGTCCGTGTGGAGTCTGCATGTTCTCCCTGTGTCTGTGTGGGTTTTCTCCGGGTGTTCCGGTTTCCTCCCACAGGTCCCGAAAGACGTGTTTCCGGTAATTTGGACATTCTGAATTCTCCCTGTGTTAGCTTTTCACAGTAACTTCATTGCAATGTTGATGTATGCCTACTTGTGACAATAAAGATTATTAAAACAGAAGGAGATTTCAGTGTGGAGGCAGAGGGCATAGTTATTAAATTGATACTTTGCACTGTCTGCAATAAGATGCTACGTCGACCTTGATGAAAGAGGAGGTAATTCGGACAGTAGAAGGGTTTAAAATTAATAAGTAGGAAGTGTTAGAGTGGATGTCTGTATTTAAAGTTGATAAGGGGCCAAGAGACGATGAGATATATCCAAGGATACTGAGGGAAGTGAGAGTGGAAATTGGGAGGGCACTCACCATAACTTTTCAGTCTTCCTTAGACTTAGGGGTGGTACCAGAGAGCTGGAGAATTGCAAATTCAATGAAGGGTGTAACGATTTCCTAGCATCAATGGGCTAGTCAGTTTAACTTTGGTGGTGGGGAATCTTCTACAAACAATAATCCAGAAAAAAATAACAATCAAATGTACTGGTGATGTGGTGTACAGGGAATTTCAAAAAGCATTTGATACAGTGCCACATAACAGACTTTGAGCAAAATTACAGCTCCCGAGCTAAAAAGGACAGAGGCAACATGAATATAAAATTGGCTGAGTGACAGGAAGCAGCGAGTCAGGGTTAATGGATATTTGTTAGGCTGGAGGAACGTTTGTGCTTCAGTTCCCAGGGGTTAGTGTTGGGACCCTTGCTTTTCCTGATATATGTTCATGACCGAGAACTTAGTGTGTACACGACACAACTTCAAAGTTTGCAGCTGATACAAAACTTGGAAGCATTGTGAACAGTGAAGATGATAGTGCACAACATTAAAAGACATAGGGTCGAATTCTGCCCCCCCCCCACCCCCCCCCACACCACCCCCCACCCCCCACTGCAAGAACACCATGGGTGAGACGACGACAATGGAAAAATCACCTCGGCCGGGATTCTCCGGTCACCCGGCGAATGGGGCCGGAGAATCCCACCATAGTTGATGGAATGTGTGAAAAGATGGATGATGGGGACTTCCTCTCGGAAGTTCCCAAGTAAGAATTTGCAACGCAATTGCCCAGAAGCTTTATGTTCCCCTGGGCCATAGCGCTGCGCTGGCAACCATCTGACAACACGATTTAAATTGCTAACATCGGATGGTTCTGCCAGAGTTACACTAATAGTTATTCAGATAAAGTTAGGAGAAATAAAATATCTTCTAACTGCTGTGTAATGATTTTCAATGACCAGGCTAGGCCCTGGACAGGACTCCCCCACACTCCCAGGGGATTCCCCAAACCCCCTGACTAAACAGCGCAACACTTTGTTCCCGACCCCAATCCCTGTGGAATTCCCCCCACCACCCAACACCCCCACCCGCATGGGACCAATCCGTGACAACCCACAGGCCCGATTCCAAACCCCAACCTCTCTGGAGCACTAACCTGAGCTGACCACCCCCCCCCCCCGACATGGCTGGAACCCCCCCCCCCCCCCCCCCCCTCCATCGCCTTCCCAAAACCGACCCCCCAATGACCTGACCCCTTTGACTTCAGCTGGGCACCTCCCTTAGCCCGACCCCCATCACCCAGATTCCCATCCCCTTCCGATGTTTGAGAACCCCATCCCATCCCGATGTCTGACTCCTGCTACCCCTTTCTCAAAGGTCGACACTTCCGCCCGCCTCTGATGTCCAACTGCTCACCCACCCTGATGTCTGGGAAACCAAACTACCTCCCTGTATCTGACCCTCGAAAATCACTGCACCCCCCCCCCCCCCCCCCCCCCCCCGCCCGATGCCTGCTCTCGGCCCCTCACCCCACCAACCTCTAACCTCTGCACCATCCCAACTTCTGAACTAGCCTGCCAATTTCACTGGGCCCTGTAAAAGGCTTTACAACGTCTATTGCTGTAAAAAAGAGGGCATGGCCTCTTCCAATCCAATGGTGCTGGACTACGCTGAGGTCTGTGGGGTCTCTTTCAACCCTGAGCACCTCTGGAGATTGGGAGTTTCAGCAGAATGTTCAAGAGCAGCAAAGCGCACTTTTACTTCTTAGGGCGCGATTCTCCAGAAGGATTTCTAAGTGTGGTAGCAAGGGAGAACTGCAGCGAGCTTCCCAGCACTTGGTCCAGTGAGGCCGGCAACACTACTCAACGTTAATTGGTCCACTTAACAAGGCCCCATGGGCATCGAGCCACAAATGAAGGCTCGCCAGCCGATTCGTCGGCACCGTGCTCGCCAGTTCCCCGCTAACAAGGTCGAGCAGCACTTAAGGAGCACTTGTTCAGCCAACCCCAGTGTGGTGGTATGATTAGCATAGCTGCCTGCCATTGGTGCAGAACACCGGCTTACCATTGGCCCTGGTCAGTCATGTGCCTCTCGACCGATTGGTTGAGATCAGTCATGTGATGGCTCTCCAATTGGTCGAGAGGTTAAGTTAACCACGCCTCCATACCGAGGTATAAATAGTCAGAACGCCCGGTGGCCGTCCATTTATTTATTTTTTTTTTTTAAATAATTTTTATTGAAAGAGTTTTTCCATACAGACATTTACCCCTACTAATTTTTAAATTATTTACAACACAATCCCTCTAGGCAAATGTCCCTCCCTCGCCCGCCCTCTCGCGCGCACCAGTCCTCCCCCCCCCCCCCCCCCCCCCCCGGCAACCTTAACAACCAAGGCAGCCTACAGTTTCAGACATGAGCAGCGAGCAGGCTTGCCCGCGTTACAGTCGTGCGTGTCCCCCCACGACCCTTGCTTCCCCCCCCCTCCCCTCCCCTCCCCCCCCTCCCTCCCCCCCCCCTCCCCCCCCCCCCCCCCCCCCCCCCGGGTTGCTGCTGCCACGACCCCGAACGTCTATCTCTGATCTAAAAAGTCAAGGAAAGGTTGCCACCGCCTGGCGAATCCCTGTACCGACCCTCTCAGGGCAAATTTGATCCTTTCTAGCTGAATATAGCTAGCCATATCGTTAATCCAAGTTTCAACGCTTGGAGGCCTCGCGTCCTTCCATTGAATTAATATCCTTCGTCGAGCCACTAGGGACGCAAAGGCCAGTATTCCGGCCTCCCTAGCCTCCTGTACCCCCGGTTCTACCCCGACCCCAAAGATCGCAAGCCCCCATCCTGGTTTGACCCTGGACCCCACCACCTTCGACACCGTCCTTGCCACCCCCTTCCAGAACCCTTCCAGCACCGGACATGCCCAGAACATATGCACATGGTTCGCTGGGCTTCCCAGACATCTGACACACCTGTCCTCACCCCCAAAGAACCGGCTCATCCTTGTCCCCGTCATGTGAGCTCTATGCAGCACCTTAAATTGAATGAGGCTCAGTCTCGCACACGAGGAGGAAGAGTTGACCTTCTCCAGTGCATCCGCCCACGTCCCGTCTTCTATCTGCTCTCCCAGCTCCCCTTCCCACTTGGCTTTCAGCTCCTCCCCCGATGCTGCTTCCGCCTCCTGCATTATCTTGTAGATGTCTGATATCTTCCCCCCTCCGACCCAGACCCCCGAGAGCACCCTATCACTCGCCCCCTTACTGGGGAGCAGGGGAAACCCCTCCACCTGCCGCCTAGCAAATGCCTTCACTTGTAAATATCTGAACATGTTTCCCGGGGGGAGCTCAAACTTCTCCTCCAGCCCTCCCAGGCTCGCAAACCTCCCCTCTATAAACAGGTCCTTCAGCTGCCGTATGCCCACCCTGTACCAGCTCTGAAATCCCCCGTCGATGTTCCCCGGGATGAATCTATGGTTCCCTCTTATTGGCGCCGCCAACAGACCTCCCATTTCACCCCTATGTCGCCTCCACTGCCCCCATATCTTGAGGGTGGCCGCCACCACCGGGCTCGTGGTGTACCTCGGCCGTCCATTTATTGTGGTCGACCGCAGGGCTAAGTTCTAGCTTATTAAAGCCTAACTTTTGTACAGCAACTTGTCTCGCGTTAAATTGATGGCTCATCACCCAGCCAGCTCACAACAATGGTGCCCCAGAGACCAGCCCCAAGGTTTGGGGATGCAGATCTGAGAAGGCTCCTAGACTCAGTGGAGGCCAGGAGAGATGTCCCGTTCCCCCGAGGATCCTGGAGGGTCAGTCATAGGGCAGCCAGTGCTGTCTGGGATGAGGTGGCGGCAGTTGTGAAGTCTGGGAGTGTGACTAGGAGGACTGGCCTCAGGTGCCGGGAAAAGGTTAATGACCTACACCAGGCAGTAAGTTCTTTCTGCGTCCATGTGAGCATCCAACACCCCCCCCCCAATCTCCATGCGACCCCCAACCCTCCCTCCACCCCACTCTCCCTTCAACCGCCCCAACTTCCCTTTACCCTTCTCTACATTCATCTCCCCCCCACCCTTCCTTCACACCCCCTCTCCCACTACTGTGAACCACGTGCGTGGCTAACGATGCCCTCTCTGCGTCTCTTCCCACAATCCCCAGGAGAGGGTGCAGACTGGTGGTGGGGTGCCGGACTTAAGAATCCTCACTTCATCAATGAACGGGCCCCAGAGGTGACTGGGGTGGCCGAGGACAGAGCGATCACCAACGCGGAGGCTGGCAGACATTGCAGAGATGAGGAACCACCGGGCCCCACTCGGAGGACCTGTCAAACATGAGTTGTTATTGCCATACTGGCTGACACATCCCTCCCACTATTCACATGTCCATTCTCCCACAGATCCCCCAGCCAGCAGAGTCGGCCCATCCCGGGTGGCCCCCTCTCTAGCCTCTCACGAGACCACCTCAGAGGGGAACTCCGGGGAAGACACGATCGAGGAGTCACAGCTGGCTTCCCTACCCTCTACCAGCGCAGATACGCACACCTCGGTGGGAAATGTTAGTGGTCAGGCTTCTGGGGTACAATCTGGTGAGCCCCACACAGCTGCTGAAGCACATCAGGTGGAGGCAGGAACCCCCAGGCGAGACAGCAGTCGGAAGGCTGCTGGATCCCACGACCCAGCTGAGACTCAGCTTTATGCTGAGCCTATGGAAGAGGTATTCCAGGCTCTAATGGAGACGATAGGGAACAGTCAGGGCATTCAGAGGGAGATGTCAGTGACACTCCAACAGATCCATGGCCGTTTGGAGGAGTCCCAAAGGCTACGGGTGGAGGAGATGTCGCCGGCAATGTGTGGTACCGAGGCCAACACTGCCAGGGTGGCGACCACAGTGGAGAGCCTGCTGCACGATACTGGCATCATTAGAGATGGTGTCCAAGGTGTCGCACAGTCGGTGACGGCCATAGCTGAGGGTCTTGGTAGAATGTCTGCCTCGCTGGGGGATGTCACCCAGTACCAGGCTGGCTTGATGAAGTGCTGCGGGACATGTCCTGCTCTCAGATGGGAATAGTCGAGGCGCTGCGGAGCTCGTCCCAGTCGCAGGTGGGCATTGCCAAGGCAATGCAGAGAATGTCCCAGTCACTGAGGAGCATCGCCGGCTAAGCAGCAGCACCACTAGGGCACGTTCTGCTAGGTCCAAAATCACTGCCATTGTATTCTCTATATGAAAGGTATTGGGAAAGGGTGTTAGACTGACAAACAGCTTTGGCTCCCAACCCTGGACCCTTCGATCCCCCATTGATCCCCCGTCCCCTACATCCCGAACACCCTGCCCACGCAACCATGGATGCAGCGGGCTTACCTCGCCAGACTCCAGACCCTGTACCCCAGACACCCGCTCATAACATCACCTGGACTGGGTACTGGTCCTCTCCCTGTGGCACTCAAGCACCCTCCGGCTGTGGACGGTGTCCCCAGAACTATGTGCAATCCTCTGGGTGACTGCTGCGTGTGTGGTATTGCCTCCTGCAGTGTTAAGCAACAGTGTCCAGGCATCATGCTCTGATTGGGATGCTTGGCAATGACTCCCACATGCTACGTGGCCCGCCCACCCACGGGAATCCACTTGGCTTGTGTGAAGTGCTCACTTAACCACAATAGCCAATTCCCTATCAGAAATAGTCTTCAGCCGCACAGCCAGAGGCCTCGACAGTCGGTAAGGGTTATGGGTGGTCATTGGGGGAGACGGGCAGGAGCAAGGGTTTCCCTGGAATGGGTAAATGATACAGGGGTTGGCATGGCGGTACCACGCATGGATGCCCACCCAATGCCACCCCGCCACCCTACCATGGCAGCCCACCCCTGGAGAGGGTCCCCCACCCCTAGCCGAGGGAAGCCCCCAGCCGAGGGTCCTTTCCTTCCCCCCCCCCCCCCCTCAAGCCATTGGTCCCCCACCCCCCGACGAGCACTCGGGGAGCAAGCTCAGCTCCCCTGGGCTTTATGACTGTGACCAAAGATGGCTACTCACCTCCTTGGCTTCCGCTGAAACCAGTTCGTCAGGATCACGTTTTTAAAAAGGAGTACTCATCGACACCAGCGTGACCACTTGCTGGGAAGGCCGCTGAATAATGGGAGGCTGTTGAATGTAGGGTGACTCCTGTTAATTGTATGGAAATAGGGCTTAAGTGATGACAATTGGTTTCTCGCCTGGCTACGGCAAGATTCCAATTTCCCCTACGGCAGCCGGCCGGTTGCATCGCAAACTGTTTGGTGCCCCCGGCGCTGTTCCCGCTGTTGCCTCTCCCGCCATTCACCGGCCTCATTTCGCTCGAGTGATAGCGCAATGAGGCTGGAGAATCGTGGCCTTAGAATTCGATTGGACCATCGCTTTTCAACTCTAGTCGCAAGTTATGGCCCATTATGTTGAACTTGAAGAAGACAGTAGTTTGGCCACAGTTGGAGGAATTCACCGTGTTCTGAACACTGCACTTTAGGACGGATGTGAAGGTGTTGGAGAGGGTGCAGAAGTGATTCATGAGAATTATTCCAGGGGTGAGGAACTTCAGTTACCAAGATAGTTTGGAAAAGGTTCTCTTGGAGACAAAAATGGCTGAGAGGAGATTCGTCAGAGGTATTCAGAATAATGAAGGGCATGGAAAGAGTAGTTTGGGAGAAACTATTCCCACTGATGAAAGGACCGAGAATGAGAGCACAGATTAAAAAATATATGACAAAAGAACAAAAGTGATATAAAAAGAAACTATTTTCCACAGTGAGTGGTTAGGGTCTGGAATACAGGGTCTGGAATGTGGTGGCTGCGGGTTCAATCAAAGCATTCAGAAGGGAATTAGACTGTTAGACGGCTGGTTTGTGATGCAAAAGCAAGGCAGCAGCACCGGTTCAATTCCCGTACTGGCTGAGGCTATCCCTGCCCCTTGCCCCTCGTGTGGTGATTCTTAGGTTAAATCATCACCAGCCAGCTGTCCCCCTTAAAGGGGAAAGTAGCCTATCATTAAAGAGGTTCCTGTGAAAAGCCCTTAGTCGCCACATTCCGGCGCCTGTTCGGGTACACAGAGGAAGACTTCAGAATGTCAAAATTACCTAACAGCACGTCTTTCAGGACTTGTGGGAGGAAACCGGAGCACCCAGAGGAAATCCACGTAGACAGGGAGAACAGGCAGACTCCGCACAGACAGTGACCCAAGCCAGGAATCGAATCTGGGACCTTGGCGCTGTGAAGCGACAATACTAACCCCACTGTGCTACTGTGCAACCTTAACTTAGACTGTAAGCTGAAAAGGAAGAATATGCAGAGATCTGAAGCCTAAGTGGGTGAATGGGAAGCATTCAAAGGCTGAGTGCAGACATGAGGGGCCGAATGGACTCCTTCTGCATTGTGACAATTCTGTGATTTCTTTATTCATGCATGAGTATCTCAGTTGAATTTGAAACCAAAAGCCTTCACAAGTTATTCTTCATGTTTAAAGTTATGCAAAGTAGATGAGAGAGAGAGAGAGAGATATCCTGAATGGAGTTACAGAGAAGTCGTGGGAAGTTGGCAGAGCTGCTAGTTAAGAATTTCTTACTGAGGGAGCAATTCGATGCCAAAGCTGGCTGAGCCTTTGCTAATCAACGCAACGTTACGGGGAATAGCAAGGCTGAAACAAAGCAAGTCAGAAAGCATTATCCTGTGCAGCCTATATTTTAAAACTTAGTTTTAAATTTACTTTAAGTTTTGTTTTTAGAACGTTACACCACCACGAGCTGAAAATGTTTGCAGCAGCGAATTGAAGGGGGATAATAAACTTCAGTTGCTGTTACAGTGCATACGCTGAAACAAGCTCCTTCATTAATGTACCTAAATGCAATGCCACAAATATCCTGGCATAGCCCAGACATGTCTCTCTTTTTGGCCGTTTCCCAAGCCGAAGGTTTAGGAATTTTATTTGCTGAGTTCAGCCATTGTAAATTTTGGCACATTCCTACGAATCTGGTTGTCAGAGTATGACAAAAAAAAACATACAAGCTCCAAACTGACCCTATTTCAGGGCAGTCACAATGAATTGACTTTAACTCTCCACGTTCCTCATTACCTTTGGGAAGAGGGAACTGATGCATCATCATTGTGTGAAGTTATGTTGTAGAATTATGGTGCACAATGTAAGCACAATGTAATATGGATAAAGGGAGAAAATGATATTGAGAGTGAAAATTATTGGCTGGAAATTTAAGGAAGGAAATAATTTTTAAAAATAAATTTAGAGTACCGAATTCAATTTTTCCAATTAAGGGGCAATTTAGCATGGACAGTTCACCTACCCTGCACATCTTTTGGGTTGTCGGGGCTTCTGTTCCGCAACTTCTCCGACTCCATCTTGGGTCAGACTGCCCACTGATATTTACTGCCTGCACACCAACTCATCTTGATTACAATTCTTTCCACTTTGCTTCCCTTAAGGACTTCATTCCCTTCTTTCAATTTCCCGTCTCCGTGGCATTTCTCTGACAGCATCATTGTCTACGGCAAGAGTATCCAAAGTACAGTCAGCCGCATTCTCCATTCCTGAGACTAAGTGTTGGCGCCGAAGCAGGATTAGTGGAGTTCTAAACTGGCGCGGCACCTGGACCAATTCTCCGACTGTTGATGGGCTAGCACCTGTGCCACGTGGAATATGATCGATTCCAATGGAAAACGGTGTCGGATTCGCCAGGAGCGGGATTGGCATTCAAGAGGCTGACAAGCTGCAGTTGCATAGTAACACTCCACTCCCCACACACACTCATCCCAGCCAACAAGATGGCACTGTTGCACTGGAGCGTGGCCATTCCATTGATAGGTCGGCTGGGGCCAGAGGTTACCTCGGGGCATGGCCTGGTGGGGCACCCATACGACCTATGGCACTAAGTTCACAGTCAGCAGTCAGTGGCGTGCGCAGCTGCATGGCTGCCTGGCAGGCGACGGCAATGCAGTTCTGTGCCCATCCACCCCAACCTCATAGCCCAATTCCTGCCCACCCCCGCTACTCCCCCCGGCCATGGTAGAAATCTCCCAGCCCGCGAAACAACTGTCAGCACTCTATAGCGGCGTCGGACACTTTCCGTACCCCCTCTCTCCCACTCATCAGGCACGGCACCTGTTTCACAATTTTTGAAAACACAAGTGAACCTCGCCATCGGTAACTACCCTCGGTGGGGACGGTGGATCGCGCTACCCTCGTGGGGACGGTGGATCGCGCTTCCCTCGTGGAGACGGTGGATCGCGTTACCCTCGGTGGGGACGGTGGATCGCGCTACCCTCGGTGGGGACGGTGGATCGCGCTTCCCTCGTGGAGACAGTGGATCGCGTTACCCTCGTGGGGACGGTGAATCGCGTTACCCCCGGTGGGGACGGTGGATCGCGCTACCCTCGTGGGGACGGTGAATCGCATTACCCCCGGTGGGGACGGTGGATCGCGCTACCCTCGTGGGGCCGGTGGATCGCGCTACCCTCGGTGGGGACGGTGGATCGCGCTACCCTCGGTGGGGACGGTGGATCGCGTTACCCTCGTGGGGACAGTGGATCGCGTTACCCTCGGTGGGGACGGTGGATCGCGTTACCCTCGGTGGGGACGGTGGATCGCGCTTCCCTCGGTGGGGACGGTGGATCGCGCTACCCTCGGTGGGGACGGTGGATCGCGCTACCCTCGGTGGGGACGGTGGATCGCGTTACCCTCGGTGGGGACGGTGGATCGCGCTACCCTCGGTGGGGACGGTGGATCGCGTTACCCTCGGTGGGGACGGTGGATCGCGCTACCCTCGGTGGGGACGGTGGATCGCGCTACCCTCGGTGGGGACGGTGGATCGCGCTACCCTCGGTGGGGACGGTGGATCGCGCTACCCTCGGTGGGGACGGTGGATCGCGCTACCCTCGGTGGGGACGGTGGATCGCGTTACCCTCGGTGGGGATGGTGGATCGCGCTACCCTCGTGGGGACGGTGGATCGCGCTACCCTCGTGGGGCCGGTGGATCGCACTACCCTCGGTGGGGACGGTGGAATGCGCTACCCTCGGTGGGGACGGTGGATCGCGCTACCCTCGTGGGGCCGGTGGATCGCACTACCCTCGGTGGGGACGGTGGATCGCGCTACCCTCGGTGGGGACGGTGGATCGCACTACCCTCGGTGGGGACGGTGGATCGCGCTACCCTCGGTGGGGACGGTGGATCGCGCTACCCTCGGTGGGGACGGTGGATCGCGTTACCCTCGGTGGGGACGGTGGATCGCGCTACCCTCGGTGGGGACGGTGGATCGCGCTACCCTCGGTGGGGACGGTGGATCGCGCTACCCTCGGTGGGGACGGTGGATCGCGCTACCCTCGGTGGGGACGGTGGATCGCGTTACCCTCGGTGGGGATGGTGGTTCGCGCTACCCTCGTGGGGACGGGGGATCGCGCTCCCCTCGTGGGGCCGGTGGATCGCACTACCCTCGGTGGGGACGGTGGAATGCGCTACCCTCGGTGGGGACGGTGGATCGCGCTACCCTCGTGGGGCCGGTGGATCGCACTACCCTCGGTGGGGACGGTGGATCGCGCTACCCTCGGTGGGGACGGTGGATCGCACTACCCTCGGTGGGGACGGTGGATCGCGCTACCCTCGGTGGGGACGGTGGATCGCGCTACCCTCGGTGGGGACGGTGGATCGCTCTACCCTCGGTGGGGACGGTGGATCGCGCTACCCTCGGTGGGGACGGTGGATCGTGCTACCCTCGGTGGGGACGGTGGATCGCGCTACCCTCGGTGGGGACGGTGGATCGCGTTACCCTCGGTGGGGATGGTGGATCGCGTTACCCTCGGTGGGGACGGTGGATCGCGTTACCCTCGTGGGGACGGTGGATCGCGCTACCCTCGGTGGGGACGGTGGATCACGCTTCCCTCGGTGGGGACGGTGGATCGAGCTACCCTCGTGGGGACGGTGGATCGCGCTACCCTCGGTGGGGACGGTGGATCGCGCTACCCTCGTGGGGACGGTGGATCGCGCTACCCTCGGTGGGGACGGTGGATCGCGTTACCCTCGGCGGAGACGGTGGATCGCGTTACCCACGGTGGGGACGGTGGATCGCGTTACCCTCGGTGGGGACGGTGGATCGCGTTACCCTCGTGGGGATGGTGGATCGCGCTACCCTCGTGGGGACGGTGGATCGCGCTACCCTCGTGGGGATGGTGGATCGCGCTACCCTCGTGGGGACGGTGGATCGCGCTACCCTCGTGGGGACGGTGGATCGCGCTACCCTCGGTGGGGACGGTGGATCGCTCTACCCTCGTGGGGACGGTGGATCGCGCTACCCTCGGTGGGGACGGTGGATCGCGTTACCCTCGGCGGAGACGGTGGATCGCGTTACCCTCGGTGGGGACGGTGGATCGCGTTACCCTCGGTGGGGACGGTGGATCGCGTTACCCTCGTGGGGATGGTGGATCGCGCTACCCTCGTGGGGACGGTGGATCGCGCTACCCTCGTGGGGACGGTGGATCGCGCTACCCTCGGTGGGGACGGTGGATCGCTCTACCCTCGGTGGGGACGGTGGATCGCTCTACCCTCGGTGGGGACGGTGGATCGCGCTACCCTCGGTGGAGACGGTGGATCGCGTTACCCTCGGTGGGGACGGTGGATCGCGCTACCCTCGGTGGGGACGGTGGATCGCTCTACCCTCGGTGGGGACGGTGGATCGCTCTACCCTCGGTGGGGACGGTGGATCGCGTTACCCTCGGTGGGGACGGTGGATCGCGCTACCCTCGGTGGGGACGGTGGATCGCGTTACCCTCGTGGGGATGGTGGATCGCGTTACCCTCGGTGGGGACAGTGGATCGCGTTACCCTCGTGGGGATGGTGGATCGCGTTACCCTCGGTGGGGACGGTGGATCGCGTTACCCTCGGTGGGGATGGTGGATTGCGTTACCCTCGGTGGGGACGGTGGATCGCGTTACCCTCGTGGGGATGGTGGATCGCGTTACCCTCGGTGGGGACGGTGGATCGCGTTACCCTCGTGGGGATGGTGGATCGCGTTACCCTCGTGGGGATGGTGGATCGCGTTACCCTCGGTGGGGACGGTGGATCGCGTTACCCTCGTGGGGATGGTGGATCGCGCTACCCTCGGTGGGGATGGTGGATCGCGCTACCCTCGGTGGGGACGGTGGAATGCGCTACCCTCGTGGGGACGGTGGATCGCGTTACCCTCGGTGGGGACGGTGGATCGCGCTACCCTTGTAGGGCCGGTGGATCGCGCTACCCTCGGTGGGGACGGTGGATCGCGCTACCCTCGGTGGGAACGGTGGATCGCGCTACCCTCGGTGGGGACGGTGGATCGCGTTACCCTCGGTGGGGACGGTGGATCGCTCTACCCTCGGTGGGGACGGTGGATCGTGCTACCCTCGGTGGGGACGGTGGATCGCGCTACCCTCGGTGGGGACGGTGGATCGCGCTACCCTCGGTGGGGACGGTGGATCGCGTTACCCTCGTGGGGACGGTGGAACACACTACCCTCGGTGGGGACGGTGGATCGCGTTACCCTCGGTGGGGACGGTGGATCGTGCTACCTTCGGTGGGGACGGTGGATCGCGCTACCCTCGGTGGGGACGGTGGATCGCGTTACCCTCGGTGGGGACGGTGGATCGCGCTACCCTCGTGGGGACGGTGGATCGCGTTACCCTCGGTGGGGACGGTGGATCGCGCTACCCTCGGTGGGGACGGTGGAACGCGCTACCCTCGGTAGGGACGGTGGAACGCGGAGGCACCGGAAAATAGCGGGTCAGGCCTGCTAACGAAATGCCAACAGCGTTTACTGCACATGCAGATTTGGCACATTCCGACGAATCTGGTTGTCAGAGTCTGACAAAAAAAACATTCAAGCTCCAAACTGATCCTATTTCAGGGCAATCACAATGAATTGACTTTAACTCTCCAAGTTCCTCATTACCTTTGGGAAGAGAGAACTGATGCACCATCATTGTGTGAAGTTATGTTGTAGAATTATGGTGCACAATGTAAGCCTGTCATATGGATAAAGGGAGAAAATGATATTGATATTAAGGAGCTTGTTTCAGCGTATGCAACGTAACAGTAACCCGGCACCCGCCATGATTTCGGTGTCAAAACAGATTCTCCACCCAATTGCGAATCTCGATTCCGGCGCAACTGATGGAGAATCCCGTCCAGTATATTTTCCTGAGCTGAGGATTCTCCTCAACTGTGGTAAACAGGCCTTCAAGCCAACATCTCCCATTTCTCGCATTTCTGCCGTCACCCATTCTCTTTCTCCCAGCACATTGAAAGGAAATCTTTGTCCTCAGCTTCCAGCTCAACAGTCCCCACGTTCGATGGACATCTTCCATCATTTCTGCGCCTCTGATGCGATCGCCCCACCAAACACATTTTGTTCTAGTGTTCCAAAGAGACTGTAATTCCCATGCGATCCTGATTCCCTCCAGTCCAGTCCCAAACATCTATTCACGCCCATGCACCACGTCCCACCTCTTTGCTACTTACACATGGAAGTTCAGGAAATGCAATACCTGCCCTTTCACCTTACGTACCCGTCTTGTATGATCCCAAACATTCCTCTCGGGTGAGACAGTGTTCCCTGTTTACAATATGTTTTCCTCGACATCAGACAAAGCCAAATGCCATTTGGGTGATCATTTTATTGTCCTGTCCACAGGTATGGCCCTGCTTTTCCAGTCAACTTGCCATGTTATTTCTCTGTTCCACCCACACACCAAACGTTTCCACAATGAAACTTACTAGACAATCTTGATACTGATTTGTAACAACTTCAGATTTTAACCACACCAGCCATTTTCTCTAAGATAGCAAATGCCTATAATTTATGATAAATGAAATCTAATAATCTTTATTAGTGTCACAGATAGGCTAACATTAATACTGCAATGAAGTTACTGTGAAAATCCCCTTGTCGTCACACTATGGCACCTGTTCTTGTACACTAAGGGAGAATTCAGATTGTCCAAATCACCTAACAAGCACGTCTTTCAGAACTTGCGGGAGGAAACCGGAGCACCCAAAGGAACACACGTCAAGCCAAAAGTTAAGTTTGAAACTACTTGCAAATCCTTTTCTTGATAGTTCCTTTATTTAGAGAACCCTTCATTACCTCTTTCTGCCATCCACCTACTAACCCAGTTTCCCAGAAGTCCGTCTTTATACTCTTTCAAAAGAAAACAGATGATCCATAAAATAAACTAAATAACGGGCGCCTGGTGAGACAGCACAAGTAAAAAATGTCAAAAGAAAGCTTAACTAGTTGAACCAAAGTGTCATTATTGAGCCGGGGGTGATGATGCACGCCAAACCCAACTTGACCCACCAGTCGCAGAAGGCCTGAAGTATGCCGGCGGACACCATAATCTCTGTCTCAAAGGCCATCTGGCCGCAAACATAGCCGTGGCAGAGGGGCAGACAGTCTGGCCAAACAAACTTACCCCCCCCCCCCAAGCAGTCCCTCTTTACATGTGCTTAAGATGCGGAATAATCAATACCAACCTCCTGTCGATCAAAGCTGTCCAGGAACATGTGGAGGTTATTTCTTTCTCTAACTGATAGCGACTGAAATGTTCTTTTCTCATTTTAAGAAGATCTGGTCACTTCTGATGATTACCAGAACTTCTGATAATTACCAGAAGTCCCAATCACAGCAGTAAAAACACACGGAACTTGCAAAAACGCTTCTAATCAGAAAGGGCTAAAAGTTTTGACAAAACGGGCTGGATTCTCCGATCGCCGATACCAAAACCGCATTTGGAGATCTGCCGGAGAATCAAAATTCCTGACCCAATCGGGGGCGGCGCTGCTTTTGCAATCTACGCCCCTCCAAAGCAGCGTAGGTGACGGCATTGACCGTGTGTGGTCTCATCCATCGGGAACTTGGCGTGGCGGCTGCGGACTCAGTCCAGCGCCACCACAGTCGGTGGAGGACCGATCCGCGGGCAGGGGAGGACTTTATCAGGGGCTGGGGTGAGCAAGCCGGACAAAGGGGGGGCATTGTTTCGTGGGCCGGGTCCGCGAGCGGCCTCCACCATGTAGCACGGTGCGGCCGCTGCAGGCCACCGCCGTGCGAGTGCGTGGCCATGGACGCGGCAATTTTTAAGGCCATATCGGCAGCTAGAGCCGGATGCTCTATGCTGCCGGCATGCTGGCCCCCAGCCAAACGGAGGATCAATGGCCGTTTTTACGCCATTTGTTCTGGCATAAAACGCCACTGTTTCCATGCCGGCATGGGGACATAGCCTCAGAATTAGAGAATCCAGCCTAATCTTTTTTCAGCGATTCTATGACTGTACAGTATTTTGCTTATTACCGATAAGAGGCTTGGTAATTTTGCTAATTACCAATAAGAGCAAAATTCTTTTCTCTTTGCAAACTGCTGTAAATATCCCAACAAACCTTCCAAACTTAATCTCATACACTCAGTAAGGGATTCAAAAACGCACAAGGAGAAGTAAAACATCAAGAGCAGAGAAAGAAGTAACATAGTATTCAGTGAATCTAAGGACCAGTGAGGTCCCCAGTATTTGAGCACAACAGGGTAACCATCGTCAGCAAGAGGCAGATTACCCATGCACCATAACTGGATATGACTTCCTGGTAAGAGCACATTTTCCGATACAAACATACAAATTAGCAGCAGGAGTAGGTCACTCGGCCCCTCGAGCCTGCTTCATCATTCAATAAGATCATGGCTGATCTGACTGTAACTTCAGCCCCACATTCCTGTCTAACCCCAATAGCCTTTATCAAGAATCAAGAATTAATCAAGAATCTAACTAGCTCTGCCTTAAAAATATTTAACGATTCCTGCTGCCACTGCCTTTTGAGGTAATGAGTTATAGAGACTCACGACCATCCGAGGGAAAACAAATTCTCCTTATCTCTTAAATGAGCGACCCCCTAGAAGCTCTAGTTCTAGATTCTCCGACATAACCGTAACAAAGAACAACTTTACACAAATCGTTTGTCATGTCATATCAGGAATATCTCAGAGCTTCCAGGAGTAGAAATATGCAGCCAGGTCTCCATGGGTAACTCAAATTTCTTTTAAATCTAAAATTTAAAATCCTTAGAACATAGAACATAGAACACTACAGCGCAGTACGGGCCCTTCGGCCCTCGATGTTGCGCCGACCTGTGAAACCATCTGAAGCCTATCTGACCTACACTATTCCATTTTCATCCGTATGTCTATCCAGTGACCACTTAAATGCCCTTAAAGTTGGCGAGTCTACTACTGTTGCAGGCAGGGCGTTCCACACCCCTACTACTCTCTGAGTAAAGAAACTGCCTCTGACATCTGTCCTATATCTATCACCCCTCAATTTAAAGCTATGTCCCCTCGTGTTGGTCATCACCATCCAAGGAAAAAGACTCTCACTGTCCACCCTATCTAACCCTCTGACTATCTTATATGTCTCTATTAAGTCACCTCTCAGCCTTCTCCTCTCTAACGAAAACAACCTCAATTCCCTGAGCCTTTCCTCGTAAGACCTTCCCTCCATACCAGGCAACATCCTAGTAAATCTCCTCTGAACTCTTTCCAAAGCTTCCACATCCTTCCTATAATGTGGTGACCAGAACTGCACGCAGTACTCCAGGTGCGGCCGCACCAGAGTTATGTACAGCTGCAGCATGACCTTGTGGTTCCGAAACTCAATCCCCCTGCTTATAAAGGCTAGCACACCATATGCCTTCTTAACAGCCCTATTAACCTGGGTGGCAACTTTCAGGGATTTATGTACCTGGATGCCGAGATCTCTCTGTTCATCTACACTACCAAGAATCTTGCCATTAGCCCAGTACTCAGCATTCCTGTTACTCCTTCCAAAGTGAACCACCTCACACTTTTCCGCATTAAACTCCATCTGCCACCTCTCAGCCCAGCTCTGCAGCTTATCTATGTCCCTCTGTATCCTATAACATCCTTCAGCACTATCCACAACTCCACCGACCTTCGTGTCATCTGCAAATTTACTAACCCATCCTTCTACACCCTCTTCCAGGTCATTTATAAAAATGACAAACAGCAATGGCCCCAAAACAGATCCTTGCGGTACACCACTAGTAACTGAACTCCAGGATGAACATTTGCCATCAACCACCACCCTCTGTCTTCTTTCAGCTAGCCAATTACTGATCCAAACCGCTAAATCACCTTCAATTCCATACTTCCTTATTTTCTGCAATAGCCTACCGTGGGGAACCTTATCAAACGCCTTACTGAAATCCATATACACCACATCAACAGCTTTACCCTGATCCACCTGTTTGGTCACCTTCTCAAAAAACTCAATAAGGTTTGTGAGGCATGACCTACCCTTCACAAAACCGTGTTGAATATCGCTAATCAACTTGTTCTTTTCAAGATGATTATAAACCCTATCTCTTATAACCTTTTCCAACATTTTACCCACAACCGAAGTAAGGCTCACAGGTCTATAATTACCAGGGTTGTCTCTACTCCCCTTCTTGAACAAGGGGACAACATTTGCTATCCTCCAGTCTTCCGGCACTATTCCTGTCGACAAAGATGACATAAAGATCAAGGACAAAGGCTCTGCAATCTCCTCCCTGGCTTCCCAGAGAATCCTAGGATAAATCCCATCTGGCCCAGGGGACTTATCTATTTTGACATTTTCTAAAATTGCTAACACCTCCTCCTTTTGAACCTCAATTCCATCTAGCCTGGTCGACTGAACCTGAGTGTTCTCCTCGACAACATTGTCTTTCTCCAGTGTAAACACTGACGAAAAATATCCATTTAATGCTTCCCCATCTCCTCTGATTCCACACACAACTTTCCACTACTATCCTTGATTGGCCCTAATCTTACTCTAGTCATTCTTTTGTTCCTGATATACCTATAGAAAGCCTTAGGGTTTTCCTTGATCCTATCCGCCAACGACTTTTCGTGCCCTCTCCTCGCTCTTCTTAACTCTCCCTTTAGGTCCTTCCTGGCTAACTTGTAACTCTCAAGTGCCCTAACTGAGCCTTCATGTCTCATCCTAACATAAGCCTTCTTCTTCCTCTTGACAAGTGCTTCAACTTCCTTAGTAAACCACGGTTCCCTTCCTCGACAACTTCCTCCCTGCCTGACAGGTACATACTTATCAAGGACACGCAGTAGCTGTTCCTTGAAAAAGCTCCACATTTCGATTGTACCCAACCCCTGCAGTTTCCTTCCCCATCCTATACATCCTAAATCTTGCCGAATAGCATCATAATTGCCTTTCCCCCAGCTATAATTCTTGCCTTGCGGTATATACCTATCCCGGCCCATTGCTAAAGTAAACATAACCGAGTTGTGATCACTATCACCAAAGTGCTCACCTACATCTAAATCTAACACCTGGCCGGGTTCATTACCCAGTACCAAATCCAATGTGGCCTCGCCCCTTGTTGGTCTGTCTACATACTGTGTCAGAAAACTCTCCTGCACACACTGCACAAAAACTGACCCATCTATAGTACTCGAACTATAGTATTTCCAGTCAATATTTGGAAAGTTAAAGTCCCCCATAACAACTACCCTGTTGCTCTCGCTCCTGTCAAGAATCATCTTTGCAATCCTTTCCTCTACATCTCTGGAACTATTCGGAGGTCTATAGACAACTCCCAACAGGGTGACCTCTCCTCTACTGTTCCTAACCTCGGCCCATACTGCCTCAGTAGACGAGTCCTCAAGCGTCCTTTCTACCGCCGTAATACTTTCCTTGATTAACAATGCCACACCCCCCCCCCTCTTTTACCATCTTCTCTGTTCTTACAGAAACATCTAAATCCTGGAACCTGCAACAACCATTCCTGTCCCTGCTCTACCCATGTCTCCGAAATCGCCACAACATCGAGATCCCAGGTACCAACCCATGCTGCAAGCTCACCCACCTTATTCCGGATGCTCCTGGCGTTGAAGTAGACACACTTCAAACCAGCGTCCTGCTTGCCGGTGCCCTCTTTCGAACTTTTAACCCTATCCCTGACCTCACTACTCTCAACATCCTGTACACTGCGACTAAAATTTAGGTTCCCATCCCCCTGCTGAATTAGTTTAAACCCCCCGAAGAGCACTAGCAAATCTCCCCCCCAGGATATTGGTACCCCTCTGGTTCAGGTGAAGACCATCCTGTTTGTAGAGGTCCCACCTACCCCAGAATGAGCCCCAATTATCCAGGAAACCAAAACCCTCCCTCCTGCACCATCCCTGTAGCCACGTGTTCAACTCCTCACTCTCCTTATTTCTCACTTCGCTAGCACGTGGCACGGGTAACAACCCAGAGATAACAACTCTGTTTGTTCTAGCTCTCAGCTTCCGCCCTAGATCCCTGAATTTCTGTCTCAAATCCCCATCTCTCTTCCTACCTATGTCGTTGGTACCTATGTGGACCACGACTTGGGGCTGCTCCCCCTCCCCCTTAAGGATCCCAAAAACACGATCAGAGACATCACGAACCCTGGCACCTGGGAGGCAACACACCAACCGTGAGTCTCTTTCGTTCCCACAGAACCTCCTGTCTGTTCCTCTAACTATGGAATCCCCAATGACAAGTGCTCTGTTCGTCTTCTCCCTTCCCTTCTGAGCAACAGGGACAGACTCTGTGCCAGAGCCCTGTGCCCTATTGCTTACCCCTGGTAAGTCGTCCCCCGCAACAGTATCCAAAACGGTATACTTGTTACAGAGGGGAACGACCACAGGGGATCCCTGCACTGCCTGCCAGTTCCCTCTCCCTCCCCTGACGGTAACCCATTTACCTTCTTCTTTTACCTGAGGTGTGACTACCTCCCTATAACTCCTCTCAATAACCTTCTCTTGTTTTATTTCAAATCCATCCACTAATATTAGTGAGGAATCAAAAAAAAATCAAAATGCGCATCTGCTCTTCGTTTTCAATTGACTTTCGGACCAACATAAAACACGCTCGAGGAATCTTCACTGTTACCACAGTAACATCAAAGTTAATGGGAGAGCCATTAACTCACAAGTAACTATAGCACCCAACTGGGAGTGGATTATAATGTGATAACAGTACATATTCAAATGTGTTTTATTCCGGAATAGAAGACTGAATTCATGATTAAAATATGAGTTGGAGTCCTTCCTATTGAATATGCTTACATATTGTGGTTAAATACAAATCTGCTGCTACCAATACTGTAATGAACAGATGCATCTGTGTCAGATAGGTGGCAAGAACGTGGTCAAATATGTTTTGCCCTCATGTTTGCACTCTCACCACCTGCCACAGGACCAGTCTGGCAGATATATCATTCAGGACACCATTGGCTCAGTCAATATTGATGCTGCTGAATCACTCTTGGTTATCGACATTGAGATCCCACCCAGAATCCATTCTATGCCATTGCTACCACAGTGCTTCTTATAATTGATGTTCAACACGGAGGAGTAGCGATTTATCAAGCAAGGGAGGGCAGTAGATAGTAATCAGCAGTGGGATTCTTTGGCCTTGTTTGATTTGATGCCTTGAGGCTCCTTGGGATCTTCAGTCAATGTTGAGGACTCCCAGGGCCACTCCATTCTGGCTGCAGTGCCTTGGGGGAAGTGAAAGGTTGTTGGGCGTGATGGGGTAGTAAGAGTGAGCAGAGCCACAGCAGAGCCACAGAGTGACAAGAATTAAAGATAAATTAAAGTATAAAAACACTTAGCTTCAAACACCTGCTACAGAAAATGAGCGAAAATGAGTAAGAAGGTTTCATAGAATTTACAGTGCAGAAGGAGGCCATTCAGCCCATCGAGTCTGCACCGGCTCTTGGAAAGAGCACCCTACCCAAGGTCAACAACTCCACCCTATCCCCATAACCCAGTAACCCCACCCAACACTAAGGGCAATTTTGGACACTAAGGGTAATTTATCATGGCCAATCCATCTAACCTGCACATCTTTGGACTGTGGGAGGAAACTGGAGCACCCGTAGGAAACCCACGCACACACGGGGAGGATGTGCAGACTCCGCACAGACAGTGACCCAAGCCGGAATCGAACCTGGGACCCTGGAGCTGTGAAGCGATTGTGCTATCCACAATGCTACCGTGCTGCCCTCATTTCAAAAGGTCATTTCAAATTCAGTCAATGGCGTACAAGATTTGCGCCACAATGTTAAAGGCACCATATAAATATAAGTTGTTGTTGATACATATGCATGCCTACTTTTGATCAGGAACAGTAAACCTTGCCTGATCTGTCTGCTTCATCATCCAATTATAGTTGGGTCACCACTGTGTTAGCTACAATGACATAGCTAATTCAACAGGCCAGGAATCAAACCTTTCTGATCGGTGCAGGTGAGGCCTACATCAAACAGGGCATTTATTCAAGGGCCTCCTTCATAATGTGTTTATGTTTCAATAAAATTCCTTTTTTTTCTTTGTTGTTAAATTCTATTTAATTTAACTTTTTTTCTCTATCCCTCTCTCTTCTTAAACTTTCATATTTGATTTCCTTCTAACATGTCTCATTTTATTTTAGTCGTTATTAGATTTTTCTTTCAGCTCAAGGAGTCTCTCTGACTGCTGACTCCCTCATTGTTAATGACATCTTAGACTAGGAGGCTATTTTCCTGAATAACTGTTATAGTTGAGATAACAGCAGCAAACTAAATTAGGGATATTTTTGAAGATTACTCTGGTGAACATGTAGCAGACGTTCATGGCCAGAGCTGGACAATGCCAGATGAGTGCAGAATTTAACATTTCTTTTTTTTCCTAAATTTAGAGTACCCAATTATTTTTCTTTCCAATTAAGGGGCAATTTAGCGTGGCCAATGCACCTAACTGCACATCTTTGGGTTGTGGGGGTGAAACACACGCAGACACGGGGAGAATGTGCAAACTCCACACAAACAGTGACCCAGGGCCAGAATTCGAACCTGGGTCCTCAGCGCCGCAATCCCAGTGCTAACCACTGTGCCACATGCCACCCTGAATTTAACATTTCTGGTGGAAGACAGGGGCTGGGTTTTCTAAAAGTGACAGAAGATAAGGAAGCCTGTTCACACATTGAAGTGGTGAAAGAGGAATTTGACTTTATTTGTTAGGAGCATATATTTTAATTGTTGATCACAAAGGGTTACTTTCACCCTTTGTGCTCCTGTCTGGGAGCCTCAGTCACCAGCAGCACTATTAGAAAATTAGGACTTGCACCAGTTAAGTGAAAGGTCGGAAAATTGTTCTCAGTACATGCTGGAATCTCCAATCTGTGCTTCGGGTAGGAAAAGCCAGACCTGGATTCCAAAGTTGCAAAACCACCATATCTTGCCTTCTGGCAAGTGCTTTACATGGTGCATAAGATCCTGCCTGTTACATTGGGTATTTTCACTAGATGGGTAACAACGTTTTGACTTCTCTCATCTTATACAATGTCTTCATTTCCATGCAAAAGTCGTCCCAGATCAGTTAGTTCCCAGGAGTATTGGCTTCTAAAATAATACAGCAATCATTCACAAAACATGTCATACCTGTGACTATTTTAATGGACAGCCAGTTCACAACACCTTCATTAGGTAAGAAAACAAAGGTCAAACATTGTTGCTCATGTAGCTATGAATAGAAAGCTATTGGGGCACTTTCATCATATAAACGACACTGACAATCCAATACAGTAACGTCAGAGATACCATCGCTCCGAAGCAACTGAGGCCCTGTTTTTTCTTCTCCAGTGGTAGAAACGGACTGAAGAACACCATTTGAAGGAGAGCAGACTACCATCCTTCACAACCACCCCTCCTGATGCCCCAAAACCAACCCTACCTGAGGCAAACCTGTTGTTTCTGTGACCTTTCTGTGCACAAGTTGACTGCCAAATAACGTTCACTGCACATCCAAGCAATTTGTTGTATTTGAAGTGCTTTGTTTCTGAAAGATTTGATAAGGTGATTTGCGAATGCAGGCCTTTCACTTCTTTCCAAAGAGGAAGAAGAAAGACCCATTTAATTGGCACACTGCTGTTTGGAACATCCTCTGAACTGTGTTGCATTTACTCAATCAGTAATTCATTCCACACAGTGCTTGATGGAATTAAACTTGCGTGCTTGCATTTACATCAAAGACAAAGTAACAACTTCTTTATGCTTTAGATTCTAAAAGGCCTGACGTTTAATTTTGAACTAATTACATAAACTACATCTAAAACAACTCCGTTTTCACATATTGAGCTCTATTTCATCTGCAGTCATGTAGAATTGCCACCTACAGCTGAGAGTTGTTCCTTTCCACATTTCCAGCAATGCTAGTGGAAATCCACAAGTACATTTTAAGTTGGAAGAGCTTGTAAATGTTATTAGAGCTGAACAAATCTGTTTTGCCTGGAAGGATTTAATCTTCAATTACAAATTCTTCGTATTGTTCACTGTCTGGTGAAACGTGTCAAAGTGCAGCTATTTGTCACAGTCCAACAAGAGCTTGCCACGCAAAATTGAATTTCTTCATAAAATACTCATTGCTGAAGCAGGGCAGTGTAAAAGTTTGTGGTTTATAGGAACCTGGCTTTCTGATGGGTGAGGCAATGATTGGTTTTACATATATGGAGGTATGTCAATGCTACTGTAAGCAAACAAAAAATGCATGGCTACAACAGGAAAACCTACCTTCCTAAGAAATATAATTTTTTATATTTTTATTGGCTTTTTCCAATTTTAACAGTTTGACAATTTGACATATAAAGCACTTAATATTTACAGAATATGATGTTTCTGATGTACAATTTTACACGGTCTATCCCTGCTCCCCCCCTCCCCCGTTGATAGTTGGGCTCCGTTCTGGCATCACTTTTCACCCTGGGTGCTGTATTGCTATACTACTTTCCTTCCTTATGTGAACCCTGCCGTTATCCTTGTGGGTTCGCTGGTGGGGGGAGGGGGCGCTTAACCCCTCCCCTCCTTGCTCTTTTTCCATGACTCTCCCTAATACTTCCCTGGGATCTTTCCTTACCTCCCCCTTGTTCCTCTCCACACTATGCATTCATGTCTGCCCTCACCGGTCTCCACTCCCCTTTCTACGAATCACTATCGGCTTCAAACAGGTCTTTGAACAGGCTGATGAATAGCCCGCACGCTTTGGGTGACACGGTAGTACAGTGGTTCACACTGTTGCTTCACAGCACCAGGGACCCGTTTTCGATTCCTGGCTTGGATCACTGTCTGTGTGGAGTCTGCACCTTCTCCCCGTGTCTACGTGGGTTTCTTCTGGGCTCCAGTTTCCTCCCACAAGTCCCGAAAGACGTGCTGTTAGATAATTTGGACATTTTGAATTCTCCTTCAGTGCACCCGAACAGGCGCCAGAGTGTGACGACTTGGGGCTTTTCACAATACCTTTATTGCAGTGCTAATGTAAGCTTACTTGTGACACTAATAAAGATTGTTAATATTGTGGAAGCCATCGTCCGACTCTCGGATGGTGTATTTGATCTTCTCCAGGTGGAGAAAGTCCGCCAGGTCTGCCAGTCAGTCTGCAGCAGTGGGTGGCGCTGCTGATTGCCAGCCGAGCAGGATTCGCCGGCGGGCAATTAGGGAAGCAAAAGCACAAAGAAATCAGCCCTCTTCCCTATATCTAGTTCTGGCTGGTCCGAAACCCTGAAAACGGCCACTCTCGGACACAGCCCCATCCTCACCCCCACAACCTTGGACATTGCCTCGGAGAAGGCTGTCCAGAACTCGACAAGTCTGGGGTAGGCCCTGAACATGTGGTCATGGTTGGCCGGGCCTCCCTGGCACTCTTCACATTTGTCCTCCACCTCGGGAAGAAGCTGCTCATTCGGGTTCTGGATCGGTGCCCTCTGTGCACCACTTTAAACTGCATGAGGCTTAGCCTTGCATAGAAGGAGGTGGAGTTGTCCCTGCTCAGTCCTTCGCTCCAGAGGCCCCACCCCACTTCAGTCCCGTGTTCATCCTCCTATTTCTGCCTAGATCTGTCCAGTGGTGTTCTTGCCCTCTCCAGAAGTTGTTTGTAAATGTCCCCACAGTTCCCCTTCTTTGTACTGTCTGTGTCCAGTAGCTCCTCCAGTAAAGTGTCTCTCGGGGCCCGAGGGTACCTTGTCATCTCCTTGCGGAGAAAGTTTTTGATGTGTAGGTGCCAGAGCTCCTGTCCTTTCAGTCGCTCCTGATCTTCTGTTTGTTCATCTCGGGTTGCGAGTCTGTCCCCCATGTAAATATTCCTGACCGCTAGCGTTCCCCTGTCCTGTCTCCACTTCTTGAAGGTGGTGTCTAGCATGGCTGGCGGGAATTTGTGGTTGCAGCAGATGGGTGCCATAGAGGACATCTCGGTTAGACCGAAATGTTGTCTCATTTGGTTCCACGTCCTCAATGTGGGTCCCGCCACTGGGCAGTGTTGCTACCACAGTGTATCTTAACCCATATATGATGGAAAAATGACTGCAAGTCTACTTGTTTAAATCTAACAGTATTTATTCGCATTCATATGGTTAAACAATCAAACCATCAACATAAGTTATACTACAGAGTACAACAAGTTCATATGAGACCTTGACTTAACTTCAGAGTGACTAGCAAATACCAGTAAGAAGTCTTGCAACACCAGGTTAAAGTCCAACAGGTTTGTTTCAAATCACTAGCTTTCGGAGCACAGCTCCTTCCTCAGGTGAATGAAGAGGTATGTTCCAGAAACATATGTATGGACACCGTCAAAATGCAAGACAATGCTTTGAATGCGAGCATTTGCAGGTAATTAAGTTTTTACAGATCCAGAGAAAGGGGTAACCCCAAGTTAAAGAGGTGTGAATTGTCTCAAGCCAGGACAGTTGGTTGGATTTTGCAAGCCCAGGCCAGATGGTGGGGGATGAATGTAATGCGACATGAATCCAAGGTCCCGGTTGAGGCCGTATTCAAATGTGCAGAACTTGGCTATAAGTTTCTGCTCGGTGATTTTGCGTTGTCGCGCGTCCTGAAGGCCGCCTTGGAGAACGCTTACCCGGAGATCAGAGGCTGAATGCCCTTGACAGCTGAAGTGTTCCCCGACTGGAAGGGAACATTCCTGCCTGCCGATTGTCACGTGATGTCCGTTCATCCGTTGTCGCGCGTCTGCATGGTCTCGCCAATGTACCATGCTTAGGGACATCCTTTCCTGCCGTGTATAAGGTAGACAACGTTGGCTGAGTCATGCGAGTATGTACCGCGTACCTGGTGGGTGGTGTTCTCACGTGTAATGGTGGTACCCATGTCGATGATCTGGCATGTTTTGTAGAGATTGCCATGGCAGGGTTGTGTAGTTTCGTGGTCGCTGTTCTATTATTTTATTTTATTTTTTCTTAAATTTAACGTACTCAATTATTTTTTCCAATTAAGGGGCAATTTTAGTGTGGCCGATCCACCTATCCTGCACATCTTTTGAGTTGTGGAGGCGAAACCCACGCAGTCACGGGGAGAATGTGCAAACTCCACATAGACAGTGACCCAGGGCCGGGATTCGAACCCGGGTCCTCAGCGCCGTAGGCAACAATGCTAACTACTGTGCCACCGTGCTGCCCGCGTGGTCGCTGTTCTGAAGGCTGGGTAGTTTGCTGCAAACAGTGGTTTGTTTAAGGTTGCACGATTGTTTGAAGGCAAGTAGTGGGGGTATGGGGATAACCTTGGCAAGATGTTCATCTTCATTGATGACGTGTTGAAAGCTGCGAAGAAGATGTCATAGTTTCTCCGCTCCAGGGAAGTACTGGATGACGCAGGGTACTCTGTCAATTGTGTCCCATGTTTGTCTTCTGAGGATTTTGGTGCGTCTTTTTGCTGTGGCATGTTGGAACTGTCGATCGATGAGCCGAGCGCCATATCCTGTTTGTACGAGGGCATCTTTCAGCGTCTGTAGATGTCTGTTATGCTGCACCTCGTCTGAGCAGATCCTGTGTATATGGAGGGCTTGTCCATAGGGGATGGCTTCTTTAATGTGTTTCGGGTGAAAGCTGGAGAAGCGGAGCATCGTGAAGTTATCCGTGGGCTTGCGGTAAAGCGAAGTGCTGAGGTGACCGTCCTTGATGGAGATGAGTGTGGCAAAGAATGCAACCGATTTTGGAGAGTGGTCCATGGTGAGTCTGATGGTGGATGGAACTTATTGATGTCATCGTGTAGTCGTTTCAGTGATTCTTCGCCGTGGATCGAAAGGAACAAAAATGTAATCGATGTATCTGGTGTATAACGTTGGTTAAAGGTCCTGTGCCAGACAGATATTGGCCTCTGTGTGCTGAATCCTTTAGTCCTCAATGTTCGGTTCTTGGTCTGGTCTGGCCTTCCTCCTGTTGGTGGGGTGATGATCTTCCTCTTGTTGGCCGGTGAAGGTCACCGTTGTTCCGTTGCTGCTGCAGAGAAAAATTCTGAGTTGGCAGTACCTTTTAACCTCATCGATTTTGCGCCCTTTTGGACGGGGACTGGCTTGCAACCAATCAATTGATCAGGATCCAATCACCCTGATCAATCAAGTCCATCGAGGGTCTGCCACCTTGATTGTGGGGCGTACACTCACCGGCCATGTCTGTAGGTATCTGGGGCACATAGGCCTTTCCAAATAAGGAATGCAGGAACTGTTGTGTCTGGTAGATGAGTATGATTGACATGATAGTTCTATTGTCCCTGGGATGGCCTGGAGGCGGCCATTTTCCTATGCATTGTTTTTTAAAATAAATTTAGAGCACCCAATTATTTTTTCCAATTAAGGGGCAATTTAGCATGGCCAATCCACCTAACCTGCACATCTTTGGGTTGTGGGGGTGAAACCCACGCAGACACGGGGAGAATGTGCAAACTCCGCACGGGCAGTGACCCAGGGCTGGGATTCGAACGCGGGTTCTCAGCGCCGTAGGCAGCAATGCTAACCACTGTGCCACCATGCTGCCCTTCCTGTACATTGGTGAGTCTGGGCAGCAGTTTATTCATCAATGTTTATTTGACCTGCAGCCTGCTTGTCCTTTCACTTGGCCAATTCTCCCAGCATCCTACGCAGGATGCCAGCTTAGGTGGCCGTTCGGCCACAGCAGGATGTGTAGTTTGCCGGGGCAGATAGGACTGCTGCCGTGGTGGTGGCTGCAAGGGTCGTTCTCTTACATCAGGACTCCTCAAGCCTCACCCATCAGTTCTTGTTCCATCCCTTTACCTTCTTGGCTGTGGCTGCCCTGTGGTAGTGCAGGTTTGGAAGGGCCAAACAGCCCATGTGTAGACTTGGAGATCCTTGGGTTTTTCCACCCCACACAAACGCCATGATCATTTTGTCTATCCCTTGGAAAAAGGCCTTGGGGATGAAGATCGGTATGGATCTGAAAGGAAGAGGAACCTTGACAGCACGTTCACTTTATCATCTGCACCCTCCCCACCAGGGAAAGCCGGAGTGCATCCCATTTCTGTAGGTCCTTTTTAACTTCCTCCGCCAGACTGGCCAGGTTCCATTTGTGGAAATGTGTCCAGTCTTGGGATATCTGGCTCCCCAGATAGGGGAATTTGCTTTGGGCTAGTTTGAATGGTAGGCCCTACAGCTCTGTCCTTCCCCCATTCGGATTCACCAGGAATGACTCGCTGTTGCCCAGGTTGAGTTTGTAGCCCGAGAAGGCCCCAAACTCTTCCAGGAGCTTCATGATTACTTTCAGGTCATTCTGTGGGTCCGAGATGAAGAGGAGCAGGTCAGCCACATAGAGTGAAACTCCGTGCTCTCTGCTCCTCTTCAGATGCCCTTCCAGCCTTTCACATCTCGCAGAGCGATGGCCAGGGGTTCAATTGCCAGGGCGAACAAGTGCGGGGACGGCAGGCATCACTGCCTGGTGCCTCTACGCAGCTGGAAGTATTCAGAGCTGGTGGTGTTAGTCCGAAGGCTCATCATGAAGTGAACCCTGCCCCTAGCCCAAACCGCTTTGGATTGTGGGAGGAAAGCAGAGCACCCGGAGGAAACCCACGCAGACAGGGGGAAAATGGACAAACACCACACACACAATCACACAAGATCAAAATTGTACCCAGGTCCCTGGCTGTGAGGCAGCAGTGCTAACCACAGTGCCACCGTGCCACCCCAACTGTCTCTACCAACAACAGTCAGTGCATTCAACATCTTAATAATTTTGTGAATCATTTTAAAATCAAAGACCGGTTTCAATTTATGAAAGATGCAATTGATCATGGCTACTTAGATTTGTTTTAATTGTGCAATAACTGAAAATTGAAAGTGCAGTCTTTCAAAAGGAAACTGAATATGTACTTGAAAACACTTGTGGATCTGCAAGGAATTGGGACTAATTGGTTAGCCAGTACAAACACACGGGGCTGAATGTCCTACTTCAGTACTGCTTAGTTCCATGAGGTCCACACCCTTATTCCACAAGGTGGAGGGTAATTACAGCTGCCACTTTCAGTTTTGCTTTCTGACTTACACAACTATACGTTTTTGTAGTCAGTTCAATTTATTGAGCTGAATTGTGTGTCCAATTATTCACCATAAATCATTATGCTTTCAGCAGTTTTTTAATATCCTTGTATCTTTGAATAATTTTCTGACTTCTAATCAATTTTTGAAATTTTCTGTCCCGTTTGAGGACACGTTAGGGGCAGGAAGACTGGGTAAATGGTTCAAAAACCGCCAGCGGAGGGGGAGGATGGGCTGTCCGATGTCTCCCTGTTACTGTTCCATGTTACCACTGGTGGCAAGGTTAGCAGATCAGCATTTTGCCCATGTTGGAAAGGCCTGCCATGCGAGGAGAATACGAGGTGAAACTTGGTGACTTACATACATAGATACATACATAGAAGCTAGGAGCAGGAGGAGGCCTTTTGGCCCTTCGAGCCTGCTCTGCCATTCATCACGATCATGGCTGATTATCCAACTCAATAGCCTAATCCGGCTTTCTCCCCATACCCTTTGATCCCATTCTCCCCAGGTGCTGTATACAGCCGCCTCTTGAATATATTCAATATTTTAGCATCAACTACTTCCTGTGTAGTGAATTCCACAGGCTCACCACTTGTTGTGTGAAGAAATGTCTCCTTATCTCTGTCTGAAATGGCTTATCCTGAATCCTCAGACTGTGACCCCTGGCTCTGGACACACCCACCATTGGTAACATCTTCACTGCATCTGCCCTGTCTAGTCGTGTTAGAATTTTATAAGTCTCTATGAGATCCCTCCTCATTCTTCTGAACTCCAGTGAGAACAATCCCAACCTAGTTAATCTCTCCTCATATGACAGTCCCGCTATCCGTGGAATCAGTCTGGTAAACGTTCGCTGCACAGCCTCGAGAGCAAGAACATCCCTCCTCAGAGAAGGAGACTAAAACTGCACACAATAATCCAGGTGTGGCCACACCAAGGCCCTGTATAAATGCAGCAACACATCCCTGCTTCTATACGCGTTTTGCATCTCTTTTGCTCTCTTGCAATGAAGGCCAACATACCCTTTAGCCTTCTTTACTGCCTGCTGCACCTGCATGTTACCTTCAGCAACTTCAAAGAATTCCAACACATTTGTCAAGCATGATTTTCCCAACTCAAATCCATGCTGACCCTGTTTGATCCTGCCACCGCTTTCTAAATGTTCTAAATGACTTCCCAGCGGGTTCTGGTGGGGGCTTCTTATATGGGCATTCCATGGTCCAGGATGGGGCCTCTCTGGTGGCAATTGCTGCCTTCACAGAAAGGGCAGCACTGGCAGCAGCGCCTCATTCCCAATCAGGGCATGTCTGCCAGGGCATGTAATCCCACGCCTACGGGTCTTTCATTGATGGCACCTGACCATTGAGATATTGCTCAAGCTGCTGAGTAGCTGATCCTCTGATTGGATGGACAGCTGCTGGAGGTCTCAGTGATTCTGACAGTCCTGTCGGCAGCTTCTTAGCTAACCGCTGTTGGCAGTGTGCCTCCCTGGGTCCCGCCAAAGTGCGGTCGCTTCCCACTTTCGGCTCCGATGATGAGATTTGTGCCACCTTCCAGAACATTTAGTCCAACATGTTCACGATTTGATGGCGTTCAAAAATCACGTGATTTAGAAAATTGAGTCTTCTCTGTCTCATGCATTATGTTGAATCTTAAGTTCCTATTGTGTATTTTCACTCAACGCCATTGGCAAAATTTAATGAAGGTGGAATTCGCACCAACGTGACCTCTGAGAGTCTTGAGGAAATTAAGGGTCTAATTGGCAACAGGAAGCCTGCCTTCGGGGAATTTAGCTCCACTGGGAATATTTAATTGCAGGACTTCTCCACGGGGTGGAAATCCTGCCCCTGAGATCTGCCATCAGTCAGAGACCAGTAGCTCTGCACTGCCAGCAGCACCAACGGGAACAACCCGTTTCTGGTAGATCACTTGGGCCTTCACCAGGGAGGCATGGAAAAAGGTAAGTAAGTAAGTAAGGAGTCATAGGGAAGGGGCAATTGGCAAGGATGGGAGGAAAGGGCAGAGAAGTGGCTCTCAGCAGCATCCCCGGACTGTGTCCCTCGATCACCAACCCCCCCCCCCCCCCCCCCCCCCCCACCCACACACACACTCACACATACACACACCAATTAGGTTACAAGTAAACCCAATAAAGTTTGCTGGGTATTGTCCCCACCCAGCAAGGCCCCCATCTGTCATTGGTTGAATACAAGTGGCGAAGGGATGAGGCACTCAATTGTCTACTTTAAGGCTGCCCTGCTTCCCGGTCTAAGTCAGAGGCAGGAGGAAATGTTGAGGGTTCTCCATCCCACACCGCCCTGCTCAACCAGACAGCCAATTGCCTCCGACCTTTTCCGGGGTGTCGGGCGAGGGCATTAAAGTTCAAACCCAGCCGGATTCCCCGAAATTCCGACGAAGTGTCAGAGTGGTGCACGCCGGCGTCAATGAGCCTCCTGGCCCAGCGATTCAGGGGCCCTCAGGGGGCCAGCACGGTGCAGGAGTGCTGCGCGCTGCTCCGGCGCTAAAAGGTGGCCCTGGACTGCCGGCGCTGGTCCGCACATGTGCGCTACGGTCGTCTCCGCGCCGTCGCATGTGCGTGGTGGCCGTTTCCGCACCGACGCCAAGCAACATGCCGGAGCCCTACGCGGGCCTGTGAGGAAGGTGGTGGGCCCCCTCCAGATTGTGGGCGCCTGCCTATTGGTAGCCCCCGATTGCGGGCCTGGATGCCGCGGAGGCCCCCCCCCGGAGTCTGATACTCCCTCCCTCCCCACCAGGACGGCCACCGCAGCCGAGGGTCCGAGCATCTGCTAGGTGGTACCAGGTTGGAACCACGCCGGTGGGACTTGGCAGAAATTCGATCAGTTGACCACGTAGAATTGCCACGGGGGCCTCTTTCAGCGGCCCCCGACTGGCACCGCATCGACTGTGCGGGCGCGATTGGTGCCGATTCTCCGGTCCCCGGAGAATTGTGCCCCGGCGTCGGAGCGGCGTGGCGGGAATTTCCCGCGTCATCGGCGATTCTCCGACCTGGCATGGGCTCGGAGAATCCCGGCCCCCGTCACACTGTTCTCCACTCTTTGTCAGCTCAGGGAGTGAAAAGCAGAGGATTAGAAAGATCGAGTGACTCACCTCCTATAGTTCCAATGGTGATTTCTGATCAAACCCTAAATTATGGGAGTAGAAAACTTTCTACTGGTGGAATCCTCTTATGCTAAATGGGTGTTTTAGCTGGGTGTGGGGATGAGTTGTGAGGAGGATACAGAGATGCTTCAGTGTGACTTGGAGAAGTGAGTGGGCAAATGCATGGCAGATGCAGTATAATGTGGATAAATGTGAGGTTATTGGTACAAAAATAGGAAGTCATATTATTATCTGAATGGCTATAGATTGAGAGAGGGGAATGTGCAATGAGACCTGGGTGTCCTTGTCCACCAGTTACAAAAATAAGCCTGCAAGTGCAGTAGGCGGTGAAGAAGGGAAATGGTACGTTGACCTTCATAGCAAGAGGAGCTGGGCTATCTTGCTGCAATTATATAGGGCATTGATGAGACCACATCTGGAATATTCAGTGCTGTTTTGGTCTTCTTATCTGAGGAAGGATGTTCATGCTCTGGAGAGAGTGCAGCGAAGGTTTACCAGACTGATTCCTGGGATGGCAGGGCTGATGTATGAGGAAAGATTGAGTTGGGTGGGATTATATTTGCAAGAGTTGAGAAGAAGGTAGGGGGAATCTCATAGAAACCTATAAAATTCCAACAGGACCAGACAGGGTAGATACAGGAAGGATGTTCGATGGCAGGGGAGTCCAGAACCAGGGGTACTGTGTAAAGATAGGGGGTAAACCATTTAGGATTGAGATGAGGAGAAATTCCTTCACCCAGGGAGCGATGAGCCTGTGGAATTCTCTACCACAGAAAGTAGTTAAGGCCAATAGGTTAGGGGCTGGATTTCCCACCTCGCGCCGGTAGCAGAGTTCCCGATGTGGTGGAGAATCCAGTGTCATCCAAAAAACGGGATCGACTCCTCTGCTGCGCTGATCCCCCGCTGGCGGTGGTATTGATGTTCGCGTCCTGCACCAGTGGGAGGATGCAAATAGGTTAACTTGACTTATTTGCGTCATATTAATGAGCTGGGCACCGGACTGTCCAAGCCTGCATAATTCTCTGGTTCTCTGGGCTAGGATTCACATGGGCGAGAATTGGTGCAGGTATTTCCCAGTGTGGCTCTGGCACAGTAGACCTCTCGGTGAGGCAAGGTGGTAACTCTTTAAGCCCAGAGGGCGAAATTCTCCGCACCCGCGGAAAGTCGGCAAACCGTCGTAAAAATCGGGACCATTTTACGACGGTCGCGAAGGCTTCATTTCCCGACGGATTCACTTCCTGGAAATGGGCTAGTAGCGCGGCCGCGTCAATTACGTGCGTGATGACGACAGAACGCGACGACGACACGAACCCGCCCATGTGACGCCGCCCGACGCCGTAAAAAGGCGCGGGCGACCACAGAATCTGTCGGGCAGGATGTCGGAGCCGAGGCGAGCTGCTCCGCGCTTTGCAGATGCAGACGTCGAGGCGCTGCTCGATGCCGTGGAGCAGAGGAGGGGCATCATCCACCCGCGGAGAGGGCATCGCCAACCTGCCAGCACGGTACGCCAGGCCTGGCGTGACGTGGCTGCTGCCGTCAGTGCTGTGGGGCAGACCCCTCGCTCAGCAGAGCAATGTCGAAAGAAGCTACACGACCTCACCAGGTCTGCCAGGGTAAGTGCCATGAGGGTGCCCCCTAGTCACAACCATCCCTCCCCCTTAACTGCCCGGGGGGGGGGGGGGGGGGGGGGGGGGGGGGAGAGGGATTGGGGCAGAGTTATTTGAGGGTGGTTCACAAAGTTGTCACAGACCCAGCGCTCTGGCCCCGAGGAGAGATGCAATCGTCTGATGACAACTTGCCCCCCCCAAACTGTGCCAGTATCTGAACGGACTGCTGATACCTGCCGTTTTGTAATGATCTACCTATGTTCCCTCCCCCAACAGGCCAAGGCCGGTCAAAACCACCGTGAGCGGCACAAGACTGGAGGGGGTTCGCCCAACATGCACCCCCTCAGCACCTTTGAACAGAGGGCACTGGACCTTGTTGGGGGGTCTGCCACCCGCGATATCGCGCAATGCGTGGTTGGCGGAACTGCAGCAAGTGAGACAACCCTCCCTGACAAACACCCCCCCTCCCCCATCCTCTGTCCCTTCACAAACCCTGTCCACTGGGACACCTCCCCCATCCTCTGTCCCTTCACACACCCTGCCCACTGGGACACCTCCCCCATCCTCTGTCCCTTCACACACCCTGCCCACTGGGACACCTCCCCCATCCTCTGTCCCTTCACACACCCTGCCCACTGGGACCGTCCAGCGGCCTGCCGAGCAAATCGAAATAACCCGTCTCATTCTCTTCCCTAGGACATGATGCCCAACGACCAGGTCCGTCTGGCTGCAGACGGAGACAGGAATCTGCCGCCACCTCACCCGGGGCCTCACAACAGAGGGTGCCCGATCAGCGGGCAGCCCTATCCGCCCCAACCCAATCTGCGGACCAGGACGCACAGAGGGTTCGAAGTCCACCACCACCACCAGAAATGGCCAGGGACAACCCTCCTGTTGCTGAGCAGCCCCACACCATGGACGAGGCCCTAAGCATTGAGAGCGTCGGGCTTGCGGCACTGCTTTCTCCCACCACATCCATCATCCCAGAGATACACACCCCGGCGGGCCTATTTAGTGATGAGTCTCCTGGGGCACAGTCTGGTTGGCACATCACAGATGAGCAGGTACAGCAGGTGGAGGTCGGAGCAACAGAGGGCCCGGACTCGCGGAGGCCAGACCAGGCCCAGGATGCAGCTGGCTCCCAGACGTTTTCTGAGTTCCTGGAGTTTATCAACCCACCCGCACAGCCGATGCCTCAGGAAACCCAGGGAAACAATGACGCGATGAGGGCTTCCTTCCAGACTCTGCAGACGCTGTTAGAGGAGTCGAACCGCGTCCAAGAGCAGGGAGTGGTGCCGCTCATGGCAGAGACCCAGTCCGACACCGCACGGGTGGCATCCGCGGTGGAGGCAATGGGTCAGGTTATGCAAGACGTTGAGGTTAATGTGCACGCGTCATCCTCGGCCCTGGACAGGGTTGCCCTCTCACAGGCAGCAATGTGCCAGAGCCAAAACGACATTGCCGGCGCCCTGCGGGCCATGGCCGAGTCTCAGCAGGTCATTGGCCAGTCGCAGCACGCCATGGCACAGTCCCAGCAGTCGATAGCACAGTCCCAGCAGTCGCTGGCACAGTCCCAGCTGTCAGTCGCGGAGACCATCAACCGCCTGACACATGTGCTGGATGGCGTCGTGCACACACAGGTTGAGATCGCACAGTCCCTGGCGGGAATGCCTAACTCCCTGGACTCCGTCTCTGCAAACCTTCGGATCCTGGTGGATACCGTTGCAGGCCTCCAGGACTGGCAGCGCCAGGTGTCGGTGGTGCGACGGGGAACCTCCCCGCTCGCACCTCTGTCCCAAAGTGAGGCCCGGGGGCCACCGGGCTCCCCGAGGGAGGAGGAGGTTTCGGGGCCCGTCCCATTAACTCCATCACGGGACGTCCCGGAATTCTCGGCCTCCCCCCGTCCCATCCCTGGTGCATCGGGTGGGCAGCAGGCAGAGCAGGGTGGCACAATGTCACCCGAGACGCCCGCAGAGCAGCCTGGCCCATCAAGGCCGGGTCGCCCCAGGAAACGCATAGCCAAGGAGAAACGAGTCGAGGGGGGCGATTCGCAGCAATCCTCCTCCACTCCTGCTGTATCATCTGGGGATTCACTTAGACGTAGTGGTAGGGCCCGTAAGGCAACTAAGATAGACACTGAGTAAGTTGGCACGGGTGAAGGGCACAGTTTAGTTGTAGGGGCTAGGGCACCTGTAAATAATTGTTAATATTAAACGCACTGTTCCACCTTACTTGTAATACCGTGTGATTGTTCCACAGCCACAGGAATCGTGATGGTGACCGAGTGTCGCTGGGGGTGACGGGTGGTGAAACCTCGGTGCCGGGTGTGCAGTCCCTGCCCCTACCCCCCTCCCACAGCTAGCCCACGCGGGCACGTGATGGAGTGTCAGTGACGAACTCAGCGGCCACCAAGGTGGATGGTTCAGCTATTGCCATGGGTCAGACTCTCTCTAACGATTCTGAGCTCACAGCTCTTCGCAGAGCGGGCTGTCATCATTCCACATGGCACTGATCACACCCGCTGACACAGCCATCAATATTGTGCCATACCGTCTGGACCCAGTGATAAGCGTCATGTCGAAGTGGAGCAGTGTACACTGGGGGGGGGGGGGGGGGGGGGGGGGGGGGAGGGGGGGGGGGGTTGTGGTGGTGGCAGTTGTGTGGTGACCCTCTGCATGACTAGCGATGCAGGTGGTGGTTTGGTGTTCATCGGGGACGTCACATGCAATGCGTGAACCGTGCTGCCACCAGGGCGTCGCGTGCCCGCCGTCCTTGCCGGGTCCGTCGTGCCGCCTCCTGGACATCACCAGCACCTGGGTCGTGTCTGCGTTCTGCGCCCGCCACTCCGCCAGCCTCCTCCTCCTCCTCCTCCTCCTCCTCCTCCTCCTCCTCTGTGCTGGCACCACTGCCACTAGCTTCTCCCTCCGCCTCCTGCAACAGGTCATCTCCCCTCTGCATCGCGATGTTGTGCAGCGCACAGCAGACCACTACAATGCGAGCGACCCTGTCGGCCTGGTACTGCAGGGCCCCTCCGGAGCGGGCCAGGCACCTGAATCTCATCTTCAGGAGGCCAAGGCAGCGCTCCACCACACCCCTGGTTGCTGCATGGGCCTCGTTGTATCGTGTTTCCGCATTGGTCTGAGGCCTCCGTATAGGCGTCATCAGCCAAGACCTCAGCGGATAACCCCTGTCACCTAGCAACCAGCCCCTCAGCCGGGGGGGACGTCCCTCAAACATCGCAGGGATGAACGACTGCGCTAGTATGTAGGAGTCATGCACACTCCCTGGGAACCTTGCACAGACGTTCATGAACCTCATGTGGGGGTCGCATACCACCTGGACATTAATGGAGTATGTCCCCCTCCTGTTTGTGAACACTTCCTTGTCCACAGCAGGCGGGCGCATGGGGACGTGAACACAGTCGATTGACCCCTGAACCCTCGGTATCCCGGCCACACTGGCAAATCCACGGGCACGTGAGTCTTGACTTGCTTGGTCCTCGGGAAAGGTGATGTAGCGATCGGCGATGGCATAGAGGGCGTCGGTCACATCCCGGATACACCTGTGGACCGATGACTGGGAGATCCCGGAGACGTCCCCGCTCGGAGACTGGAAGGAGCCGGTAGCATAGAAGTTCAGAGCGACCGTCACCTTGATGGCTACCGGGATCGCGTGTCCTCCCCCCGTTCCACGTGGGGCGAGGTGCGACAGGAGTTCGCAGATATGTATCACCGTCTGCCTACTCAGCCGGAGTCTTCTCCTGCAGGTGATGTCCGGCATTGTTAGGAAAGAGACCCGGACACGGTACACCCTCGGCTTTGGTCGTCGCCTCTGATGCCGTGGCTGCACCCTCACTCTCTCCTCTTCCTCTTCCTCCTCCTCCTCCTCCTCCTCCTCCTCCCCCCCCCCCCATGCTGCTCGACGACTGGCAACTCCTCGGCCCTTCCCTCTGCTGCTGCAGCTGGCCCTGCAGCCACTGCGGGTTGTGGGTGTGGATGCTGCTGCATCTCCAAATCCAGTAGAGCGGCCCCAACCACTGCGCAGAACATAGCCGTTCTGTTCCCATGCATCGTGCTAACCTACAGAAGGGTGGTAGGAGGCAGAGAAACGGGACATGTTAGACGGACGTTAGTCGACACCTCGGCAGCCGCCAGCCATGGGATACCAGTGTGTCCCGGTGGCCTGGTCGCGCTGCTGACACGCGGTCAGCCTAACCCCTGGTCACTTTCTGCATCCAACGGCCAGTAAACTATGGCCTCCTCACGGGTGCGTCAGTGGCCTGTGGCCGGAAGCCACAGGGGAACCAGCGGCCGTGTCCTCGTCACCTGCACACCATGGCATGGTGGCAGACATTTTGTTACGGGGTTGGACGGCTCACTCTCTACCTAACCCCCCCCCTCCGTCGCCCCCCACTGCCTCCCCCGTCTCCCCCACTGCCCCCTCCGTCTCCCCCACTGCCCCCTCCGTCTCCCCCACTGCCCCCTCCGTCGCCCCCCACTGCCTCCCCCGTCTCCCCCACTGCCCCCTCCGTCTCCCCCACTGCCTCCTCCGTCTCCCCCACTGCCCCCTCCGTCTCCCCCACTGCATCCTCCGTCTCCCCCACTGCCCCCTCCGTCTCCCCCACTGCCCCCTCCGTCTCCCCCACTGCCCCCTCCGTCTCCCCCACTGCCTCCCCCGTCTCCCCCACTGCCTCCCCCGTCTCCCCCCCACTGCCCCCGTTCTGGACCCCCTCCCGTTCCCAGGGATGCCTTCCCCGTTGTGGCCAGACTCGAGCGGTGCGCTGAACGGTGCGCTGAGCGGTGCGCAGAGTGGTGCCCTGACCTCCTCCAAGCAGTCGTCAGCCAGGCCGACTGGTTGACGAATTTAAAAAGCAGGTGTGTTTCACGACGTCCAAACAGGGCGCCATGACGTCGGGAATTCGGCCCATCCGGGCCGGTGAATAGCGGGGGGGCTCTCAGTGGCGATTCTGGTCATGTCAGGGGCGGGAAGGAGGCGTTTGTCGGGAAACGCGACTCCGACAATTTGCGGGGTTCGGAGAATAGTGGGAGGGCGTCGGAACAGCGTCGCCGTAAAAATTTCCGACGCCCGCTATTCTCCGAACCGTCGTGAGTCCGGAGAATCGCGCCCAAAGTCTTTCGGAGGGTCCCTTCCCTCCCTCCTACAATGCAAATGCTGCCTACCCCATCCCCACCAGAACACCCCCACCAGAGACCCTCCCATTACAGAGACCCCCACCAGAGACCCCCATAAGAGAGACCCCCAACCGAGACTTTCCATTACAGAGACCCCCATAAGAGACTCCCGCTACAGACCCTCCCAAAAGAGATTCCCACCAGGGACCCCCATAAGAGACTCCCACTACAGACTCTCCCAAAACAGATACCCACCAGGGACCCCTATAAGAGAGACCCCCATCAGAAAATCCCCATTACAGAAACCCCATGAGAGCCTCCCCATTACAGAAACCCACCAGAGACCCCCCACAAGAGAGACCCCCATTTCAGAGACCCCCACCAGAGACTGCCCATTACAGAGGCCCCTGCCTGTAAGGGGGCCTCCAGTATGTTGCTGAGATGGTTGCCTGCATCGTGGCAGCCTGCTGCGTCCTCCACAACATCGTACAGCAGAGGGGCGATGTGCTGGAGGAGGAGGAACACCAGGCCTCGTCCCACGAGAGGGATGTGGGTAGGGGGAGGATCGGCAGGACATGGGACGCCGCACAACGTGTACGCAAGTGTCAACGCACAAGGGACATTATGATCGACTCCAGGTGCACCAACTGTGGGGTGGAGGGGGCTGGTGGCCAAGGGCACGGACACTATAACCTACTTTCACACACCCTCACTCCCAGGGTCCAGCTGCTGCTCGGGTGGCATGGCACCACCCTGTTAAGCCCGCTGCCCACCAAATGGACCAGGGACAGGAGTGGGGAGTCCGATGTGCTGTGGTGCTCCGGAACCTCCCCTGCGGGAGTCACCGGCACAGGCCCCTGCACCTCCTCCTCCCTCAGGGTGCCCAATGGCCCCCAGGCTTCTCCATGGGTGCAAGACCCCTGAGGCTCACCCAATATCTGGCGCTGCGACCAGGAGGTCGGCTCTGGACTTGACCAGGGTCTGCAAGCTCGTGGCCATGGAGCACAGACAGTGGACCATCTCCATCTGAGACTGCGATGCATTGCCCATTGACTGTGCCACCACCTTCTGGGTTTGTCACATCCGCCAAAGACTACACCATCTCCCTCTGGGACTGGGCCACCTCCCTCTGTGTCTGCGCCACGTCAGCCAGTGCTTGGGCGATGCGGCCAACATTCCCAGCTATGGCCTGCTGTGTCTGGGCCACGTCCAGGAGCCCTGCTGCGATGTCCAGGTGGCTCTAGCATATGGTTGCCTGTGAGGCGGCACCGCTGTCCTGGGCCCAGGCCAGTACCTGCACAGAATGCCCCAGGATTTGGACATACTGATCCACAGCCGAAACCGTCGTCCCCAATGCCTCCACCGCGGATGTCACCCGTGCGGTCTTGGCCTGAGTGGCACGCATCGTTGGCAGCACCTCCTGCTCCTGCACGGGGTTGGACTCCTCCAACTGCACGTGCAGGTGCTGGATATTCGCCAACAGCTCCTAATGTAGTCCCTGGCTCTGTGACTGCATCTCCACAATTGATAGGACTGTCCGTTCCACAATCCCGAAACCCATCTGATGGCAGCTAGTCCCTGGGGTCAACCTGCCCTCCGACCTCCTATCTCCACCCACTGTACAGGATCAGCTGTGTGCTGAGCACAAGATTGTGTCCCAGGAGCCTCTTCACTAAAGCCCCCAACCGAGGTCAGTGTCTCTGGGATGGTGGAGGGTGTTGGAGACAGCTGTCATGGGAAATCCGTGTCATCCTCCGACCTGAGCTCTGGGGTCTCCAGAGTCTCGGGCGGAGGGCTGGTGTTTTTGTTTTGGATGTTTTTGTGCGGGATTACTATGTTTGATTGTTCTTTTACTACCCACTCTGTATTGTTAATTGTGTAAACATAGAGTTAATTGTGTAACCGTAGAGTTTTGTATCTGTATTGCCTCCCAGTGTTGGGGATAGTGATGTTTGTAATATAAAAATGTCAGGGGCTTGGTGGCTAACATGGTGGGGGGTTGGGAGCGGGATGTGTGGGGTGCTGGAGCTTGGTGCGACACTAGGGTTGGGTGGGGCAGCCGAGCAGAAGGGTGCATTTCTACACAGTGAATTAGTCTTTTGCCTCAGGTGGAGGTCATTCTGCCAGCAGGTAGGCCAGTTAATGGAAGTGAAGTGGGGGAGAAGAGCCACGGAGGGAGGAGGGGAAAGAGGGGAAGCGGCTTGAGGTGGTGTTGCTTTTCTTTGTAGTTTGGGTGGGGATGGTGGGGCTAGGGAGATGAGACCATTTTTGGGTTGCAGGAGGGGTTGGGGAGAGGGGTGTGTTACAGACGTTGAAAGGATTGTGTTGGAGCAGTTGGCTAGGGGGGCTGGCGTTGCAAAGCTTGTTGAATAATTATTGGGCGGCAAATGCTGAAAAGGTCAGGTGGTGGGCCGTGGAGGAGAGGTCGGTGTGGGGTTGGATGGAATGAGGCCTTGTGCAGAGGGACAGGCTTGAGTGTACTGTTACTGGGGCGTCTTCCATTCATGCTGGCTAAACACTCTATGAGCCCGGAAGTGGTTTAATCAGAGTGTGGAATCAGTGCAGATAACATTTTAAGATGGAGGGTATTGTGGGCACCGATCTGTGGCAACCATAGATTTATCCTGGCAGGGTTAGATTCTACATTCAGCGTGTGGGAGTGGGTGGGGATAGAGATTTTAGAGACCTGTTCTTGGGGGCAGGTTTGCGGAGTTGGGAGAATTGGAGGAGGAGTTCCAATTGCCAAGAGGAAATGGGTTTCGATAATTGCAAGTCAGGGATTTCGTAAGGAAGGGGTTGGCCATGTTTCTGAGTTTGCCACCCCCATTGTTGCATGAAAAAATTCTGTCTGAGGACTGAGATAGGGGAAGGTCGGATCTCGGACATCTATGGGGAATTGATGGAAAGGGAGACGTCCTTGGTGGAGGATGTAAAGCAGGGAGGAGGAGTTGGGTGGGATGGTAGAGGTGGGGTCATGAAGTGAGGCCCTTCAAAGGGTAAATTCGACCTCCTTGTGTGTCAGGCTGAGCCTCATTCAGTTTAATGTAGTGCACAAGATGCACATGACAGTACTGCGCGCGGAACAACCAGTTTTTTCCGGGGTGGAGGATAGATGTGGGCAGTGCTCAAGGGGATCAGCTAATCATGTCCATATGTTCTGGGCCTGCCCAACATTGGAGGAGTTTTGGAAGTCCTTTATGCAGACTATATCAGAGATTCTGGGGGTGAAGGTGGCTCCAAGCCTGTTGGTGGCGATATTTGGGGTGTATGAGGATCTGGGAGTGGAGGTGGGAAGAGAGACCGACATGTAGGACTTTGATAACCTGGAGGCGGATCTTGTAAGGGTGGCGGGATCTGGAACTGCCTAAGGTGCGGAGTGGGTGAGTGACTTGGTGGAATTCCTTCATTTGGAAAGAATAAAATTGCCATGAGGGGGTCAGAGGAGGGGCTATTTTCAAGGTGGTGGCTGTTGATCACCTTCTTTAGGAATGGTAAACGCAGCTGGATGGGGGGTGTGGGGGGGGGGCGGTTGGGGTTATTATATTCTGTTGTAGGCTATGTTTTCTTGTGTTTCTGTTGCAATTGGAATGTGGAGTGGGTTGAGACATGGAGACGTTTTGTATTAGGACTATGGTTTGTGGATGATCGTTACTTGTGTTCTGTGCGTTGAAAGTAATTTGGAAATGCCTTGAATAAAAATATTTTTTAAAAAATAAATAAAAGGAAAAAACTTATCTGTTACTCAACCAATTAACACTTTCCTTTGTGGTGTCAGCTAGTGTCACTTTAGACTTTCTTCACTCCCTGACACTTGCACTCCCTCTGGGCACCAACCACTCTGCTGCTCTGTCACCAAACTCCTCCAGCTCTCCGAGCTGGAAGAAAGCATTTTGCTCCTTGGATACATTATCATTGCACTGAAATAACATATAGCTGTCCTGTCCATGCCTGCTCTGTAAAATAGCAATGATCACCCTTGAAGGGAAATAAGTAAAAATATTTAGGAATTACTTTAGTGCACCATCTAGAACAATGTTGGTAGACAATGAACAAAGAGTCTGGATATTCTACCCCTAGAGACCATTCGTTTTAATTTCTAATTCAGATACTTTATATGCAAAGTCTATGCAATTTGAATAATGAATCAGCCACAATTCTTTTCATTTAATTACTGCTTGTAAATTATTTAGATTATCATCCCATGTTTTTAAAAACAATTATTTAAATGTTAATTATTGACAAGGATTAGAGTGGAGCAACAAAGGAGTGGGATTCATTAAATCAGTATTAGCTTATCAAGGCGGGTGAAGGGAAGATGGACTAACATAATTATGTGTGCACCAATAATTAGTCACAGCAGAAAATTGAGGAGGGATCCTGAGTAATGGGCCAATGCGGAAAAATGAATTTCATTTGCGCTCTTAAGTGCAGCAACATTCCATCAGAAATAAATAAATCATTCATTCCAGGAGGGATACATTAAGTCTTAACATCTATATTGCTTATGGATTGTGGTGCTTGTATATCTTGCCATGGCATTAATCTATGATGCGGCATTGATCATATATGAGTCTAATTAGTCAAAATTACCGAACCCAATTTGATGAATAATTCCACCCATTGTCGTCCTTTTTCCTGCTGTACACTGAATGGTTTCATTAACTACTTCTGGGTTATGCTTAACCCTCTCGGTTCACAAAAGCTGATGAGACTGGGTCAGTGGCAGCTCTATAAAGACCCTCTTTTTTTCCACATTTGTTTCCTAACAGACATTGCAACAATGATCGACTAGTACATGAATTATTCGTAAAGGTTGATCTCATGATTTGTGAATCCCACACATGAGGTAGAATGACTTTCCTGCTACCAAACAATCCCTACAGGGGCTAGTTTAGCACAGGGCTAAATCGATAGCTTTTAAAGCAGACCAAGGCAGGCAAGCAGCACAGTTTAATTCCCGTACCAGCCTCCCCGAACAGGGGTTGAAATGTGGCGACTAGGGGCTTTTCACAGTAACTTCATTTGAAGCCTACTTGTGACAATAAGCCATTTTCATTTTATTTTTCATTGCCACGCTGTTTATTCTACAATTGACTACGGCATTGCAGAAGCTTGAAAGTTAAAAGATATCAAAACTCTATCAATATAAATAGAAAATAAGAAAGTATGGAATTGAAGGTGATTTAGCTGTTTGGATCAGTAATTGGCTAGCTGAAAGAAGACAGAGGGTGGTGGTTGATGGCAAATGTTCATCCTGGAGTTCAGTTACTAGTGGTGTGCCGCAAGGATCTGTTTTGGGGCCACTGCTGTTTGCCATTTTTATAAATGACTAGAAGAGGGTGTAGAAGGATGGGTTAGTAAATTTGCAGATGACATGAAGGTCGGTGGAGTTGTGGATAGTGCTGAAGGATGTTATAGGATATAGAGGGACATAGATAAGCTGCAGAGCTGGGCTGAGAGGTGGCAGATGGAGTTTAATGCGGAAAAGTGTGAGGTGGTTCACTTTGGAAGGAGTAACAGGAATGCAGAGTACTGGGCTCATAGCAAGATTCTTGGTAGTGTAGATGAACAGAGAGATCTCGGCATCCAGGTACATAAATCCCTGAAAGTTGCCACCCAGGTTAATAGGGCTATTAAGAAGGCATATGGTGTGCTAGCCTTTATCAGTAGGGGGATTGAGTTTCGGAGCCACAAGGTCATGCTGCAGCTGTACATAACTCTGGTGCGGCCGCTCCTGGAGTACTGCGTGCAGTTCTGGTCACCACATTATAGGAAGGATGTGGAAGCTTTGGAAAGGGTTCAGAGGAGATTTACTAGGATGCTGCCTGGTATGGAGGGAAGGTCTTACGAGGAAAGCTCAGGGACTTGAGGTTGTTTTCGTTAGAGAGGAGAAGGCTGAGAGGTGACTTAATAGAGACATATAAGATAGTCAGAGGGTTAGATAGGGTGGACAGTGAGAGTCTCTTTCCTCGGATGGTGATGACCAAAACGAGGGGACATAGCTTTAAATTGAGGGGTGGTAGATATAGGACAGATGTCAGAGGCAGTTTCTTTACTCAGAGAGTAGTAGGGGTGTGGAACGCCCTGCCTGCAACAGTAGTAGACTCGCCAACTTTAAGGGCATTTAAGTGGTCACTGGATAGACATATGAATGAAAATGGAATAGTGTAGGTCAGATAGGCTTCAGATGGTTTCACAGGTCGGCGCAACATCGAGGGCCGAAGGGCCTGTACTGCGCTGTAATGTTCTATGTTCTATGTTCTAATATGTTCTTAATATACACTATACATAGACATAACATATTCGGGTGGCACGGTAGCACAGTGGTTAGCACTGATGCTTCACAGCACCAGGGTCCCAGGTTCGATTCCCGCTTGGGTCACTGTCTGTGTGGAATCGGTACGCTCTCCCCGTGTCTGCATGGGTTTCCTCCGGGTGCTCCGGTTTCCTCCCACAAGTCCCGTTAGGTGAATTGGACATTCTGAATTCTCCCTCTGTGTACCCGAACAGGCGCCGGAATGTGGCGACTAGGGGCTTTTCACAGTAACTTCAATGCAGTGCTAATGTAAGCCTACTTGCGACAATAAAAATTATTATTAGTATAATAGCTGTAGGTGGTATGTTAATTACCAGGAAGTAATACAATTTTTACATAATTGTCAACCATTAGGGTTACAGGACTTCTGCATATGATTAGGAGAGTTCAAACTGAAAGGAAAAATGTACAAGACAGTAATGAGATTGGCCTTGTGTATAGTGCAGAAACGTGGGCAACATCACGAAGAGAGGATAACAACTGGACACTAATGAGATGCAGATGGTGAGACGCTTCTTTAGAGTAAGGAGAAAGAAACAGAAACCAGTGCATCAAGAGGTCAGTGAAGATTGTGGGAGCAACAAAAATAGAAGCCAAAAGATTGAAATGATGCGGCCATCTAAGTCGCAGAAAGAGAGAGAAAGAGAGAGAGAAGATATGTGATGAGCTAAATAGTGGAGGTGGGCCTGGCAAGAAGAAGTAAAGGAGGAAGGCATAAGACCAGATGAAAAGATGCAGTGGTGAGTGATTTAAACGCACCAGGGTTGGAAGATGAATGGGTGATTGACAGGAGGCGACAGAGAAGGACGGTCAGCAGTGTGGCAAATCCAAATAAAATGGGAGAAGCCGAAAGAAGCGAAAGAAAGGGCAGCACGGTGACACAGTGGTTAGCATTGCTGCCTCACAGCGCCGAGGTCCCAGGTTCGATCCCGGCTCTGGGTCACTGACCATGTGGAGTTTGCACATTCTCACCGTGTCTGCGTGGGTTTCGCCCCCACAACCTAAAAGATGTGCAGGGTAGGTGGATTGACCATGCTAAATTGCCCCTTAATTGGTAAAAATGAATTGGGTACTCTAAATTTATTTAGAAAAAAGAAGAGAAAGAAGAAAAAGAGGAACTATCTCTGCTCCGATGGAAGTTGTTCCTCTGAAAAATTATCAGACATTGGTCTCCGAATTACACTCAACTCTCACTTTGGCACCGTGAGTGCTTGAAGCAGCCATGAGACAGAAATGAAAATAACTGAAACTGGGCAGTGAGTGCTGGAGCATGGAGGAAACAGATTCCCAGCTGAGACAGATTGTGGAAGAAAAGGAAGCTAGCACCAAGGTATAGTCTGACGATATTTGACTCAGAAGTGGTAGAATAAGACAAATTTGTAATTTCTTTAAAATGTCTGTGTGATCTGTAATTGTTTACAAGAATGCTTGAAAGGGACTTCTGAGGGTTTTCATCGATTTTAAACGGATAAAATGTGATTGTAATATCCCACATGGAACCTATGGGGTCTGGATACTTGTCTTCCCCGTGCTCCTTGCCGAGTACAAGCTGCCCTGTTAAGGATAGGGTATCTCAATTACCAATGTATATAAGGTCGGCCAGTAAGGCACCAACCAGAGAGGAGGTTGGCTGGGATCTACTGGCTAGTGTATATATCGTTTGTGTAAATAAAACTTTGTTCACATTTTACTCGGTGTGGACTCACCGTGTCCTTATTAAAGTCATTTTCTTGGATAGTAAGATATATTGGTCCATGTAACCTGGCCATTCCTGACCTGGAAGCAGTAGCAACATAGAGGAAGGTAAGATTTGGACGCAGCTGGAGAGAGAAGACAGTCAGTGCATAAATGTAGACACAAAAAGAAAGCAGACAGAAACCGAAAGAGGAACACAAAGAATTCATGTGAGAAGAAGATGCAAATCATTCTTGGGAAAAGTTCAGTTTTTCTGTTTGGGAGAGAAGGAGACAGGGGCCGGGATTCTCCCCTACCAGGCGGGGCGGGGGGTCCCGGCGTTGTGGAGTGGCGTGAACCACTCCGGCGTTGGGCCTCCCCAAAGGTGCGGAATGCTCCGCCGGCCGACGCGAACGGCCTTTGGTGCCCCGCCACCCGAGGCTGAAAGGCCTTCGCGGCCGGGGGAAGTCCGCGCATGCGCCGGTGCGTCAGCGGCTGGTGAAGGCCATGGCGGGGCGGAAGAAAAAGAGTTCCCCCATCGGTGGGCCCCGATCGCGGGCCAGGCCACCGTGGGGGCACCCCCCCGGGGCCAAATCGCCCCACACACCCCCAGGACCCCGGCGCTTGCCAGCGCCGCCAATCCCGCCGGCACCAGACGTGCTTTGTTTCCTGCCGGCGGGAAAGGCCTGTCAGTGGAGGGACTTCGGCCCACCGCGGGCCGGAGAATCACCGCGGGTGGCCCGCTGACCAGCGCAGCGCGATTCCCGCCCCCGCCAATTCCCGGGTGACAGAGAATTCGGGCCACGGCGGGGTCGGGATTGACGCCGGCCCTGGGCGATTCTCCCACCCCCCGGGGGGGTCGGAGAATTCTGCCCAGGATTTCTTGGAGGTACTGTGTGAGCTGGCTAGAAAAGGTTTAAAACCTGGGAAGCTATGTGAATATCACGGAGGCGCGAAAAGATGGGTGTTTTCCCAGATGTGACCAAACCGTGAACTGCGGTGTTTATTGGATGGTTCGTTGGAATGGAACTCTGGAAAGCTACAGCATCAGGACCGTCCTGACCCACGGGCGTCAGGGCTCATAGACGTTAGCCTTGCTGATGATAATTGTTCCTGTGAAATATGCAAGTGCAAGCTGTTATCAGATAGAGCTCCTGACCAACTCAGTGTGTATAAAGAACAGCAAATTGTGGGGCCGTTCAGTCATGTAATGCCTCATCTGCGTGAGGAGAGATAAGAGTGCATGTGGTTGTGTTTCTTTAATCTATCAACTATATAAAGTGAAATTTACTTATTAATTTAAACTATAATTTGCCTGTTCATTTATGTTTAATTTACATTGATTCAGATTTATGTTAAAGTAAATGTTGCAAAAATTATATCTTGTTGGCAATTTCCTTCTTTTGGGATCATTTGGGAAATTTGGTTTATGGTTCCCCATGGGGATCATAACATAGACACAAAAGTGACCATAAATTTTGTGCGGGAAACAAAACTAAAAAACCTCAAACCTGAACCTAACCTTTTTCAACCCCATCCACCTCTGTTTTTAATTAGGCTGTGTACATACTAACATACAAAATAGCAGCAGAAATAGGTCATTCAGCCCCTTGAACCTGCTCCACCATTTAATAAGATCGTAGCTGATCTGTTTGTTTTTCAAGTTCAACATTTCCATCTACCCCCGATAACCTTGGATTCACCAGCCTAAGTATACCTAAGACAATTTGTGTATCTATGGCTTAATGCTGGCTGTGTGGGTTTCCTGGCCCTCGGACAGTCAGCACGTGAAGGAGGGGCGGATTGTAGAATTGAAGAGATAAGGGACGGGATTCTTTGTCCCGCTGCACCCGTTTTCTGGTGCAATGCGCCCCCACTGGCAGCGGGAACCTGCTAGCCTCCTCAATAAGCAGACATTCCCCTTGTGATCACTAATCAATTGACTCGCTCCATAACATATTTTTTCTCTTATCCCACCGCAATCTCTTTTAAAAGCCCTCCATTTATCCCTCCAATCTACATCTGATCCTCCTCTGATCTCTTCCCTGCCCCCGCATCTTTATATTCGATTTTGCTCTACCCATGCACAGTCGCACAGTGGTTAGCACTGCTGCCTCACAGTGCCAGGGACCTGGGTTCATTTCCAGCCTTGAGTGACTGTCTGTGTGGTGTTTGCACATTCTCCCCGTGTCTGCGTGGATTTCTTCCGGGTGCTCCGGTTTCCTGCCACAATCCAAAGATATGCAGGTTAGGTGGGGAAACGTGGTTATGAGGATAGGGTGGGGGACTGGGCCTGGGTGGGGTGCTCTTTGAGAGGGTTAGTTCAGACTCAATGGGTCTCGTTCTGCACTGTAGAGATTCTCTGATACTGCCTACAATCTCTCCCTCCATTCTGTCACTGACTTCCCTTTGATCTTTCTTTGTCTTCAATCTTTCCCCCATCCTTGTGATCGCCCCACAACCTTCCAAACAGGCTGTAGCCCCAACACTGATAACCTCCAACATGTGAAGCAGAAACCTATCTGCTCCTGGGATGTAGCACTTTCTGCAGAATTCCTCACTCAACAGGGGGCTAAGTCTGTCAAGCAATCTGGCTTCCTGGTGGGGGAATTCTATTTTTAAAAAAGACCCATGACCTGGAGTAAAACTCCACAGCTTCTGATTTGATCAAAATTCCTCTCCTCTGCATCAGAGCTAAATACACAGAAGGAGACGTGTTAACCAGAAGCTAGGAAGTCAGCAGGAGGTATTCTATAATAAGGTATATCGAGGAATTCTAAATCCATTAGAAATACAATGCTGGAACTGGAGCATTTATGATGATGGAAACTATAAATGATAAATATCAGAATCAAGGTTTAACCAGAGATAGAAACATAGGACGGGATTCTCCGACCCCCCCACCGGTTTGGAGAATCGCGGGGGCCGGGGGGGGGGGGGGGGGGGTGTGTGTGTGTGTGTGTGTGTGTGTGTGGGGGGGGGGGGGGGGGGTGGCGTGAATGCAGCCCGCCGGCTAGAGGAGAATCCCACCCATATTTACAAAAGAGAGAGTGGACAAAAAGAAAACATGATGTAGCCTGGGGCATGTTTGCAATTCTCAGCCAGTCGATATAAACCATGAATTAAGGAATCTAAGCTCTCCCTTCCAGTCTTTGAGTACTTATACTGAACTCTACCCTTTCTATGATTATGTTGCTTCTAAGCCTGAAATGTGTATCAAAAGAGTTCTCAGACTTGAGAACCTTCCGAGAATACACCAGAGATACCTGGGTCTTATGAAGTGTGGTGCCAGGGTGCAAAATTCTGTTTGCTGGCCGTGAGTCTCGATATCATGAGACTAAATTATTTCAAACTGTATCGCTTGTGCAATCCATCAACAGGAGCAATGAGAATCCAGCACCTGCAGGTGCAGTTGGAGGAGCAGGAGGAAGTGCCAACCATGCGTGTCACCCAGGCCAACACTGCACAGGTGGCGTCCAAGATGGAGACCTAGGGGCGAAGGTGTTGGCCATGGAATAACATGTCCAAGACCTGGGGCACTCTGTGCCGGCGCTGGCCGAAGTCCAGGACAGGGCTGCCCTATCACAGGCAGCCATGTGCCAGGACCACCTGGACATTGCAGCGGCGCTCCTGGGAGTGGCCCAGTCACAGCAGGCCATGGCTGAGAGCATCGGCGGCATTGGCCAGGCGCTGCTTGATGTGGCACAGACACAGAGGGAGGTGGTCCAGTACCTGAGGGAGATGGTGCAGTTACTGGCTGATGTGGCACACACCCAGAAGGTGGTGATACAGTCACAGCCATATGTGGTAAAGGTCCAGAGGGAGATGGTCCACTCCCTGTGCTCCACTGCTACGAGCGTGCAGACCCTGGTCGAGATGGCAGCAGGCCTCCAGGACTGGCAGCACCAGGTGGCAGAGAAGCCTCAGGGGTTAGCTCCACTTGCACTTGCATTCCATGGAGTAGGCCAGGGGCCACCGGGCAGCCCGAGGGAGGAAGTGGAGATGGGGCCCGTGCTGGTGACTCATGCGGGGGAGGTGCCAGAACACCACAGCACCTCAGATTCCCCCCTCCTTGACTCCGGTGCATCACATGGGCAGTGGGCAGAACAGGGATTAACCATGCCCGGTTGCCCCAGAAGACGCCCACCAAAGGGGACCCAGGTCACAGGGCAAGAATCACAGCAGGCCGCCTCCACTCCTGCTGTACCGTCTGGGGATCCACCTAGACATTAAGGCCCGTAAGGCATTAAGGCCTGTAAGGCCAGAAGGTTAGACACTAGTTAAGTTGGCATGGGTGCTGGACACAATTTAGTTAAAGGGGCTAGGGCACGTATCTGTATATATTTGTACACATAAACACCTGTTCATACTGTTACAACCTGCTCTGACAGATGGATGTGAGGGGTGGGTTGGTCTATGTGGGTCTGGGCTGGCCAGAAAGGGGGAATGGGTGTTGGGGAGTGGAATAGGCAGTCATTGTGGGTGGGCTGGGCTCCCCACCCTCCCCACCCTCCACCCTAACTGTCCCCACCACCCAGAGATCCGATGGCACTATGTGATGAAATAGCCAGCTCGCAAGCAGGAATTACCGAGGTTGACAGTGGAAAGTGCTACGGTGGACAGGAGTCAGACATTGTCAAACGATGTGGGGCATCATAGCTCATCCCAGAGCGGATTGTCATCATCCTCCATTCCGTGGAACAGACCTGCTGTTACTGCCAACACAGAGCCCGCACCCCTGTAGTGCAGCAGGTATGTATCACGGAGGGGGTTTCAAGTGATGGGGTGGCCGGGGGTGGGGGGGGGGGGGGGAATCTGGTGTCCATGCCCCTGGCCAGTGCCCCCTGCCACCCCAGTCAGTGAACCTGGAGGTGATCAGTGTGGTTGGCCCTGCCGCACACATTGTGCGGCCTCCACTGCCTCTCCGGGCCCCATGCCCTGCCCATACCTCCAGCACATTGTCCCTCTGCTGTGGCCAACCCTCCCAACGCTATACTGGGTGGCCCCTCCAGAGCGAACAGACACCTGAACTGCATCTTCAGGATGCCGAAGTACTGCTCGATCATGCCCCTGGTTGCTGCATGTGCTACGTTGTTGAGGGTCTCCGTGTCAGTCTGTGGCCTCCGGATGTGTGTCATTGGCCCAACCGCAGCGAATAACCCCTGTTGCCCAGGAGCCAACCCCCCAGACGGGGGGGGGGGCGCATCAAAGAGGCTGGGAAACATCGACAGTGCCAGGATGAAGGCGTCTGCACACTGCCCGGGTATCGGGTGCAGTCGTGCATGATGCGCATCTCATGGTCACACACCAGATGTTTGTCATCGAGTGGAATTCCTTTTGGTTTGTGCAGATTGGCCTCTCATCTGCAGGTTCTCAGAGGGGTACATGCATCCTGCCAATCATTCCCTGGAGCCAAGGCACCTCGGCGATGCCGGGGAACCCTGCTGCCTGGGCATCATGTTGGGCTCGGTCCACATTGAAATGGATGTATTGTGCCGACTGGGTATATAGGGCATCCGTGACAGCGTGAATGCACCTGTGGACCAAGCTCTGTGAGATCCCGGATAGGCCCCCTCTTGGTGCCTGTAAGGATCCCGTGGCATAAAGGTTCATAAGAACGTAAGAACTAGGAGCAGGAGTAGGCCATCTGGCCCCTCGAGCCTGCTCCGCCATTCAATGAGATCATGGCGACAGTTACCTTGACAACCACTGGGATCAGGTGTCCTCCCCCATTCACCTGCTGTTCCAAGTGTGCCATGATCCGGCAGATATGTTGCACTGTCTCCCTGCTCAGCCAGAGTCTTCGACAGCGTGACCAGTCCGGCAGGTCTTCGAATGACAGGTGCTGTCAGTACACATTAGGTCTCATGCGCATGCGGCCTTTGCACCTCCTCCTTGTCCTCAGCCTGTTGGGCGGCCAGCTCTCCATCCTCAATGGCTGCCTCTTGTCCTTCTGGGTCAGGCACTGATGCTGCATGACGCTTTCCTCGAGCAGCTCCAGTTTGTACAGGCACAGAGCATCCCCCAGGGCTGCAGCGACTATGAGGAAAGCCACCATTGCTGGTTGTATTCCAATATCCATTGTCTACAGGGGGCAAAAGGCTGACATGTTAGCATGGTGCATACCCCGTGCCCAACCAGGTCCAATGGGCTAACTGGTGACTTCAGTTGGCACTGCAGACCCTGTCCCCACATATTGCCACCCACGACATCTGGAGAGAGCCTCTGGCCCTGGCAGCAGTCTCTGCTGCCAGGGGTACTTCCGCTGGTTCTGCCCTTGCCAGCAGTATGGTCCATTACCCCCGTCCGGTGCCCCCCAGTAGGGACTGATGTGGGCATTGCCCTTGGATTGGATTGGATTGGATTTGTTAATTGTCACATGTACCGAGGTACAGTGAAAAGTATTTTTCTGTGAGCATCTCAACAGATCATTAAGTACATGGGAAGAAAAGGAAATAAAAGAAAATACATAAAAGAAAATACATATTAGGGAAACACAAGGTACACAACGTAACTACGTAAGCACCGGCATCGGATGATGCATACAGGGGTGTCGTATTAATGAGGTCAGTCCATAAGAGGGTCATTTAGGAGTCTGGTAACAGCGCGGAAGAAGCTGTTTTTGAGTCTGTTCGTGCGTGTTCTCAGACTTCTGTATCTCCTGCCCGATGGAAGAAGTTGGAAAGTGAGTAAGCCAGGTGGAAGGAGTCTTTGATTATACTGCCCGCTTTCTCCAGGTAGCAATATAGTTTGCAGACGACACAAAGGTTGGTGAAATTGTGGATAGCGATGAGGACTGTCAGAGGATACAGCATGATTTAGATCGTTTGGAGACTTGGGCAGAGGGATGGCAGATGGAGTTTAAACCGGACAAGTGTGAGGTAATGCATTTTGGAAGGTCTGATGCAGGTGGGGAATATACAGTGAATGGTAGAACCCTCAAGAAAGTCAGAGAGATCTAGGTGTACAGGTCCACAGGTCACTGAAAGGGGCAACACAGGTGGAGAAGATAGTCAAGAAGGCATAGGGCATGCTTGCCTTCATTGGCCGGGGCATTGAGTATAAGAATTGGCAAGTCATGTTGCAGCTGTATAGAATTTTAGTTAGGCCACACTTGGAGTATAGTGTTCAATTCTGGCCACCACACTACCAGAAGGATATGGAGGCTTTAGAGAGGGTGCAGAATAGATTTACCAGCATGTTGCCTGGTATGGAGGGCATTAGTTATGAGGAGCAGTTGAATTGTTCTCACTGGAACGATGGAGGTTAAGGGGCGACCTGATAGAGGTCTACAAAATTATGAGGGGCATAGACAGAGTGGATAGTCAGAGGCTTTTCCCCAGGGTAGAGGGGTCAATTACTAGGGGGTATAGGTTTAAGGTGCAAGGGGCAAGGTTTAGAGGAAATGTACGAGGCAAGTTTTTTACACAGGGTAGTGGGTACCTGGAACTCGCTGCCGGAGGAGGTGATGGAAGCAGGGATGATAGTGACGTTTAAGGGGCATCTTGACAAATACATGAATAGGATGGGACTAGAAGGATACCGACCCAGAAAGTGTAGAAGATTTTAGTTTAGACGGGCAGCATGGTCAGCACAAGCTTGGAGGGCCGAAGGGCCTGTTCCTGTGCTGTACTTTTCTTTGTTCTTTTCTTTGTTCTAGCAGGAGGTGTAGATGGACTCAATGGATGGGAGGCAGGTTTGTGTGATGGACAGGGCTGTGTTCACAACTCTCTGAAGTTTCTTGTGGTCCTGGGCCGAGCAGTTGCCATACCAGGCTGAGATGCAGCCAGATAGGATGCTTTCTATGGTGCATCTGTAACAGTTGGTCAGAGTTAATGTGGACATGCCAAATGTCCTTAGTTTCCTGAGGAAGTATAGGCACTGTTGTGCTTTCTTGGTGGTAGCATCGACATGGGTGAACCAGGACAGTTTTTTGGTGATGCGTACCCCTAGGAATTTGAAATTGCTAACCATCTCCACCTCGGCCCCGTTGATGCTGACAGGGGTGTGTACAGCACTTTGCTTCCTGAAGTCAATGATCAGCTCTTTAGTTTTGCTGGCATTAAGGGAGAGATTGTTGTCGCTGTACCACGCCAGTAGGTTCTCTATCTCACTCCTGTATTCTGACTTGTCGTTATTCGAGATCCAGCCCACAATGAACATATCGTCAGCAAACTTGTAGATGGAGTTGGAACCAAATATTGCCATGCAGTCTTGTGTGTACAGGGAGTAGAGTGGGGGCTAAGTACGCATCCTTGCAGGGCCCCGGTATTGAGGACTATTGTGGAAGAGGTGTTGTTGATTCTTATTGATTGTGGTCTGTTGGTCAGAAAATCGAGGATCCAGTTGCAGAGTGCGGAGCCAAGTCCTAGGTTTTGGAGCTTTGATATGAGCTTGGCTGGGATTATGGTGTTGAAGGCGGAGCCGTAGTCAATAAATAGCAGTCTGATGCAGGAGTCCTTGTTGTCAAGATGCTCTAGGGGTGAGTGTAGGGCCAGAGAAATGGCATCTGCCGTAGACTATGGACTAAAAAGAGTGGCTAAAGTAAACAATGGTCCATTAGAGGATGAGAGTGGTCATTTAGTTATGGGATATGATGAAATGGCGGAGGCGTTGAACAAATATTTTGTATCGGAATTCACAGTGGAGGACACTAATAACATGCCAGCAATTGACCGAGAGAAGAAGGTAGGTGAGGACCTGGAAACCATTACTATCACGAAAGAGCAAGTGTTGGGCAAGCTAATGGAGCTCAGGATAGATAAGTCTCCTGGCCTGATGGAATGCATCCCAGGGTACTGAAAGAGATGGCTGGAGTAATAGCAGATGTAATTTTCCAAAATTCGCTGAACACTGGGGCAGTCCCAGAGGATTGGAAAACGGCAAATGTGACGCCACTGTTTAAAAAGGGAAGTAGACAAAAGATGGGGAATTATAGACCGGTTAGCTTAACCTCTGCCGTGGGGAAGATGCTTGAGTCTATTATCAAGAAAGAGATAGGAGGGCACCTCGATAGAAATTGTCCCATTGAACGGACGCAGCATGGATTCATGAAGGGCAGGTCATACTTGACGAATCTCTTGGAATTCTATGAAGACATTTCGAGCAAGGTAGACAAAGGGGACCCAGTGGATGTGGTGTACCTAGATTTCCAAAAGGCCTTTGACAAGGTACCGCACAAGAGGCTGCTGCATAAGATACGGATGCATGGTGTTCAGGGTAGAGTACTAGCATGAATAGAGGATTGGTTGTCTAATAGGAAACAAAGAGTGGGAATAAATGAGTGCTATTCTGGCTGGCAATCACTGACGAGTAGTGTGCCTCAGGGATCGGTGTTGGGACCACAATTATTTACAATTTATATAGACGATTTGGAATTGGGAACTACGTGTAAGGTATCCAAGTTTGCAGATGACACGAAGGTGTGTGGCAGAGCAAAGTGTACTGAGGACTGTAAAACCTTACAGAGGAACATTGACACATTGAGTGAGTGGGCAAAGGTCTGGCAGATGGAGTATAATGTCAATAAGTGTGAAGTCATGCATTTTGGTAGGAGTAACAATAGAACGGATTATTACTTAAATGGTAAAAAGCTGCAGCATGCTGCTGTGCAGAGGGACCTGGGTGCACTTGTGCATGAGTCACAGAAGGTTGGTCTGCAGGTGCAACAAGTAATTAGGAAGGCAAATGGAATTTTGTCCTTCATTGCGAAGGGGATTGAGTTTAAAAGTAGAGAGGGAATGTTGCAGTTGTACAAGGTGCTGGTGAGGCCACACCTGGAGTACTGTGTGCAGTTTTGGTCTCCACACTTGAGAAAGGATGTGCTAGCACTAGAGGGGGTGCAGAGGAGGTTCACTAGGCTGATTCCGGAGTTGAGGGGGTTGTCGTATGAGGAGAGGCTGAGTAGATTGGGATTATATTCACTGGAATTCAGAAGGTTGAGGGGGGATCTAATAGAAACATATAAAATTTTGAAGGGAATGGATAAGATAGAAGTAGAAAGGATGTTTCCACTGGTAGGTGAAAGTAGGACAAGAGGTCATAGCCTCAAGATTAGGGGGAGCAGATTTAGGACTGAATCAAGGAGGAACTTCTTCACTCAGAGGCAGGTTAAAGTATGGAATTCCCTCCCAAAAGGAGTAGCAGATGCTACTTCATTGAATATATTTAAAGATAGGGTAGATGTTTTTTTGAAAAATAAAGGAATTACGGGATATGGCGAGAATGCGGGTAAGTGGTTCTGAGACCACGAAAAGATCAGCCATGATCTTATAGAATGGCGGAGCAGGCTCGAAGGGCCGGACGGTCTACTTCTGCTCCTAATTCTTATGTTCTTATGTTTGCGGCGGTATGCAAATTGAAATGAAATGAAAATCGCTTATTGTCATGAGTAGGCTTCAATGAAGTTACTGTGAAAAGCCCCCAGTCGCCACATTCCGGCGCCTGTCCGGGGAGGCTGGTGCGGGAATTGCAGTGGATCAAGGCGTTCTGGAAGTATGGAGGTGATGCGCTTCATGACCAATCTCTTGAAGCACTTCATTATGACTGAAGTCGGGGCCACCAGATGGTAGTCATTGAGGCACGTTGCCTAGTTCTTCTTTGGCACCGGTATGATGGTAGTCTTCTTGAAGCAGGTGGGGACCTTGGCGTGGAGTAGAGACAGGCTATGATGTCCATGAACACATCTGCCAGCTGGTCCGCGCAGGCTCTGAGTGCATGACCAGGGATCCCGTCCGAGCCCATTGCCTTCCGAGGGTTCACTTTCAAGAAGGCCGATCTGACTTCGGAAGCTGTGATGATGGATGTGAACCAAATTTTTCCACGCAGTCGTGTGTGTCCAGGGAGTAGAGTAGGGTGCTAAGTACGCAGCCTTGCGGGGCCCCGGTATTGAGGACTATTGTGGAGGAGGTGTTGTTATTTATTCTTACTTGGGCAGGCCATGTGGTGCCCGCCATACTCGTGGTATGGCCGGGGTGGGGTGCGGAGCTGGTGGGGTGGAGGGTGGGTGGGGGCTGGAGTGTGGGAATGGTGGGGTGTCGGCACCCATACAGCTGGTACCTCTTTGCAGAACCATGGGCTATGGTGGGTGGTCAGCAGGGTGCACAGCAAGATGGCTACCTTGCAGGCCACGGCAATGGCGGTCCATACCTGGACACTGCCCCAGCCAGCTCTGCCAGTGTCAGGACCAGTATCACATGGTCACACCTCTCTGTATCCTACTTCCTCTCTCTCCCTCATCAGGTATTGCACCTGTTTGACGAAGTGAACCCCAAGTGTAGTTGGAGAATCGTGAGACCCCGGAGAATACCAGGTCAGGACTAATAACAATACGCAAACGCTGTTTACTATACATGTCATCGGCCGAAGGAGTAGCCCGCCTGTAATGTTCTGAGGAGGTTTACAAAGTTGCTGAGATGATGTATTCCCTTGGGCAGCGCAGTAGCATAGTGGTTAGCACAATTGCTTCACAGCTACAGGGTCCCAAGTTCGATTCCGGCTTGGGTCACTGTCTGTGCGGAGTCTGCACATCCTCCCTGTGTGTGTGTGGGTTTCCTCCCACAGTCCAAAGATGTGCAGGGTAGGTGGATTTGCCATGATAAATTGCCTTTAATGTCCAAAATTGCCATTAGTGTTGGGTGGGGTTACTGGGTTATGCGGATAGGGTGGAGGTGTTGACCTTGGGTAGGGTGCTCTTTCCAAGAGCTGGTGCAAACTCGATGGGCCAAATGGCCTCCTTCTACACTGTAAATTCTATGATAACCTATGATAATCTTGTGGGGACAGTTTCATTTCAAATTGAGTAAGGAGATGAAGAGGAATTTCTTCTGTCAGAAGGTCGTTAATCTTTGGAATTCTTCATGCCGGTAAGCAATGGAGGCTAAGTGATTGAATATATTCAAGGCTGAGTCAGAGAGACTTTGATCTACAAGGGAATCATAGGTATGGGGTAGGCAGGAAGACGGAGTTGAATCTATAGTCATTTCTGCCACCATTTTGGCTTGAGGTGCCAATTGGCCTACTCCTGCTGCTATTTCTGACATTCCTATGTTCCTGCATGAACTGTCGGCACCTGGTCAACCAGATAAGATTGATTGATATTCATTGTCACATGTACCCAAATACAGTGAAAAGTATTTTTCTGCGGCCAAGGGAACTTACACAGTGCGTACATAGTAGACAAAGGAATAATCAACAGACAACATTGACAGTAGTGCATCAAAAATAGTGATTGGTTACAGTGCGGAACAAGGCCAAACAAGAGCGGCTTAGGGCACCGTGAATACAGGGAAACAGATCAGTCCAAGGCAGAGCCATTGAGGAAACCACTGTGGTGTCATGTCTGGTTTAGCACACTGGGCTAAATCGCTGGCTTTGAAAGCAGACCAAGGCAGGCCAGCAGCACGGTTCAATTCCCATACCAGCCTCCCTGAACAGGCGCCAGAATGTGGCTACTAGGGACTTTTCACAGTAACTTCATTTGAAGCCTACTTGTGACAATAAGCGATTTTCATTTCATTTCATTTCATGTGAGAGTGCCTTTAAGAAATGGATGTTTATAAATGGGTGTGTATGCAAATATCTGTAGTGAGAGTACCTTTAAGAAATGGGTGTTTATTACTGCAGTGATGTCAGAATGTGGGTGGAGCTGGGCTGTCTGCCAGCTTTTAGTTTCACTTTAAGAAAAGCATGGGTGTGTCTGTGTTTTTTGGTTTTGTTTTAGTGTTGGAGCTGCAGCCAGCCAAAGAAGGTGTAATGTTGTTCTCTCTGCCATGTAAAGACTATCTCGCAATCATTTTGGTGAATTCAGAGTGATAACTGTTCTCAGTAGTGAATTTAAACCTGATGTGCTCCTGTTAAAAGTTTTTTTTAAATGTCTTATGGATGTTAAAGGAAAGTTAAAGATTACTTAGTGTTGTATTCTTTGGCGGTTTGTATTTGAATTGATGGTTGCTCAGGTGTTCACTGTGTTTGAAAAAGATTAACTTGAGTTCATAGAATAAACATTGATTTGCTCTAAAAATTACTGTTAGATATCTGCTGCACCACACCTGTGGAGTGGGCCGTGTGCTCCCCATACTACAATCTAGTAAAAGTCGTGGGTCAGGTGAACTCCTTGATACACTTTGGGGTTCTCTAAACCCTGGCCCATAACAGTGGGGAACTCTGCCTGGGTGAGAGGCTGCTACTCATAGCACTTTGTCTGACATTGTGCTTTGCCTGTTTGATAGGTGGGTGATTGTGAAGTCCGTGGAAGTTACTTCAGCTGCTAGGAGAGAAAGAGTTGTGAGTATCAGAAATGGCTTGTGTGGGGAGGAAGGAAGGACAGCATGTGTAGAATGTACTGTGAGGCATATGTGTGAGATAGCACAAAGATGAGGAGGGTAAGTGGGAGTGCTCCATGCACAGAGGGTGAGGAGAGGAGGAGCCTGGGGAGAGAGGAAAGAGTGTAGCTACAAGGTGCGTTGGTCTGAGGATTTCTGTGCTGAGGAATGCTGGGAAGGTCAGACTGTGGGTCTTGGCATCTAAAAAGGTTATGCCACTCACCGTTCCTGACACTCATAAAGTCCTTGAAACTATTGAACAGTGACTCCAGGGATTGGAGGGACATAGACTCCTGTTGCTCACTGCCTCTGCCACTTCCATCCATGCCTATTTGGTTCCTGTCCTCTTCCTCACGTCATTGACAAATATCACCTCACTTTAGTTCCTCAGCAGGATCTCCAGATAAGACTCAAAGACCAAGGTATCAGGTCTCCTCTCCATTCCTGTTAATGGTTGAAGCCTCAGGAATAATGCAGTCCAGCCATTCTGATATCTAGGTAACTAGAAATCCTTCTTTTGACAGATTCAGCACACCATCACGCTCTCATTGATTTGTCCAGAAGTTCGATACCGAATCCACAGTAGAGTGAAAGAGGATACAGTAAAGCACACTTCCATGTCAAATAGGTTCCTGACATGTTACTGGCCTTTCTGGTGCATGTTGGTCTGTTTCGTTAAGATTCTACCCACAAATCTTTTTTTCCTTGCACCTTTGTCCTGTTAAAATCTTTGGCCGGGAGTCTCTCAGCCCACGCCGAGCCGGAGAATCGCCGAGCCAGGCGCGAATTGCGCGCCGCCGCCTGGGTGGCATCAGCAGTGCCAGGGTGCCACCCTGCCCAGAGGCCAACTACTCGGGGTCCTCCAATCACCTGAGCGACCCCTCCCCCAAGTGACATTCCTCCTGATCCCTGTTTGTGAAGACCAGTGCTAAATGAAGCTCAGCCAGGGTCTCCTCAACGAGGCTGTTAGATACCATGGGGCTGGTTAATTCTGGTGGAGACATATTTAAGTGTGCCTAACTGCACACTTAAGTATGCAAATTTAGATCCCGACCATTGTGGGTGTGATCGAGATTGTGACATCTCGCAAGATCCTATTAGATCTCACAAGGCGTGGTGGGTCTGGATGTGAAGCTGTTAGATTGCGCCCTTAGCTAATTTTGTCTCATGCCCAAACTGAGATCCTTTCCAGCATCGAGATGCCCATTTGAGATCAGGCTAATTTGTTACAAAGCTGGAATGGATCTGTTACACCTAAATGTTTCCCACTGCAACCAATCTCCAGGAAGGGGCTAGTTCCAACATTGAATCATCAGGATTCTGTGAAGCTCAATTTAATCAACAAAGTTAGAAAAGCTCTAATTGTGTGTCAGCTATATCAGGTTGAATGGTACTCTGTTAGAAAATCTCCTGCTGGTAGGTATTCGCCGAAATTTCAGGCTGGGAAATGAACCCAGGACTCTTTAATTGTGTAAAGAAGGAAAGACAAGCTGTAATGACAACTTACAGTCTCAACTTATTAGAATTCCAAGGTTAGCTTTTGGATGTGTTATGTAAAGTGGGGTGTCAAGTGATAATTAAGTGCAGTTAAACATCACTGTTATTTCCACCACAGACAGAACTGAGTATCTAAGCTGTAACATTCGGAAGCTCGTAATATGCTTAATGCAATTCAGGTTGAGAAAGAACAGATTTTTTTTTTGCTTAACTGTGTGTCTGATATGCAATGACCCATTATTAAGCTGACGTAAGGCCATATTAAACTACAGAAAATCCACTTAAGTGGATCCTGACATGCAGTACAGATTTTTCTCCCAATAACAACACACCATAGTTAATTGTTGAGTGCTCAGGATATTCTGTGTTCATTATGCTGAGCTGACACAAGCATTGTGCTGAGGACGAAACATCTGCCTGAGCATTAATTGTGACTGTTCAGATTGGTTTCAAGTAAATTCATTCTCACCATTCACACTGAGAGCATTCTGAATTCAATTTAGGGGCAGCATGGTAGCATTGTGGATAGCACAATCGCTTCACAGCTCCAGGGTCCCAGGTTTGATTCCAGCTTGGGTCACTGTCTGTGTGGAGTCTGCATATCCTCCCCGTGTGTGCGTGGGTTTCCTCCGGGTGCTCCGGTTTCCTCCCACAGTCCAAAGTATGCGGGTTAGGTGGATTGGCCATGATAAATTGCCCTTAGTGTCCAAAATTGCCCTTAGTGTTGGGTGGGGCTACTAAGTTATGGGGATAGGGTGGAGGTGTTAACCTTGGGTAGGGGGGTAGGGTGCTCTTTCCAAGAGCTGGTGCAGACTCAATGGGCCGAATGGCCTCCTTCTGCACTGTAAATTCCATGTAAATTGTTGCAGCGTATCGCATAGAGACAGACCTCAATTTTTACCCACAACTATGCACTGAGTAAACACCCTCTAGCCAGAATTATCTCCTGTCACCCTCTGAGACTAGTCAATTCCTGAGGGGTTAATAATTCTGCCAAATTGCACTGATTGCCCTATCGACGCTTATCGTCGTTCAGGTAATGTTGGAGTTCGAAGGAAAAGCTAAAATTCCCCTGCTATCACCTTGGCTTATTGCCTAGAAGGAAACTCTGCAGCCTTGTTATTTCAAACATAGTGTTGCTTGCATACTAATTATTTCTAATGATGATATCATGACCTAAATAGGAACAGGAGTAGGCCATTCATCCCATCCAACCTGCTCCACCATTCAATGAGATCATGGCTGATCTGTGGCCTAACTCCATGGCGTGGTTTAGCTGAATGGGAACAAAGTCCCATAGCAAGTGCGTTAGGTGCATGTTGCCCGGCACTCACACTGCCGAGAAACACATGGCTGAAAAACACAACGCAAGTTAGATGAGGGGCCTCAGCGGAGAACACACGGCCGAGGCCGCTCATAGCCTAATTTCTACACTGAGGCATGCACCTGGGAGCCTCCAATCCCCTAGGAGACCCCCACGACTGCCGTTCAGTCTGGTCCCCATAACTGGAGACCAGTACTGAACGGTGCGCACCCGAGGTCCCTGAGATTGATGCCACGCCTTGGGTAACTTGGGAATCTGCACATTAAGGTGAGGCTAGTTGTCTTGCTTTAATATGCAGATTTGCCTAAAAGTGATCCCACCCACAATGGGTGGGATTTACATCGCAACTGCGGCAAAGCTTGGCATTTCGATTGCGCCCGATTTACCTGTCTTTCGCCCTTATCCCTTCATACTTTTGCTTAACAAAAATGTATCTATGCAGTGTGAGGGCGCTGGTTTAACATCAGTAGAGATGTAGTCAGTAAAACAGGACGCTGGGGAGAAGGATTACTGAAAATGAAAATCGCTTATTGTCACGAGTAGGCTTCAATGAAGTTACTGTGAAAAGCCCCCTAGTCACCACATTCCGGTACCTGTTTGGGAAGGCTGGTACGGAATTGAACCGTGCTGCTGGCCTGCCTTGGTCTGCTTTAAAAGCCAGCGATTTAGCCCAGTGTGCTAAACCAACCCCACTGAGGCTGAGTGACAGTGTGAGGGAGCTGAAGCACAGGAACATAAATGCATTCTCTTCTGACATTCTTAATATGGTATGCAAAGATCAAATTTTATATAACAACTGGAAGGAAGTGATAACTGCTAATGAACATCCTATCATTAGATACGTACAGATGAGAAAGTCCGTTCAGTGCAGCTTGGCTCATTAACAAGAAAGAAACTACAACTTTATAGTATGCATCGATTTCTCAAACGGTGCCAAGATTTCTTCCTCCATTACCCTACTCCCTTCATGTTCAAATTATCTCTGCAGTTGTACTGTAAAATGGCACCTTTTCAATGTTAGTTTTATTCTTCCGCCATCTCTCCATTATGTCAGCAGGATAGAGGAAGATTTTGAGAGAGAGAGAGAGATGGGAAGGAGAGAGAGTGCGAGAGGAAGCAGGTAGGGGCAGGGAAGAGAGTGAGAGAAAGTGGAGCCACTATGCACAGAGACACAAATGCAATGAAATGTAAAGCTATGGCTAACCTTAGTTATCATGAAAGATAAAATTACAATGCATTGGGCGTGATTTAAAGCACAAAAAGAGTCCCATTTTGGGTGCATATAGCGGGGTCGTTCTCGGCGCTGTAGGTGCCGGGAGAGACACCACGAACGAGACTGTTCTTTTGGCTTCGGAAAGGAACGCCCTACCGAGACTACACTTACCTGACTTCCTGCTTTGAAGGGCTCAGTGGTACCCCCACAGCCCCAACTTATCTCTTAGGGGATCCTCGAGCCTCCCTGCATCCCCGCTCTTACAGGCAGGGCACCCCCAGTCCGATCGCCAGAATGGGAACCCTGGCACCCTGGCACCCATGCATATTGGCACTGCCAGCCTGATGCCATGGCAATGCCCTTGTCAGCCTCGTAGTGCCACCTAGGAACCCTGGCACTGCCAGTGTGTCAAGTTGGCAGTACCAAGCTGCTAGGCTGGCAGTGCCAAGGTGCCTGGTTGCTGGCAGGTGTGCCAGAGTGCCACGCTGCCCAGAGCCTGATCACCTGGGGACCTTTGATGACCTGGAGACCCCCCAGGTGCTGTTACGCCTGGTCCTCATTTGTGTGGATCTGTGCTAAGCGGCACTATGGTGAGGTCTCCCAGGTATGGGCGTTGCTGGACCTCGGGAGAATCTGATGCAAACATGTTTAAATGAGCCCCCAGTGGGGGATGGGTTCCAAAGGCCACAGTGGGGTTTCCGTGGGAGGTCAAAAGATCAGGGCAAACACAGCTCGTCAGTGCAGAAAGTGAGGTAAATGCGGCCTTGGTGGGGCGTTCCTTGCCAAGGCCAAAAAAACTGCAGGGTCCCATTAGATAGCAGGGGGGTTGGTGCTGCAGACTCCAGGAAAGACCCCGCGATAAGTGCCCAAAACGGAACTCTCTTTTTTGTGCAATAAATCATGCCCAATGTCCTTGTAATGTTATCTTTCATGCTAATTAAGGTTAGCCATGGATTTGCATTTTATTGTACATGTGTCTCTTTGCATAATGGTTCCACCGCCTCTTTCTCTCACCCTCTTCCACTCCTGCTTCCTCTTCCACTGCCTGCTTCCTCTCGCACTTGCTCTCCTTTTCTCTCCTTCCCCTCCCCCATCACTCTCTCTCTCTCTCTCTATCTAACTCTCCCTTTTCCCTGCTCTTCCAGTGAGGGCGAGATCCAGATCGCGACATTTCTGAAGATCTCATTAGATCTCGCGAGGAATTCCGAGTGCCGCAAATCTCAAGAGAGGCCTACCGAGCGATTTAATGGCCTCTTCATGTCACCAAGTCAGGCATGATGAGGCCGTTAAATCGAGCCCAATTGGCTATTGAAATTCTAAGAACTTGTGCAGATTGGATTAGAATGCATCCTTTATCAGCTGTGCAATAAATCACATTTGATATATTGACTGCTTTGGTGCTTCACATTTATGGACATCTATTAAACTTATGAAATGTTGACATTGAGATTAAACTGGGATGAATCAAACCTGAATTGAAATGGACAACTGGGCTGGAATACAAATGTTGCTGACATTTTGTTCCGCCCATTACTTAAAATGGAGGTGTAAAACACTCGCTGTGTCAGACCTCTGTCATAGAATCATACAAAAGTTACAGCACAAAAGGAGGCCATTCAGCCCATCTTGTTCATGCCAGCCCAGTGCCCTTTCTAATCGCACCTTCCTGCACCCAATCCATAGTCCTGAAGCTTAGAGTGCTTAAGATGCAGGTCCAAGTACTTTTTAAAAGGGTTTACGGTCTCAGCCTCCACCACCAACTCGGGCAGTGAATTCCTCACCCACTAACCTCCGCGTAAAATGTTCTTCCTTATGTCCCCTCTACACCTTCTGCGTCTTATCTTGAATCTATGTCCCCTGGTTCTAGAATTCTTCACCAAGGGAAACAATTTTATCCTGTCCACTCTATCTCTTCCCCTCATAGTTTTGTCCCCCATTAGCAAAACTGATTCTAGGCCATAGTTTAATACTCTGACAAGGCAGTAATGATCCTGATTACTTAACAAGACTAATATTGTAGCTATTTTTAAAAATTAAACAACTGCTGAAAATGCGACTCACAATCAAGCTCTCAGTTTTGATTATGTAATGGGATTTTTTTCAATTCTTTAGGAATTTATTGGGATTCAATTCCCATTTTTCAGGATTGTGAAGCAGGGCATCCTGAAATGATTTAACAAAATGACTGGAATACAAGTTTAATCTGCCATCTGTCCTTTTATCAAAATACTTTGACTCATTCCTTGCTCATTTGGATTTCTTTTAATATGAATCATTCGCAGAATCATGTCCTTCCCTCAGGAATCTGTCGTACTGGCGCAGGTGACATTACAACATTTATCATAGAAAATAAAATCAAGTGTTAACCCAGTAAAATGGTGATCAAAACATCACCATGGTTGAAAAAAGTAAAGGAGAAGGCAAAGTAAACAAGGAAGCAGCGATTGGGCAACATCAATATTGGGTTATAAAATATTCATCAGATAGCATAAATCTTTTACTTTCTGCTCTTAGGTTAAAAACTGAAAGATTGTAGGAAGAAGGAAAGGCAGAAAGGTAAAGAGGCATGTAGTGCAAGAAAAACTATCAGAAAATGCAGGACAAAAAGGCGGATAATACAAGTTAAAGGGATAGATAATGCAGGATAAAGAGACAGTTAATAAAGGATAAAAAGGCAGATTATACTGGAGAAATTTGCAGACAATGCAGGAGAAAGAAACTGATCATTCAGAATTGAGGAGTCTGATAATGTTGGTTAAAGAAGCGCGGTGTGAAAATGATTACTTAGGCATGTGAGATCTTGGGCTTTATAAATAGAAGCATCGGCCCAGAATTTCATCCTCCAGGCAGGAATAATAATTAGGCCATTTCCCAATGTCACAATCCACCCTCCTCCCCAGCAATGCTGCCCAAACACTTTTCACAGTGGCATGGTGGGGCGGGCTGGAGTTTGGGTTGGGTTGGGTTGGGTTGAGTTTGGGTTGCCACCTCTTGAATCCCAAGGTAGGAACAAAGGCATGTAGATGCCAAGGTTGGCAGGTTAGAAAGCCTTCCTCTGTTCGCTGGGACATCGCTCATCGTCACAGACTCAATTACTCCACCATTGATCAACTTTCCAAGTTCCTTTTTAATGTTTTGGGCTGTTGCATGGGCAATGTTTCTGTAGGATATGAGAAATTTGTTTAATCTTATAGCTAATCGTCCTTCATCCTTGATACTTTAATAGCATTCTTCAATGACTGCACCAATCTCCCTGCCAATCAAGTGGTAGAAAGATGATAAGGTGCCAATTTAGTTTTATTTGTTCAACCACGCTCTTCCGGAAAGTGTGGGGGAACTTCCTTTTACGACATGCAACAGCAATTTTGCAAATTGACCATTTGCTTCAATTGGCACCATGATATAATCATTCACTAGAACCACCTCTTCCATGTAAATTGTCAAGATTATATCAGACGGCTTTAATTGTACATTCTTGGGTTTTTGTTGATATTAATTTTCTGGGACGAGAGATACAGCGACTCTTGTATCTACTTCCATTTTAATTTTGTTCTCATTTAATTTCAGAAAGACTCAAAATCTCTGTGTATCGCCTTGCATACACAAGTTTGAGTTCTTTAATATCACTAGACATCTTGGGCTGGATTCTCCAAAAATGGGGCTATGTCCACATGCCAGAGTCAAAACACGGCCATTTCACTCTGGACTTTCCTTAAGAAAGTCTTTCTGAATATCCTGAAGCCACTCATCCACGGGAACGTTACCAGATCTTAGCAGAGATACAATATGCTGGGCTCCAGCAAAGGTACAGGGGACTGGGGCTAACTGTGTTGCTCTTGCAGAGAGCCATCAAGAATGGCCTATTTCTATGTTACAACCATTCTTTGATTATGTGAAAGAGACAGATAATGTGGGATAAGAGAGATGGATAATGCAACTTAAAGGAGTAGAGAATACAGGTTGAAATTGTAGATAATTGAGAATCGACGAATAGATAATGCAGGTTAAGGAGTAAGATAAAGCAGGGAAAATTGGATTTGTTTATTGTCACGTGTACCGAGGTACAGTGTAAAGCATTTTCCTGCGTGCAGCTCAAACAGATCATTTAGTACATGTAAAAATAACATAATAGGGCAACACGAGACACAGACATCGGGTGAAGAATATAGGAGTGTAGTATCAGTCAGATCAGTCCATAAGATGGTTGTTTAGGAGTCTGGTGTCAGCGGTGAAGAATCTGTTTTTGAATCTGTCCATGTGAGTTCTCAGACTTTTGTATCTCCTGCCCGATGGGAGAGATTGGAAGAGTTGGGAGGGGTCTTTGATTATGCTGCCCGCTTTCCCAAAGCAACGGGAAGTGCAAAGTCAGTGGATGGGAGGCGGGTTTGTGTGATGGATTGGGCTGTGTCCACGGCTCTCTGAATTTTCTTGCGGTCTTGGGCCGAGCAGTTGCCATACCAGGCTGTGATGCAGCCAGATAGGATGCTTTCTATAGTGGGTTGACCAGGGCAGATTTTTGGTGATGTGCAGCCCGAGGAATTTGAATCTGTCAACCATCCCCACCTCAGTCCCGTTGATGTAGACAGGGCGGGGGGGGGGGGGGGGGGGGGGGGGGGGGGGTCGTGTACAGTATTTTGCTTCCTGAAGTTGGTGCTTTGATATGAGCTTGGCTGGGATTATGGTGTTGAAGGCGGAGCTGTAGTCAATAAATAGTAGTCTGATGTAGGAGTCCTTGTTGTCGAGATGATCCAAGAATGAGTGTAGGGCCAGGGAGATGGCGTCTGCTGTGGACCGGTTGCAGCGGTATGCAATTTGCAAGGATCTAGGCATTTTGGGAGTATGGAGTTGATGTGCCTCATGACTGTGGTGATATGCATCACTGTAAGTACACAAGGGGTTAATGTAAATACATGTAGACTAGATAGACAGAAGAGGGAGCACCAGGGACATGACACACAGACATTGAACCAATAGGTCAGTAAGATTGGACATGACCAATGGGCAGTCACGACACACACAGAGGTGACACTACCACAGCGGGGCATTACACCAACCCATATAAAAAGACACAGCACACATGATCTTCCTCTTTCCAGTGGACTCACTCAGTGAGTGCACAGGGTTGATTTGGAACACATCACACCCACCACGTGGATTGTAGCAGACTGGTTAAATAGTCTGAGTAGCTATAGCAGGATTAACAGGAGAGTCGAATCCATGTAGGAGAATTGTTAACAGTTTAATGAATGTGTTAAAGCTGTCTCCAAGTCTGAACCTTCCTTTGTCAGAGAGCACATCAAGGAAGCAGCTTATGCTACGTCAAGAGCTTAACAAAACGATGACCAAGCACTTGAAACACTTAATTACGATGTCAGGGCCACCGGACAGTAGTCATTGAGGCACGTTGTCTGGTTGTTCTTTGGCACCGATATGATGGTGGTCTTCTTGAAGCAGGTGGGGACTGCGGAATAGAATAGGGAAAGGTAGATGTTCGCGAACACATCTGCCAGCTGGTCCGCGCAGAATATGAGTGCGCGACCAGGGATCCCGTCCGGACCCTTCACCTTCCGAGGGTTCGCTTTCAGGAAGGCCGATCTGACTTTGGATGTGATGGTCGATATAGGTGTGTCCGGGCTGCTGGGGCAGTCGACAGTGGTTTGATGGTTTCCTGCTCGAACCGAGCATAGAATGCGTTGAGTTCATCGGGGAAAGGTGCGCAGCTGCCGGACATTCTGCTCGACTTTGCTTTGTGGCCTGTTATGTTGCTTAGGCCTTGCCACAGCCGAGGAGAGTCTGTGATGCTACTCTGCGACTCTAGCTTGGCCTGATATTGTCTCTTGGCATCCCAGATGACTTTGTGGAGGTCGTACCTGGATTTCTTAAAAATGACCAATGTTGAATTAAAGAGCAGATTTACATACTTTCCTGTACCTACTTTTAATGGATCATTTGGATGCAATGTATAGGAAAATCAAATGGGAGGGGTGTAATCACTGAGAAATTTGTTAATTTAACTGAATGGAAAATCGAATAAGCTTTATTCCTATTGTCTCATTTTCCTTCAGTTTTTTTAATAATATTTGTATTGAGGCAATTTGAAAATTTTTATTACATTAACAAAATCAATAACATCCACATGGCAAAATGAACATTTCCCCCTCCAGCTCAATCTTCACACACCTCAACCAAACAACAATAATCCACCCGCCTCCCCCCCCCCCCCCCCCACGCGCCGCCCCCCCCCCCCCCCCCCCCCCCTTGGAATACTGCATCTGCTGACATTTTAATTTTCCCCGAGAAAGTTGACAAATAGCTGCCACCTCCGGGAGAACCCTAACGTTGACCCTCTTAAGGTGAACTTTATTTTCTCGAGACTGAGAAACCCAGCCATGTCACTGACCCAGGTCTCCACACTCGGGGGCTTCGAGTCCCTCCACATTGACAAGATCCGCCTCCGGGCTACAAGGGAGGCAAAGGTCAGAACATCGGCCTCTTTCGCCCCCTGAACTCCCGGATCTTCCGACACTCCAAAGATCGCTCCCTCCGGACTCGGCACCACACGTGTTTTTAGCACCATGGACATTGCCTTAGTAAAACCCTGCCAAAACCCTCTAAGCTTCGGGCATGCCCAAAACATGTGGGCATGATTTGCAGGGCTTCCCGCGCACCTCGCACACCTATCCTCTACCCCGAAAAACTTGCTCATCCTAGCCAATGTCATGTGTGCTCATTTACCTTCATGAGCTACACCCAAGTTATCCAATATGTCCAGGCTCAGGAAGAGGATTATCTGCTGTATTCACTTCAATAAAAGGCTCCCCCCTCCATTTGTGTTAATCATTATTACCTAGTTCTAATTACTGTAAAGTTATCAATTCTTTCACAGCCTATTTGCCCTCCATCGCCTTGTAATGATCCAGTAACATTCTTTAAATGTCTTAAACATCTCATTTTTTGATCTGGTTTCTTCCATCTCCCTTACAGTGTGTTCAATATTTTTCGTTTCTGTGACCCTCAACTGTCATGGATTACACTGACTAAAAAACTGCCACTTGCAGGAATTATATCAGCACTCACTGTGTGGTAACTTTAAAAAAAATATTTCCCGAGATGTGAGCAAGGGCAGCAGTTGGCGCACCTCCCTCATTGCCCTTGAAAAAGGTGATGCCGAGATGTCTTCTTGAACTGCCCCAGCCTATTTGGTACGGGTAGGCCCACAGGGCTGTAAGAAGCAAGTTTCAGGATTTGGACCCAGTGACAGTGAGGAGACAGAGATATGATGACTTGGAGGGGAACGTGCAAGTGGTGTGGGGTGGGGTGGGGGGGCAACTCCAGAAATAGTGAAGGGTTGGAGGTGGGCCCGGTGTTGGTTGGAGAACTTTGCCGTGGATAAAAAGTGGGCCTTCAGATAGGCGCATTTGAGAGATTGGTTATCAATGGTGAAGTCCCTGTGCCTTGGAGGAGATGTTATTACCTTGACAGGCGAGTGAAAACGTTGTCCAACTATTAGCTGACCCTGGAATGGATGATCCATCATGGGCTTTCCCTTTGGGATAATTGTGATTGTTGCTGGCTCGACTGAACCACTGAGAGTGTGGAGTGGATGATGCATCCATCAATTCACAGGAGACGATTAGTAGAAGTGAACAGTGGTTTTAATAAGCTAGATCTGTGCCTGCCTGAGACTGCTCTGTACTGAGTGCCACCTACAGGCTGCAGATTTATATATCACCCCAGAGGGGGCGGAGCCACAGGATGAGCCACATGGGCATCAACGTAATACAATACAATACAGTGGTGAATTATAGTAGCAATACGTTCACCACAGTTGATTTACACAACACAGCAATGGAGGTTTTATTAACTTGCCACCCCTGCCTGATACAGACCTTATGCAGTCATGTAGCCAATTTCCCACTTGTCATCCATCTATCAGAATGTGCCTATATTGGTGACCCTTGACCAGGCCCCTCATAGCTACACATATAGCATAATAGTGTGATGAAGTGGGAAGAAGCCAGTAGGGCTGGCAGTTGGAGCATGACATTTTATCTTGGAGTCACAGTTGCAACATAAATGGCACCAAGCATTTGTGCATGACCCTTTTCTCCACCACACCTTACCAGTAATCACTGATTAATTGGTGAACCAGGTTAGTGTATGTAAGCACACAAAAAAAATGAAAGAGGGTATTATAATCTGAATGGCTCACGACCCTCTTCACCGTACATTTGTATTTGTTGAAAGTCACACAGAGGAGACACAAGGGAAGAAATGGGACCGGCTGCCCCACTATTATCTGACTGGGAGATTCATGTTTTGGTGCCCAAGGTGCAGGAGAGGAGACAGCACCCTACCCTGCTGGCCAATGTAATGCCCCTGCAGCAACCAAGAAGGTCTAGATACAAATAGCCACTGCAGTGACGGCAGTAGGAAACCATCAGCACTCCTGGATTCAGTGCAGGAAAGGATTCAATGACCTGGTGCGCTCCTGCAACGTGAGCAGCTAAGCTCATCCACGCAGAGTTCCAAGGGAAGGATCATATCTGAATGCAGCAGTTCAGAGGTGAGACATGTCACATAGCTCTGCTTCAGCACTGAGGCTGGTGTGTGTACATTAGCTCATTAGGTAAGCACAGAACACATGGGAATGAGCACTGGAATGCACAGACGCAGTGAAGAGCAATATTCCCCCGTGCACTATATTATCAGGCTATCATCAATTTGTGTTGTCATTGCAGTCGGAAAGGGGGAAGAACACAATGGTGATTGTCTGGACTGGGGGATATGCCAGCCTGGCTGAGACAACTAACCTGTGGAACAGCTGGCCATGGAGGTTGCCAGAGTGCCTGAACAGCTGTCTATTGGTGATGGTGAATTGCCGTTGGCAGGTGATAAAAGTGGTGTGGAAATCACCTTGGTGTATAGTCGAACTGGTGGAGGTCATGCTGTCAGTTCGCTGAGCATACTGAGATTTTGGCATCTGAGGGAACGCATCATTAAGGCAGTCGTATGCTTCAGAGCGTGCTTACACAATGAGGGTTGTACCTAAATACCTCCTTTTTTGTCTCACACAAGTACCCCCCATCCCACCCCAGCGGTACCAGATAATCCCTTGGGTATCTGGAGGTGGACGATGTCTGAGGGCGCAATGCCACATCTGATTAGCCCACACTCTGCCATCTCAGATACAAACAATTCAAAGGGACATAGGTAGCACATGTAGAGTCGATGGCGAAAGTCACCACATCAAACTGCAGGGAGAGGGGTCAGAAATATCCATGCTCAGTCCGCCACAGAGGAGCGAGGAAAGTCATAATGATGCTCCATTAGACAGGAAGCGCATAGCCTCACAAGCACTACCATCTCGAAGGACAAGGGCAGCACATGCCTGGGATTACCACCCCCTGGGCGTTCCCCTCCAAGTCGCTCACCATCTTGATTTGAACTACATCACCGTTACTTCACTGTCGCTGGGTCAAAATCCTGGAACTCCTTCCCTGTACAACAGGGACAGCAACAATTTGAGAAGGAAGATAACCAACACGTTCTCAAGGGCAATTAGGGATGGGCAATAAATGCAGGTCTGGCCAGCGATACCCACATCTTACAAATGAATCATTGAAGAATCACAGAATCATAGAATCCCTACAGTGCAGAAGGTGGCCATTTGGCCTATTGAGCCGGAACCAACCATCTGAAAGAGCTCCCTACCTCGGCCCACTCCCCCGGCCCATCACCGTAATCCCACCTAACCTGCGCATCTTTTGGACACTAAGGGGCAATTTATCATGGCCAATCCACCCAAACTGCACATCTTTGGACTGTGAGAGGAAATCGGAGAATCCGGAGGAAACTCACGCAGACACAGGGAGAATGTGCAAACTCCACACAGTCAGTCGCCCAAGGCTGGAATCAGACCCGGGTCCCTGACACTTTGAGACAGCAGTGCTAACCACTGGGCCACCTTGCTTAATTTTTAAAAACTGTCCCTGCATGGCAAGGCAGGCCACAATACACCTCATTGTCGTTTATAAAGAGAAGTGAGAGGACCGTCTCCGCCTCCTCTGAGGCAACACAGGAGCCATTTCACAGGAATGAGTAAGAGTGAAGTGCACCGTCTCAGCTCCAGCACTGTTAGGTTCACCATGGTTACTCAATTTCACATTGTATATAGCATATTGGGCATGTCTTCAATACATTTACTCACACTTGTGCATGAGTCTGTGCGTGTTTGTACATTAGGGAGCTGAAAATAGTATCAAGGCGGCTATTTCCAGTAAGATTGACGACAGCATGCTATGGTCCATCTCAACGCTCTGTCAAGAGGATCAAGGTTGTCAGCTGGTTTGTAATACCTTGGAGGGCTTCTTCATTCCCTGCTGTATCACATAAGATTCCAGTGTTCAAAGGTTTAAACACTAAGATGCTCCTTGTACCTTTCATTGTTCATCCAGCCCTAACCTTGAAGGAGGTTTCAATGATCAGACTCCATTGACCATTGCCAGACTGGGCAGCAGTGCATCTCAAGCATGATTGCTGCGTGCAAGACATTCATCCACACTGCAGTGTTACACACTGACCGAGGTGGAAGCATCACAGCTCCAGAAGTAATATTAGCCGCCTGCACTGCCCACTAACTTGGCTGCATTGGCATTCCAGATGTCACAGGATATGTTTTGTGTGTTAAGTAGAGGTATATGGGTGCTGGAAATGTTGCAAGTGGCATCCACATCAGAAACTGGACCATTGGCCGGAATGGATGTTGCACAACAAGTTCTTTCAAAGGGCTGTAGTTGCACAGTTCTGGGCTCCTCATGTGCAAAATATCTTATCTGCCTGTTGCTACAACACACAATCCTATCAGCCTGTACAGGGTTTGAAGTCTGACGTTGTGTCATTCTCAGCATTGTAGGAATAGTTTGATTATGGATAAATTGGCAGCATTTGGCCCCTCATTTACAGTCATGGGCATTCAGGGGCTGGTTTAGCACAGTGGGCTGAACAGCTGGCTTGCAAAGCAGAACAACGCCAGCAGCGCGGGTTCAATTCCCGTGCCAGCCTCTCCGAACAGGCGCCGGAATGTGACGACTAAGGCCTTTTCACAGTAACTTCATTTGAAGCCTACTTGTGACAATAAGCGATTTTCATTTCATTTCATCTGAGGGGCGCATGTGTGTTTGTAATATGGTGAGGCCCATGGTTATGATGGTGAGGGGTTCAGCCATACGAATGTGACTCATTCAAATTAATTTATTTTTATTCTCTTCCTGTCGGGGTTGGGCAGTCTTTTGAGTAATTGGGGAGTCAATGTACAAGGTTCTTTAGCCGGAAGTATATCATCAGGGCCTTGGATGGTAATTTAGATACTGGAGGATATTTTGCACAAGGACCCATTCCCTCCTGCATAGAGTCAGCCTTGGCTTTATGGCTATATCTCCCAGCTGCTCTGCCATCGGTGGCCTCCACACCCTCATACGTATCAGAATTTTCTGAATGGACAGGGACTTGCTCTTCCTCCTCACAATTCTCATCTTCCTTCATCTCAGAGATTGGAGCTCTAGCCATGATGTCATTGTCATCAGTTTTTACCCTCCGCTGCACATGTGCAGCTTGCAGGAAACTACTACTGTTCCTGATACACTTGCTGGGCTTATTGTAAAGCTTCACCTGAGCAAGCAAGACAGCTGAAGTGCATCTTTAAAATGCCAGTGGTCTGATTGATGGAATTCCTGGTGAAGACATGGCTGTTGTTGTAGTTGCACTCTGCCTCAGTATATGGCTCCAAAAAGGGGTCTTTACCCAAATTCTTGAGGGGTAGCTTCTGTCCCCTAGAAACCAAACACACATCTGTATTGGTGCTGAAATAGCTGAGGGGGTTGAGAACTCTTTAACATGAAGGAGTTATGGCAGCTGCACAAACATGAAAGAAGGTCTTGTGATTACAAATGACTCTGCAGGACTTCCGGTTGACAAAGGTGTTCATCTTTTGCACTGGGGCCTTTATGGCAACATGGGTGCAATTAAGAACACACTGCACCTGAGGGAAGCCTGCTAATTGGATAGCAGCTGTGGCACTCTGCATCTGTGACACCAAATCTGTAGAGAAATGAACATGCTTTCTCACAAGTGCAAACAGGGCATTGGTTCCAGCCTTAATGCAGCTGTGTGCTGTACACTGGAATATACTAAACAGGTCTCCTGACAATTACCATTACCTTCACAACCACTATGTGGAGATGTGGAGATGCTGGTGTTGGACTGGGGTGGGTCCAGTAAGAAGTCTTACAACACCAGGTTCCATGAAAAAAGAGCTGCGCTCCTAAAGCTAGTGATTCTAAACAAACCTGTTGGACTTTAACCTGGTGTTGTAAGACTGTTCGCAGCCACTGGCAGGGCATGGGGGGGTCAATGGATTGTGGCTCAAGTAGCTGCTAGATTATTCAACATATGTCTGTCACCACCTCACGGCTCAGCCGCAATCACTTTTGTTACAATCCCAGTTGATGTTATAACTGAATGAGAAGATCCCAGAATGGCTCAAAAGACCATGGACTGGATTCTCCGTTTTTGTGACTATGTCCCCATGCTGTCTTGAGAACTGTGGTCTATTACGCCAGAAAAACTGTTGTCAAAAGGCCACCGATTCACCATCTTGCAGGGGGCTAGCAGGCAGCCGTTGTGGAGCTCGCAGCTCCATCTGCCAATCAGGGCCCCCGCACTTCTGGGTCAGAGGCCGTGCATGTACACGGCAGCGGCCTCCCGCAGACCTGGACTGCTGAAATAGTGCCCTGCATCGGCCGCTTGCCCGACCCAGACTGCCCGCACACATAGCCCCCAGTCCCGAATGAGGCCCCCTCGCCCTCTGATCGGCTTTCCCCCGCGGACTGAGTCCGCAGCCAACTAGCGAGTATCCCGAATGGCAGGACCAGATTAGAACCACACCATCATGAATTCAGCCAGTCGGGGATGGAGAATAGTGGGGTGGGCCTCAGGCAATGGTCTGAGGCAGTGGATACTCAGCGCGGTGTACTCCCCGAGGGGCGGAGAATTGCGGAACTGATGGCGGTCCCGATTACATGTGGGAAAACAGATTCTCCGCCCCGTCGCCGAACGCGAATTTGGTGTCGGGGTGTTGAGAATCCAGCCCTGTAAGTTTTACTTTTGTTTATAAAACATGGAAGAACATAGTCACCAGACCACCAATTAGTTTAAACAAGAATAAACATTTCTTAAACATGAAAGGTTAGATTACTATACAATGCTACTTTACTACCCCCTTATCTTACCAAAGGCACACAAACCTTAAGATTAACATGAATTATTACAGAGTATAGCTTAAACTACAATAGTCCCATTAATACAAAGTCCCTTTTAAACCCACAGATTGGCTGTGGTCAAATACACAGACTCTACTCTGAACCCAAGTTAGCGTCTGTGGATTTCCCCTCAGAATCCCCCAGATGGTTATCACGTGAGAGTTTCAAACTCCACTCCCAAAAACATACTTTAAAATCTTCTCCTACAACCATGCTTTGCCTCAGTGGTTTACATTCTGAAATCCAGTCCAGGTTTTACAAACGACACTTTTAAACAAAGCTCCCAGTCTTCTTTTAACAACAAATCCAGTCCAGGATTTTATACCAACACCTTTCAGGATGAATGTTGTCCTCAGGTTAAGGTGCTAAATTGGGGGAAGATAGATTAGGCAAGATTTAGAGGCTGTTGTTTGGGAGAGGCTGTTTGAGGGTAAATCCAATTTGGTATGTGGGAGTCTTTTAAGGAGCAGTTGATGGGAGTGCAGGACAGGAATGTGCCGATGAAAAGGGAAAGACAGAAAAGGCAGGATTCAGGAACCATGGATCACAAGTCTAGTCCAAAAGAAAAAGGATGCATACATGAGGTTGAGGTAACTAAAAACAGATGAAGCACTTGAAGAATATAGGGAAAGTAGAAAAGAGTAAAACAGGGAGTTAGGAGGGAAAAAAGGGGGCACAAAATGTCCTTGGCAGACAATATTAAGGCATTTTATATATAGGAACAAAAGGGTAGCTGGAGAAAGAGTTGGTCCACTCAAGGACAAAGGAGGAAAATTATGCAGTAGAACCAAAAGAAGTAGGTGTGATTCTTAATGAGTATTTTGCATCGGTATTCACAAAGGAGAGGGGCACGTTGATTGGTGGTGTCTCAGAGGGATATGTAAACACTGTAGAATAATTCATCACTACGAGGGAGGAAATGTTGAATGTGTTAAAAAGCATTAAGGTAGACAAATCTCCAGGGCCAGGTGGCATCTATCCCAGATTGCTGAGGGAGACAGGTAATCTGGGATAGATGCCGCCTGGCCCTGGAGACAAGAGATGAAATTGCTGGACCTCTAACAGAAATCTTTGTTTCCTTGTTGGCCACAGGTGAGGTCCCAGAGCAGTGGAGGATAGCCAATGTTGTTATTTAAGAAGGGTCGCAAGGATAACCCGGCTATTTACAGGCCAGTGAACTTGACGTCAGTGACAGTGAAATTGTTGGAAAAGATTCTCAGAGATAGGATCTATGCACATTTGGAAGTGAATGGTCTTATTAGCGACAGACAGCATGGTTTTGTAAGAGGGAGGTCATGTCTCACTGATTTAATTAAATTTTTTGAGGAGGTGACAAAATGATTGATGAGGGAAGGGCTGTGGATGTTGTCTACATGGACTTTAGTAAAACATTTGACAAGGCCTCTCATGGCAGGCTGGTGCAAGAGATTACATCACATGGGGTTAGGGGTGAACTAGCTGGATGGATTCAGAACTGGCTTGGCCATAGAAGACAGGAGGTAGCAGTGGAAGGGTGTTTTTCCGAATGGAGGTCTGTAACTAGCGGTGTTCCGCAGGGATCAGTACTGGGATCGCTGCCGTTTATGATATATATAAATGACTTGGGAGAAAACATAGCGGGTCTGATTAGCAAGTTTGAGGATGACACTAAGATTACTGGAATTGCAGATGGTGATGAAGATTGTCAGAGAATACAGCAGGATGTAGATAGGCTGCAAGATTGGGTGGAGAAATGGCAAATGGAATTTAACTCGGGCAAAAACGAAGTGATGCATTTTAGTAGATCAGAGTCAGCTGGGAGCTATAAAATAAATGGCAGAACCATCAGGAGCATAGACACACAGAGAGATCTGGGCATGCAGGTCCACAGATCCTTAAAAGTGGCAGCACAGGTGAGAAAGGTGATAAAAAAAAAAGCATATGGCAATCTTGCCTTCATCGGATGAGGCATCGAGTACAAACGTTATATAGAACGTTGGTTAAGCCACATTTGGAATATGGTGTCCAATTCTGATCACTACACCATCAGAAGGATATGGAGTCTTTGGAGAGAATAGAGAAAAGGTTTCCCAGAATGTTGCCTGGGTTCGAGGGTATTAGCTATGAGGAGAGATTGAATAAACTGGGATTGTTCTCCCTAGAAAGATGGAGGCTGAGTAGAGACCTGATAGAAGTTTATTAAATTATTAAGGGTATAGATAGGTGGAGGCTTTTTCCCAGGGTGAAAATGACAATTACAAGGGGCACAAGTTCAAGGTGAGGGGGGATAGGTTCAGAGGAGATGTGCGGGGGAAGTGTTTTACACAGAGAGTGTTGTAGGACTGGAATGCACTGCCAAGTGAGGTGGTTGAGGCAGATATGTTAGTGACCTTTCAGACTTATCAAGATAGATACATGAACAGACGGGGGATAGAAGGATACAGGCGGTTGGTCTAGACAGGTGATCGGCGCAGGCTTGGAGGGCCGAAGGACCTGTGGTGAGTATTGTGATTGGTAAGTAAAATATTTATTCCTTTCACTTATTAGTTATTTGATACTATATTTGTAATCAGTTAAGGTAAAGGGTAAAAATGGCAGGAGATCCCAGACCCGTGTTATGCTCCTCGTGCGCAATGTGGGAGTTCAGGGATGCGGCCGATGTCCCTGACTTCTTCATGTGCGGGAAGTGTGTCCAGCTGTAGCTCCTGTTAGACCGCATGACGGCTCTGGAGCTGCGGATGGACTCACTTTGGAGCATCCGCGATGCTGAGGAGGTCGTGGATAGCACGTTCAGTGAGTTGGTCACACCGCAGATTAGGATTGATGAGGGAGACAGGGAATGAGTGACCAAAAGGCAGAGAAAGTGCAGGAAGGCAGTGCAGGTGTCCCCTGCGGTCATCTCCCTCCAAAACAGGTATACCGTTTTGGATACTGTTGGGGGAGATGACTCACCAGGGGAAGGCAGTAGTAGCTAGGCTCATGGCACCGTGGCTAGCTCTGCTGCACAGAAGGGTGGGAAAAAGACTGGCAGGGCTATAGTCATAGGGGATTCAATTGTAAGGGGAGTAGACAGGTGTTTCTGTGGTCGAAAACGAGACTCCCGAATGGTATGTTGCCTCCTGGGTGCTCAGGTCAGGGATGTCTCCGATCGGCTGCAGGACATACTGAAGGGGGAGGGTGAACAGCCAGTTGTCGTGGTGCATATAGGCACCAACGATATAGGTAAAAAAAAGGGACGTAATTGTAAATTCCTACAATCAGAATTTAGGGAGTTAGGAGATAAGTTAAAAAGTAGGACCTCAAAGGTAGTAATCTCAGGATTGCTACCAGTGCCACGGGACAGTCAGAGTAGAAATTCAAGAATAGTCAGAATGAATACGTGGCTTGAGAGATGGTGCAGGAGGGAGGGGTTCAGATTTTGGGACATTGGAACCGGTTCTGGGGGCGGTGGGACCATTACAAACCGGATGGTCTACACCTGGGCAGGACTGGAACCAATGTCCTAGGGGGTGCTTTTGCTAACACTGTTGGGGAGGTTTTAAACTAATGTGGCAGGGGGATGGGAACCAGATTAGGAAGTTAGAGGTCAGTAAAGAAGCAGCAACTAAAGCCAGTAAGGTACTAGACAATAAACTCAATGTGACTAAGGGGAAGAGTGGACAGGGAAGAGTTGATGAACGCAAAGGTGGTCTGAGGTGCATTTGTTTTAATGCGAGAAGTTTAGCAGGTAAGGCAGATGAACTTAGGGCTTGGATCAGTACCTGGGAATATGATGCTATTGGTATTACTGAGACCTGGTTGAGGGAAGGGCAGGACTGGCAACTGAATATCCCAGGGTATAGATGCTTCAGGAGGGATGGAGAGGGAGGTAGAAGTGGTGGAGGAGTTGCATTACTCGTCAGAGATGATATCACAGCTGTGATTAAGGAGGGCACGATGGAGGATTCGAGCACTGAGGCAATATGGGTGGAGCTGAGAAAAAGGAAGGGTGCAGTAACATTGTTGGGACTTTACTACAGGCCTCCCAAAAGCGAGCATGAAGTAGAGGTACAAATATGCAGACATATTATAGAAAATGTAGGAGCAATAGGGTGGTTGTGATGGGAGATTTTAACTTCCCCAATGGGATTCGTGTAGTGTTGGAGGCGTAGATGGAGCAGAGTTTGTAAGGAGCATCCAGGAGAATTTTTCAGCAGTATGTAAATACTCCAACTCGGGAAGGGGCCATACTGGACCTGGTATTGGGGAATGATCCCGGCCAGGTGGTTGATGTTTCAGTCAGTGATTACTTTGGGAATAGCGATCACAATTCCGTAAGTTTTAGAATACTCATGGACAAGGACAAGAGTGGTCCGAAAGGAAGAGTGCTAAATTGGGGAAAGGCAGAGTATAACAAAATTCGGCAGGAGCTAGGGAATGTGGATTGGGAGCAGCTGTTTAAGGGTAAATCCACATTTGAAATGTGGAAGTCTTTTAAGGAAAGGTTTATTAGAGTGCAGGACAGACATGAAAGATAGAAATGGCAAGATTAGGGAACCATGGATGACGGGTGAAATTGTGAGACTAGCTAAGATGAAAAAGGAAGCATACATAGGATCGAGGCAACTCAAAACTGACGAAGCTTTGGAGGAATATCGGGAATGTAGGACGAATCTCAAACGCGCAATAAAGAGGGCTAAAAGGGGTCATGAAATATCTTTGGCTAACAGGGTTAAGGAAAATCCCAAAGCATTTTATTTGTATGTAAGGAGCAAGAGGGTAACTAGAGAAAGGATTGGCCCACTTAAAGACAAAAGAGGGAATTTATGCGTGGACTCAGAGGAGATGGGTGAGATTCTTAATGAATACTTTGCATCGGTATTCACAAAGGAGAGGGTCAAGACGGATGTTGAGGCTAGGGATGGATGTTTAAATACTCTAGGTCAAGTTGTCATACGGAAGGGGGAAGTTTTGGGTATTCTAAAAGACATTATGGTGGACAAGTCCCCAGGACCGGATGGAATCTATCCCAGGTTACTGAGGGAAGCGAGGGTCAAAATAGCTGGGGCCTTAACAGATATCTTTGCAGCATCCTTGAGCATGGGTGAGGTCCCGGAGGACTGGAGAATTGCTAATGTTGTCCCTTTGTTTAAGAAGGGTAGCAGGGATAATCCAGAGAATTATAGACCTGTGAGCTGACGTCAGTGGTAGGCAAACTGTTGGAGAAGATACTGAGGGATAGGATCTATTCACATCTGGAAGAAAATAGACTTATCAGTGATCGGCAGCATGGTTTTGTGCAGGGAAGGTCATGTCTTACAAATCTAATAGAATTCTTTGAGGAAGTGACAAAGTTAATTGATGAGGGAAGGGCTGTAGATGTCGTATACATGGACTTTAGTAAGGCGTTTGATAAGGTTTCCCATGGCAGGTTGATGGAAAAAGTGAAGTCGTATGGGGTTTAGGGTGTACTACCTAGATGGATAAAGAACTGGCTGGGCAACAGGAGACAGAGAGTAGTGGTGGAAGGGAGTGTCTCAAAATGGAGAAGGGTGACTAGTGGTGTTCCACAGGGATCCGTGCTCGGACCACTGTTGTTTGTGATCTACATAAATGACCTGGAGGAAGGTATAGGTGGTCTGGTTAGCAAGTTTGCAGATGATACTAAGATCGGTGGAGTTGCAGATAGCGAGGAGGACTGTCAGAGAATACAACAAAATATAGATAGATTGGAGAGTTGGGCAGAGAAATAGCAGATGGAGTTCAATCCAGGCAAATGCGAGGTGATGCATTTTGGAAGATCAAATTCAAGAGCGGACTATATGATCAATGGAAGGGTCTTGGGGAAAATTGATGTGCAGAGAGATCTGGGAGTTCCCTGAAGGTGGCAACGCAGGTTGATAGAGTGGTCAAGAAGGCATAGAGCATGCTTGCCTTCATCGGATAGTAAGAAGTCTTACAACACCAGGTTAAAGTCCAACAGGTTTGTTTCAAACACGAGCTTTCGGAGCACGGCTCCTTCTTCAGGTGAATTCACCTGAAGAAGGAGCCGTGCTCCGAAAGCTCGTGTTTGAAACAAACCTGTTGGACTTTAACCTGGTGTTGTAAGACTTCTTACTGTGCTCACCCCAGTCCAACGCCGGCATCTCCACATCATGTTCATCGGATAGGGTATTGAGTACAAGAGTTGGCAGGTCATGTTACAGTTGTATAGGACGTTGGTTTGGCCACATTTGGAATACTGCATGCAGTTCTGGTCGCCACATTACCAGAAGGATGTGGATGCCTTGGAGAGGGTGCAGAGGAGGTTCACCAGGATGTTGCCTGGTATGGAGGGTGCTAGCTATGAAGAAAGGTTGAATAGATTAGGATTGTTTTCGTTGGAAAGACGGAGGTTGAGGGGGGACCTGATTGAGGTCTACAAAATTATGGGAAGTATGGACAGGGTGGATAGCAACAAGCTTTTTCCAAGATTGGGGGTGTCAGTTACAAGGGGTCACGATTTCAAGGTGAGAGGTGAAAAGTTTAAGGGAGATATGCGTGGAAAGTTTTTTACGCAGAGGGTGGTGGGTGCCTGGAACGCATTACCAGCGGAGGTGGTAGAGGCGGGTACGATAGCATCATTTAAGATGCACCTGGACAGGTATATGAACGGGTGTGGAACAGAGAGAAGTAGACCTTGGAAAATAGGAGACAGATTTAGATAAAGGATCTGGATCGATGCAGGCTGAGAGGGCCGAAGGGCCTGTTCCTGTGCTGTAATTTTCTTTGTTCTTTGTTCCTGTGTTGTACTGTTCTTTATTGTTTGACCTTTCTTTAGGATTTATTTTTCTTGACTGCTTTCTACCTCTGAAGCGTGCTGTCCCACATTAAATCTGGTTACTACAATTGTCTCAGATTTCTTTGTTTACTTTCCTTGAATTCTTCTGAACAATTCTTGGTCTCTATTCTCTTAACGTTGTTGCTCGAAACATTTGTTCTGTCCCAATTCCCTTGTTATCTGCACTGTAACTTGTTCCTTAGGAAGCTTGCATCTTTGCAACCCTTTGTCCTGTCCGGCTTCTCTTGGCAGAGTTGAGAGATGTTCACTCCCCGCTGTCCTGTCTCCAACTGATCTGGCTTCCAGTTAAAACTAAGAACAAAGGAAAACCTTTCCCTCTGGAAAGTAGTGCCCTGTTGCTAAGCAATGACTTACTTATATTTACTCTTCATGTCCTAACCCTTTCTAATCACCATTGTCCAGCATGAATCTAACTATAGGTTTTACCCTTCCAGGCACAGAAACATTACATCATACCCACTTGAAACTATACCTCATTTCTAATGTATATCAATACAAATATAAATCTCTTAAAACTATCGTTGTCTTCTTAATACCTTCAACACTGGTTCTCTGTCATATTGAGGTAGGATGTCTAGGGTCTGTACACGCTTTGCACAGGGCAGTACCTGGTTGCCTCTTTTCATTCTTCCTAGTGCTCAGGCGGCAGCCTCTTCTTCCTGACCGCCTGCCCTCCCTCTAGCCTCCCACTGCTCACTATACTGGTGTTTATAGCTTCTGTGTGTAAGGGTGCCCCATGTTCCTATGCACAAAGTGTGAAATGCCCTTCTCTGGCTCAAAGGTCTTCTTGGCACATGGGTGCATGAGCCAATAGGGGCAAAAATAATTGCCCTGCGACACTAGAAGTCTCACCATCCTACTCTTTTGGGTTAAGACAAACCTATTAGAATTAGTTTTGTGTTGCTTCTGGGGATGTGAATAAAATATTTAAGCAAATTCCACAGGATATCCTACCTCTCCAAAGGACTCCAACTGGCTATCAAGTTACGCCAAGCCCAGACCTGCTTTTACCAGGTCTACTTTGCACACTTCAGGATTTACACTCCTATGCGACTAAAATCTGACGAGGAAGCTTATGATTGAAATGACCAACTGCCTCCGTGAAATGCACATGCCTGAAATTCAGCCTTCCCCCATGAAGATGTGAAGTGGTGTGTCCAGGTGTGGTAATTTTGATTTCCAGGCTATTCTGCCATTTTCGCCATGACATAGAGACTCTTAGGGGCAACAATCTGGGCCAGATTTAACATTTGGAGCAGCACAAGACTCTTCTTTGGAACCTACCTGGACAGACAGCAATTAGGCACCTATTGCATTCCTGAAAATTAAGTAATATCCAGGAGGAGCACTCAGGGTTAAGCATTCACATGACATTGACAGATGCCTTGGGGAAATTAGGTGGTAGAGGCACTAGGGTGCATTCTCACACACACACTGGATTGTAAATTGAACTATGGTTGTAGAAAGTAGCTTCATATCCTAGGAGACACCCACATACTTACTTTCCAAGTGAAAGAATACAGTGACTGCCTTAAAATGAAAGGACCGTAGTAACTGCCAAGGAAAACAAGCATTCACTTATGTGATCTGTGCTACTGATCACAAAGAACATAAGAACATAAGAACTAGGAGCAGGAGTAGGCCATCTGGCCCCTCGAGCCTGCTCCGCCATTCAATGAGATCATGGCTGATCTTTTGTGGACTCAGCTCCACTTTCCGGCCCGAACACCATAACCCTTAATCCCTTTATTCTTCAAAAAACTATCTATCTTTACCTTAAAAACATGTAATGAAGGAGCCTCAACTGCTTCACTGGGCAAGGAATTCCATAGATTCACAACCCTTTGGGTGAAGAAGTTCCTCCTAAACTCAGTCCTAAATCTACTTCCCCTTATTTTGAGGCTATGTCCCCTAGTTCTGCTTTCACCCGCCAGTGGAAACAACCTGCCCGCATCTATCCTATCTATTCCCTTCATAATTTTAAATGTTTCTATAAGATTCCCCTCTCATCCTTCTAAATTCCAATGAGTACATTCCCAGTCTACTCAACCTCTCCTCATAATCCAACCCCTTCAGCTCTGGGATTAACCTAGTGAATCTCCTCTGCACACCCTCCAGTGCCAGTACGTCCTTTCTCATGTAAGGAGACCAAAACTGAACACAATACTCCAGGTGTGGCCTCACTAACACCTTATACAATTGCAACATAACCTAACATAACATTGCAACAAAGAGGCTTGTTATCGAGAGCATTTAATATTTTCCTTACTATATAGATTATGACATTGATAAAGAAAGGTGATGATGGATGGGTATGTGAGTGCAATATTTGATTCTTGGAATTGCGAGAAAGCTTGCCGCTGTATAAACCAGCATTGTCCTCTCATGCTGCACTAGTTGTCCATGAGGGATTGGATACATTGGCTGGCTGAAGTAAAGCATGCAACTCTGCCTTGCTTTATGCAGCTGTGAATAACTGTTTGGCTCATGTTTCTGATGGTTGCCCAGAATGATCCCATAGCACAATGGTTCAGTGTCTCTGCCCTCTATGGTCACTGGCAATGTTGCAGTAGCTTTGCAGGTCAGGCTGCAGTATGTCGGATAATGACACAGTCTGTTAATCAGCTGTGAATTAAGCTTGCAATAACTATTTTAAAAGTACCTGCTAGGTCAACTCTGCATTTTCACCACTGCCTACAGTCAAGAGGCACCTGCTTTACATGGCTGTGCTTTATCTATTGATGGCAATACCAGAAAAAGGACATATGGTATCAATGTATCATTACTGACTTACTGAAATACACCAACTCATTATAGGCTTCTGACACCATGCTGAAGTGATGAAATTAAAACTCAATTGCCCATCTACATGTCTAGCTATTGCCTAAGATTGAGGTGCTGAGGGTAGCACGGTTGTACAGTGGTTAGCAATGCTGCTTAGTGGCGCTGAGGACCCAAGTTCGATCCCGGCCCCGGGTCACCGTCCGTGTGGAGTGTACAAATTCTCCTGTGTCTGTGTGGGTCTCACCCCCACAACCCAAAGATGTGCAGGGAAGGTGGATTGGCCACACTAAATTGGCAAAAAATTATTTGGTACTCTAAATTTATAAAAAAAAAACGATTGAGGTGCTGGTGAGTGATAAGATTTAGAAAATCTTCAATAACTCGCACCCCATTTCCCTTCACCCCCCCCCACATACAACCTTTGTTTGACAGATCTCAATTTGAGGCGCTGCTTTAAAATGCTCATGAATGTTGCAATGTTTCAGGGCCATGAGTACCTGAGAATTATTCCTTAATGCCATGAAAGGATATGACATAAGAGTTAGGTTTAGAGGAGCTTGAGTTGACAGAACACTGAGCGGATGGGAGAGTGCTATGAACTGTCATTAATCACCAAGTTGTGCAGTCTACATGAATACACCTCAGTAATAGAAAAAAACCGTTGAATAATGAGGCAGACTGGTAGAGTAGCTAAACATATTTAAATCAGTAGTCTGATGAGAGTAATCATTTCTCAGCTGGATTACTGGGTCAAACAGCTTGAGGAGGTGGGGTCTCTGACCTCAGAGCAAGGATTTCAGCCTGTTGGAAGCTTACCTTCTGACGGTTGTGTAAGGAGGAACACTGGTGTCAGGGTTCACCAGGGAAGCATCTGCGTTTTCTACCCACTGGTCATGCTATAGGAAGATGTACAGACGCAGGATCTAGGGTACTTGTGAACCCCCCCCCCTTGAATATTTATTTGCCAATTATTTGAATTGTTTGTGTTACAGCATATGAAACTTAGTAAAATTACTTTTCCAAAATCTCTAATATTGAACCTAACAAAGCGGTTTTGGAAAATCGTTAGAATCGATTTCCTCAAGTGTCAGAGAAATATACCGAAATAAATATACTTTTTGCTCCTTCAAGCAAAAAGAGAATTCTTTAATATAAAATACGCGCACACATCACAGAATTGTCTAATATTAAATAGCTCAAACTGTCCTGTGGAAGTATTGAATAAAGCATGGGTGCTGTCAACATGAATTAAAAACTATTGCACAGAACATTTCTTGAAGACCGCACCTCACCCCAATGCAATTTTCCCTTGCTTTTGTCAAAAACAGAAAGGTTATGGACATTTAAATAGCCTTTGTTCATTTAAAGAAAAAAAGCAATCTCTTTTTCTTTACTTCTTCCTAAATCTCAGGTCGCTCTCTGCCAACAAGGCCCCAGGCTGTGGCAGTGCAGCCCTTGAATCAAATCAATGAAGGCTGTGACTCAACCTCCAAAGTTTTCCTCTTTCCCACGAGGAGGTTTTTGATTTCTGCTTGGTTGATCCAGCTCAGAAAACCATTGTCTGGAGAAATAACAGGTGCAGTACAAATATTCTAATGTATAAATAGTCACTTGGTATTATAGGATGTGAGTATTGCTAAAAAAAAGACTGCTTGCCTTCATCGGTACCATTTGCAAGAGTACCAACTGTAAAGGGAACAACAATTTATACTTCATGAGAAGAGAGTACTGATTGGTTGCAAGCAGACTCTGATTGGCAGAGGTGTTGCCTGGTGCATGGAGAATGCATCAGTTAACTGATTACTAATAGCTAGCCCCTAAACTTGGTTTATATTCAAACCAGGCAGGTTGACTCTGATGTGTCACGGCATTGCACTGGGAAATGAACCAGAGATTGGTTATCGCCTATTTTGTTTAATTCAAATAGATGCACTGTGTGCATATGTTATTTCTGTCTGCAAAGAACTGAACCCTGCGTAATAATATATGTAGCTTTTAGCAACCAGAAGCGCACCACACTTAGAGCCCAAATGACAATGTTAAATTGGTTGTCAATGTAATTCTTGGCGCATAGAACATAGAACATAGAACAGTACAGCACAGAACAGGCCCTTCGGCCCTCAATGTTGTGCCGAGCCATGATCACCCTACTCAAACCCACGTATCCACCCTATACCCGTAACCCAACAACCCCCCCCTTAACCTTACTTTTATTAGGACACTACGGGCAATTTAGCATGGCCAATCCACCTAACCCGCACATCTTTGGACTGTGGGAGGAAACCGGAGGACCCGGAGGAAACCCACTCACACAGGGGGAGGACGTTCAGACTCCACACAGACAGTGACCCAGCCGGGAATTGAACCTGGGACCCTGGGGCTGTGAAGCATTTATGCTAACCACCATGCTACCCTGCTGCCCCTTTCTAATAAATAATAACAAAGTGCAAAATTATGTGCAAAACTCGGTATTGTTCGCAGATGTTGTCCAATTGCGGAATCACATCTAACCTTACAATGTATGCTTCACAGTGCCAGGGACCCGGGTTCGTTTCCCAGCTTGGACCACTGTCTGTGCGGAGTTTGCACGTTCTCCCTGTGTCTGCATGGGTTTCCTCTGGGTGCACTGGTTTTCTCCCACAGGTCCCGAAAGATGTGTTTGTTAGATGCATTGGACATTTTGAATTTTCCCTCTGTGTACCCATACAGGCGCTAGAATGTGATGACGAAGTGATTTTCACAGTAACTTCATTGCAGTATTAATGTAAGCCTACTTGTAACAATAAAGATTATTATTATATCATGGACCACCCGCATTATTTAACATTTCTTAACTCTGCTCCTTTTTTGAGCTGCGATGAAAAAGTGTCTTAATTTTACCATGTCAAAGGATGGAGCATATTTCCAATGTAAAAATATTTTGTTGCAAAAAGTGGTTTGAAAATCACATGGTATAGTGCCTCCCACTGGTTTCAGGTGCATTGGGTACAGCGAAACGTTTTAAGATCATTTCTCTATGAAACTTCAGTACCGTAGCTGTAATTATTTTTAACAACCTTTTGTGATTGTCTTCTATCCTATTCGGAGCTGTCAGTTTCTTCCAGTTACTTGGAGAGAAAGGGCCTCAATTGGCGGCTTGAAAGTAATGACAAAATATGTCACATATTTGAACCCTGCAACTCCTGATGCTGATCAAAAGTCTTCATGACACATGGACAAAATCTGCGCATGTACATGTACCTCTAAACCAAGTCTTCCTCTTTGCCAACACCCATTCAAAAGCCCATCTGCGCATATGTGCAGTGACATCATCATGTATTGGGCGGTTATGTTTTTAGGCTCCTGAACACTTGGTGTGAAGTTCAAATGTCGCTGGTTAGTAGTCCACGGCCTGTTCCCACTCCAAATCTAACTCTCTGCACTGCAGCGCTGGGTTTAGCAGCAAAACAGGTCGACGGCCAAGGCCAGCTTGCATCAGCCAGTTGCTTACCTAGACGAATCTGCACGGCGACCATGCTCTCAATACCTGGCCACATCTGTAGCCCACTGCAGACTGGGTTCCCCCCCTCCAGCTGCCCAGCATGCGGTAACAGAGAATTCAAAATTACTCTTGTGAAAATTAGCCAGAAAACCTCACCACCCTCCCCCTGACAGGGAAACAAATATCTATGACTAAACAGTCACACAAGAGCAGGGCGGAGGTTGAGGAGCGAGATGGACAAACTGTGTATTCAGCAGCTATCCTCACAGCTGGAGAAGATGAAACATTGGTTGGAGCTCATAAAAACCCCTGTTGTAATATTTACAAGAACGAGTGGGAGGCCTCTGTCACTCAAGACAGGCACTGGCTTTTTAATTATTGACTTTCATCACTGACTGCTTATAACGGCAGTCAAACAAATGTATGAAATATTGGGAAAAAATGTAGAGCTAGTTCCAGAATTTGACCCATTGACTATGATGAGTGGCACCATCAATGGTGCAGGCAGCTGCCTGGTATGTTGCTGACAAGGGTGTCACAGGCACTTGTGTGGGAAGTGCTCCCCCTGGAGTTGCAGTAGGGAAACATCACTTCCACAAAGCTCCTTGGTCAGAATTGTATGCCCCATTTAGGCCTTTAAGTGGCTACTGAAGGGACTTTTCCCACATAACCTCAGTTATTAGGTTGGCAGGCACCATTCCGATGAATTTGTCAAATAGAGAAAGTTAATAATTCGATCTTGTGCAGCACGTTGGTGGGGTGGTGAGGGGGTGGGGGGGTACTCAATCTGAAGGAGCCTTCCAATTTGGAACACCCTCCCCTCGGGGACCTGGGAGCTCTGACTCTCCCCACCGCTCTCCCTCCCATCCCACCCCCTCCCCCGGTCTACCCCAAGACCAATATCATCCCTCCTCTTTATACCCCAGTGCTTTCCCTACATTCCTTCTTCCCCTATGGCACTTAACCTGAAGCGTGGTCCTACGACTTCCGCCCAGACAGGGCACTGCAGTGCCTCTTCTGGCCACTGCAGCATTGTGCTCGGAAGGGCTGGAGAGCTGTCAGCCAGCCTGATTGGCCGACAGCTCTCCAAGGCAGAAGTTCCATCCAAGGGCGGATGGCAGTCCTGCCTGCTATCAATCAATGCTCAACTGAGAATAAAATGGCAGCAGACTTGCTGGATGCATTGCCTGGTGCCGAGTGCTCCACATCCTGAAAATTCAGGTGCTTATTTGCTTCCAGAGAGAGTTCCCATTCACTCCTCCTGACTGGTATGAATTCTGGTTACCCGCTGCACTGGGTTCCTGCTATGACTGCCTTCCCTTTGCTAGCTGCACACATGACAATGGACAATAAAGCTGCACGTGGCTATGAACTTTGACACTTGATTTTGAAAAGAAAAGTGTTTCATTTTGCAAAAAGATGTTCTAATTGATGGATGTGGCTATTTCTTTCCAGATTATTTAATTGTGGTGTTTTGTTTTACTGAAAAATCTTTTATTCTCTTATTGGCACATGTTTTGTCACCAAGAATCAAATCAGGGATCACTGAATATTGAAGAGGTTTTCAAAAAATGTCTATTTCAAAAATCTTACGCAATAAGATGGTAATTTATTCAGGGACTAAAAATATATTATAAATAAACAATTTGAAAATCTAGCCATGAAAACAAAACTTATGACAATTAAAAATTCACATTGTTGTGGTCTGATGAAGGGGTAAATGATTCCCCTATTAAACCACTCTAAGTCTGACTGTAACAGGGCTTTTGTGAATTTAGCGATAAGGGGTTTTGCCAATGCTACAAGCGTCCCATGATGTACGCTTTCAAATTATAAAGAATTATCCAGACAGATGTTCAGAGTTTCAGCAAGGAACAAGATACGTTTATTGACCTTACTTCCTGAATTAAAACCAAAACTAGGTCATTCGCAACTACCATTCATACGGCCCACACACTAATACAGATGGTAGAATAAGAGGACACGCTTAAAGATGTTATTATAGTTTGTGAAGAAGATAAACAATCAAAGAAGTCAATGGTTAACTGTCCTTCGACTGGTCTCGATGCAGTGATTCCACATTGTGATCTTCTTGTAAAGTTGTCTTCCTGAGTGTAGCTTTAAGCAGCAGCATTCCAAGTTTTAGTCCCAAAAGATCTTGGGCTGGATTCTCCTTTCCTGCATCTAAGTGCTGACGCCAACAGTGGATCCGTGGAGTTCCACTACGGAAAACGTGGCGCCACACCCGCACCGATTCCTTTACCGGTGAAGGGCTAGCACCGGCGCCACGTGAAACACCTGTAGAACATGTGGAAAATGGTGGGAGAGTCACCGGGTCCGTGCTGGACACGCGCAGAGCTGACGAGCTGCAACCGTGTGTACACTTACACCCACTACACGTGCACCGATTGCACCCAAAAGGATGGCACCGGTTGTGCTGGACCACATACCCGTCCACCGCGACATCACAACTCATCTCGTGGCCACTCCCCACTACCCTGGCAGAAGCCCCCTGGCCAGCGGCATGACTGTCGGTGAAGTAAGGCGTTGCTGGACACTGTCCATATGGCCTCTCTCTCCACACATGCCACACCAGGCTCACGACTGTTGAGACCACATGTGGACCGCGCCGTCAGGAACTCGGCCCATCGGAGGAGGAGCTTCGCGAGTGGGCCCGGTAATTATATGTGAATGGTGTTGCAACTGCAATGACAGCGATTTGGAGGGGGCAGATCGTCGCGACCCTGTTTCAACAGGAGTGTGGCGGGTTGGGGGGACAGGGGTGGGAAATGGGCAGCGGGGGTGGAGTGTCTGTTCCCTTCTTCCTACTTGGGTGGAATACAAGTCATATTTTCGGGCTGGCTAGCAGTTTTCCATTGTCTTATTAGGATTACAGTTTACTGTTGCCTTTGAAAATCTAGCCAGAAAAAATGAGAATTAAAATGTTGATTTAAAAAAAATACTTCCTCATAACAATATTCGTAGTGCAAATATTTAGTTATCAGTCATCAAGATGCCTCTTGGATTAATGTGTGCTAACTTTTATGACTGGAATTACAGCTTCCCCAGATATGGAAAGAAGCTCACGTTGGAGGTTTCAAGTTGCCACGCTTCCACGAGAGGATCATGCACTCTACATGAACACTTCAGAGGTTAAAGCTCTTTGCGGGGCCATTGGAAACCCTGTTATCAGCAGCATGTATTTGCAAGACACCTCCTGTGCAAGTGCTAGAATGCCCTGCAGCACAGGAAATGTATCCATGGAAACGTAGGCAGAGGTAAATATACCAGAGTGACATATGGGCACAAACTGCTCTGGGAGTGAATAAAAGTTGTAGGGAGCACATAAAACTGCTGCTGTCGTAATGCAATGGGGCCTCACGGTAGCATGGTGGTTAGCATCAATGCTTCACAGCTCCAGGGTCCCAGGTTCGATTCCCGGCTGGGTCACTGTCTGTGTGGAGTCTGCACGTCTGCACGTCCTCCCCGTGTGCGCGTGGGTTTCCTCCGGGTGCTCCGGTTTCCTCCCACAGTCCAAAGATGTGCGGGTTAGGTGGATTGGCCATGATAAATTGCCCATAGTGTAAGGTTAATGGGGGGATTGTTGGGTTACGGGTTACGTGGGTTTAAGTGGGGTGATCATCGTTCGGCACAACATCGAGGGCCGAAGGGCCTGTTCTGTGCTGTACTGTTCTATAGCAGTGTCCTTGCTTCTGTAGATTCTTGAAATTAAGTTTCAAATCAGGAACATTGCTACAAGGGGTTTCTCACCATTTTGGAGAGTGTTTTAGACTAACTAAAACAATCAAATATAAACCACAGCACCTGATAAAAATAGGAAAGTAAGAAAATACAGTGAGGGCATAGGAAAATGAAAAACATAGTTGAGCTGGCAGAGGAATAGAATCAGACAGAGACAACCCATAAAAGCAGAGGATTTCAGCACTAGTCAGAAATAGGAATGTTTTTAAGGGGAAGCTAGGTAAGGGTAAGCACAATGGAAAGATATGCTGATGGTGTTAGAGGAAGAGGGTGGGTGAGAGGAAGCACATATGGAGCATGAATGTTGACATAGATGTTTGGTCTGAATGGCCTGTTTGTTGCTGAAGACTCGTTGTGAGTTGTTGACTCAGGATGCAGTTACCGGCCAATCCCGCCGGAATCGGACGCCGGTGGATCCTGTGAGAGGCCTCTTCCTGGATTCCCAATGTTCGTTAGGCCTCATGAGACATCGCGATCTGGATCCCGTTCACAATGGGCAGGACCCAGACTTGCAGATTTAACTGAGCTTAAAGGCTGCCGACACCAGATCGAACCGGCTCTCGGGATCTACCAGCCTAAACAAGGAGACCCCAGCCAGGCTCCATTTAACACTGGTCCTCACAAATGGAATGGCACTTGGTGGGGGGGGGGGGGGGTCTCCCAAGCGATTGGAGGCCCCCAGGACCCTCAGGAGGCACTCGGGGGCTTTGGCACAGCCAACCTGGCACCCTTGGGTCCACGGCTCACGTCGGGGAGGTTGAGAGATCAGAGCGTCATTTTAAAATTGCATCCTTAGTAAATGCACCCCTGGGGCATGGCCCAGCGACAAAATGGAAAAGGTGCAAGAACCCCATCAAGTACATAACTTACCTGGAAAACCCAGCAAGTGTACCATTTTGTAGCATCCTATATACAGGGACACATTGTCTGGAGTCTTTTAGTAAGAAATTGGGAACAAAAATATTCAATTAATAATCCTCTTCTGGTGCAGAGTAATCATCAGTTAGCACACTTATGCTTTTTAAATTGCAGATTGCAATCACGAACGCACCATAAACCAGGTTTGATTAACAAAATTCACACCGTGCTTGGCATTCCCGTTGTTTTATAATTTCCACCAAGATTTGAATTGCTAGATTACATTCTTTACATCCCAAATTCCCTGACATCTGCATAATAAACCTTAACTGCACCTTAAATAACAAAGCAGCTTTTTGCCACCCAGATAAAGCAGATGGAAATTGAAGAGCAAGCATGACAGATAATGAACAAGAAATACAATGAATCTAATGCAATCAAAATCGGGATGAGTACAAGGCAGGTTAATTCTTAATGCAAGATACCAGTTTATCCCTTAATCCAGTCTCGCCAAACTAGTCATGGAATAAAAACATCCTTTTCTGAATTACTTCTATTTTCTATTTCGTAATAGAACATAGAACATTACAGCGCAGTACAGGCCCTTCGGCCTTCGATGTTGCGCCGACCTGTGAAACCACTCTAAAACCCATCTACACTATTCCCTTATCATCCATATGTTTAATATGGATCTTAATCGTAATGGATTGTAATCTTAATCGTAATGGATCTTAATTTCTTTTCTTTCAAAACCAACCAATTATGGTTGGTTTTTCAACTTCTCTTTCTTTATATTTTTTTATAGAGTACCCAATTATTATTTTTTTCAATTAAAGGGCAATTTAGCATGGCCAATCCACCTAACGTGCACATCTTTGGGTTGTGGGGGTGAAACCGACGCAGACACGGGGAGAATGTGCAAACTTCACACAGACAGTGACCAGGGCCAGGATTCGAACCTGGGTCCTGTTGCTCGTTCTGGGTGAGTGTGCTTAACACTCAATTGGCTCTGTTTTATTCCTTAGCTCTAGAGTCGCCAGGTATCCTTATGATACCGCCATAAGATTCAAGTTCAAGTTCAGATAAATGACTCAATACACCAGTTAGTAAGTTCAAACAAGACACGTTTATTATTACACAGTTATTTACTACTCTGCATATAACACTAAAAGACTAGGCTGTTCCTACCACTAACAGGCCAATACTTATCTGAAATAAGGGAACTGCCGAATCAGGGAACAATGGCCTCTTGCTTTGTCCTGGATCCGCAGGCTTCCAGTTGGTGTGGACTAAAGGGGTCAGGAGTGTCTACTCTCGTAGTGTGCGTTGTATGACACTTACTTGTCGGTGTAGCAATTGGCCTGGCCTCTCTGTCTCACGTTCACGGTCCTGGAGAGTTGCTGCACAGGTGTTCTGCTGGGAGGGCCGGCTGAGAGAGCGGAGTGCTGGCTGAGAGAGGCTGGCTAAGAGAGCAAGCTGGGGTCGGGGTCTCTGTCTTATACTGTTTTGGGTTTCGCGCCCATCTGGGCGGACCCTCTATAAACTTGCAATCGATTGGGTCTCTTTCCCAATCGATTGATTTGAATTTCCCCAATAACGGGGCTGTTCCTCGATCACTGGGCGGTTCTTTCCACCTTATTTGTGTCTTTTGTTTCAGACTCCACTGGCGCCGAGAAGTCTGACCTTCTATAGAAAGTTTCAATCTCTTCTAATTGTTGTGTCCATTGTGCCTGGGAATCACCGGGAATCACTCACTTAATATGCGCAGCTCGTTAGTTACAATGCTGTCTGGTTTCTTTAGCAGCTAGAATACACAGGGGATTCTGCAATCTGCTTGTCTCTTTGCAACTGTCCATTTTTCCCTGTAACCTTTGCATTCTTCCATTTTGTGTGAGGAAGTGGCCAACCCAGGTGGCTACAGTCCTCAGCGCCGTAGGCAGCAATGCTAACCATTGTGCCATGTGCTGCCCCCTCTTTTTTTGTATAGGCAGATCATTAAACCATCATTCTCTACCAGGAGACTTGATTTTGTTTCAGCTCTTCATTAACTAATTCACAGTTCAAAATAAATAAGAAAATACATTTTAAAATTCAGTTGCACAGACACGTGGATCTGCATCATGCTCAGCCCTTCTCACCATTTAAGCATTTTGTTTTCAGTGCTGGAACAGTCACATCTTCTGTTATATCACTTCAGCAATTTTCATTTTAAGGTCAGGATATTCACAATATGTTCTAGCAGTCCTTTCCTCAGTAAATGTGCACAAGAGGAGCAATGTTCTTTTCATCCAATTCACCAGCGACATTTGTACTTGATCAAAAAAAAGACCTTGACAACAGAATCAGTTGAATGAAAGATCTTCAAATTAATTTTCTTTTGCTAGAACATACAATACCACCCTCCTTTTCAGAGCCAAATGTATTTTAGTTAATATGTATCTGAAATTTAGACACGCTCTGTGTCTCACACAGAAAATAGGCTGACACGAGAGATTTACAGACCAGTTACACAACTGGAAGGCAGTGTTATAAGCTGTAGAGAGTAAATCGTGATTGGTTTAGTTTAGCCCTAAAACTATGGACTGCCTGTAACTTCAACATATTGGGCTAGAGATTGATGTGTTGTTTTCTTAGCTGGGTGGAGAAGGGGATTGTCGCAATTAGAATTTGCCCATGTCAGTTCCAGTGAAGGTAGGCAGCACATATGCTTGGTGCTGCCCCACTAACGTACCTGATTGGAGCACAGGGTCTTGTATCTGTTATGTTGTCTCTGCACTCAGCAGGTACCAAGAATTGTGTCCTGACAGCGCCTGGTGCAGAGAGCCTTCTGTTTTTAAAGACAGTCTGTCTCTCTTAAAGGGAAGTGTCATAATATACACCAGTATATCATGGTGCAGACACACACTGATGGACACACACAAGGGACCAATCAACATGTACAAACACCGCAGCTAATCACCAGTTAGAATACACACACAAGAAAGGCAGAGGGCTCCATGGTTCCTGCTCATTCTGGGTGCTGCCTCTGAGTGTAATAAGAACTCATCCAGCCCAGCACAGACTCACAACACGGGCTGAGAGAATCAACTGGTTCGGACAAGTCTTAGGTCTCTAGTTTAAGTTAGCATCATTTAGACCCACAGTCATCATGTGTTTGTTAGTTAGTTAGAAATAGTTAATAAAATTGAGTTGAACCTTCATCAGTGTTGGAAGTGTCTGTTCATCTCTCAAGTCTACACTAGCCAACACTTCAGGAAGCTTCACTGAATTTTGGGGGCTGATGCTGAAAACAATTGCTGCAATCCTAAAAAAGGAAAATGGAACACCAGGCAGAGAAAGGCCCCCACCGTCACAGTTGCAGAACCATGGTTTTTGTGGGCAGCCAGGAAGCAGTCAAGGACCATCCTCAGAGGAATTGGATGAAGTTGGCCAAGGAAGTTGTGGTGGCTCAAGGCATACACTGGAGGCTTCCAGTAGTTAACAAAAAGGGTTATTGATGAAATATTGAAGATACGAACTGGGGTTGGGGATGTGATGAACCGGCTTGATTATGCCCAGGTCTTCCAATCTCTTGAGATCTATTTCAACCTTCTGATGCAGTGTGTGTAGCACTGGTCTAGCTCTGAAGAACTTGGGTGTTGAATCTGGATTGATATAGATTTTGGCTTTGATGTCTTAGTCCGGTCTAGTTCCTTGTGAAAATGTCTTCATACCTCCTTAGAACATCTTGGAGAATGCCATTGGGAATTTTGAAAATTTTCAATTAATTAAAAACAAATTTAGTGTACCCAATTCATTTTTTCCAATTAAGAGGCAATTTAACGTGGCCAATACACCTACCCTGAACATCTTTGAGTTGTGGGGGAGAAACCCATGCAAACACGGGGAGATTGTGCAAACTCCACATGGACAGTGACCCAGAGACAGGATTGAACCTGGGACCTCAGCGTCGTGAGGCAGCAATGCTAACCTCCGTGCCACCGTGCTGCCCCAATTTCCAATTAAATGAGCCTAACCTTCTGTAGCCGGTTTCTTCCCATCAGACTGGGCCTATACCCTTCCACGACAATCAACGGCAGATTGGCCTCCTGCTCTTTGTACGCCACTAGTGCATTGGTGGTTCTGAGGATCTTCAAAGTTTCCCCGGTGTACATGGAAAGCTTGGCTTTCGTACTATTCAAACTTAAAGGCTGAGGTCCAGCATGGAGATAGTGGAAACTCTGCTCTGCCACTATGATCACCAAAGCCCCTACGATGACTTCAATACTGAGGGGTTTGTTGGTTAATCTTTAGACAATTTCAATCGATGTCATCTTATTCAGTTGGACTGCATTCAACCGATATATTACATGCTATTCTTCAGAGCTCTTCTCCACTTCTCCAGTGGCGCTGTGGACTGCTGCTTCTGTTTTTTGTTTGCAATGACGCTTTGCTTCACATAGCAATATGCTTGAATGTGCCTCATCAGTTGTATCGGAAGCACATGAACTCCTGAACATGACAGGTCTCCTGAAGACAGTCTCACCCACAATGATAGCAGCTCACCTCTGACATGGGACGATGCTTTGATTTTTCTGGGTCCTTTGACTCCGTTCCAGTTGGGAAGACTGTATCGGGTTCTGTGCAGTGCCTCATACTTTGTGACCATACCGCTTGATACTTAAAACTTCCCTTCAGCCACATTTTGGAGCTCAGTTGCGCCTTTTGCAGTGTACTCAGTCGCCTGAGCAATCTCAATCGCTTTTTCAAAAGTTACTGTGGTTTCAGCCAAGAGTTTCTTTTGGATATTAATGTTATGGATCCCACAAATCAGCCAATCTTGCAACATGTCACAAAGTGCCGTCCCAAACCCACAGTGTTCAGACAGCTGGCGAAGCCTCGCTATGAAGGCTGAGACGGAGTCTCCATGGTCCCTCACTACAGAGCTAAACTGACAACATTGGAGGATAATTGAGGGCCTTGGGTTGAAATGGTCTTTGGCTAATGTCACTATCTGGTCAAACATCTTTGAGTCGGGTGCCTTCGGGGATGTGAGGTTCCTAATCAAATTATACATTTGTTGGTCGCCGACTGTCAGAAGTATCAACATCTAGGCAGCAAGATGGTGCAGTGGTTAGCACTTCTGCCTCACAGCGCTGAGGACCCTGATTCCAATCCCGCTCACTTTCTGTGTGGAGTTTGCACATTCTCCCCATGTCTGTGTCAATCACGCCTCCACAACCGAAAGATGTGCAGGGTAGGTGAATTGGCCACGCTAAATTGGCCCTTAATTGGGGGAAAAAAAAGAATCAGATAATCTAAGTTTATATAAAAAAAAGTATCAACTTCTGCTTCTCCTCGCCTGTGATCTGGTTTGCAGTAAAAAAAAATAGCAGAGCCATTTGATGTACTGACCAATCCTCAGCCCCTTGGTCAAATGGGGATGTTTAACCAAAGATAGGCATTTTCACTTCATGGTTAATGATCCCCGACTCTTGCTGGAGCTTCTCTACTTTCTCAATTGCTCCTTCCTTTCCCCCTCAATTCACGATGCCTGTTGACTGCGATCGAAAACTTTTACCTTGTTCCCGATGTGGTGGTTCAAGACATATACTGGAGACTTCCAGTATTTAACAAAGAGGTTTATTGATGAAAGGCTAAAGCAGATAAGTAGCAGACACAGAACACTACAAACAGGTCTTAACACTTTGACTCCCCGGTCTACACTACCTAGGGTCCTGCTCCCAAGGCCCCACACAAACTCGCTATTGACTGGGATTCATGCACTCCTCTGCGATTGACCCTGAGCCAGTCATGTGGTCTGTTGAGTCCGCCCCCTTAAAGGGGCCGTGCTACCACAAGTTAATTCTCAGTATCTGCACCTGAGGAGTGCTACAGGAAGTCTAATGACCTAACGCGGGTGGTCAATGTCAGTGAATACACCTTCACATGGCATTTCTTACCTTCCACACCACTCATCACTCATACTGCTCAGTGCACACCCCGTCAGTCATCAAACAACACTCACTGGCAAACAGTACCCCTGTGTAACATCTAGATACTCCATCTCATCCTCATTCACCAACCAATGCTGCCAGCTTCACACCCATTTCACACTGTCTCCACACAGAACCAGCTAATCGGCTGTGACTGGCACACCATCCAAACACAGTGCAACAACATTGACTGACATTCTGCCAACTCTCTTTCAGGACAAGGTGGCACGTAATTATTGGGAGCTCAGCAGAGCTGCCCAGCCAAAAAGGACAATTATGGGGTAATTTTACCGTGGCCAATCCACCTACCCTGCACATCTTTGGGTTGTGGGGATGAGATCCATGCAGATATGGTGAGAATGTGCAAACTCCACACAGGCAGTGACCCGGGGCAAGGATCGAACCTGGGTCCTCAGTGCGTGAGACAGCAGTGCTAACCACTGCACCAATGTGTTGCCTGTGGTCCGTCAGGCTTAAAGGTAGACAAAACTCCAGGGCCAGATGAAATATATCCCAAGCTGTTGAATGAGGCAAGGGAGGAAATAGCAAGCAGCACTGCCAATAATTTTTCAATTCCTCGCTGGCCACAGGAGAGGTGCTGGAGGACAGGAGATTAGCCAATGTGGTACCATTATTCAAGAAGGGAGGAATGGATAAATCAGGAAACTACAGGCCAGTCAGTCTGACCTTAAATCGTGGGAGATAGAATGCATCTGCATTTGGAGATGCAGGAATTAATCAAGAACAATCAGCATGATTTTGTTAAGGGAGGTCATGTCTGATCAACCTGATTGAATTTTTTGAAGAGATGACTAGGTGTGTGAGTCAGGGCAATGCATTTCATGTAGTCTACTTGGATGTCAGCAAGGCTTTTGATAAGGTCCCACATGGGAGACTGATTATGAAGGTAAGACCAAGGTGATAGAAGAGAATCTGGCAAATTGGATCCAGAATTGGCTGAGTGGCAGGAATCAAGGGCTGATGGACGCGAGATGTTTTACTGACTGGAAACCTGTGTCCAGTGGGCGCCGCAGGGATCAGTGTTGGGGCCCTTGATGTTTGTAGTTTATATAAATGATTTAGACATGAATGCAGGAGGGTTGATGAGCAAGTTTATGGATGATACTTGAATTGGTATGGTGGTAAACTGTGAGGCGGGTAGCCTTAAATTTCAGGAGGATATTGACAGGCTGGTCAGATAGACTGATCAGTGTCAAATGGAGCTCAATCCGGATAAGTGTGAGGTGATACACTTGGGCAGGACAAACAAGGGAAGGCTATACACGATAAACAACAGGACCCTGGGAAGCACTGAGGATCAGAGGGGCCTTGGTGTGCATGTACACTGGTCCCTTAAGGTAGTGGGAAGGTAGAAACAGTGGTAAACAAGGTATATGGTCTATGTGCCTCTATTAACCAAGGCATAGAGTTTAAGAACAGAGTTTAAGAGGGGGCAGCATGGTAGCACAGTGGGCAGCACTGTTGCTTCATAGCTCCAGGGTCTCAGGTTCGATTCCCATTTGGGTGTCTGTCTGTGTGGAGTCTGCACGTTCTTCATGTGTGTGCATGGGTTTCCTCTGGGTGCTCCGGTTTCCTCCCACAGTCCAAAGATGTGCGGGTTAGGTGGACAGGCTGTGCTAAATTGCCCTTAGTGTCCAAAAATGTTAATTGGGGTTACTAGGTTAAGGGGGATGGGATGGAGGAGGTGTGTGCTTGAGTGCGGGACTCTTTCGAAGGGCCAGTGCAGACTCGATGGGCCGAATAGTTTCATTCTGCACTGTAAATTATATGATTCATATATGATATGAGGAAGGTTATGCTGGAACTATATAAACATTGGTTAGGCCACAGCTAAAGTATTGTGTGCAGTTCTGGAATCCACATTATAGGGAGGATGTGATAGCACTGGAAAGGGTGCAGAGGAGCTTTACCAGGATTTGGCCTGGGCTGGAGCGTTTAGCTATGAAGAGTGATTGGATAGACTGGGGTTGTTTTCCTCTCAGCGGAGGAGATTGAGGGGTGACATGATTGAGATGTATAAAATTATGAGGGGCAAAGATAGAGTGTACAGGGAGAAACTTTCCCCCTTGTTAGAGGGATCAAAGAGCATAGATTCATAGTAAGGGGCAGGAGGTTTAGAGGAAAATCTTTTCGACGCAAAGGGTGGGGGGGGGGGGGGGGGGGGGGGGGGGGAAAGCTGAAACTCACTACCTGTAAGGGTGGTGGAAGCAGAGACCCTCATTACATTTAAGAAGTATTTAGATGTGCACTTGCGATCCCAAGGGATACAAGGCTAAGGGTCAAGTGCTAGAAAATGGGATTAGAATACTTAGGAGGTTGTTTTTGATTGGCTCAGATGCGACGGGCCGAAGGGCCTTTTCTATGCTGTAGACCTTTATGACTCCAGGTGGGTTAAAAGCTTAATAAATATAGAAGTCAAAGAAATATGATGATGGTGTGGTATTTGTTCACTAATATTGCTAGCAGATATTTCTGCCTTTACATATATTATAACTTGTTTCTGTCGAGCATGGTTTTAATATTTTGATTTTGTATGATCTCTACAGAGATTCATAAACAAAAAGAACCAAATTTATTGAATAAATCTCAAATGAAGAAATTACTGAACATGATTACACATTTTTTAAACTTTTACTTTAACACAAATCAGAATTAACACAAGTTAACAGGCAAATCACGGTCAGCACATCCTATGAATTACAGACCAAAAACAGAGACAAATCTCATATATCGTCCAGGCACTGCACTGTAAGCTACTAACTGGGAGCATTTCTGCTGTGGAACTGTTTTCAAAAAAGCATCTTTTCTCAGTTAAAAATGGCAGCATCTGACATACATTAATTGCAACAAGATAAGCCCAATATAATTGATGGCCAGAAGCCTCGTGAGAGAGAAGAATTCACAAATTGGAAAAACTAGCGAGTTGAAATCATTCTGTGTGACATTAGTGCAAATATTCCAATGGATTCCTATGAAATATTTTAATCCTATATGTTAATAATGGCTGGGAATAACAGAACATCATTTATTTTAAATAACTAATGTATTAAAATAGTGGTGAGATTCTACTAAGTAGACTATGCAGGTACAAGAGGAATTAATTGAACAGTGTTAATGGCGAGGCGACAGATTTGTTCATAATTCATCAGTACGCATAGTCCTACTCATTTTCTAAAAGTGATAACCTTCAGTAAGTTCAATAATTGAAACCATGGCATGAACCTTGAGTCACTGCTTCTCATATATGGAATATTGTAATTAACGCTTAAATAATGTGCATTTCTAACAGGTGCACACTGTAACATACGTTGCACTTAAATTCATATCTATTCATTCCACTATTTTAAATTAATCAACTATGTTTTAAAAAAAAAAAAAATCCTTTCTCAAAGTTACAAAGCCAGTGCGCAGAGTGGACAGGACAAGCCCTTAATCCACCTCCTTGCCTTGCTCCAAAAAACAATTTAAATTCAAATTGAATCCAATTAATGGCCCCCACAAAAGGGACACACTAAATCCAAGCTGACAAGGACAGACATTATACCTGATCTCAAGCTTGATCCTATGCTTGATCTTTTTTTTCTTAATAAATTTAGAGTACCCAATTCATTTTTTCCAATTAAGGGGCAATTTAGTGTGGTCAATCCACCTACCCTGCACATCTTTGGGTTGTGGGGGGAAACCCACACAAACATGGGGAGAATGTGCAAACTCCACACGGACAGTGACCCAGGGCTGGGGTTGAACCTGGGACCTTGGCGCCGTGAGGCAGCAGTGCTAACCACTGTGGCACCGGGCTGCCCCCTACGTTTGATCTTAGCCAAAAGACCGAGAAGCGATCATCTACGCAACCACAGGTTACATTCAATGCATTCTCTCCGTCTTACATGAATTGCTCAGAAAGTTGCACCTTTATATAAAATCCCCGAGCTTTAATATAATAGCTGCCAGATAATATCATTACAATTGTAACTTCATTCTTCACCTGTGGGTACGGAATGACACTCAGTATTTGGCTAACCTAAAACAGACTGGACACATTACATGAACCATCCTAGGATTAACCAAGTCACTCAGCATATAAACAGTATGGTCCTGTTAATGTAGAGAATAAAATGTTCAGTCTGAAATACCTTAAAAGGAAGTGGTGCTCAAATTCTACGGCATACACTAATGCTTGTCACTTTCAGAAAAGATGATAAAATGGTTCAACAAAAACTTAATTTCTTGAAAGAACTGAGGCAAAATAAATTACATGATGAGCTCCACATTTGAATTTGGATAGCTTGGATGTAGAAGCTTCATCCCCCAATTGATTAGCAGGAATTCAATCTTAAGAATAGCTTAATTAAATGTCAGAATCTCACTTTTTAACCTTATTAATAGAGAATGTAGGTGGCAGACTTAACATAAATTTAGTTGCAGTTTAGCATCAACCTTTTAGAATGTAATTTTCTTAAAGTTACTTAGAAAGAGAGAATAATCCTCTGAAGCTATGAGGCCAGTGAACACTTCAAAAACATACTTTCATTAATCCTATTTCAGTTTATACTTATTAGAAAAGTATTGTTCTATTGTGCATCACTGTGTGCAAGAGATGTATCCATTTCTCCCCCCCCCCCAACTCCCCTGACTATTCAGCTTTCCTAGCACCTAATTAATCTTACCGGTGATTCTAAACATGGAGTTGGTGAAAATATTCAAATGAATGTATTATGGGTGCAGATGCTGCATGAGACAGCTGTTGTTGCAGTAATCACATTACCATTGTATTACAGCACTTGAACAGCTCGAGTGCATGAATAGTCAATATGAGTGGAATTTAGGACTGAGAGCTCAATGTAATTTAAAATTGAGATTATCCACCGTGTACTCCTCAAAGCCTAAGTCAGCAAAGTCTTCAATATAATGAGCTAAAAATTGGTGTACGGTGATCATTGGGTGTGTGGATCATGATTCGCAATCTGCCCGTGCTAGTTCTGCTGAGACAGACAGCATGCAGATTTGGTGCTGGAATCTTATTTCCGTGATTGGAGTATAGGGCAACGTGGCTGGCACACTGCCGGCTGGGAGCTCGGCAAGGAGCTGAGCAACGTTCCCTTATCTTATTTTGTGCAGCTATCCTTCTGACCTTAAAGGCTATCTGTCCATCTTAAAGGAAAACTGCATTGGATTACAGGAAGCTGCAGCCTTTGGAATACTTTTGCTGCAATTCTAAACAAGGCAAATTGAACCTCAAAACAGATAAGTGTCGTGTATTGTAACCAATGTCCTTCTGTATAGTACATCACATGATACATGGTGACATCATCAGAGGCACTTGGGAGATTTTACCTCTCTTTGACCTAGTGCTGTAAGCAAGCAATACCTCTGTAATAAGGTCTGGCAATTGACTAAGTAACCTAAGGTTTGACAAACTGGTTATCCTTTATTTTCTACTATAAAAGCAAACCCCTAAAACATAATAAACAATAGAGCTGGCAACGACAATGTTTTTCCAGTGAAAGAGTCAGAAGAAACAACTCAGACTTGGACCTCGACTCCAGAGTCACAGTAGCAGCACTAGAGGCCTTAGCGTTGGAAATAAAGAGGAGAGACATGTGAGCTCTGCAGAGGCCAGGAGGCTATCAAGGACAACCACCAGAAGCAATTGGGAGTGCCCAGGGAGTTGTATTTTCAGTATTGTAAGGGTCTTTCCTGTATGTTCCTGTTTATTCCCTTATTTCCCTTTCTTTTATTTTTGCTGTTGCGTTTTTAATCCATGGCTGTTTAATAGACCTGTAACATTAAGGCAAAGCAGCTTGTACCTTTAATTCAAACACACAGGTTACAGAAGGCTGTGCTGTTTCAACTGGTGATTGACGATTGGCTGGCATCAGTGATGACTCAGATAGATTGATTTGGCCAGTGGCCAATGAATTGGCCCAGAGGCTGTGCTCTGCCCAGTAACAGGTGGTGATTGGATCTGAACCAACTGGAGTGTTTCAGAGCTTCAAGGGTTGATTTGGTTTCAGTTTACCTGCTGGCAGACCTGAGGAAGGACATTTTCTCCAGAAAGGCTGTATTTCTGAACTGGCAGGGAGCCTCGGTGAGTCTATGTTGAGGAGAACCTGTACAGACTGTACAAGGGACAGGGGAGCACCAACCAACTCACTCTGCAGAAAAGGCTAATGCAAACCGGTCAACTCTCTCTCCAGAAAAGGCAGAGCACTGGAAATAAACACAAACTGAAAGCAGAGTTTGATGTGAAACTAAGGGACCTCCCCAGGAAAAGCTGTGAATGATATATTTCTAAACTACAGCGAAGATTGTTACAGGCCCGTAAACAAAGAACTTTGATCAACTAGCGTGCTGTGAGGAAAGCGGCTAAAGAACTACCGGTGGAAGCAAGGACTCTTATCTTTTACCTATCATCCTTATTACTTTTACCCCTCCTTCCCCCCGTGTTTGTCTGTCTTGTGTGTATGGGAAAAGGATGGGACAGGTAAAGGGGGTAGCAGTCAGCTTGCTTATTCTTTAGGTGTAATGACTCCATATTTCATATTATTCTTGCTATAAATAGAGAGTGACTGTGTTTAAACTTACAAAGAGTTTGGGTAATTTTATAAGAATTATTGGTTAATTCACTTGCGTTGAGACTCTGGGTGAGTGAGGCGGAATTGACCATTCACTTGCCCAGGGTGTCATGACAGTATGTCAACCTAAGGACCTTGCAACAATGCCTTAGCAGGTCTAATGACCTCACATTGATGTCTAGGCCAGTTAATGGATCTTCACATGGCATATCCTTCCCAACACAACACTGTCCCTTCATTTTGTTCAATGTACCAGACCTCCCAGCACCAGTATTGACATTCAGGACTCACAGAAAACATGCAGTTACACCATTTCACCCTTACATAACGGCAATGCTGCCAGCATTACGCCCATCGCTTTCTGCCTTCACATATCTCCAGTTATTTAGCTATGGCAGGCACATTACACAAAAACAATGCTACACAATCACTAACATTCTGCCATCTCACTCACATGATGACTACAATGTGGAGGCAATCCAGCAGAAGATGGTCATTTATATATGAAGAGTTGAGCCATAAAAGTATAAAACACAAGGTTTGAACCCAGTTACATTTCTGCTATCGCTGGCCTTTTAAGAAGTGTTGTAGCTGTGGCAGACCTTAGGGGGGTATCTGAAATTAATGCTTTCTGCTATAATCTTCCCTCCTGCATTACTGGCAATTCTGCTGATTCTTTCCTCATACATTTACCAGGGTGCTCCGGTTTCCTCCCACAAGTCCTGAAAGACGTGCTTGTTAGGTGAATTGGGCATTCTGATTTTGCCCTCAATTTACCCGAACAGGTGCCGGAATGTGGCGACTAGGGGGTTTTGACAGTAACTTCATTGTAGTGTTAATGTAAGCCTACTTGTGACACTAATAAAGATTATTATTATGTTTGTCACCTGTCAATTGGCTTCTTTTTAGGGCAAATTTATGAAACATAGAACATAGAACATAGAACGATACAGCGCAGTACAGGCCCTTCGGCCCTCGATGTTGCACCGACATGGAAAAAAACTAAAGGCCATCTAACCTACACTATGCCCTTATCATCCATATGCTTATCCAATAAACTTTTAAATGCCCTCAATGTTGGCGAGTTCACTACTGTTGCAGGTAACTCTTTTGCAGTAGATGTTCAGTTTATTGTCAATATAAATACTGAGGCTACAAACACAGGCCAGAAGCTAGGAATCCTCCAGCGAGTACCTAATATCCCGACTCCTCTGTGGTGATTGGAAGATTTTAGGGAAACTGGATTATAAATGTATTGGGCAATTTAAAGGTTAAAATCTTGGGGTTAGACTGCAATGGTAATTTTTCATTAAAAATCTGTTCTGCAGGACCTGGGTGATTGTAGCAGCCAGCAAGTGAAATTGGCGAAGGAATATGTTTTCAGTCTGGGCTAATGCATAGTGATTTGCCTGGGTAACTCCCTGGAGAGTTAACGTGTTTTCAGTTCCTGGAATGTTAATCTGCTTTTTAGCTTGGGGAGGTGGGGTTATTGCTGGGTTGAGCAGCAATGAGTATCTGTTGACATTACTGGTTCATTTTCCTTTAAGGGGTAGATGTGACCCTTTTCTGCAGGGCTGGGTGGTTTTAGAAGCCAGCACATGAAAGTAACAAAGGAATGTGTTTTCAGTCTGGGCTAATGCATGGTGGTTTGCTCGGGGAAGCCATGGTAAGTTAATGTACTTCCAGTCCCTGGAAACTTAATCTGTTTTTTAGTTTGGGGAGATGAGGTAATTACTGGGTGGAAACAAGGAAGATAGAGGGACATTTTGAAAGCATTAGAGAGACAGAGTTTAGAAGAAAGGCTTTTGGAAGTGAAATCGGATCTGGCAATGCTTGTTTTTTTTTAAAACTACAAATAAAGACAGTTTTCTTTCCCATCAGGAGAGTTAAAAAAAAGAGTAATAGTTTTTAAAAGCAGATCAGTCTAGACTAAAGACAAGAGAGGTGCTGAAACAACCCATTCGAAGTAGCTATTTGAAGATATTCAGCCAGAGTCTGAAGGATTTCTAACAAGGGCTAGAATCTGTTCTGTAATGCAAGTATTACTCTATGCCCTGCTGACTTTAAAGCTGTATTGACAACTGTATGTTGCGTTGCTTGTTGTTTAATGGGAAATTGAGTGGTAGTGCTAGTGGGGTATTGTAAACTGTTCCTTTCTCTGGTGTGAAGTTAAAGGTTAAATATTGTATTCATAACAAAATTTTGTTTTAAAAATCCCAAAGCCCTTGGGCAGGATTCTCCGACCCCCCCGGCGGCTCGGAGAATCGCCGGGGCCGGCACCAATCCCGCCCCAGCCGTGTCCCAAATTCTCCGCCATCAGAGATTCGGCGGGGGTGGGAATCGCACCACGCCGGTCAGCGGGCCCCCCTCCGGTGATTCTCCGGCCTGCGATGGGCTGAAGTCCCGCCGCTGTCAAGCCTCTCCCGCCGGCAGGAATCAAAACGCCTACCTGACCGGCGGGACTGGCGGCACGGGCGGGCTCCGGGATCCTGCGGGGGGCATGGGGCGACCTGGCCCCGGGGGGTGCCCCCATGGTGGCCTGGCTCGCGATCAGGGCCCACCGATCGGCGAGTGGGCCTGTGCCGTGGGGGCACTCTTTTCCTTCTGCCTTCACCATGGTCTACACCATGGCGGAGGCGGAAGTGACCCCCTCCCCTGCACATGCGCGGGGATGACATCAGCAGCCGCTGACGCTCCGACGCATGTGTGGACTTACGCCGGCCGGCGAAGTCTTTTCGGCCCCGGCTGGCGTGGCGCCAAAGGCCGTCCATGCCAGCCGGCGGAGCGCCAACCACTCCGGCGCGGATTTAGCCGCTCAATGTGAGGGCTTGGCCCCTAAAGGTGCAGAGTCTTCCTTTGAGGTGGTTCGCGCCACTCCATCACGCCGGGACCCCCCGCCCCGTCGGGTAGGGGAGAATCACGGCCCTTTTTTTTCATGCAATCACACCTCGAGTGAATCATTCTTTCTGCAGTCTTAAAATAAACAAACATATTGGGGTTTCGGACCAGTATTCTGGTCACTGTTGGGGTCTGGTCTGGGATTGTAATACCAAAACCAGTCAACCATTGACAAGGCACAAGTCAGGAGTGTAATGGAATACTCTTCGCTTGCCTGGATGAGTGCAGCTCCAAAAACACTCAAGGTGCTTGACACCATTCAGGATAAAGCAGCCTGCTTGATTGGCAAACCATCCACAAATATTCACTCCCTCCACCACTGACGCACAATGGTAGCCGTGTGCACCATTTACAGGATGCGTTGCAGGAACTCACCAAGGTTCCTTAGCCAGCACCTTCCAAACCAATGATGACTACCATCTAGAAAAACAAGGGCAGCAGACACATGGCGACAACACCACCTGGAAATTCCACTCCAAGTCACTCACCACCTTGACTTGGAAATATATCTCTATTCCTTCACTGTCACTGGGTCAAAATCCTGGAATTCCCTTCCAACAGCACTGTGGGTGTACCTGCACCACATGGGCTGCAGCAGTTCAAGAAGGCAGTTCATCACCACCTTCTCGAGGGCAGTTAGGGATGGACAGTAAATGCTGGCCTGGTCAGTGACACCTACATCCCTTGAATGAACAAAGACAATTATATTAGAAACTTGCAGTACACAGTGTGGATGCTGTAAGGTTGGCCTGATTAGACCTCAATTGTAGCTTTCAGATTTTGAAGATATTTTTCATATCAGCGCACAAAATAAGATATGCAACTTTATCCTTGCTATTACGATCCATGACCAGACCTTAACAGTGGCTAAGATATTGGACCGAAAACCGTAATTTTTTTTTTTTTAAGATTGTGCGGATAGATCAATTCGCTGCAGGAGTGATAGCATGAAGAATTAGGGCTTGGTTATTTTAAAACAAAACTTTATTATAAAGAACAATATTAAACCTTCTTTATTCAAACCTAAAAAGAACAGCGCACTCATACACTCTAAAACTACTATTCAATTTCCCATTAAACAACATGAAAATGCACTTAATCCAATTTAAACAAGCAAAGCATAAAGCGATGTTTGCATTACACAGAAGATTCTGGCTCTTGCGAACCCCATCTTACGTGAGCTGAAGGTTCTTCAAATGGCTGTTTCACTTGGTTTGTTTCAGTCTTTCCCTTGCCTCCAGACAAGGCTGCTCTGTTTTTACAATAGTATCATTTTATAATTTATCTTGCTCAGAGAAAAATTGTGGCCTCAGAGTTTAAACTCAGTTTCTTTTTTCTCAAAACGTCCCCAAACACACGACCTCTCTGCCTTTACTTGTGGTCTCAAGAAAAACAAGGGTTGCTAGATCAGACTTCACTTCCCAAAGCCTTTCTCCAGCCCATGTCTCTCTTCACAGCCTCTCATAAAATGACCCTGTACTTCTGGCCCTGTGCTCTCTTTGCTCCTCCCATCACTGACCTCATCTCTAATATTTAAAAAAAGTTCCCATTAAATTGCCCACTGTCAGCGATGGCCATATCCCTTGAACGAATAGAGAAAGACAATTATACTAGAAACTTGCGGTGTGATGTATGCTGTAAGGCTGTCCTGGATTGAACTAGATAACTCAAGTACTGCTTTCAGATTCTGAAAGTATTATTGATATCATCTCAGGAAGTAATATATGCATCTTTATCCTTGCACCTAATTTCTGTTAGCATGCAGCATTTGGGAACTGACCTCTGACAGGCTATGTTAACTCTGATTTCCCTAGAAAGTGTAACTTAATTTCTTGTTCCCTTCAAAATGGTTTCCTGTATTAATTATAATAATTAATTATAGTAAGCGGCAGCTTGTGCGGAAGCAGACTGGTTATAGCTGATGATATGCATGCTGAGGTTTACAAAATCATAAAACCTTTTATAAATCATTGAAATACTCCTGATCCAAACCAAAAATATCCATTCTTCAGAAGGCATCCAACCACATTGATGAGAGCTGTCCGAAATGCGTTCACTCAATCATACAAGTGTTGTTTCTTTAGTATCATCTACTGTGATTTATAAGAATACTGTCAAGTTCTAGAGTGGTACAGCCTCGGAGTTGGTAAACATGCTCCCAAAGCAGGGGATAGTATCTCCGAGTGATCAAATAAAATTCAAATGAAGAAAGGTAAATGAAATAATCCAGTAAAGTCTTTTATCAGTATCGTTCCCACTACTTATACTGTCAGAAGCAACCACCTATATTCAGCAAATAGGACTCATGCTTTTCCAATTCCATATGCATCAGTTCCAAAGGCACTGTTTACTATTTTAAGCAATTCAGTTCTTTGTATTGGCTAATCCCTTGTCTTGCACTATCTGAAAAGTTGCGCTTGTTGCAGGCAAATTCAGGTCTTCAAGAGGATGTTGGTACCTTATTGAAGTTCGATTATTTCAGTGCAAATAGCAATGAGAGGTTTTTGTCCTTTCATGAACTCTGAGATTGGATCAGGTTGCAATGTTCCACCAATCACTTTCTCCTGTCTTTCTGTCACTCATTCTTCACTAAACCCAGCCCTCCTCCTCCTCTGCCCCTGCAAAGCATGGTGGGTATTGTGAGGAACCCACTGTCTATCACAACAAAGGGATTTGACTGCACTTGCCACCTTATGTAACTGGCAGCCCATTTCACTCTTGCAGTCCCCCTATTCGTTTGCATACAAAACTTAGACTATGCAAAAACTTACAGCAGTTCACCTTTGAATGAAGGCTGCAGCTTTCACATTGCAGTGCACCAGTAATGCCAGTTTCATTTGAGTGAGGTAAATGCATCTAATAAGCGAGGTGACTGTATTCTATTATGGGCTCTTAAATATCGACTACTTAACACTGCTGGTTTAAAATGGATCAACAGGTATTTCACACATCTTGAATAAAATATCTTAGCAATCTTTAAATAGGTGAGAAACAGCCAGTAAAGCAAATACTAAATACTAAAATGAAACCGTAAAATACTGGAAAAACCCAGCAGGTCAAGTGGTCTCTGTCAAGAGAGAAACAAAAGATTCTCCATTCCTAAGACTAAGTGCTGACGCCAACGCATAATTTGTGGACTTTCACGACAACAAAATTGGCGCCGCACCAGGATCAACTCAGCAACTGTGGAGGGGCTAGCACTGGCACCATGTGGAACACAATCGATTCCAATGAAAAATAGTGGGGAATTCGCTGGGTCTGTGATTGACACTCGAGAGGCTGACCAGCTGCAGTAGCATATACACATTACTATCCCCCATACACTCATCCCAGCCAACAAGTTGGCACTGGTTGTGCTGGAGCACGCCCATAGAGCTGATGTATCGGCTGGGGCCAGAGATCACCTAGGGGGGTAGCCTGGGGGATACCTATATGACCCATGGCCCTAAGTTCACAGTGGGCTGTTAGTGGTGTGCGCAGCTGCATGGCTGCCTTGCCAGCTGCAGCAATGGTGTTCCATGCCCGTCTACCCAGACCCCATAGCTCACCTCCTGGCCACACATCGCTACTCACCCCGGGCCTGTCAGAAACTCCCCGGCCAGCGGCACAACTGTCAGCACACTATGACGATGTTGGACACTTTCTGTACCCGCCCCCCGCCCCCCCACCTCTTTCCCTCAGCAGCCACAACGCTGGTTTCACGATTTTTAAAAGCACAAGTGAACCGTCATGCCATCAGGAACTCGGCCCATCGGAGAATTGCAGAGGCCCAGGAGAATACCAGGTCGGGCCAGCTGATGATATACAAACTGTGTTTACTGTATATGCGTTCCGGTATGCATTGATGCCACTGTCGAGGTAATGGAGAATTGCGATTTGGCGTCAAATTGGCACCCGTCGTAATTTCGAACTCGGAACGTATTCTCCGCCCAAGGTATATTGGGTCAGAACATCCACAGATTGGTGCAGTCAGATTACAATCCCACTCCTACTTTCTTATCTTTAAACCTATTTCATTCTATTTCATCCGACCTTCTGACTAGGGCTGGGCAGGATCACTGCAGGCAGCTCCAAACGCTGCTGCCTCACAGGGAAAGAGGCCACACTCCTTTTATTATGTCAGGAGCTGCAATAAGGCAGGTATCTTTAAGGTCCAACCAGGTTTAAAATTCTTTGACAAGGGAAACTGTAGAAGGTAGGTGCAGAGGATTTTGCTGGTTGGGGATTGTGTGGGTGAGGCCAAAGCGGGGGAGGTGGGTGTCAATCTGGAGCAAGGCCCAGCCTGGCCGTGGAGAGGGCTGGGAGTGTAGGCAAGTCAGTTCTTGGGCTGTGGGGAGGGGGTGTTGGGTGTGTGGGGAGGGGCGGTGGGAAGAGGAGTCAGGCCTGGGTTTGGGGAGGGGGGGGCTGAAAGTCAGGAGGCCTGGAGGGGGAGGGCGGGAGGAGGGAAAGTGTCCTCTTTACAGGAGGCGGGGGGGGGGGGGGAAGAGTCACCATTGGGGGCAGGGACAGTTTCCCCATCGGCAGGGGGGTTATGGGAGAAATTCCCCATTGGAAGGGGAGAGGAAGGGTGCCAGTGGCAGATTGGGGTGGGGGTTATAATGAAATGAAATGAAATGAAAATCGCTTATTGTCACGAGTAGGCTTCAAATGAAGTTACTGTGAAAAGCCCCTAGTTGCTACAATCCGGCACCTGTCCGGGGAGGCTGGTATGGGAATTGAACCGTGCTGCTGGCCTGCTTGCAAAGCCAGCGATTTAGCCCTGTGTTAAACAGCCCCAGTGCCCTGTATAGTGGGTATAGTGGCAGGTGAGGAGGAGGGGGGGGGGGGGGGGGCGGTGGGGGAGGGAAAGAGTCCCCATTGGGAGGTCTGCAGAATAAAGCTTCCCCATAGGGTGACTGGAAGAAAAATCCCCATGGGGGGGGGGGGGGGGGGGGGACAACGAGGAAATGGTCCCCCACTGCTGGGGGTGGGAGGGGAGAGTTCCCATTGCCAGGGGTAGGGGGATATTCCTCATTGCCGCGGGTAGGGGGAGAACCTCCACTGCCGGGGCGGTGGGGAGGGAGCCCCCATTGCCTGGGGTGGGAGCCCCCATTGCCGGGTGGGAGGGGGGGGGGGGGGGGGAGCCACCATTGACATGGGTAGGGGGAGAATTCCCATTGCTGGGGCGGGGAGGGTGCCCCCATTGCCGGAGGGGGGGGGGGGGGTGTGGGGGGGAGGGAGAGAGCCGCCATTGCTGTGGGTAGGGTCACACGCCACCACCCTGCCCACATCCCCCAGGCCTAATTAAAAAAAAAAGCCTCCCATCCCAAGGCTGATCCTATCCACCACTTCCCACCTTTTTCAAGGCCAGACCCATCCCACCCCCACAAGCCTCGTATTCACCCCCGTAAGACCTGACTATTTCCCGCCATGCCCCATCCCCCCACCACCGAGACAAGACCCCCACCCCCAAGAAAACAAACATAGAATGTGACTTCTGCACCTTTCCAAAATCTGTTTCCCAATCTGTTCCTCCACATCTCTGCTGCAATTGGGGGGCCTATAGAAAATTCCCAACAAGGTGACTGCTCCTTTCCCATTTCTGACTTCAACCCATACTACCTCAGTAGTCAGATCCTCCTCGAACTGCATTTCTGCAGCTGTTATACTATCTCTAATTAATAATGCAACCCCCCCCCCCCCACCTCTTTTACCACCCTCCCTAATCTCATTGAAATATCTATAACCAGGAATCTCCAACAACCATTTCTGCCCCTCTTCTATCCAAGTTTCCGTGATGGCCACCACATCGTAGTCCCAAGTACCGATCCAAGCCTCAAGTTCACCCACCTTATTCCTGATGCTTCTTGCGTTGAAGTATACACACATCAACCCATCTCCGTGCCGACGACTATTCTCCTTTGTCAGTGTTACCTTCCCCACTGCCTCACTACACGCTTTGACGTCCTGAACATTGGCTATCTTAGTTGCTGGACTCCAAGTCCGGTTCACATTCCGCTGCCAAATTAGTTTAAACCCTCCCGAAGAGTACTAGAAAACCTCCCTCCCAGGATATTGGTGCGAATCTGGTTCGGATGCAACCCATCCTGCTTGTACAGGTCCCCCCTTCCCCAGAATGCGCTCCAATTATCCAAATACCTGAAGCCCTCCCTTCTACACCATGCCTACAGCCACGTGTTCAACTGCACTCCCTCCCTATTCCTATCCTCGCTATCACGTGGCCCCAGCAACAAACCAGAGATGACAACTCTGTCTGTCCTGGCTTTTAACTTCCAGCCCAACTCCCTAAACTCGTTTATTACATCCACACCCCTTTTCCTACCTACGTCGTTGGTACCAATGTGCACCACGACTTCTGGCTGCTCACCCTCCCCCTTAAGGATCCTGAAGACACAATCCGAGACATCCCTGGCCCTGGCACCCGGGAGGCAACATACCTTCTGGGAGTCTCGTTCGCGACCACAGAATCTCCTATCTATTCCCCTAACCATTGAGTCTCCTATCACTGTTGTTTTTCTATTCTCCCCCTTCCCTTCTGAGCCCCAGAGTCAGACTCAGTGCCAGAGACCTGGCCCATAGGGTCGTCCCCCGGTAGGTCATGCCCCCCCCCCCCCCCCACAGCATCCAAAACGGTATACTTGTTTTGAAGGGGAACGGCCACGAGAGATCCCTGCACTGTCTGCCCGTTTGTTTTCTTTCCCCTGACTGTAACCCAGCTACTCTTGTCCTGTACCTTGGGTGTGGCTACCTCCCTGTAACTCTTCTCTATTACCCCCTCTGCCTCCCTGATGGTCCGTAGTTCATCCACCTCCACCTCCATAACATGGTCTCTGAGGAGCTGGAGTTGGGTGCACTTCCCGCAGGTATAGTCAGCGGGGACACTGGTGGTATCCCTCATCACCCACATCCTACAGGAGGAGCATGCAACTGCCCTAACCTCCATCCCCTCTTACCTTCCAGAGTACAGCTGCACTGTGGACCAACTGGAACTCCGCCCTCCAACTCTGCTCCCAGTCAGCTGTACTCACTGTAAACTCCCGGCTCCCTTCACGCTCTTTGAGGAAATGAAATGAAAAGGAGCACCTTACTCCCTCCTCACCTAACTCCCTCCTCACCTAACTCCCTCAAATGCACCCAAATTCAGCACTCAGTGCAAACAAAATCTGCACTGTAACTAGCTCAGATTTATACTGTGACTCTCGCCTCACAAAAGTGGCCTAATCCAATTAACTAATTAACAAGCTCCAACTGCAAGTAGTTACAAGTAGAACCTTTGTTTAAAGCTGATTGAAAACTCACCTTCTTCTCAACCAAACAGCAACTTTTAAGTTAATTAACTAAATAAAAAAAAGACTAGACTTTAGATACAAATAAAAAATAAACCCTTAATATCCCTCAGTCACCAAACTCTCACTATAGCACTCAAATGCACCCAAATTCAGCACTCAGTGCAAACCTACATTTGTTTTCCCTGGAAGCTTGTGCTGTAAAAAAGGGGATGTGGCCTCCTTCCAGCCAACTGGGCAGCCCTTTGTGCTTGGCCCTGGGGATGCAGTGTGCTGCCCAGATCTTGCCTAGTCTGAGTTAGAGAGGTAGGATCAAAACCAATTTCAGGTAGAAAGTAGGAGCAGGGGTTTAGCACTGCTGCCTCACGGCCCCGAGGACCCGGGTTCGATCCCAGCTCTGGGTCACTGTCCTTGTGGAGTTTGCACATTCTCCCTGTGTCTGTGTGGGTCTTACTCCCACAGTCCAAAGATGTGAGGGTAGGTGGATTAGCCACGTGAAATTGCCCCTCAATTGGAAAATCTAAAAACAAAATAAAAAGAAAGTAGAAGCAGAGTGCCACTCCGACTCTGCATGCCGCTCCGTGGATGTTCAGGCCCACTGAGCCTTAAACGCGTAGTCAGTGAGAGGGGGATGGGGAGAAAGAAAAGGGAATATCTGTGCTGATGTGCAAATGGAAATTGCAGAATCTTTATCACAGCTGCTGTCTGAAAAAAAAATGGTAACTATGGTTATGATCCGTAATTGCCCAACTCAATACTGAGTTGGAAGCTGTAAAGTGCTTAATTGAAAGCAAGGTGCTTTCCAAACTGCCTTCCACTGTGATCCTATTTTAATGCTTTTAAATTGACGTGACCCACCCAGCCAAAGTCAGTGCAGCAGGGCGAGTGGTGGAGAGTGGGCTGCAGGAGAGACAAGTGCCTTGAAGGCACCGTAGTGAATATTGCTGGATCAAACTTAAGGTAGCAAAATGGAGGACAGCTCTCAGGGTAACTGGCCAGACTTTGGCTGCAGCCCAGGCCTGCGAGTTGTTGTTCCATCAAAATGGCCAATTAATTGCAAGACTTCTATTCGGGTCTTGGTTCATCTCCGCAGTAATCACTGTTGTTTTGGAAGAGGGGGAGTTCGCAACCCCAATTACGTATTCTGAAATCCTTTTGCTTTGAATATATTTTTAAAATAAATTTAGAGTATCCAATGATTTTTTTAAATATAAGTATGGCCAATCCACCTGCCTTGCACATCTTTGTGTTGTGGGGATGTTTCTGAAAATATTTTAATTAGATTTTTAACGTGTTATCATTTTAAATATACAATACAATAAAGTAAAAGAACAAAAAAAAACACCCCCCCTCCACCACTCTAGTAACTCAAAACCAACACTGCCAACCCCGCCCCTCGCAGCTGACAGTAACCAACTGTAAAATATAAATAGACCACATCTCTTGTGGAACCCCCTCACTCGTCCCCCCCACCCCCTCAAAATAAACTTAACCTTCTCCAAGAACACAAATTCCTTTAAGTCCCCCAGCCATACTGAGGCACAGGGCGGAGAAGCTGACCTCCACCCCAACAGGACTCGCCTGCGAGCAATCAGCGAGGCGAAGGAAAAACCTCTGCCCCCGCTCCCATCTGCAGCTTAGGCATGTCTGAAACCCCAAATGTGACCCCCATTGTCTGGGCTCCAAATCCACATGCAGGATCGCCGACATGGTGCTGAAAGTCAACCTCCATAATTTCTCCAGCTTTGGGCAGGACCAGAACATATGTACACGATTGGTCAGACCCCTCCCACACTGCTCACAAATGTTCTCCACCTCCTCATACATCCGGCTCAACCTTGACTTAGTCAGGTGCACCTTGTGTACCAACTTTAGCTGTACCAACTCCAGCCTCGCACACACGAGGTTGAGGCATTCACCCTCCACAACACCTCACGCCACAACCCCTCCTCCAGAGTCATCTGCAGCTCCTCCTCCCACTTGGCCTTAACCCCCTCCAACAATGACATATCCTCCTCCAAGGTCCTCCCATAGATCGCCGAGATGCCCACCCCTCCTCCCCCATCACTGACAGCACCCCCTCCAACACGAGGATGGTGCCACCGGAAAAGTCGGGAAAACCTTCTTTGCAAAATCCCGCACCTGCATATACTGAAATGTCTCCCCCGCGGAATTCCAAACCTCTCTGACAATTCCTCGAAACTCACAAACCACCTTTCTGGAAATAAGTCTTTCATTTCCATCACCCCCCCCCCCCCCCCCCCCCCCCCACTCCTCCTCCCATCCCCGAAACCTAGCACCCAACCTCGTTGGCTGGAACACACGATCCCCTTGGATCAGCATCAGCTTCTAACTTAAAATGCTGCCAAAATTGCCTCCATATCTTCTGCGTGGCCACCACCACCGGACTACCCGAATATTTCCCTGGGGCAACGGAAGCGGTACCATTACAAGCGCCCACAACCTGACCCTCTAGAAGACCCTGCGTCCACCCTCGCCCATGTAGTCTCCGGCTCGCTGCTCCAACCTCGCACCTTCGCCACATTTGTCACCCAATAATAATATAATAGATTTGGAAGGGCTAGACCCCTGACTGCCGCCCTCTCTGAAGCACTGTCTCCCTTGCTACCCTACCTGCCCAGACAAACAACAAAATTAACCTTTCCACCTCCATAAAAAACGTTTTCGACAAAAAGATGGTAAGGCACTGAAATAAAAATAAGAACCGTGGTGAGATATTCATCTTTATTGCCTGCACCCGGCCTGCCAATGATAGGGGGGAGGCTGTCCCAGCTCATTGTTCTGCGAACCTACTTGGGTGGTCAAGACACACAGCTTAGGAACTCTGTGTTTTGGAGGCCAAGGTCTAGAAAGATAAAAATGGAGCAGAGAATAAAAAAATGACAAGCAATCAGAGCTTGGGGTCCCATATGTGGACTGAACACAAGTGTGCTCAAAGTAATGTTTGGGGGCCTGGATGGTGAGAAGAGATGAAAGGGCAGGTGTTGCATCTCCTGTGTTTTAATGGGAAGATGCTGTGTAAAGCAGAGTAGATCTTGGAGAGGTTTGAAGAGTGGTCTCTTTGGAATGCTGCAAGGGGGAGGGAAGGGAAAGATGTTTTTGACAGTGGCATCAACCTAAGTTGGTGGAAATGCCAGAGGATGGTCTGTTGAATGTGGAGGCTGGTGAGAAGGTGAGGACAAGGGAAGTTCTATCAAGTTTCTAGGATACAGTGGAAGCGGGAGGGCAGTCCTATGGGAAATTAGATGGATGTGGCCAAGGGTCCTGTCATTCATGGACCACCAATTTCCAAGCTGTTATATTTAATTTGATTGCCTTCATTGAAGCACAAGGCGGCTTGAAGTTCATAATCAGCCTAATAGCTCTATGCTAAAACCAAACTGACCAAAGCAAGAAAACAAACAGCATCAGGAAGCGTATTCATTTAAGAGCATTTGTTGCTAATTAATATGAGATAGTCAGAATAATTACATAGCAATAAATAGACCAGAACCGATCAAATCAAGAAAAAATTAATTATGTTGACTAATTTGCCTCTCAGAAGCTCTATTTCTTCAGTAGCTGTAATCTAGTTCAAGCTCCCTAAGTTCTGGAATACTCGTCTGCCTCTTTACAACTCTTTCCTTCTTATAAGTTGCCACTTAGTCATTTCAGTTCCATATCTACTTTGTAATGCCCCAGTGAAGCACCTCACGATGTTTTATTGTCCAAGGTGCTATGTAAATCAAGTTGTTGTAGTTAACTTAGTATGAGAGGGAAGTTGGTATCAATGATTCCCAATGATGGCTGATGTCAGTGGGTTGTTTGTCATCAGTTCCTGCATCAGTTCATGTAGGAATCCTGAACACCACTGCAAACTTGTTGGATTTACAAAGGCTGCCTGCCAGCTAGAGAGACAAAGCAAAAGTTGGTTTTGTTTATTTCAAACTTACCAGTTTAAATTATATGGAATATTGACCCCATTTTCTTGAAGGTATACAGTGACACAGGCTGCTACATTTTTGTACTTGTTATTTAGACGAGTGACTCTTCTGTCAAAATAAAGACTGTACCACTGTGATATCAGTTGTAGTTCTACTCAATGAATTGAATTATCAGTGAAGTGCTAAATGTGAGAATGCACCAGGTGATAAGTGACTCCACAGTAAGATAATGGAATATAATTGAATTCAATATAACAAACTTTAGTTCACAGTGAGAATCCATTGCTTAGTTGGTCTTAGAACATAGAACATAGAACAGTACAGCACAGAACAGGCCCTTCGGCCCTCGATGTTGTGCCGAGCAATGATCACCCTACTTTAAACCCACGTAACCCGTATACCGGTAACCCAACAATCCCCCCATTAACCTTACACTATGGGCAATTTAGCATGGCCAATCCACCTAACCCGCACATCTTTGGACTGTGGGACGAAACCGGAGCACCCGGAGGAAACCCACGCACACACAGGGAGGACGTGCAGACTCCACACAGACAGTGACCCAGTCTGGATATTGCTTGGCAAATTGAATGATTTGCTGTGTGATACATAAAACAGTTAAGTGAGCAATTACACACTCAAAGTTAAATACAAAAAGAACATGAATCAGATTCTGGGGAGTTTATGGGCTCATTTGTTGCTAACAAGGGGCGAAATTCTCCGACCCCCCACAGGGTCTGAGAATCGCCCGGGGCCGCCGAAAACACCACCCGCCGATCGGCGAGCCCCCTGCGGCGATTCTCCGGCCCGCAATGGGCCGAAGTCCCGCCGCCATGGTTTGAACCACCTCTGGTGGTGACGGGATCGGCGGCGCGAGCGGGCCCCCAGGCTCCTGGGGGGGGGGGGGGGGGGGCGCGCGGAGCAATCGGTCCCGGTGGCCAGGCCCGCGATCGGGGCTCACCGATCGGCGGGCGGGCCAGTGCTGTGGGGGCACTCTTTTTCTTCCACCACCGCCACGGCCTCCACCATGGCAGAGGCGGAAGAGAATCCCCCAGCGCGCATGCGCCGGTGGTGACGTCAGCGGCAGCTAACGCACCGGCGCATGCGCGAACCAGCGAAGGCTTTTCAGCCAGCCACAGCGCCGGGCGTCAAAGGCCACTGGAGCCTGTTTGGGTGCCAGTTAGTGTGGTGCCAACCGCTCCGGCACCGGCCTAGCCCCTCAATGTGAGGGCTTGGCCCCTAAAGGTGCGGAGAATTCCGCACCTTTGGGGAGGCCTGATGCCGGAGTGGTTGGCGCCACTCCGCTACGCCGGGACCCCCCGCCCCGCCGGGTAGGGGAAAATCCCGCCCAGGGTTTGTGTCACATTACATGATGTGGGAATTTAAAAGTGCTACAGTGATAACCCGTGCCAGCGTGCTACTCACATGGAATTAGAATAAAGTATTTTAGACCAACTACTATTAAAATAACAATCTTTATTAATGTCACAAGTAGGCTTACATTAGCAATTAAGTTACTGTGAAAAATCCTTAGTCGCCACACTACAGCGACTGTTCGGGTACACGAGGGAGAATTCAGAATGTCCAATTCACCCAACAGGACATCTTTCGGGACGTGTGGGAGGAAACCTACGCAGACACAGGGATAACATGCAGATTCTGCACAGACAGTGACCCAAGCGGGAATCGAACCTGGGACCCTGGCGCTGTGAAGCAACAGTGCTAACCACTGTACTACCAGGCCGCCCTGTAACGGCCAATGAAGCAGTTTAGATCATTTTATTTTTGAGCATTGTGGAGTCGGGAGGAACAATACTATGTCACTATGTACAGCCATTGGCATGAATAGTATAGTTTCAAGAAACAACTAACTGTGCTTCTGGAGAAAGCCAATCAAAAATAAATGGGCCATTAGGCCGAATAGGTTTTTGTGCATAACATTCGCATACATGCAACCATTTATGTTTTATGAAATATAAAAGCATGTTTGTAACTTAAGTATTTCAGTTGCAGTAGAGAATCACGCTGGTGTTAGAACACAAAATGCATTCCATGTGAAGTACTCCAGCACCTTATAACACAAGGAGATGCCAAAACATTTCATGATAGTAACTGCAGCTTGTTCTGGGAGTACTTTTTGCTCTCTCCAATAATAATAATCTTTATTAGCGTCACAAGTAGGCTTACATTAACACTGCAATGAAGTTACTGTGAAAATTCCCTAGTCGCCACACTACGGAACCTGTTCGGGTACACGGAGGGAGAATTCAGAATGTCCAATTCATTTAACAAGCTCGTCTTTCGGGACTTGTGGAAGGAAACCGGAGCACCCGGAGAAAACCCACGCAGACACAGGGAGAACGTGCAGACTCCGCATAGACAGTGACGCAAGCTGGGAATTGAACCTGGGTCCCTGGCGCTGTGAATCCAATAGTGCTTACCACTGTGCTACCGTGTTGCCCACAAACATAAACCACTGCTCATGTAGGACTCCTGAACACTCCCCTGGACGTGATGACTGTGAAGTTGTGAAAAGCATAGTGAGAAAAGGTTGTCTACATTTGGAGTTCACAACTCACGGTAGCATGGTGGTTAGCATATATGCTTCACAGCTCCAGGGTCCCAGGTTCGGTTCCCGGCTGGGTCACTGTCTGTGCGGAGTCTGCACGTCCTCCCCGTGTGTGCGTGGGTTTCCTCCGGGTGCTCCGGTTTCCTCCCACAGTCCAAAGATGTGCGGGTTAGGTGGATTGGCCATGCTAAATTGCCCGTAGTGTCCTAATAAGTAAGGTTAAGGGGGGTGTTGTTGAGTTACGGGTATAGGGTGGATACGTGGGTTTGAGTAGGGTGATCATTGCTCGGCACAACATCGAGGGCCGAAGGGCCTGTTCTGTGCTGTACTGTTCTATGTTCTAACTACCACAGAATGGCAAGCTCAATTAAAAAGATAAGCATTGCAAATGTGGGCAATCTGAAGTAAAAATAGCAAGTTCACTGTAGGCTCATCGCTATCTGAAAAGGGAAAGAGTTTGTGGTCAGTGCACTTGATTAAATATTTGATGAGGCAAGATAGACTGTTGATGAGGTTAATGTGGTGTATATGGATTTCCAAAAGGTGTTTGATAAAGTGACGGATAATAGGTCTGTCAGCAAAGTTGAAGCCTGTGGAAAAACTGCATAGTGTGGATACAAAGTTTGTTGATTGAAAGGAAACAGAGATTATTGGTAAATGATTGCCAATTTTCAGACAGGAAGAAGGTAACCAGTGTTATTCTCCAAGAGCCGTTAGAAGGATCATTGTTTTTCTTGATATATATATTAATGACTTGCACTTGAGTGTACAGGGCACAATCTCAAAATTTCCAGATGGTAATAAACTTGGGAATATTGAAAACCGTGAGGATAGTGATAGACTCCAGGTGAACACAGGCGGGCAGGTTGAATGGGTGAACATGTGGCAGGTGAAACCTAACGTAGAAAAAAATGAGGTGATACATTTGGGTAGGAAAACCATGGTGAGGAAACATAAACTAAATGGTACAATTCTAAAGTGTGTGCAGAAACAGAGAAACCTGGGGTATAGGTGCAAATCATTGAAGGTGGCAAGGCAGGTTAAGAATGTGATTAAAAAGGGATATGGGTCCTGGGTTTACAGAGCCGAAGCGTACAAACGCAAAAGTTCTGGATCTTTTATAAAACACTGGATCAGCCTCAAGTGGAGTACTGTGTCAAATTCTGAGCATTGCACTTTTTGAAAGATGTGAAAGCTTCAGAGAATGTGCAGGAAAGATTTGCAATAATGGTTTCACGGATGAGCAACTTTGAGTACGAGGATAGATTGGAGAAGCTGGGGTAGTTTTCAGAGAAGGCCGAGAGGAGGTTCGATAGAGATGTACAAAACAATAAGGGTCTGCCCAGAGTAGATAGGGAGAAACTGTTCCCTTTGGCTGAGGAGTTGAGAATCAGAAGATAAAAGTTCTAAGATGACTATCAACAGAATAAAAGGCCACATTTTCTAATAGAGAAAGTGGTTAGGATCTTGAATGCACCACTGGAGAAGGTGGTGGATGTGGATTCAAATGACCTTCAAAAAAAAAAAAAAATTGAACAAGCACCTGAAGAAAAAAAAATGTGCATAGTTACAGGAAAGTGGGAGTAGGACTCGCTGAATTGCTCTTGCAGTGAACTGGCATGGATTGCATATAACCATCTTGATCCTAATGATCCTTCATTAAAACAAAACAGGCCTAATTACCAACGTGATCACAAACCATCATGAATCACATAATTAATATGTTAAGTCTGACATTTGCTCATATTTCCTTGTTGAGCATCACTTGATTACTTCCTCCTTTCGTACCTTTTCCTTTCACTCACCCATCATGAATAAACTGATGCATTAATTTTACTTATGCTTGATTCAGTCCTCCAAGTTCAATCCCCAGGCTCAGTATTCACTGATGCTTCCAAAACCAGAATTTCTAACTGGACGACTGAAACAGTTGGATCTGTTCTTTATTAGACCTTTTATTCTTCATCCATGGAATATGTGTCAGTGACATGGCATTTATTGCCCGTGCCTAATTACCCCTGTGAACGTGGTAATGAGCAGATTTTTAACAACTGATTGGATTGCTGGGCCACTTCAGAACGTGGTCACATTGCTGTGGGTCTGGATACACCAAATCAGGTAAGGACTGCAGACTTCCTTGCCTAAAGGACTTTAGTGAATCACATTTTCTTTAAAAAAAGACAAACAGTAGTTGCATGGTGACCACTACAGAAACTATTTTTAAAAATCCAGATATATTTAATTAACTGAATTTGAATTTCCCACCTCCTAATGTTTCTGAATCATTGATCCAGGTTTTTAGATTTATAGTCCAGTAATAAAACGACAATGCTATAATTCTAGTACCATATGGACCACGTGACATGCTATACAATTTCATTCCACTGCAGCTGCCAACTCCTTACGTAACCCAATGTGATCTTGAGCCCCCAAACCCCTTATCCCACCACACCCACCTAAACACCCATCCGTGCTCCACTGTGAAAGTTCTACTATCCCACTGTTAAACTCATGTTTTGAGCCCCTACCTCATTGACCAGCTTTGCTTGCAGTAGGAGGAGAAGGCGAGGGCACTGGGTCATCAACCAAGTCGAATTAAAATTCAGGGGAAAAGTGCCTAAATTACTTTAAAGACTGTAAGAAAAATAAGCATTCAGATGCGTACATTATGTTTAGTAAGACATTTGCTTCATTACACAGCATCATCTTATGAATGGTCATATTTCGAAGAAGGTATCATTCATATATACACTAGACATGGTACTTCTGGTGACGGGGATGTGCTGAGCAGTCACACATCAGGTGGCTCTCTTCCCAAGAACTAGAAATTAGGCTCTTTTACTCAAAAGAGCCTGCTAAAGTAGGAAAAGAAGTATCCCCTCACCCTAGCTAAATACAGCACAAGTTGCTGAGCAACAGTAGCTTCAGAGGCCTTAAAGAAACAAAAAGCGGCAGAAACCAGGAGAAACAAGCTGTCGAGACGGCGGATACACAAGGCAATAAAGTGTCGGTCACACCAGAATGAGAGAGGCCGGCAAATTGCACAGGGGGCTCCCCCTCACTGGAAGGTAGATGGAGGAAGTTCCTCTCCAGGGAACTAAGGGAGCTTAGGGAAGAGATAAAGGCCGGCAAACAAGCTGCGGTCAAGGTGGCGGTAATGGAAGTACTGGCCACCAGGCAGGTGGCCCTGGACAAGTCAGAGAGGCAACTGAAGGCCTAGGGGAGCAACATCAAGGAACTAGAAAAAGCCTCAACAGATCATAGTGACCGGATCGCCGCCCTAGAGATGGAAATAATGATGTTGGTGGCGATGCAAGGAAGCCTAAAAGGGAAAACAGAGGACCAAGAGAACTGGTCACGCGCCAGAGTCTAAAGAATAGTGGGTCTGCCGGAAGGAAGTGAAGGAAGGGACCCCACGGACTATGTGGCACAGATGTTGGGAAACCTAGTTGGAAGGGACAGCTTTCCCAACCCGCCAGAAATAGATATGGCCCACCGGTCTCTCCGACCGAAACCCAAGGCGGGACAGCAGCAGAGGGCAATAATCGCCAAAATGCACCGATACCAGGACTGCAAAAGAATCCTGCGCTGGACCAGACAAACAGGGACCTGCAACTGGGAAGGGAACAGATCAGAATACATCAGGACATTGGGGCAGACCTGGCCAAGTGCCAGGCGGAGTTCAACAGAGCGAAGGCGGACCTGTACAAAAGCAAAGTGAAGTTCAGGATGTTGCACCCGGTCAAACTCTGGGTCACATTCTAGGGCAAGGATCATTTTGGCCTCTGTGCACAAGGACAAATCTGTCCAGGAAAGCGGGCTGGGAAAACAGCAGCAAAGATGGTGGTGAAAAGATCACCCAAAGGAACTGAATTAACCTGAGAGACACTATGCATGGGACTGCACTGCCTTACTCTAAATACGGGAACTAAAACATAGGAAGGAAGGGACGAGGTCAGCGGAGTGCAGAAGAGGATAGGGCGGATAGCAGGAGGGGAAATCATATAGTGAGCGAAGGGTAGACGCAAAGCAGATGCAGAGGGGGCCACCACACTATCGGGAAAGCTAGCATCAGGAGGTACAAACGAAGGGAGGGCCGCTGCGCATCTCCCACAGGAGAGAGCATGCCTGGCAACATGGTGGGTGGGTACACAACACCAATGGGTGGGCAGCTAGGGGTAAACATGGGAAGAGGAGTAGGGGGACAATAATAGGGAGGGAGGGGGGGAGAAGACAAGGGGGAGGGAGAAAAGTATCACAGAGGAAACATAGGTATAAGGGTAGCAAGAGCATTTGGCTGGCTACAACAGGCCAACGTGGCAACCTGGAACATAATGGCACCTCAAGCAGCCACTTTGGAGATGGCTGAACAAAAAGAAACCCCGGAGTGCAGGGGCACACCCACATGGTGTACACATAGTTGGTGGCCATGTTGGGTGGCCCCTGGACAAAGGTATACCCTGGAGCACAGTGGCCCGGCCTTATTGTGAGTACGGTGACCGTGGCCATTTTGGATGGCTTCCTAACAAAGCGAAACCTTGGAGTGCAGGGGCCCATCCACAAGGTAAGTATGGCTGACCTTGCAAGGGGAGGGGAGACAAAAACCCATTAGAATAGACACCTGAAATGTCAAGGGAGTCAACGGTCTAATGAAAAGATCCAGAGCTTTTGCCCACTTGAAAGTATGACAACTAACGTAGTCTTCCTCCAAGAGACGTACATGAGGGAGAAGGATGACTGTCGGTAAGGAAGGACTGGGTGGGACAGACCAACCATTCACATTACAGGGTAGCCCTACTCAGTACAATGTTTACAGCAACGAGAACGGTTATGGGCCCAAGGGAACAATGCCACAGTCACCGGTGCCCTGGATGGGGCACCAGTGGTTCTAGTGAATGTGTATGCTCCCAACTGGGACAACACCGAGTTCATAAAGAAGACCATGGCGGAAATCATGGGGGGGCTTTAACTGTGCACAGCACCCACGTATGGACAGGTCGAAACCCAAAACAGGGAAGACCTCTAACATGGTGAAAGAACTCAGCACATTCATGGAGCAAATGTGGGCAGTGGATCCATAGATCTTCACTCACCCAGGGAAGAAGGCCATTCCCCCAGGTACATAATGTATACACCTGGATTGACTTCTTTGTAGTGGGGAAATCGGTGCTTCCAGGGATAGACTGCCATTTAAACAGGCCCGAAACAAATTCCGCTACATGGAGATCCAAATCGTCCATGACCGTATACAGATCCACAAATGGAACCTGGCCAGTCTCGTGGAGGAAGTTAAAAAGGACCTGAAGAATTGGGACACATTCCACTCTCCCTGAACGGTAGGGTGCAGATGATCAAGATGAACATACTACCAGGTTCCTCTTCCTATTCAGATCCACATCCCCAAGGCCTTGTTCAACTCAGTGGAAAAAATGATCATGGTGTTTGTGTGTGGGGAGGTGGGGGGCAAGAACCCAAGGATCCCCCAAAAAGTCCTGCAAAGAATGAAAAGAATGGAGGGGCCTAGCCGTCCCAAACCTGCAACATTAACACTGGACAGCAACAGCAGAGAGAAGGGATGGATAAAGGAACCAGAAGCTGAATGGGTAAGAATGGAGGCGAGTTCCTGCATGGGAACCGGGCCGTGGCCACAGCAGCTATCCCATCCCTGGGCACAGGAGTGCTCCCATCCTAACTGACTAAGCACTCAACAAGCACAGTGGTAATAGAGTAGGAAGTCTTACAACACCAGGTTAAAGTCCAACATGTTTGTTTCAAACACTAGCTTTCGGGACACTGCTCCGAAAGCTAGTGTTTGAAACAAACATGTTGGACTTTAACCTGGTGTTGTGAGACTTCTTACTGTGCTCACCCCAGTCCAATGCCAGCATCTCCACATAGTGGAAATAGACACACTCCGGTTGTGGAACCAGCTGAGATAGCATTTTGGTCTAACTGAAATGTCCATCAAGGCCCCCATCTGCAACAACCACAGGTTTGCGCCAGCCAAATGGCTGCCGCTTTCAAAATATGGAGACAGGATGGGGGGGACGCTGATAGTTAGGGACTTCTACACAGGCAACAGACTAACAACACTGGAGGAACTGACTGAGAAGTTCCAACTGACGGGGGAAATGGGTTAGGATACAAGCAAGTCAAGAACTTCCTACTGAACACAAACAGCTTGGAGGGGTAGGGGGCTGCAGGGACCTGTATGGGCGATTATTGGGAAAGGCATGGTCTCCACGGAACGAGATAAGAGAAAAATGTGAGGAGGCCCAAGGGTTTGAAATTGGGTGGGGTCTCTGGAGTAAAGCACTGCACAGGTCAACTCCATCTCCACTTGCGCAAGGCTCAGCCTAATGCAGCCAAAAGTGACACACAGAACACACTTAACCAGAACCCCAATGAGCAGATTCTTCCCAGAGGTTAGGGACAAATGTGAAAGATGCCAGGGAGGCCCGGCCAACCACACCCACATGTTCTGGTCATGCCCCAGACTTATTGGGTTCTGGACAGCCTTCTTCGAGGCAATGTAAAAGGTTGTGCGGATGCGGATGGAGCCATGCCCGAGAGTGGCAATCCTCAAGCTTTCAGAACAGCCAGAACTCTTTATGGGGAGGAGGACTGGTTCCCCAGCCTTTGCCCCCTAATCGCCCACCGAAGAATCCTGCTCGGCTGGCGACTGGCAGCACCACCCAAAGCTGAGGACTGGCTGTCCAGCCTGTCAGAATTGTTCCAAATGGAGATGATCAAATTCACCACCTGGGGATTGGAAGAGGGCTACCACAAAATGTGGAGGCCATTCACCAACCCGTTCCATGACCCTATTTGTAGCCAGCCGCCAATAAGCCAGAGGGAGGGAGATGAACCACAGACACAAACTTTAAGAGACAGTGGGCGGGGGGAACAAAGAGGCACAGAACCCAACCATTCCCCACACGAGGCGGGAGAGATGGGCACCACCTCCTCAACAAAAACGCTTATAAACAAGAACAACCAAATAAGAACAACATGTATCAAAACAGTTTGCAATACAAACACCCCGGGAAACATACTTCCCAGCAATCAACTATACAGTCTGTGTAAATTATTTCCCCATACCACACCGCCCCCCCCATCTCCGTGACTAACAGCTCCTCAAACATGGTCACAAACATCCCCCAACTATTCCCAAACCTCTCTGCAGAGCCCCATAACTCGTATGTTATCTTCTCCAACCTGAGGAAGTCATACAGTTTACACGACCAAGCTGCTAGTCCTGGTGGCGATGCCGACCGCCACTCTAGTAAAATTTGCCGATGTGCAATCAGCGAGACGAAGGCCATGACATCGGCCTTCCTCCTCTCCACGAGCTCCGGCTTGTCTGAAACTCCAAATATCGCCACCAAAGGGTCCGGGTCCACTCCCTCCTCCATTACCCTGGCTAAGACCGCGAACACTCCCACCCAGAATCTTCCCAATTTTTCGCAACCCCAAAACATGTGTGGGTGATTCGCTGGCCCCAGCCCACACCTCTCAAACGCATTTGCTACCCCCTGAAAGAACCCCACTCATTCTCGCCTGAGTCATATGCACACTGTGCACCACCTTAAACTGAATCAGGTTCATCCTTGCACAGGAGGTCCCGTTTACCCTACGCAGTGCCTCACTCCATACTCCCTGATTGATGTCCCCTCCCAATCTCCATCCTTGATCTTCACCACCCTCTCTCCTCCCTGCCCCACCAGCCACTTGTATGTATCCCCAATTCTTCCCTCTCCTTCCACATCCGGAAGCAGCAGTCCCTCCAGCAGGGTGTATTCCGGCATCGAATAAGAGCAACTTAACACGAGGCAATATAAGTAGCACTACGCTACCCAAATAGGTTCAGGTTTGATGAAGCAACGAACAAAGAAGGCACACCAGGCAGCAAAATGGGGAGGGAGGGGGCTTGGGAAATAGGGCGAGTTGGGGGTAGGAAGCCAAGCCAAAGTTGGGCACTTGAAAAAAAAGTGAATTGTAACTGATGTATATAGTTTCTGTGCATGTTTACTTTAGCTTTGTTTTACATAAAATGAAAAACCGTGATAAAATCAAAAACAAAAATACACTGGACACCATTTCTAGGTGACTAAGTAGGCAACAGCCTCAAACAGGCCACAGCTAATGTTGCCCAAGATGGTGTGCAAATGAGGGTGTGCAAAAAGTACTCCTGAAGTATATTTATTTGTACTCCTTTTACACATAACATCGTATTTAAGTTATGGATGAAAAGAAATCCCTGCTGCAGCTCAGCATTTCGCTTGGATATCTTAGCAAAGAATGGCAAATGGCTATGAATGTGCATTATTTTAAAATAGTATCAGTCATTGACATCCAGCTGTAAAAAGAAATCACCTGCCAAATCTGAAAGCAAAACAAGAGTTGATAATCTATCAGTATTTGTGGTGGCCCATGTAACATGAGAAAAACTGAAGGAGGAAGTTGTCATTGACACATTTTTCCATTACAAATTGCTTTCCATTTCTCTTGACCTATTAAAATACTGCTCACGAAAACAAGAAATGTGATTCAATATTTTACTTTAATATAAAACGTGTTGCACATGAAAATTCCAGAAGAATTTGTATAAAAAGTTATTAAAAAAAACTCAACAGAACAGTGTTATACATATTTACCAAGTAATCTTTTTACACAACCCAAAACCTACATTGCACCTGTGACTTTATATATAATAAACATTCCCAAATGGAACAAAGATATTTAGAAACAAAGTTTCATCTAATTACAAGCATTCACAGAAAACAAAATCACGTTTTTCACTATGAATAATCATATGTACACAGCTATAAGAAAGTATCATTTTAAGCTAACCTCTGCCAATCCAGGGACTTGAGGGACCCCACACAATATCTACATTGTTACTTTCTGTAAAAATTCAGACTTGGCTCATCCAACAATTTTAAAACAAATATAGCTGAATCATCAGGACACACAGGCACAAACACACAACATTAAATAATGTGTGGTCTGAGGTGAAATTAGGTAATTTTCATTTGGAAGTAAATCTGTGGTCAGATGAACTCTGGCAAAATAAGTTTTAAAAATCGTAACGTTCCAGATTTTTACTATTATTGTACCATTCAAGTGCCTGGTATTTGTAAGTGCAGCATACTCAGAAATACTACTTGGAATAATGGCATACTGGGAAATAATTTAACTTGCGACATAAGGGAGAACATAACCCCGACTCTAGCCCAGCTTGTTCACAATATCCTCAAAATGTCACACAGTGGACTAATGTGCACATCTCACATTTCCCAGTTGGTAACCCTGTCCAAAATCCACATCAGAGGACTTTCAATCGATTCACAGGGCTGACACTAAGGATGTACTAACATTTTCATTGATTGACCACACAGCTAGAAACACAGATGGATGGTGCTAGAGGATGATGCTAAGGAACAAAAAAATGAAAAGCATAATTCTGCTAAAACCTTGTCAGAAGCTCACAAAAATACTAGTTTCTGTTATGCGACACCACACCCCGAGATTTTTCTCTCTTTTCTTCAAAGGTAATGATTGATAGAGATGTGGTTCTGTTACATCATGCAGGGGCTGCTCTCCCTTGAGTCTAGACACAGCATTAGACATATATGCTAACATTTTAGCTAAAAGTCATTAAGCTCTTATCAGCAACAGATGAAGGATATGGAAGCGAACACGTAATTGAAATTAATAAATTCAGCTTAGACAAACCATAAAACCTGAAAGAGTCTTTAGTTTGACGGTGAAGTCATCTTTGAGCTAGTTTGAATTTGACAAGTGACAAGTACAGAATTAAAAACATGAATCTCCTGATGCAGCCTGGCCTGTGATTACTCTGCACACCCGAAAATCATTCTCAGGAAGTTTGAAGGTATTAAACATTTTTCAGGATTGAAAAAGCAAATAACACTGTGCAGTTTGTCTAATGGGGCCATATAGCAGAACAAAATGGATACAAAATGGTCAATTATTTTGGAAGCACTTGGTTAATTACACTTCACCAATGGTAAGTAAACAATACTGCCCTAACTCCAGAAATGTTCTAACCTTCAATCAACTCTTCTTGCTTTCTCTCCTGTGCGCAGTAACTCACACAGGAGTACAGTGCCAAAGGTTATCTGTAGTCTCAAATACTTTGTCAAATGCCATTCTGATGGCACACACTTTTCAGTGGAAATAATTGGATGGCATCTGGAGCAAAATGCCTGGCTGCTATTTTTTCCCCTTTCGTGGCAAGGAAGATTATGGCCCAAATCTTCAACTAGAGTGAGAAAAAATCCAGAATAGGAATTGGTTCTGATGAGGTTTGAAGTTATTTCCCAGTATGAAGAAAAGTACATCTACTGTCTGACATTCAATGAATAATCTCTCTCGCCATTATTACCCAAATTATTTTCTCATCTTGAAATTTTGGGTGAAGACTGTAGTCCTTAGCCCACTCTTACCTCATTTTGTAGCCATCACTTTTGATTTTCTTTTGGCATTAGTGTTATAGTTATGGACAAATACGAGGGAAGTGGGACTAATTGGTTTGCTCTGTGCAAGCAACAGACACAATGGGCTGAAATGGCCTCTTTCTCTGCAGTAAGAATTAATATTTCGATGCGTGTTTTAGATCATAATGGGGGGGGGGGGTTGGAGATTATAAAGAATCAACAAGGAATAGGGGATTAATGAGAATGAAAGAACAGCATAGCGTTTTGCTGCAACCCACCAGGCTCTGGTGGTTAGAACTGTACTCTTTCAAGGGCAGCACGGTGGCCTAGTGGTTAGCACAGCTGCCTCACGGTGCTGGGGTCCCAGGTTCGATCCCGGCTCTGGGTCACTGTCCGTGTGGAGTTTGCACATTCTCCCATGTCTGCGTGGGTTTCGCCCCCACAACCCAAAAATGTGCAGAGTAGGTGGATTGGCCACACTAAATTGCCCCTTAATTGGAAAAATTAATTGGGTAATCTAAATTTTAAAAAAAAGTACTGTACTCTTTCAAAGATAAGAGAGCGAACAATGCAATTTTGTAAAGCACTGCCCTGCTCTGTTCTGGCCAATAATTAGCTATTTTCAGCAATACATCTTATGTCATACTCAGCATTGCTTATTCTGCAAAATAAAACACTGAGGGAATGGCTAAGATTTAAAAAGAATGCAACTGCTTTCTACCCAAAATAAAAATAGGGAACGGTCCAATTCTACAGCATGTGTTTAAGCATCTGAAAAGAATCGTTTTATGTACAAACATTTACAATAATTTTAGGATTATGGTTTCATTAAGGTTTACTTTGAAATCCTAGCTTTAAGCATTAGTTAAGAAGCATTTGACTTTTGATGATTAGCCAATTTTTTAAATTAAAAAAACACAATCAAGTGTTTGTGCATATCCATCAAAACAAGTTTTGACTTCCATGCAATCTAAAGATTTATTGCAATAAGCTGAACTTTTCAGGGATGTTTACTTATCATACACGTGGTATGACCTTTTCAGCGATAACCACCGAATTTGAAACAAAAAGTGGGGCTTAGTAAGTTTAACTGTCGAAGATACCCTCATCAAAACATACTACAAACATATCTGCATACTCAATAAATTGCAGCATCACAATTCCAGGACGCATTAAAGCTTACGTCCTGTCTTTCCATGAAGAACATGTTTTGGGGAACGGGTGGCAGCAGTAGGGTGGGAGGGTTTAATATTAATGCCATTTTCAGAACTGTTAATACCTACTTCACATTGGTTCATCAGATATTGTATGCAACAGATTACCTCCAGTGAAAACACATTTTTTCGAACATTAGTTTCCAAATAGTTATCACCTCTGGTTGACAATATTTTCATTTCAAAAGTTTGCTGGATGCAATTCTGACGGATTCGTTATTTCAGAATTTAATCTTTGATCCAGTTCCATTAGGCAGTTGCTTGCCGCAGAAGGGATTTGCTCAGTTACTGATGCCCTCCATGTATGTAGGGCCTCCATGGCTCCCACAGGGTTACTGGGAGCTAGGTCGTAAACTGCATAAACTGCTGATAACTGTACAGGCCATGGGACACCTGGAAATGTCAGAGAGCAGAAATCATGATCACAAACTGCTCAGTACATAATATATGTAAGATACCATCAGTTTAAAACATCTTTACACATTTTCTTCTATTTACAATCAGTAATGGCAACTTTGGACTAGACCTTTTTCCGACACGTTCCCTGTGTAATCAAGACCTATTAAAGATCTAAAATATACAGACAAAAAGTGTCCAGATACTTCTTCAACAGTGGAACAGATATTCCTTTTCTACAAAATCTTGGTTCCAGCATTGTCTTACTCTATTAAGCCAAACCCAAGTTCAAGTGGAAAGATATTCCCAAAACCAACCAGCTTTGTACTTACTACTTCTGACAGTTTAAAAACAAGCAAGGAAATTAAACATAATAAACATTTAGACCCTCCAGCTTGCTCCACCATTCATTAAGATCATAGCTGATCTGGCTGTGCCTTAACTCCACTTTTCTGCCTGCCCTCATAACCCTCGATTCCCAGGGAGTTCAAAAATCTCTCCAACTCAGCCTTGAATATATTCAATGACCCAGCCTTCACTGTTTTCTGGGGTAGAAAATTTCAAAGCTTACTCACCCTTTGAGAGAAGAGGTTCCTCCGCATTCCAGTCTTAAGTGGGATTATTTCCAAAATGTGCTCACTAGTTCACGAGGGGAAACATCTTCTCAGTATCTACCCTGTAAAGCCTCCTTAATTTTATAAATTTCAATAAGATTACCTCTCAACTTTCTCAACTCAAACGAATATTGGTCCAGCCTGACCAACCTTTCATCATAAGACCACCCCTTCATGCCAGGAATCAACCTAGTGAGCCTTCTCTAAACATCCTACAAGGAACAAAGAAAATTACAGCACAGGAACAGGCCCTTCGGCCCTCCCAGCCTGCGCCGATCCAGATCCTTTATCTAAACCTGTCTCCTATTTTCCAAGGTCTACTTCCCTCTGTTCCCGCCCGTTCATATACCTGTCCAGATGCATCTTAAATGATGCTATCGTGCCCGCCTCTACCACCTCCGCTGGTAAAGCGTTCTAGGCACCCACCACCCTCTGTGTAAAAAACTTTCCACGCACATCTCCCTTAAACTTTCCCCCTCTCACCTTGAAATCGTGACCCCTTGTAACTGACACCCCCACTCTTGGGAAAAGCTTGTTGCTATCTACCCTGTCCATACCTCTCATAATTTTGTACACCTCAATCAGGTCCCCCCTCAACCTCCGTCTTTCCAACGAAAACAATCCTAATCTACTCAACCTTTCTTCATAGCTAGCACCCTCCATACCAGGCAACATCCTGGTGAACCTCCTCTGCACCCTCTCCAAAGCATCCACATCCTTCTGGTAATGTGGCAACCAGAACTGCACGCAGTATTCCAAATGTGGCCGAACCAAAGTCCTACACAACTGTAACATGACCTGCCAACTCTAGTACTCAATACCCCTTCCGATGAAGGCAAGCATGCTGTATGCCTTCTTGACCATTCTTATCCACCTGCGTTGCCACCTTCAGGGTACAATGGACCTGAACTCCCAGATCTCTTTCTACATCAATTTTCCCTAGGACCCTTCCATTGACCATACAGTCCGCTCTTGAATTTGATCTTCCAAAATGCATCACCTCCCATTTGCCTGGATTGAACTCCATCTGCCATTTCTCTGCCCAACTCTCCAATCTATCTATATTTTGTTGTATTCTCTGACAGTCCTCCTCGCTATCTGCAACTCCACCAATCTTAGTATCATCTGCAAACTTGCTAATCAGACCACCTATACCTTCCTCCAGGTCATTTATGTAGATCACAAACAACAGTGGTCTGAGCACGGATCCCTGTGGAACGTCACTAGTCACCCTTCTCCATTTTGAGACACTCCCTTCCACCACTACTCTCTGTCTCCTGCTGCCCAGCCAGTTCTTTATCCATCTAGCTAGTGCACCCTGAACCCCATACGACTTCACTTTTTCCATCAACCTGCCATGGGAAACCTGATCAAACGCCGTACTAAAGTCCATGTATATGACATCTACAGCCCTACCCTCATCAATTAACTTTGTCACTTCCTCAAAGAATTCTATTAGGTTTGTAAGACATGACCTACCCTGCACAAAACCATGCTGCCTATCACTGATAAGTCTATTTTCTTCCAGATGTGAATAGATCCTATCCCTCAGTATCTTCTCCAACAGTTTGCCTACCACTAACGCCAAGCTCACAGGTCTATAATTCACTGGATTATCCCTGCTACCCTTCTTAAACAAAGGGACAACATTAGCAATTCTCCAGTCCTCCGGGACCTCACCCGTGCTCAAGGATGCTGCAAAGATATCTGTTAAAGCCCCAGCTATTTCGAACATCGCTTCCCTCAGTAACCTGGGATAGATCCCATCCGGTCCTGGGGATTTGTCCACCTTAATGTCTTTTAGAATACCCAAAACTTCCCCCTTCCGTATGACAACTTGACCTAGAGTATTTAAACATCCATCCCTAGCCTCAACATCCGTCTTGTCCCTCTCCTTTGTGAATACCGATGCAAAGTACTCATTAAGAATCTCACCCATTTCCTCTGAGTCCATGCATAAATTCCCTCTTTTGTCTTTGATTGGGCCAATCCTTTCTCTAGTTACCCTCTTGCTCCTTACATACGAATAAAAGGCTTTGGGATTTTCCTTAACCCTGTTAGCCAAAGATATTTCATGACCCCTTTTAGCCCTCTTTATTGCGCGTTTGAGATTTGTCCTACTTTCCCGATATTCCTCTAAAACTTCATCAGTTTTGAGTTGCCTCGATCCTATGTATGCTTCCTTTTTCATCTTAGCTAGTCTCACAATTTCACCCGTCATCCATGGTTCCCTAATCTTGCCATTTCTATCTTTCATTTTCACAGGAACATGTCTGTCCTGCACTCTAATCAACCTTTCCTTAAAAGACTCCCACATTTCAAATGTGGATTTACCCTTAAACAGCTGCTCCCAATCCACATTCCCTAGCTCCTGCCGAATTTTGTTATACTCTGCCTTTCCCCAATTTAGTACTCTTCCTTTCGGACCACTCTTGTCCTTGTCCATGAGTATTCTAAAACTTACGGAATTGTGATCGCTATTCCCAAAGTAATCACCAACTGAAACATCAACCACCTGGCCGGGATCATTCCCCAATACCAGGTCCAGTATGGCCCCTTCCCGAGTTGGACTATTTACATACTGCTCTAAAAAACTCTCCTGCATGCTCCTTACAAACTCTGCTCCATCTACGCCTCCAACACTACACGAATCCCATTCAATGTTGGGGAAGTTAAAATCTCCCATCACAACCACCCTATTGCTCCTACATTTTTCTATAATCTGTCTGCATATTTGTACCTCTACTTCATGCTTGCTTTTGGGAGGCCTGTAGTAAAGTCCCAACAATGTTACTGCACCCTTCCTATTTCTCAGCTCCACCCATATTGCCTCAGTGCTCGAATCCTCCATCGTGCCCTCCTTAATCACAGCTGTGATATCATCTCTGACGAGCAATGCAACTCCTCCACCCCTTCTATCTCCCTCTCTATCCCTCCTGAAGCATCTATACCCTGGGATATTCAGTTGCCAGTCCTGCCCTTCCCTCAACCAAGTCTCAGTAATACCAATAACATCATATTCCCAGGTACTGATCCAAGCCCTAAATTCATCTGCCTTATCTGCTACACTTCTCGCATTAAAACAAATGCACCTCAGACCACCTATCCCTTTGCGCTCACCATCTCTTCCCTGTCTACTCTTCCCCTGAGTCACAATGAGTTTATTATCTAATACCTTACTGGCTTTAGTTGCTGCCTCTTTACTGACCTCTAACTTCCTAATCTGGTTCCCATCCCCCTGCCACATTAGTTTAAAACCTCCCCAACAGTGTTAGCAAAAGGACCCCCTGGGACATTGGTTCCAGTCCTGCCCAGGTGTAGACCATCCTGTTTGTAATGGTCCCACCGCCCCAGAACCGGTTCCAATGTCCCAAAAATCTGAACCCCTCCCTCCTGCACCATCTCTCAAGCCACGTATTCATTCTGACTATTCTTGAATTTCTACTTTGACTGTCCCGTGGCACTGGTAGCAATCCTGAGATTACTACCTTTGAGGTCCTACTTTTTAAACTTATCTCCTAACTCCCTAAATTCTGATTGTAGGACCTCATCCCTTTTTTTAAACCTATATCGTTGGTGCCTATATGCACAACGGCAACTGGCTGTTCACCCTCCCCTACAAGTTCATCCTTCCTTAAGTAAGGAGCCCAAATTGTACACAGTACTCTAGATACGGTCGTACCCATGCTATGTAAATGTGTTGGCAGGAATTGCCTACTTTTATATTCCATCGCTTTCACAAAAAAGTCCAGTGCATTTGCCTCCCGAATTACTTGCTTTACCTGCACACTACCTTTTTTGATTTGTGTAAATGGACACCCATCCTCCTGTATAACATTCTGTTTTTCAATTATCCCCACCGAAGCGGGCAAATTCACATTTTCCTGCATTATACTTCATCTGCCATTAATTGCCCTCTCGCGTGCCTTATTCATTTCCCTTTGCAACCTCTGTGTCCTCCTCATAACTTGTTTTCCTATCTTTGTATCAACAACAAATGCAGCTACAATATATTCTGTCACTTCATCCAAGTCATTAATATAGTTGTAAATAGTTGAGGCCTCAACACAGATCCCTGTAGCAATCCACAAGTTACAATTTGTCAAGCTGAAAATGACCCATTTGTCCTTCAGCTTCCACCACCTTTTAGAGGCCAATTAAGGATGGACAACAGATGTTGGCTTAGCCAGCGAAGCCCAAATCCTGTAAAAAATGAATTAAGTTGGCTAATCCTCTATTCATGCTATTATATTACCTTGAACGCCGTGAGCTCTTACAGCGTGCAGTAAGCTTTGATGAGGCACCTGATGGAACAGCTTTAGAAATCCTAATACTCCATATCTACTGGTTTACCATTATCCAGTCAGCTTGTTAGGACTCTTAAGAAGTTTGTGAAAAACATTTCCCATCTATAAAACCATGTTAATTTTGCTTGGATTTATTATGATATTCTAAATGTTGCAATGAACAGGTGATGCAACTACATAAAGAGCATAACATTCTGATGAAACATGAATAAATAATCAAAAATTAACATTTCCGTTAAACTTATTTAGAACTAACATTTTTTCTTTAATGCATAAAAATGGCAACATACAACTCCAATGACTAAAAATATGGGGTGCAATTGACCCAGAAAATGACTTGCGGCGTGATCCAACAGCCACGCTGCGCCCGATAAGCAGCGTGCCATGGCGCACTGTGGCTGATAAAAGCCAGGAGACCCCACTCCCAGGATCTACCCCACTTGCAATGCCTCGAGAGATCTAACATGATCTTGTGAATCGGTGCGATATAAATCCCATCCATTGTGGGAGACAGCTAGTCTCACTTTAATACTGGTCTCCACAAACGGGGATCAGATGCAAAGGGCCCTCATGGGGGTCTTCCAGGGGATTGGAGGCCCAAGTGCATGCCCTTTGGCCAGGGGGCACCCTGACACTGGTGGTGCCAGCCAAGCATCCTGGCACTGCCACATGGATGCCAACCTGGCACTGCCAAGGTGGCCAAATGGCACTGCCAGCTGGCAAGGCACTGCCAGGGTTCCAGGCTCGCGAACAAGTCTTAAGTGTCCTATGCGGGTGTTGGGGTGAAGGGGGGCCTCGGAGATCGGACATAATTTAAAAATGGGGTCCCAATCTCTCGCTGCACTGAGGGGTTCTGGAGAGCCGAGTTCCTCAGTGCACAAAACGGAGTCGTGGAGCTCGTCAGTGCACAAAATGGGGCTATGTGCGGCCCTGGCCTCGCTTTCCCCGCTTAGCCCCTTATCTAACACAGGTGGTATTCTATAGCCATGTGGTTCTGGGAAACATGCAACTAAATGCGCTCGCTATGGGACTTTGTTCCCTTTTAGTAGAATTGTCATTTTGGATGGGTTTGGCAGGGTGTTTGCTGCTAGCCTTTTGGATGAGACCCAGACCTATATTCACCCAAACTTAGGTCATGTTTTTTGGCGCTTGGGAAGTTTCTCAAAGGCCAATCCCACACTTAAGATTAAAAGTGAGCATGGGTTCCCCCCACCCCCAGCATTAGGGTAATCCTGCCCCATACCAATCCATCCTTGTGGGCATTGGGCCCCCCCCCCCCCCCCCATATCCCCTGAGCATACCCTGATATGTGGCCGCTGAAGGCCCTCCACCTTTCGGGGTCCCCTTCCCCTTTTCAGTCCCCGCCCCTTCAGGCCCGCCCCCAACCTTCATACCTCCTGTTCACCACCCCCCCCCCTCCCCCAACACCTGTCAGGCCCCCTCCCCAACAAGTCCCCACGCTTTGACATTGCCAACCTGGCACCTCGGCACTGCCAGGGTGTTCGGGTACTAGGGTGAGGCGTTGCCAGTGTATCCCAAGATACTGCGGCCTGAAACCGGCTGTGCATATTTAGACGAGCCTAATAATTCATTTAAATATGATTATCTGGATCACGCCCTCGCAGGGCACCTGGGGTTGGGCGACTCATACGCGGTTTGGCAGCCGGCCGAAGCTCGTTTTGGGCCTCTCCTGCAATGTTCCTGGCACAGCGGGATCGGCATTAGACACAATGGGGATGGAAAAATTGCACATTGAAATCACATGGTCAAGTGTTTAACAGGATTCAAAATTTAAGCAAGAAAGTTCCTTCACAGTGACATGTACAAGGACACTTACCCTCTTGACATGCATGTTGGAGGAACTTGTTTATCACTGCAGCCATGTTTTTTACAGCGACTAACGATTCTTTCTTCAGTCCTTGCTGACCCAGGCATCCTTCCAATTAAACAAAACCCAGTTAGCACCACAATTCTGCAATGTCTGATAGAAGGCCTACAATATTTTTAAACCCAAAATAATTCAAAATTGTCACTTTTACTGAACACTATCCTCTCCCTAAGTCTTGAAAATATGGTTATCTCTGGTCAACTGAAAAGCAATTTCCTTCAGACATGCATTGATCAGAGAACCAACAGACATATAGTCGTGGCAGGGCCACGCTTCTGGTGATGAACCAAATGAAACGGAGCAAGGTGCCAACACAGAACCATCATTCACTATAGTAACCTGCCTGGGCATCCTCATGCCTGCATTGTACATGCAGCAAAGTAGGGACCCGTAATAGTATATGCTGTACTGCTGCAACACACTAACAGGAAAAATATTAGAAAAATGTTAATGCATATTAAAAAAATCATCTGGGTTATCCAGACTGAAGAGGACACAAATAAATGTCAATAATGGCAGTTAACACTGATTTTTCACTACAAGTAGCCACGCATGCATATATCCATGAGAGAACATTAAAGTTATATAAAACATACTTCAAATGCACCACAATTGAAGTCCAAATATCAAGAAAGCAGAGTTAAATATTCATTGTTGGGCATAAGTAAAATACTGTGGATGCTGGAAAATGAACTGAGAACACCAAATACAGGAAACACTCATGGAGAAGGAAATGTGGCATAAGGGGCTGGTACATAAAGGGTTAATATGAGACTCCTTACCACTCAGACAGTGTTGTAAGAAAACACATTACCCACATCCAGGGGTTAGTGTGGTGTTGAGCAAAGACAAATGTAGACCTAAACCTGGAGATATCTCCTCTTAGTACCATTTACTACACATGTAAATTGTTACAGTTGATAATGACTTACAGTTAACCAATGGTAGACTATAGATATTGCTTTCAGACGTACTGATCTGTAACTAACACCCCAGGACATGGTGGCAGCCAGAGCATAAAGACCAGAGGCAAGGAAGCCATGTCCCCTTGTTTACAGCTGCCGTAAATCAGTTGAGTTTAAAGGTCCAGATACTTTCAATCCAGGGGAAAGGCAGGTTTGGCAGGTAACGTTAGGATTTGGATGGAGAGGTCAGCCAGCCAGGGAGATGTTGGAGGGCGAGTGAGGGTTCGGCCAATCAGTGGCTTGGGGGTGCGAGGCGGGTTGATGACCTGTTGAGGGGGTCAGGGAGGCAGGAGTCTCATGGGCGTCCTTATAATACTTACACAGAAGCTATAAGTGGTTTCAGTTCTAACTTTTCTGGGCAACTGTTGCCTGATGACAGTCAAAACCATCCAAAGTTTAAGTCACAATTAAACGGATTGTTGCCACTGCAAGGCAAATGCCCATAGGAACTTTGCATTTCCCAGGCTATTGCCATGCAATCCTCACCAGGGAACCTCCCCAGCGCGATACGGGTACCCCCTCTGGAGCTCGGATGTTCTTGCCAGTATATAAAGGGCGGGATTCTCCAATAATGGGGCTATGCCCCCACGCTGGCATGAACAGCGGTGCCAACACTCCAGTGTCAACGGTCCCGATAATGGGGAATGCTCCACTTCTTAGGGGGCTAGGTTGGCGCCGGAGTGGTCCCCGCAGCTCCATCCGGCGCAGAACGAGGGGGTGAGCGGGTGGGCGCTGTCAACGACCTCCAACCGGCGTAGCGAGAATCCTGCGGGCACCCGAGAATGGGGAAGTCAGCGTTGGGGCGCGATTCTCACGTCCGCCCGGGGATTTTCCGACCCGGCACCGGAACGGAGAATCCGGCCAATGTTTCTCATTCTCTATGGATGGTGCCTGATTTGCTAAGAATTTCCAGCATTTTCTATGGTCGATCTCAGGGCAAGAGAGAACAGGCAATAACTGCAGTCTTGTTGGTGTTGTTCAAATCAAAACATCCACAGGGGCTGTTTAGAACAGGGCTAAATCGCTGGCTTTGAAAGCAGACCAAGCAGGCCAGCAGCACGGTTCGATTCCTGTAACAGCCTTCCCGAACAGGCGCCGAAATGTGGCGCCTAGGGGCTTTTCACAGTAGCTTAATTTGAAGCCTACTCGTGACAATAAGCGATTTTCATTCATTTAATTTCACTTGCATTTTATTTAGAAGTTGTGTGCAAGAATATGGAAACTTTGGGCTCAAAAAAAAACCAAATAAAATCCTACTGCTCTTTTTTGGAAATAAACATTCAGGGCTATCAGCTTATTGTTTTCAATACATGGGAAGAAGTTAAGTAAAAATAAAATACGGTTAAACATTGTCAAATGGCAAGTCTGAATGCATTGTTTCATTTTCAAATTTCATGACAGCCAAATGTCAATTAGCAATCAAAATAACCTTTTATATTATGCTAGTTCTGTCACAACAGTATCAATTTACATGAAAGTACTGACTAATCTCTAAAATAGCAGATAGGGCAGCAAAATATTACCAAAGCCATCTAGTTTCCTCTAATATTTAAATAAAGGTTTATGATCTTATTTGGATGACAGAAAAATGTAGTTCTGCATTAATGGCAATTCTAAAACGGATTGGGTGTTTCTTTGCAAAAAGATGTTGAAGTTAATTCAATAACCTCTATTGGAGATGGCCTGCTGCCCTGCAAAATAGAGCTAACGTTTTGAAATATAAATCCTGAATGAACATCTTTTCAGTGAACGTTTGTTTTCATTTAAACACAAGTTTTTCCATAAAATCACAGAGTTTCAAAAGCAAAAGCTATATGCGGCACAATTTATAATGAGATGCAAGGGACATGCATGGAGTATTTCATGATTAGCAGGATTTTCAGATAAGGTAAAGACAGTTAGCAGTAATCAAGTTAATTACCAATAAGTCTCATGACACCTGCAACCGTGACATCCTTAATGTGTAGAATACTATTCTGTCCTTTTCTACGTTTCATCCACTTATCCATCACAGGCCATACTTCCTTCCTAAAAGAAAAACCATAGCACAGAAATCAACCACTTTCAAAAAAGGAAAATGCATACTATAACCTCTCCAGCAAAAATATAAACAGCACTGTACAGGGAAATATTATCAAAAAAATCACTTAAACCTCTTGTATGTTTGTCATCACACAGAATTAGAAGTAAATTGGATGCACTTAGTTATATCATGCAAAAGGCAATTTATAGCAGTGTGCCCCGCTAGCTGCTGTTAATTTAATTATGGTTATCTGAGAGGTGCCACAGATGTCTGTTGAGTAGCCATTTTAAATCATAAGTATGAACAATCATTAAAACAAAACGGTCATAGTTTCTGAAGGACCCCATAGAGTAATAGATTTCCAGGCTAACAAGCAAAGCAATGTTATGAGTGCATTTCAGATAATATGGTTTTCAATTTGATGCTGCTATGCGACCTTAAACATGCTGACAAAACATTAAAATTATTAGTTGAACTGGCTTGTGCTAGTTACACCGCCGAAGACCTTCAAACTGCTTGGTGCTCACCCTTGTACATATACTGTCCTGCAAATGTCACTGAATAGATATCATAAGTATGAACCCTGACTTATTTTATCCTGTCCAAGCCTGGGGTGCTGAGGCTAACTGTCGCACCTAACTGCAAGTAGCTAACTGTTTTGGCTGAATTATAAGCTGAGCCATGGAGCAAGTTGTACCATGTGGTCTTTGCCTTTTCAACACTGTAATTAGTGCCATGGCAGGAGTTGTTGAGTTGTATACTCATACACAGTGATGCCAACTAGGAGAATATAACAACTGCTATGTAATCACTTTGATTTAATAAAGTACCTACAATTATGCACGTTAAAATTTACTTAAAATTGTTCTATGGTTACTTGAAATCAATAGCATTTTTTGATTTTTCTCAGAGCTCATTAGTCCAAGTGTATCTATGAAGTACCTTATGAAACAGTCATGTGTCCACGTCCATGGTTGTTGAGAGCACAACAGATCGATGGCATAAATCAGCTCCCACATATCACCATTGAAATCCATTCCGTATTCATCACTTGTTTGGAATCTCACTTTTGGACTCTGCTGCATTGCTATGAGGAAACTCGACACCAACGAACTAACATCTAGAGGCGAATTCTGAAAACCAAATAAATATCAATGAAATTAAACATTTCCAGTACTTTGAAGACACAGCTTCATCAATGAACTCCACAGAAATTGGTTAGCTCAATCTGCTTTCCCCTCTGGAAATTGATCATTCAGATAAGCAGATCAAGTAAAATTTTCACTCTCTGATGTGATGGTATCTAAAGGCTACTTGTGGCTTCCCTTTGCTTTAGTTATTCTCATAAAGGCTGAGATCGTAACCATGTGAAAGGGTAAAAAGGGGAAATTTCAGAAATGTGCACAAGAGAACTTTCTTGAACAGTGTATTAGTAGTCCAGCAAGCAAGGAAGCAAACTTGGTTACAATTCTGGGGAATGAAGTGGAACAACATGCTTTAGTAGAAGCACATTTGGGAGAGACCGGTCGTAATATCAACAGATGTGGAATAGTTACGGAAAAAAACAAGGTACAATCAATTGTAAATATATTTAACTCGAGGAGGATTAAGTTTGGTCAGTTAAGAAAAATATCTGGCTCCGTTAAGATTGGAATCAAAAACTTGTAGACGAAACAGTAAATTAACAAATGGGATGCCTTCAAAGAGGAGATAGTTCGAACACAGAGTCAACATGTTTCTATGAGGGGGAAATGGAAGGCATTCAAAGGTAAACTCCCTGAATAAATAAAAAGATATACAAAGGTTCATGATAGTTGTAAGATTTATAATACGATAGAGAGCCAAACTAAATATAGAAAGTACAGAGGAGATTGTAAAAGGAACAAAAGGTGCAAAGACAGAGTATGAGAACAGATTAGCAGGAACAAAGACCTGGGGGAGTATGTGCACAAGATAAATTGAGAGAAGATTGTTAAAAGAACACATATAGGATCCTTGGTTTGATGAATAGAATACAAATGTAAGGAAACTTCCCTTCTCTTCCTTGACCTCTCTGTCTCCATTGCTCTCATGCCCACATGTTCATCCCTGGTCTGCTGCAATGCTCCAGTAAAGCCGAATGCAAACTGGAGGAGCAGAATCTCCCCTTCCGATTAGGCACGTTACAGCCCTCAGGACTCAACGGAAGTCAACAATTTTAGACTGTGACCTTCCTCATGCATCTTAACCTTTATATATACATATTTTTGTCTGGCACAGTGGTTAGTACTGCTGCCTCGCAGCTCCAGGGCCCTGCGTTCAATTCCGGCCTCGGGTGACTGGGTGGATTTTGCACGTTGTCCCCGTGTCTCTGTGGTTTCCTCCAGGTGCTCCGGTTTCCTCCCACAGTCCAAAGATGTGCAGGTTAGGTGGGGTTAAGGAGATGGGGCAGGGGAGTGGGTCTAGGTAGAGTGCTCTTTCAAAGGGTCGATGCAGAGTCAATGAGCCAGATGGCCCAATTATTCTATAAACCCTCCCTCCCCCACTGGGCCATCTATCACTTGTTCTTAAGTTTTGCTACATCTTTGTTACGATCTCTCCTAGCTCCCACTAATCACTGACTTTCTTATACAGTGTATAATCCAACACATTCTGCCCTCTATTCAGCTCTGAAGAGTCACCTGGACTCAAAACGTTAACTGTGGCTGAAATTTTATGGCCATCGGATTCTCCATTCCTGCTGACAGCTCACCCTGCCCATGGGTTTTCTGGTGATGTGGAGTGGCTTCAATGGGAAATCCAATTGACAAGCGACTAGAGTAGAGAATCCCGCTGCTAGCGAACGTCTCACCGAGAAACACGCGGCTGGGAAACTGGGGAATCCAGCCCTCTGTTTTTGCTCCCTGCAGACGCTGCAAGACCTGCTGAGTTTTTCCAGCATTCTCGGTTCTTATTTCATATTCCAGAATCCACACTCTGTTGCTCTTATTTAAGTTTAAAAGTAGATTTGACATCAGGGTGTACAAAATCATGACTGTTTTTGATAAAGTAAATAGAGAAATCAAGATAATTTTTTTCCAGTAGCAGAGCAGCTACTGGAAGCAGCTTCAGGTGATCAGCAAAATAATCTGAGGTGGTGTGAGGATTTTTTTCAATGCAGTTAGTTGCTGCGGGTTTTTTCAATGCAGTTAGTTGCTGCGGGTTGGAATGCACTGCCCAATAGGTTGACGGAAGCATTTAAGTAATATTTAAGAGAAAGGATAAATACTCGAAGGCAACAAAAAGAGCCACTGGGATAGAGGGGGATGCAAATATTTGGATACTTCTATCAAAGAGTCAGGATAGGTGTCATAGGTCAAATGGCCTCCAGTTGCGATGCATTACACTTTATTTCACTTGCAGTATTTTGAAATCTTGCTGCTACATGTGCTTCTGGGCAAACATTTGTGTCTTGTCTAACTGTTAGATATTGTCCAATGTGGAATCATGGAGGTCAACAAAAAGTCACCAACGCTACTCTGATTCCTGCATGAGCCTCACATAAAATTAGTTTAGCTAGTCTCAGCGTAGTTTCCCTTTCATATGTATCTCATATTACCAATGCCTGGTCAGCTCTCAGCAGTGACTAAGATGCTGGACCAGAGCCGCAACATTTTAAACTTTTTAAGATGGTGCGAAAACATCGATTCATTCCAGGAGTGATAATATACGAAATAGGGCCTGGTTATTTTGTAAATAAACTTTATTAAAACAAAATAAAAAAAACAATATTTAAACTTCACACTTAACAATAACAGATTATATGTAGCTTCTTAACCATACCACACTAATTCCCATTAAACAGCACTTTAAATGAATATGCAGGTTGCGATCCACTTACGCAGGCAGGCAAAGGCGATACTTGCATTTACAAAGTAATTTTTCTTCATTTAGGGAAATTCTTTCAGGAGCCTTTTCCAGAGCCTGCCTCAGTGGCAACTTTCATGACCTCTCTCGGTCGTTTTCCAAAGCCTTCTCCTGTACCTGTTCAAAACAGGATTCTTTTTCGCTCCCTCTCTCTTTCTAAGCTCCGCCCAGCCCTGCAAACAAAGGTTCTCTGCTGGTGCTTACAGACTTGAACCCATCATAGTTATCTTGGCTGTTTTATGGCCCACTCCTGTTTATACAAAAGAACAGAGCCATGCTATTAATATGCAACTAACCTCCCATTGACAGACAAAGAGGCCATGAGACTCTGTAATGAGTTAATGGCTTGTCAGACAGGAGTGTCCCGAAGTACAATGGATCTGGGCCATCCTGTATATTCCCACTAACGAGTTTAAGTCTGACTGGGATGATGTAACTTGACCAGGTGCGGGCATATCCCTTGACTCTGTCTTATAGTCGTCCCCCCCTCCCAGTCTGATTAATGCCTAAATTGCCTGCTACATCTTTGATCCTATTTCTGGAGCCAATTTTCCTAATATCTCTCTTTCGTAACACTCAGTATAAAGCCACCCGGAAATGTAGTTTCAATTAGAATTCATCTGAGACTAAATTGTAACTCTCACAACCATCTCTATAATGGCCATAGAAGAGACTGTTACCTCAGAGTCACACTTCAAGCTGAGCTCACCTTCCGTGACTTTTGATCCTGCACCCTGATGGCCGATTCCTGAAACTTTCCAAGAATGCAAATATTGTCAGGAAAACATACCTGTGCATTCCTCTAACAAAATACTCCTGACGTTATAAAAAAATAACCCTGTCATTCCAAACTTGCTTCTCACAGCTCCAACCCTCGCAGACTGTAACAGAGACCTGGATATTCCTCCATTCAGTTGATAGCAGAACATGTACTTAACCAGTTAGGAACGAAAGAGAAAATGCTGGAAAATCTCAGCAGGTCTGGCAGCATCTGTATGGAGAGAAAAGAGCTAACGTTTCGAGTCCAATGACTCTTTGTCAAAGCTAACAGACAGAGAAAGCGGGAAATATTTATATTGTGGAGTGAGAATGAAAGATGAGTCATAGCCACAGAAACTCAGGGAAACCGGGTGCTAATGGCCACAGAAACCATGGGAAAGAGTGCTAACCAGTCTTAACCAGTTAGGCACCCTTATACCTAATCAAAGTTTCTCCCACATGACCCTTGGTAGGACCTTACTTAGATTATATAGTGGCCCACTCTCATGCACAAAATGCAAATTTGGCTCCAACCTGACAACCTCTCACCCCATTAAAATCGAAATCCAGTCCTGGGTAATTTCTCTCTCCCCAGGCCAAAATAACAAATTTCATCTCCTTATTGAAATAACAATCCTGTCCATAATTCAACTCTACGTGAAAAAAAGTGAACAACGCCCCTCCCCCAAAGTTCTTTCCTCCCAATTCATTTTGCCTTCCTTTTGTCTGTTTAATTTCCTACCGCCATTAACCCTGCTGTACCATCTTCAGAACTGTGCGGAGTCTGCACATTCTTCCCGTGTCTGCGTGGGTTTCTTCCAGGTGCTCCGGTTTCCTCCCACAGTCCAAAGGTGTGCAGGTTAGGTGGACTGGCCATGATAAATTGCCATTAGTGTCCTAAAAGGTTGGGTGGGGTTACTGGGTTATGGAGGCTGGAGGTGTGGGCTTAAGTGGGGTGCTCTTTCCAAGGGTCTATGCAGACTTGATGGACCAAATGGCCTCCTGCTGAACTGTAAATTCTATGATTGTATAACGAAAGCTGTCCCCATAACCGCTTCTAGCCACAAGTGTGACGGCCCTTCTACCTACCTTTAATTCCACTTGACTTGAGGAGTCGATGTAATCTCAAATCCATCTGCACAGGCAACTGTGGCACGATGGTAATTTTATATCGTTGGAAGTTGATTTATGCCATTGAAAAATCTTGCATTCACTATACATCTGTCACTCTTCAAAGCATCTTGATTCGTTACAGATGTGAGCTCAGTATTGTTTGAACTGAAGAAGGGGAAATGGCAACCACTACATGATGGAATCTTCTCACTGGAGCCAGAAATTCATAAGCAGTTTGCACTGCTGCCCCACAGTTTCAGGAGCCAGGTTCAAATCGGGCCTTGGGTCACTGCCTGTGTGGAGTTTGCATATTCTCCCCGTGTCTGCGTGGATTTCCTCCAGGTGCTCCGCTTTCCTCCCACAGTCCAAAGAGGTGCAGGTTAGGTGGATTGACCATGTTAAATTGCCCCTTCATGTCCAGGGATGTGTAGGTCAAGCGGTTAGTGGGATAGGGCAAGGAAGTGGACTTGGGTGGAGTGTTCTTTCAGAGGGTCGGTGTAGACCCGATGGGCCAAATGGCCTAATTCTGCACTGTAGGGATTCTATGAGCTGCTGATTGACTTCAATATGCAAAAAGATGCAATTACCTGTATATGTCGCCAACAGGCGCTGGAATGTGGCGACTAGGGGTTTTTCACAGTAACTTCACTGAAGCCTACTCGTGACAATAAGTTCATTTCATTTTGTTTCATTGACCCTCCCCTATCACTATAGGAGGTTAGATTAGCAGTTCAATATGCTGCAGATCCTTGCCTACAAATCAAGAGTACCATGAGAATGCCTAATGACAGATCACAGATCTGGGATTTTAACTCCGTTTCTCTCTCCACAGATGTTGTCACACATGCTTAGTATTTCCAGCATTTTCTGCTTTTATTTCTGATTTCCAGCATCTGCAGTATTTTGATTTTGTGCTTGTGGAGAGGCCTGTTATTTTCCTTCTGCATTTTTAATTACCATTCTGTTGGTGACTGATTTGGAGTATTCGCGAGTCTACCTTTAAAATTATTGCAGTAAAGAAGATCAGTCTTAAAAATAGAGTGGGAATATGTTATGCAACAGGTCAGAATACAGCAAAGGAAGTTGTAGATAACACAACAATTATACAGCTGCCACCAATGAAAGCACCAAAATGATGGCTTAACATCAGCCTGCAGCTAATGTGATATCACCTTCTAGTTCCTTGCAACAAAACTACAAAAGATATGTGCGTAATCATTTGATTGATAAATTATCCAATATTTTTTGTCCTGTTAAAAAACAAAGAAGCAGATTGCGACTCTAAAATGGGGACAACCCTGGCTACTGACAGCAAATCAAATGAAGAATTTCACAATGTGCTAAGACAGGAACAATCGCAAAAAGACTGTACCTTTTCCCAACTGAGGTATGCACTCAAACAATTCAGAACATCTCCTTTGGCACGTTGCTTGGCAACAGCTTGCATAGCTTTATTCACTGGTCCTTGCATGGAAAATATGCTCCGCCAAACACTCAAGATGAGCAACAACAGTTTGCTTGAATCTGGAAAGTCTGGAAAAAAAATAACATTATCAAGTAGAAAGGGTGCACAAGACAGTCTAAATCTATGACCTGAACACACATGCTACATGCAACATTGCAATGTAAAAGAGAATTTTCAGACGAGATGACCACACAACAGAACCACAAAGCAAACTGTAAGGAGGCATCTGGAAAAGCTTCATCAGCTTCATAACATACAAAAATACAATAATTCCAGTTTAATTAAAAACACTGAATGCTTCCTCTGTACAAATTTTCTGAGACTGTTTGAAATATACTGGTGTCTCAATATATCAAAGTCTGAAGGGCAGCATGGTGGCGCAGTGGGTTAGCCCTGCAGCCTCACGGCGCTGAGGTCCCAGGTTCGATCCCGGCTGTGGGTCATTGTCCGTGTGGAGATTGCACATTCTCCCTGTGTTTGCGTGGGTTTCGCCCCACAACCCAAAAATGTGCAGAGTAGGTGGATTGGCCACGCTAAATTGCCCCTCAATTGGAAAAAATGAATTGGGTACTCTAAATTTATATTTAAAAAAATATCAAAGTCTGAGGTGCCTGGCACGAAGTTCAAAATATCAAGTCTTTGATTATACAAAAATGTCTGCTTCCAGTCTAGGTTCACTCATCTGCACTTGTAGGCTGCTTGTATTAATTACAGGGAAAGATATTTAGCATTCATGAATCTCACCTAACATCAATGTTGTCGCAATGTCGTATTTTGACTTCAGTGCTGGTCTGCCAGTCTCTTGCTCACCAATATCCGGCGCCATGTCAGCGTACAGTGCAGCATCCTCCCCTGTCTGACTCTATGCAGTATAGGAAGAGTCAGAGTGATACTGGGAGTTTGAACAGTTAGTGCTATGCTAAGCTGCTTGGTTTGCACTAGGTTCATTTGTTTGAATTTGCAGGGGCTCAGCAATATGGGAAACATGGGCTCTCAGCATTCGTTCTTCACAAGTGGGATTAGATCTTAGGACACTTACTGAGCAGCAAAGAGGGAAGATCAGCGAACCGGCATTGGAGTTGACATCTGATCAGGTTTGGGTCAAGACGTATTGTATAGATATCTCAGGTAGAATGAGAGGATGGGTTACAACCCCACATTGTTGAGGTGAGGGGATAGTCAAGTAAAACTCAATGCAATTTAATCATAGGTACCAGAACACGCTAAAGCTTCAATAGATCAAGACATCAATATATTAAACATTCCAATATAAGACATGTTGTGCCGTTGTTCTAAATTAAGACAATGAAAGAAACAATTCTATTTGCTAAAAAAAAGTAAGCTGTTATGTTCATTCCCCACTGATGAATTGCAAGTAATTATCCTGTAGTGCAATAAAAAGCTTTTCCAAGACTGGATTCTAATACTCTTCAAATCTTTTCTTTCCACCCAATACACATATTCAAATGCGATGGCATAAAGGAGGTGGAGAGAGGCCATACCTTTCCCTACTGATGGGTACAAAAGGAGTATTTTTGCAGATGGAATGCAGCCTCCCCTTCTTTCTGCCAGCTGATAAAAATTCCCATGAATTGGGTGCAAAGGGAGAGTCAAGATCATGGAACTCCTGCAATCGCTGGCCGACTCTCCTTATAATACAGGACAGGCCATTTAGGAATGAGATGCGGAGGAATTTCTTCACTTACAAGGGTTGTGAATCTTTGGAATTCTTGGCCACAGTGGAGTGGAGTCTCAGGCATTGAGTATATTCAAGAATGAAATCGATAAGATTTATAAAATTTTGACACATAAAAAACATTAAGGGATGCGAGAAGTGCAGGAAAATGGTGTTGAAGTGGAAGATCGGCCTCGAATGGTGGAGCGGGCTCCTGCTCCTATTTCATATGTTCTTATATTACTACCTAGCTAGCCCAAATTAAAACTGCATTCAAAACAGCTCTAATAACCTAGTTAATGGACATAGAATTAATGGGTTCAAACTTGGGGCTCGTTCGGCAGCACCGTAAATATTCATTTCCTTAATCTCCAGTGGTTCAAGGATGCATTGTGTGTTATCTTTTTAAAAATTTGTCAGTAGCATGGCAAGCCAATGCCAGCTGTACCTGAGAAGGTGGTGGTGAGTTGCTGCACTCCACAGGGGATGAGTACACCCACAGTGCTGTGAGAGAAGAGTTCCAGGATCTTTAACCAGTCACAGTGAAAAAATGGCAAAAAAGTTCCAAGTCAGGATGGTGTGTGGCTCAGAGCAATATTTTCAGGTGGTTGTGTTCTCATGCGTCTCCTGCCTTTAACCTTCTGGGTGGTTGAGGTTGCATGTTTGGAAGGTGCGGTCAAAGGAGCACTGGCAAATTGCTGCTGTACATCTTGCACACTGCTGTCTCATTATGCTATTGGTGGAGGGAGAGAAAGATTAGGTGGTGGATGGGTTAAGGTGGTGGATGGGGTGCCGATCAAGCAGGTTGCTTTGTCCTGGATGATGCTGAGCTCTTTTGAGCGTTGTTGGAGCTGTACTCATCCAGGCAAATCAAGAGCATTCCATCATACTCCTGACTTGTACCATATAGATATTGTACAGGCTTTGGGGAGTCAGCAAGTGAATTACTCAGTGCAAAATTCCCAGCCTTTGACCTGTTCCTGTAGCCACAGTATTAATATTGTGGCTGGTTTAGCTCACAAGGCTAAATCGCTGGCTTATAAAGCAGACCAAGCAGGCCAGCAGCACGGTTCGATTCCCGTACCAGCCTCCCCGGACAGGCGCCGGAATGTGGCGACTAGGGGCTTTTCACAGTAACTTCATTGAAGCCTACTCGTGACAATAAGCGATTTTCATTTCATATGCTGGTCTAGTTAAGTTTCTGGTTAATGGTAGGGCACTCAGCCGTGGTTACGCTGTTGAATCTCAAGGGCCATGATGTGGAGATGCCGGCGTTGGACTGCGGTGAGCACAGTGAGAAGTCTTACAACACCAGGTTAAAGTCCAACAGGTTTGTTTCAAACACGAGCTTATGAATCTCAAGGGAGAATGGTTACATTCTCTATCCTTGGAGGTGGCCATTGCCTGGCATTTGTGTGTTACTTGTCCAAGCATAAAACAACATGAGAGCAACCAGGTTCACTTTATATAAAAGCTTGACGAAAGTAGCCAGGACACAGGATAAAAGAGCAAGAAGAGTGAACAAACACAGTATAAACGAACACAAGGAAAGAGGCGGAGACACAGGATAAAATAGTGCAAGGAGTGATGGGGGCACAGTATACATGAGCGTGAAGAGAGTGAAGGAGACACAAGACTAAATAGCGTGAGAAGAACAGTGGACATTCAACATAAAAGAATATGGAGAAGGCGGTGGAGATTCAGTATAAAAATGTGCAAGGAGAACGATGGAGACCCAGTATAAAAGGCCGTGAGGAAAATGATTAAAAACAAAATTGAAGCGCATGAGAGTGACAGAGATACAGTTTAAGAGAATGCAAGAACAGTGAAGGCACAGTATAAAAGAGCATAAGGAGAGTGGCAGATACTGTATAAAAAAGTGAGCAAAGTGGTGGAAACCAGTCTACAGCTTCAGAGCAAACTGACTGTGTTCGAAGAAAATCAAAGTGTGACGACAGGGAAAGTTAAGTGATTGGTTGGTGAGTATTTTTCTCAACTTCCTTCCGAAACTCAGGTGATTAATTTGTAATTGTAAGGTTTTATTAATTGTAGTAAGGTTTAGTAGTGGTAATATAGTTTAACAGTAATGGGGGGGTTATTAATTATAAATTTAAAAAATAAATCAACACACAATTAGGCCGACAGGGTAGGTGATGCGTTGCAGCTCTAATATTTGGGATCTAGTGGATGTTAATCTGATCCACCCAACTGCCTCTGCAGCAAGTGTCTGCAGCTCGAGGACCAGTGACTCAGAATCAATGACCTAGAGGCCGAGCTACGGGCACTGCAATGCATCAGGGAGGTGGAAAGTTACCCGCACATTTTAATTCGGAAGATAGTTACAACCATTAGGACAGGGTCATCTGGTTTGGTCAGTGATCGGGGACAGGGGACTGTGGCTGCAAGTAAGGTAGGTATGAGGATCGTAAAGGTTGAAGTGGAGGAGCCTCAGTTCTTGCAATTGCCTAACAACTTGAGATTCTTCCGGCTTGAATTGATGAGAGCAGGTTTGCAAGGTGGATGAAGGAACTGACCGTGGAAATAAATAGGAACTTAGTGGTAGCAAGAGATATTATAGTCAGAGGGACAGGCAGTGTTTTGCAGTTGAGAGCCAGAGCCTGGAAGGCTGTGCTATGTGCCCAATGTCAGGATTTGACACATCCATCACCTCACGACTGAAAGGGAACTTGTACTGGGAGGGGGAGTATGTAGGTACCAATGACATAGGGAGGACTAGGAGAGACGTTCTTCTTATGGGGTATGAGCAGCTAGGGGCTAAATTAAAAAGCAACCTCAAAGGTAATAACCATTGGATTATTACTCAAGTCGCAAGTAGATTGGTGTGGGGTAAATTAGATTAGAGAGATGAGCATGTTGATCAAAGACTGAAGTGGGAGAAAAGGGTTTTGATTCATGGGGCACTGGCATCAATACTGGGGAATGTGGGCGCTGTGCTGTTGGGACAGACTTCACTTGAACCACACTGGAACCCATGTTTTGGCGGGTTGAATAACTGGGGTGCTTTAAAATAAATAGTAGGGGGAGGGATCATGTGAGAGGCCATGTGCTAAATCAAAGGGAAACAATGAGGTAACAGACAACCAGAGTGGGACAGGAAGGGATAGAGTGTACAAACCTACGGGTGCACTAAGAGGTAATGCCAGAGAGTCCAAAAATGGGAAAAAGAAAAGGTTAAAGGCTCTGTATCTGAATGCATGCATAATATCTGTTGTCTAGCATGCAATTAGTCCTGTATTGTAGCTTCACCAGGTTGGCAACTCACCTTTAGGTGTGACTGGTGCTGCTCTTTGCATGTTCTCCTACACTCATTGAAGCAGGGTTGGTCCCCTGACTTGATGGTAATGATAGAATGAGGGATATGTTGGACCATGAGGTCACAGATTGTGGAGAAATACAATTCTGCTGCTGCTGATGGTCCAGGCATCTTATGCATTCCCAGATGCAGCTACAAGATGCATTGCAGCATACCATTAAGGCATTATTTGGAAGCACCTGTGAAACCTGCAACTTCTACCAACTTGAAGAACAAGAGCATTAGGTGCATGGGAACACGGGTTCCCCTCCAATTCACCCTGAGTTAGAACCATGAATTTGGAACTTTTCCACTGTTCGGACAACATCCTGAAACTCCTTACCTAAACGTACTGTGGGAATACCCTACACAACACAGATTGTAGAAGCTCAAGAAGGTAGCTCACTAGAACTTTCCCAAGGACAAAAGGGATGGGCAATATGCCAGCAATGCCCTCCCCTATTAAAGAATAAAAAATGCATTTAAGAAGCAGAGCTTGTACTTATTGAAGGATATCTGATTAATAAGTTACAATTTCCCTAGGGCATCCAGAATAACAGGTTTCATTAGCTTATTTTACATCAGTATGATCATCCAATTCAGATTCATAAACTTACCTTCCTTTAAGATACTGTAAGAAAGGAGACGGGCTCTTTCAAGATCTCCTTGTTGTCGGCAGATTGCAACATAAACTCGAGAAAGTGCCTGAAGACAGTTACCATCAAGGGTTGTTTGTTCAGCCTTCAGTTTCTTGATGATAGCCATCAGTAAAGCTTCTGTTAAATCCTGTCATCAAAGAAACAAATGAATAGGTACTGCACCAATTCTGGCTTGGGTCACTGTCTGTGTCGAGTCTGCACATCCTCCCCGTGTGTGCGTGGGTTTCTCCGGGTGCACCGGTTTCCTCCCACAGTCCAAAGATGTGCAGGTTAGGTGGATTGGCCATGATAAATTGCCCTTAGTGTCCAAAATTGCCCTTAGTGTTGGGTGGGGTTATGGGGATAAGGTGGAGGTGTTGACCTTGGGTAGGGTGCTCTTTCCAAGAGCCGGTGCAGACTCGATGGGCCGAATGGCCTCCTTCTGCACTGTAAATTCTATGATATCTATGATATCAACAACCACCAATAAATTATAATGCCTCTGACATTTTATAGAGAATCTATACCAAAGAAACAGGCCATTCATCCTAACCGGTCTATAGTTATTTAGAATTGACAAGATCCCTCACTAATTACTTCTTCATCAACATGGTCTTTAATTTTTCTCCTGCAGAATGTGACTCCTTGAATGTTTTTGCATTGTAGTACACACCCATGAACATATGGCCAAATAGCTTAGAAGGACTATTGTTCCTGATCAGAATCAAAACTATATAAACTTACTCAGCAATAAAAACATAAGTAGATATGATCCAATCATGGCATCTCGCCATCTAAAATGGAAACCTAGCCTTGGCTGCCAACAAAACAAGGCAATTGGAACTCCTACCATTGCAAGAGAATAAAATTGGACCTGTCCCCTTTCACATTTACAAATAATTGTGACCTACCACCATTTTCCCACAATCTACAAAGCAATTTGTACCATTGGGGAAAAAACATGACTTTGAAATATTCCTTTAAGCACATCTTTTGACCTGATCCAAATAAAAGGACAAAGAACAATACAGCACAGGAACAGGCCCTTCGAGCCTGTACCGGCCATGATACCAACCTTTGCCAAAACCCTTTGCACTTCCTTGTGCCGTATCCCTCCATACCCATCCTATCCATGTGTTTATCAAAATGTCTTTTGAATGCCGTTCATGTATCTGCTTCCCCAACCTCCCCTGGCAACGCGTTCCAGGCACTCACCACCCTCTGGGTAAAAAACCCTGCCTCAGACATCTCCTCTAAACTTTACCCCACGAATCTTAAAACTCCCCCCCCCCCCCCCCCCCCCCCCCCCCCCCCCCTCCCCCCGTAACTGACACCTCCGCCCTGGGAAAGACTGCCTGCCCATCCACTCTATCCATGCCCCTCATAATCTTGTAGACCTCCATCAGGTCACCCCTCAACCTCGGTCTTTCTAAGGAAAACAGTCCGAGTCTATTCTTCTGGTAGTGTGGTGACCAGAATTGTGCGCTATATTCCAAGTATGGCCTTACCAAGGTTCTACACAACTGATGTTGGGGCTGATTTAGCTCACTGGGGCTGATTTAGCTCACTGGGCTAAATTGCTGGCTTTTAAAGCAGACCAAGTAGGCCAGCAGCACGGTTCGATTCCCGTACCAGCCTCCCCGGACAGGCGCCGGAATGTGGGGACTAGGGGCTTTTCACAGTAACTTAAATGAAGCCTACTCGTGACTTCATTTCATTTTCACAACTGTAGCATGACTTGCCCGTTTTTACCCTCGATGCCCAATCCAATGAAGGCAAGCATTCCGTATGCTTTCTTGACTACCTTGTCCACTGGTGTTGCCACCTTCAAAGATCTGTGGACCTGCACGCCCAGAACTCTCTGACTTTCTATATTCCTAAGAGCTTTGCCATTTACGGTATATTTCCCCTCTATGTTAGACCTACCAAAATGTATGACCTCACATTTGTCCGGATTAAACTCCCATTTGTCATTCCTCTGCCCAAGTCTCCAACCTATCTATGTCCTGCTGTATTTTATGACAATCCTTAAGAAAGTGGACATGGACCGTTCTTTCGCTTCCCCCACCCACCAAATTTAACAACTTTGCCACATTATTATTTTAACAATTGCTAAAGTGGCAAAATCATACAAAGCGTTTCAATTATGGAAATTATTTATCATGGATTTGCATATGTGGCCTCTCCATTATTACTCATTTGCTGGACAATTACCATGGCTAATGGAATTTCACAGCAAAATCAGTAGCTTGTCTCCATTGAATATACAGGAAGACCACACTCCAGATAGCGTTACAATGGTTATTGATATTTAAAACCATTGTGGTATTTGCCAATTTATCATCAAACTGATGCTAAAATTTGTGGCACCTGTTTAAAACGCATACAAAGTGTATAGTGTGGTAGTCTAATACAGGAAAACAGGCAATTTTGGTCTCTCCAGGATGATTCTAAGTTCTCTTTTCAACTTGGGTTGTAAAGTTGCTAAAAAAAAAAACTGGATTGTACTTGCAGTTTCCATGTACATTCCATATTGAATATCCTTTACAGACATGCTATTAGACAGAGCTTCTAACAGAGCCTCACCATGCATCAAAACATATTTAGTTTTGAGGAAGAGATCAGCAGGAGTAAAAGATAATATTAAAGTGAATCTTTAGGGTTACAATTTTCAGGTCAGCATCACTACACCGATAACAATCCTCACAACCCATCCAAATCTTGAAGGGATCCTATTGGGTTGGGGGTAGGAATTACAGTTTCCAACAGGTTAATCCAAAAAGCAATCTTTTTTCTAATCCATTTTCCAACCTTTGACTGGGCCTACCTTTTACACCCTGTCCCCATGCCATCTGGATAATGTTATAACATCAGCAATAATATAACAAATCTTAATATATACACTCAATTCCTTCACAATATCATCATATTTCTTGCCATTAAAGAGAGGCTCTGTGGAGTCCATCCTGTTGACTACAGCGATTAGTTGCTTGATGCTCAGGTAAACACCATAAGGCCATAAATAGAGAAACATGAAATGGATGCAATAATACATTGCAAAGAGCCTGGCACAGCCCGATGGACAAAAATTGCATTCAGCCCCCTTGAGAAAACAGCACCATGGTTTAGTAATCAAGTACTTCTTAAGTAATTGGCCAGCCCATCACAAGACAAATGTCCAGGATGGGAAACGTGGCAGGGCCTGGGTTTTAGGTCTGATAAAATTGGACATGTTAAATTAAGAATTGGACATTTTAAATCAAACTGTAGTCAAACTCATGCAAGCTGGTGGGAATTTATTGGTATTTACTGCAGACTCCACACAGGGATCCAAGCCAGGAATTGAACCTGGGACCCTGGAGCTGTGAAGCAACTGTGCTAATCACTGTGCTACCGTGCTGCCCTATTTTCTTTTTGTAGATGCCAACATGTCTGCTTTATTATTTCCCCCACTGTCTCTTTTAAACTCATGTTTTTTTCCAAATTTCCTTCGCCATCCCAACCCATTGAAAGCATGATAATCTTGTGCGCAGGTCTAGCCATTGAAATAGTCAAGTTTCCATAAATTATTCATGTACTAAATCTATTAACACTGAGGCGGCACAGTGGCGTTGTGGTTGGCACTGCTGCCTCACGGTGCCGAGGACCCGGGTTCGGTCCCGGCCCCGAGTCACTGTCCATGTGGAGTTTGAACATTCCCCCCCGTGTTTGCATGGGTCTCAGCCCCACAACCCAATGATGTGTAGGGGAGGTGAATTGGCCACGCTGCATTGCCTCCTTAATTGAAAAACAAAATTGGATACCCTAATTTGTTTTTAAAAACCTATTGTCACGAATAATATGTGGCACAGTGGTTAGCACTGTTGCCTCACAGCAACAGAGACCCGGGTTAAATTCCGGCCTCGGGTGACTGTGTGGGGTTTGCATGTTCTACCCATGTCTGCACTGGCTTCCTCCAGACGCTCTGGTTTCCTCCCACAGTCCAAAGTGCAGGTTAGGTGGATTGGCCATGCTAAATTTCCCCTTTGTGTCCAAAAGAATAGGTGGGGTTACTGGGATAGGGTGGAGCCATGGGCCTAAGTAGGGTGCTCTTTCCAAGGGCTGTTGCAGAATTGAAGGGTCAAATGGCCTCCTTCTGCACTGCAGGGATTCTATGTTTTTCTCAAACCTGGTAAACTCCTACGTGTGCAGCTTCTTACCTAATGACAGAAATAGAAGCTTGACAGGGTTATGATATTAATTGTGGAGAAAAGTGTGTTTATATAAAAATACTGCACTCAGTTTGTACAGATTGAACAATTTTGCATATAGAATTTTTTTTTAAATTGAAACATTTTCAAAGAATGACAATGGTATAGCTGAATTTAGCTAAATCTGATGTGTTTTACTTTTTACAAACACCCCATGCTACTGGTGAAGGCCAGATCATCAAGTGAAATATTATGCCTATGGCTTATTTCCTATATGTTTGGCATTTGTTCCAGAATTGTCTGTTTTTTTCCATTGGAAAATTGTGCCCATCAGCTATGGTTCAATCATTGTAAAGGCAGAGTCTTTAACCTAACTGCCACCTGCTGGAGCAGTTTTGAATTAGATAATGAGGCACTGTATCTGTTATAGTTTGCTCATTTGTAGTAATTGCCCTAAGTGAAAGCTATTTAAAAGTTGCACTTGTGCTACATTTTCACCCCATTCTCCTGTCATTTCTCATTGGGGTTTACCAGCCAGTTTCAGATATCACAGTTTCAGGTATCACAGTAAGTCAAATTTGAGCCTCAACATCGGCAGCCAAGGCACCCCTTGCTTTGCATAGCTCAAGGACTCACTGGGCTATACAGCTTAGTAAAAGACAAGAAAGACAATCATCCCACGAAACAAAATTGTATAACATGTAACTAAAACGTCAGAACAAAACAAAGCACTCAAACAGCAAACTACTCTTGAAATGCAGTTGCTGTTATGTAAACATAACCAGCAGCACGTTTATGCACAAAATATCACAAACAAGTGAAATGAATTACCAATCAATTGCTTTCAGTGATTATACATGGTGGATTATCACTGCATATTCAAAATTACTTTTGAAGTGTAGTTAATTAATACCACACAGTACAACAAACCTAGCCCTCAGTGGCACTTGTAAATATCCTTACCATCCTCGATTATCAGCAGTAATCCAAGGAGATTAAGTTTTAAACATTTGTAATATATCAAATTACTACCATGAGCCAAGTTTGATAAATCAATTGACTACCGCAGTACAGTGATAGAATTGGCTACACATGCTTACCTTATTGCCACTCAATTCACAAATTACTTCCTTCTCTTCATCACGCAATACCGGGAGCTGAGGAATATTTCCAACAAACACATGGCTGCGAAGAACAGGCAGTAGGTCAAAGCAGGACCGAGTGATTTTCATTAAGGCACTGGCTACAGCCTCGTCATCTGAATTAATAGATTCAAGAGGCTGGGAGATATGTTCAAGCTCAGTTTGCTGCTCTGCTAGATTATGTTCAAACTTAGTTTGCTGCTCTTCTAGCCGATTGGAAATTGGTTGGGTTGCGTCAATGACATTTACAGTAGAGGTCTCTTGCGGGGTGATTGAATCAGTGGTAACATCTCCAGTCTGACACTTGTTTTCTGTTTTCGGTCTCTTCGCCTTTCCTGCTCCATTATCTTCTGCACTTCGTTTGGCAGCCATTTGCTTTCTCCTGGGTTTCTCCACGGTACCTGATGTGCAAGCAATATCTGGCTGTTGCTGCTCCAACTCTTTTTCACGTCCATCAGCTTTTGCGCCTTCTGATCTGTTATTGCTTACTGCTTTCACAAATGCAGTTGTGGCAGAATTGATTGCTTTGAACCCCATAATTTGATTCACAGCCCCAGCCTGGGGCTCACTATCTGTAGGGCCACGGATGCTGAGCTGAACATTTCCACGGAGAATATTTAAAGTTCTGGCACGGGCAGAGAGGTTGGGATACATAGCATCCAGAATTTTTACAGAGTTCTCTTGAGGTAAAGCTGAACCCCCAGTTGATGAAGCAGACTGAGGCAGTCTCCCTGGCACAGGAACAGCATGTTTTGGGGTTGTAGTGCAAAACTGTAATGGAGAAGACTGGATTCTTTCATTACTGGCAAATTCTAATGGGGATGGCGAGTGCATTGAGGGAGACTTTTGTTGAGAATAATCCAAAGGAGGTGAAACTGAAGCAGTTTTTGAGGTCTCTTTTGAAGGAGAAGCCAAATGATCTGCAGGGGAACTGAGAGAGATTATACTAGATATTTTAATAAGAGGGGATACTGGTTTTGCAGCTCTTGCAGTTCTTGGAGGTGTGGCTACAAGTGGTGGCAGCAAAGGAGGCAGAGGTTTTCCCATTTCTAACATTACTTGATGTATTTCTTGGGTGCACAACGCCGGAGTGGAAGTGTCAGTATTGGTTTGTGCAGGTGGATTATTTGGATTTGAACCTCTTTTGTTTCTTCTTAAACCTACACGACTTTTAGAGGTCGACTGCACATCTGCCTTTTGTAAACCGCCATTTTGTTGCGCATCTCCATCTGCTTCTATCGTATCAGCTGGTAATCTTCCACATGGCTTTCTGCTTTTTGCAGTCTTTTTGGAGGTTTGCTCACATTTCGAAGTTCCAAATGACTCCCCATCCACCAAATTGTCACCTGTATTTTCAAATAATGCCCCTTCTTCATTTAATCCCACTGTGTGAACGGGTCTCTGATGGTCTGAAGGAGTATCAGGAATGAATGGATTCCGCAGGTCACAATAACTAGCATGTCGCTTTGCCTTTGGTGTTCCTACCTCACCTTCTTCAACAAAGTCCACCTGAGGAACAGATTTAGGAGCAGTTAATAGTAGATCACTGCCAGTGTAAAGCACCATTTGTGAATCATCATTTTCAGTTTGCGTTGAACTGTCCACTCTTTGTACAAAAGATATATGACTGCAGGTTGTTCCTAGAGGTGTATTTGTAGAATTATTCACCATTGTTCTATTTGAGATGCAGTTGGGCACTTTCTCTGCAATGCCAATGGTATTCTTTTCCATTTGGCTGCCAAAGTGCTCTTTCACACAAACGTTACTGTCTTGGTTGGAACAGACTTCCAATGAGTTTTTCAACATCTCCACAGCCTCGGTTTCATTTTGTTGACAAGTGTTTTTCACCAAATTTTCATTTTCTATTTGCGTACACCCTAACAACTTGCCAGCGCTTGGGCCCAATTCTGAAAATGACTCATTGTCACAAACATGGAGCGCAGAGGTATCCAAGTCTAAAGCTGAAGTTGAAGCTTCACATTTCACTGACATGGTATTGTCCCCATTTTCATCTGCGTTTTCATAATTCATATCAGCATTTGTTTTGCCCACTGGGGTTTGACAGCGATTTTTTTCATCCAAAGTCACTGGTTCAGTTGTACTCTCGATGCATTCAGGATAGATGGCCGACTCATCCTTAGAATGCGTTATGCTTTCGCTATTACTACCTGTTTCGTGAGATTCTGATGCACGTTTAGAATCAAAAGGCAGTTCATCACACTGAACAGTAACACGGCCATTAACAGAAGGGGTGTGATGCTCAGTTTCCAGTTTCCCAACCCCAGTCTGAACTTGGAGCTCACGATTCAGATTTCCAGATGTGCACACTTCAGTCGCAATTTCCCTTTCAACCACTTTCTGATCAATGGCCTCTGTTTCTCCCTGGGGAGTTGGAATCTTTCTATGCCACTGTTTTCTTTTGACTTTTCTAACCAACATTGAGACTTCTGCCTCAGAGTTTTGTGGATTCATCTCACAGATCTGCGGTGAAGCAGTGCCAGATTCTTGAAGTGGTATCTCTTTACCAGGTCGCCTTCTACTTTTCAAATGTATATCCTCACTTTTTTCTGAACTTGCATTTTCTTCAGATTGCTCTACATTATTATTTAACGTATCACGTGCTTTGTTCTGCCCAACTTCTATTAGACTTTCTTGTCCAATGCAGCCCTGCAACTCATCTGGACTTGTGGACTGAGTTGAATAAGTATTAATTTCAAACTGTGGGGCAATTTGAACAGAAGACGTGCATTCTCCTGACGGATTTAAAGTAGGATCGTTTATCTCTCCTATATCACTTTTTCCTTTTTCCTCATTTTCCATCAACTGATCTTTTCCTTCATCCCACTTATCAACTGGACTTTCACGGCCCATGCACTTTATCATTTCCGTATCTTCAGTTGACTCTGACCACGTGGAAAGGAAACTGTCACATTTGTTGGAAATGCCCATAGTAGAAGTACAATCTGCGGATTTATCCTGAGCAAGATCGGTTACCATAAAAGAACAGTCTGATTCAAGAAAAGAAGATGCTTCTTTTGCTCGGGTAATTATGTCATATTCCTTTATTGTGAACTTGATTTCAGGTTCGTCAATGGAAGACTCCACCGAAATCAATGTGCATTCAATAGATGCACATTCACTGGAACTATCATCCTCCATCTCCAGAACATGTGGAGAAACAAAGTCTTTGCACCTATCCGGAAGAACACCACTGTCAAACTCAACAAGCGGAGAAGCCTGCTCCACCTTAAGACAATCGTGACCCCTTGTTGTAGACTCTGCTTGGGTCAGCTGAGTACTGATTGGCACAAAGGTTGATATATATTCATCTTGCTGTCTGTCAGATGTAGAACTGTTTGAATCTACTTCATTCATCTCCATATCCCGTCTAGAAATGGAACTGTTCTGAGCGGTGCCAGCTATCAAAGAGCATTCAGATTGAAGTGAACTGATCTCCTCGAGTTTGTTGAGACTGTCTTTCTCCTTTATTATTAAGACTGATTTGCCATGTTGAATACATTCCTCTTCTGAAGGTACTGTAAGTTCATTGTTAGGACTACCAGAAGTAGAACTCTTGGAATCTACATTGTTTATCTCCAGAGTTCCAGTACAAACACTGTCCTCGGACGTATCCTTAGCAACATCAGTTATGACAGAATTGTCAGTCTTGCCAAGTACAGCAGTCTCCTGTATTCTGTCAAGCCCAATTGGTTCCTTTGTGACAGACTCTTCAATATCATTGGACAGAGTCAGTGTGCATTTAACTTTCTGATTATCGGATAAAGAACTAACAGAACAAATATTCTCCATCTCTGTATCCTCCTCAGAAACAAAGTTATTTGACTTATCCTGAGATACGGTGGTTTCTATAGAACAGTCAAAATCAGCTCGTGGTGCTATCTCTTGCATTTTGTCAAGTTCACTTTGCTCTTCTGCTACAAATGCAGTATGGGTCTGCTCAAAGCCAGAGGCTGGCACTGAAGTCCGTGTGCTTTCATTGTTTTGATTATCAGGTATCAAAGTACCAGAATCCATTTCCTCCATCTCTGCACACTCTGGAGAAATACAGTCCTTGGACAGATTTTGACCAGTTTCCATAGAACAGTAAGCCTCAGCTGACGGTTTTGCCTCCTCGATTTTGTAAAGACTTTGCTCATTTGTCAGTGGTTCCACCTGAGGAAGCTTCACGACAGTTGGCGGCAACAAAATCTGTGTACATTCACCTTTTTGTCTGTCAGATGTAAAACTATTGCCATTAATTTCTTCCACCTGCATGTCTCTAGGAGGAATACATTCAGCCGAGTTATCCTGAGCAACATCATGTACCACTTTACTGTCAAGCTTGGTGAGTGGCATTACTTCCTCCACTGTGCTGGCACCAATTTTCTCATTTGTCAGTGGTTCCACCTGAGGAAGCTTCACGACAGTTGGCGGCAACAAAGTCTGTGTACATTCACCTTTTTGTCTGTCAGATGTAAAACTATTGCCATTAATTTCTTCCACCTGCATGTCTCTAGGAGGGATGCATTCAGCAGAGTTATCCTGAGCAACATCATGTACCACTTTACTGTCAAGCTTGGTGAGTGGTATTACTTCCTCCACTGTGCTGGCACCAATTTGCTCATTTGTCAGTGGTTCCACCTGAGGAAGCTTCACGACAGTTGGCGGCAACAAAGTCTGTGTACATTCACCTTTTTGTCTGTCAGATGTAAAACTATTGCCATTAATTTCTTCCACCTGCATGTCTCTAGGAGGAATGCATTCAGCTGAGTTATCCTGAGCAACATCATGTACCACTTTACTGTCAAGCTTGGTGAGTGGTATTACTTCCTCCACTGTGCTGGCACCAATTTGCTCATTTGTCAGTGGTTCCACCTGAGGAAGCTTCACGACAGTTGGCGGCAACAAAGTCTGTGTACATTCACCTTTTTGTCTGTCAGATGTAAAACTATTGCCATTAATTTCTTCCACCTGCATGTCTCTAGGAGGAATGCATTCAGCTGAGTTATCCTGAGCAACATCATGTACCACTTTACTGTCAAGCTTGGAAAGTGCCATTACTTCCTCCACTGTGCTGGCACCAATTTGCTCCTTTATTGCGGACGCTGATGTGGTATGCTCCATATCAGAGGGTAGTACTGAAGCTACTATGCTTTCATCTCCTAGACTGTTGCTAGTACAATGAACTTCTGCCTCCGTTGCTTCAAGGTTTGTACCCAGCTTCCCAAAAGAACTGGCTTCTTGTGATGCAAGCTCCCTGGCTTCTACTTCTTTAACAAATGTGCCCAGTCCATATTCTTCTTTACTGCATGGTTTTGACCTTTCAGGTTCTGGTTCCACTGTTTTAAGAATATATGTTACTGGAACCACAGTATTTTTTGAACTTTCTGTGGTATCGTTTCCCTGCATATCATCATTGTAATTGTGTTGTGGAGATGTCAGATTCTTAACGTTGTACATTTCTGGAGTTCTGGTTAGAGTTTCCTCAGATAAAGACTGAACTTCCTTGCTCTCCTCATTTCTACACTGAGCAACTTGGACAACCAAACAAGGATCTGGCATTTCACCCTCTACTTCAGTTTTTGTCAAAACGTGCTCATTCAGGTCTTCAGTTTCAGCCTCAGAACAATCCATTTTCTCCACAGATAACTCTCCAACCATACTTGATGAAATGCCTGCTTCTGCCATGGATGTCTGATCAGTTATCAGCACCTCGGTACATCCAGAACTATCCAATTGTTCAGTCTCTGGAACACTTTCACTACTTCTTCCAGGAAGATTACTACTTTCATCATCACTTGAATCTGTAATATCTCCAAATAAGATCTGGTGCATAAGAGAGAAAAATATTTAATTTCGTTATTTTAAGTTGTTTCTATTTAGAAACTAAACAAAAAATGGCAAAGCAGTATGACATTACTTTTTCATAATTTAATAAATATCAAATGAACCAAAATCAGTGTCCCATGATCTCTTACTTACAAGCCGAGTCTGAGAAATAAGGAAGATCCAGTGGTCAGTGTCCAGCCAGTGCGGTGCTTCTAATTTCAGTTGGACCATTAGTTGGGATGCCTACAATTCAGTTAGCATTACTGGGTTGTGGAGGTAAAAAGACTCCCAGATTCACTGTTGTTGGAAATGCAGTGCCATGGATGTAGATGGCAACAGAGTCAAACAAGTCCTTAGCTCACACACAAATGATAAGTTACTTGGACCAGGGATTGGAGGCTGCTTATTGCACTGGCTTTGTACCTAAGCAAAGTGTTAACAGTTTCTGGCGAGGACAGGGAACGGAACTGGTAAGGGAGAAAAGATGAAGTGGAATTCCTTTGAGCTATTGGCACCGTTGAGATTTGAAAACACAACTGATGGTCGGTTTTCATTTTCAAACTGTTTGGGCCTCCAATTCATATTTTATTCTTCTTGGATCTGTTTCTATTTGAAATGTTCTTTGATAAAAGTTACCAATATATAAACAGATTTTGATACCCTCAATATACCAATCAGCATGACTTTACATTACACTGCTTCAATTGTGGTGACCACATATGTGGGGGTGCTCTGCCTTTTTGTGAAGCTTGGAGCATGCAATGGCATTCAAACACTGTGCCCTGCATTAGACCACTGTAAATATAAATACTGGTTGTCAAAATATAATGAATTAAATTAAATTATAAAATTTAACGGTTGAATAATTGATCCCTCCCCACAGCTATGCCAATATGGATATCGAGGCTGAAAAGTGTAACTGGACTCAATTCCTGACTATTCCCGTTTAGTTAAAAACATTTTCTCATGTATTATCAAATCTCAAGTGAATTTGAAAGTAAGGGAATATAACAACATTTCAGTGACATTACTTCTGAGGAGCTCAGCTGTAGTTGCATTGTTTACATGCTAACCTGAACTGTCGCTCTTTGTATTTCCTGTATGCTAATGGTGTAAAATATATAAATGCAGCTTAATGTTCAATAGTTAGAAACTGCAGAAATCGATAAACAACCTGTAGGTTTTAGGCTGCAGGTCAATTATAAGTTTTCTTTCTCTTTGGGAGTGGGTGGCAGTCCTGACACTGCACAAGAAACTGGGAAGTTTCAGCAGTACTTTCATCACGGATGGCATGGTATCACAGTCGTTAGCACTTGCTTCACAGCGCCAGGTTTGATTCCCAGCTTGGGTCACTGTCTGTGGAGTCTGCATGTTCTCCCTGTGTCTGCATGGGTTTCCTCCAGGTGCTCCAGTTTCCTCCCACAAATCCCAAAAGACATGCTGTTAGGTGAATTGGACATTCTAAATTCTCCCTCAGTGTACCCGAACAAGCGCCGGAATGTGGTGACTCAGGGATTTTCACAGTAATTTCATTGTAGTGTTAATGTAAGCCTACTTGTGACAATAATAAAGATAATGATTATTCTATATCAGTGGCTTTTTAACCTAGCCTAATTCACCAAACAATGTGCGTGAACGGCTGTCATGACAACTTGCACGAGATGATTACATCAGAGCGATTTAAAGGGACACTGTTGAACGGTGGTGCAGGGTGAACAGAGGAATCAACTGGAGTTCTGAAATCCCACGGTTTTACTTTGCTTCACAGATACCTCCCTAGACCTGATGCTGCTGTCTTTAGTGGCCAGCAGTGAGATGCTGTTTGCTGCTGATGGGAGGAATAAGCCTGTCGTGCAGAGCCACGTGACCTGGCTGGACAATGCTGAAGTGAGGAGCAGAAATGCAGTGCTATGCTTCTGGATCCAAAGTCAGAAGCAATTTAGTGATCGAAAGCAGGGCAGAGTCACACGTAAAATTTAATTCTGCGCAGGGATTGACGCCAATGTCCTGTCTCTTGCTCACTCAATTTCCCAATCCTTCAACCCCCCCCCCCCCCCCCCCCCCCCCCCACTTTCACTGGTGAGTTCCAGGAAACCAGTGTACCCACAGTTGAGTTAAAAACCACAGTTTAAAAAACTCTCATTGCCACTTTATGTATTTAATCTGCAACTGCTTTTACTGAGGGGGGTTCCCTGATACACTGCAGCCAACACTGAAATCGGCATGCTGGAGCTGACTTCACAGAGCACTGTCAATTTCAGTGTCTTTAAACCACCTACCTACTCCCAAATTAACTTCATTTTTCAATTTGAACCCCCTCCCCAACCTTTCTCTCAAACAATGCATTTCCAGACATTATTTCAAAAGTTGTACCTAGCTGTCCATAAACACATGTTTCTTGTAATACGAGCTATTCCTTGTCCACTTTTCTAACACAAGCACCTAATCCATATTTTTCATTACATGGTTTGACCTTTCAAGTTTCACTGTTTAAAGATTAGAAAGTACTGAAACCACAGTGTTTTTTTTAATCTTGTGTAATATCATTCCCCTACATACTCTCATTGTAATTGTGTTGTGGAGATGTCAAATTCTTTTCATGAACAGCCTGAAGCAGGAAAAGAATCAACATTGGGACTGGTTTAGCACAGGGCTAAATCGCTGGCTTTGAAAGCAGACCAAGGCAGGCCAGCAGCACGGTTCAATTCCCGTACCAGCCTCCCCGAACAGGTGCCGGAATGTGGCGACTAGGGGCTTTTCACAGTAACTTCATTTGAAGCCTACTTGTGACAATAAGCGATTTTCATTTCATTGTACATATTTGGAGTTTGGGGTCACAACAAAATATTTAATGTTGCACTTTAATGTTCTGAAATAAGGTCGCCCAAGGACCCAAAAAGCATAACTAATAGAACATTTGATAAAATCTATAAAATTATATTCTTCTGTAACAACTACCAACTTTTTGTTTAGACCTGCCTTTTTATTTGAAGGGGAACAGGGCAGTGGAGACAGCTGTGGAGGAAGAGGTTCAGTCCAGTCAAGTATCTCTTGCAGTTGTCGGCTTAAAGCATCTTGTTCATCATCGTCGACAGCATCATCAGTATCAGTACTCGATGCAGTTGGACTGGCAGCGAGATCTTTCTGTCCAGTCAGTTCTATAGTTTTGTCTTCATAGAAGGCACTGTCACCATTGTTTTTCAATCCTTCATCAATTAAACTCTCATCCATCTTTGAAAGTCTGATTTCCTCTTGGTCACACTCCAGCTGATGTGGGGGTGAGGATGTTGGCAGCTCTGATGTTTCCAGTGGACTGCTGTGACTTGGGTTACTTAAACTGCTTCTAACAGTCTTACATTTCTTCTGTGAGGGCCCCTGTTTTCCTACAAGTTTAGGATGAAAATAGTTGACAATAATTTTAAACATATTCAAACATTTGTACTTTGTGAAAACAGGTTTCCCAGACCCGAAACATCAAACAATGTAAGTACAAAGTGCGGGATCACCATATAAGCTTTTTGATTAAGAACCAAGAGCTAGAGGCGTGATTATATAACTGGGTGAATTCTATAGGCCACCAAACCAGTGCAAAAGATTTTAGAGGAACAAATTTGCAAGAAAATTGCAGAGATGTACAAGAACCATAGTGTTGTGATAATGGACAACTTTAATTGTTCTAACATAAACTGGGAAAACAACAGTACAGGCCAGAGAGGGAGATGAATTTCAGGAGTGTGCTCAGGATAACTTTCTCGAGAGCATGTTTCTGACCCAACAAGGAGACATTACTGGATTTGGTCCTGTGGAACGAGATGGGTAAAGTGGATCAAATGTCAGTAAAAGAACATTTTAGGAACAGTGATCATAAGCTTAGATTAGCTATGAAAATGGAATGAGGTTGGTCAAGCGGATCAAATGTCTGTAGAGGAATGTTTATGGAAGAGTGATCATAAGCTTAGATTAGCTATAGAAAAAGACATGGTGAGCTATTCTCCAGAAAAAATTCTAAGTGAGGTAGCGAGCGGGATTTGCTGCGAGTTTCCCGGCGCTCCGCCAAGCGAGTCCAGCAATGCAATTCAACGTTAATTGGTCCACATAATGAAGCCTCGCGGGCTTCTCGCCACAAATGAAGGCTCAGCAGCTGTTTCGCCAGCATCGTGCTCGCCAGCCTCCCGGGTTGAGCAGCATTTAAGCTGCACTTGCTCAGCCAACACTAGCCAGCTCGCAGCAATGGTGCCGAGGAGTCCAGCCCCAAGATTCAGGGACGCTGTGGAGGCCAGGAGAGTGAGCCACAAGGCAGCCAGTGCTGCCTGGGATGAGGTGGCGGCAGCTATCAGTACAGGGAGTGTGACGAGGAGGACTGGCCTCCTGTGCCAGAATAAAATTCAACAACATACACCTGGCAGCTCGAGTGAGAAGACACCAACCCGTACCACCCAGGCAGCATTCACCCCTGCTCCCCACCCCCACCCCAACCCTCCCCTCACCTGCCCCTCCCCCAATCACTGTGAGCCACAAGTGTGGCTAATGATGCGTCTCTGTGTCTGTGCAGGAAAAACTCTCCCATAATTGGCAGGAGAATTGGCACCAGAGTGGCGGTGGGGTCCGGGCATAAGAATCCTCACCTCCTTCGAGGAGCGGGTCCTGGAAGTGACCGGGATGGCCGAGGACAGATCGATCTCCCACACGGAGGCTGGTGGGTGCCGCAGAGGTGAGGAACCACGGGGCTCCACCCATAGGACCTATCAAATGGGAGTAGTTATTGCCTTACTGACTGACCCATCCCTCCCACTGACCGCATGTCCAACCTCCAGCAGGTCCTCCAGCTGACGGTGTTGGCCCATCCCAGGCGGCATCCTTTCCTGATTCTGAGGAGAACACCCAAGAGGAGAACTCCGAGGGTGCAGCCGTGGTCGCAGCACAGCCGTCATCCCCACCCCTTACCAGCGCAGATACACACACCTCAGTGAGAAATGTTAATGGACAGGCTTCTGGGCCACAATCTGGTGAGCACAACACTGCTGATGATGTACATCAGGTGGAGGCAGGAACCTCCACGTGAGACAGTGGACAGAGGGCTGCTGGATCCCAGGACCCAGCTGGGTCCCAGCCTGATGCTGAGGTTGTGGAAGTGGGTTACCCAGAGCTGATGGAGATGATGGGGAGCGGCTGGGACATTCAGAGGAAGATGTCAGCGGCGCTCCAGCAGATCCATAGCCAGTTGGAGGAGTCCCAGAGGCTACGGCGCAGGAGATGGCGCCGGCAATGCGTGGCACCGAGGGCAAAACTGCGAGGGTGGTGACTGCAGTGGACAGCCTGGTGCACGACGTCGGCATTATTAGTGAACTCAGGTCTTCTTGAGATTGAGGCTGAGACCAATTCTTCGGTATGCGTCTGCGAAGTTGTCAAGTATTGTTTGGAGGGTCTCTTCTGAGCGAGTGGAGATGGCGATATCATCTGCATACTAAAGTTCCACGAGCGATGTCAGTGCCATTTTCTTCCTTGGTTTCAATCGGTTGAGGTCGAGTTTGAAGAGTTTTTCGCCATCCTGTAAATAATGTCCACTCCACTGGGGAGCTTGTTCTTGACACGATGATGGATGGTAGCGATAAAGATGCAGAAAAGGGTGGGGGCGATAACAGATCCTTGCTTGACCGCAGTCTTCCCTCAAAGGTTTCTGTCTTCATTCCGATGGTGAGCACTGTCGCTGACATCTCATTGTGGAGGAGTCGGAGGATATTGATGAATTTCTCTGGACAGCCGGCTTTTGACAGGGTCTTCCTCGCACTTCCTGATTGATTGAGTCAAAAGCCTTGGCCAAATCGATGAAGGCCAAGTAAAATGTTTGACGTTGCTCCTGACATTTCTCCTGGGGTTGCTGAGTAGCGAAAATCACGTCCGCTGTTCCACAGCTTGGTCGGGCGCCACTCTGGCTTTCTGGAAGGATTTTTCCAGAGACTGGACAAGAACGTCTAGCAAGGATTCAGGCGATGATTGTCCCAGTGAAGATGAGTAGGCACATTTCTCAGTAGTTCCCACAGTCCGCTTTGTCTCCTTTCTTGAAGATGGTGGCAATGACAGCATCCTGGAGGTCGGCAGGAATTTCTTCTGTCTCAGATTTTCAGCGACAACTGATGGAGATGACTGGTGACCTCTTCTCCTCCAAGTTTGAAAATCTCTGCTGGCATCCTATCCACACCTCTGGTTTTTTCAGCCTTCATGTGCTTAATGGTGGCATCTATTTCGTCCACGCTTGGTGGGGGTCCAAGATCATCTTTGATGGGAAGTTGGGGATTTCCTATGGCTGTATTGTGGTTTTGGGGTTCTTTGAAGTGTTCTCACCATCGAAGGCCAACGCTTTCTCTGTCACTCAAGAGGGTTCTGTTCTTGCTTCACACTGGCTTGAGGTCTAAGATATTGGGTCCGTATGTTGGCTTGGTGGCACTGACGAAGCCCCAGGTGTCCTGCTGATCTGCGAAGAGTTGCAAGTCCTTAGCATTCTCAGTCCACCACTGGTTCTTGATTTCCTTCGTTCTTCTTTGTACCTCCCCCTTGGCTAATTGATGAGCTCTCCACTGTGCCTTGCTGGTTATGTCATTTTGCCAGATGTGGAGAGCTTTCCTCTTCTTGTCAATGAGGTCTTGAATGGTGTGGTCATTCTCTTGAATCAGTCTTGGTGTTTCCTGGTCTTGTAGCTGATGGTTTCTTCACAGCTTGAGATGGTGGTTGTCTTCAGCTCTTTCCAGTTTTCCTTCACTCCATTAGAAGTCTCTTTGGGGATTCTGGAGAAGACAAGGTTGGAAGTTAGTGAGCATGCTTGGCTCTTGAATTTTTTTTTTTAGCTGTTTCTTCATCTTCCCTTGCTTCTGGTGGAGTTTCATGGAAATAGAGGAGTGGATAAGCCGGTGGTCTGTCAAGCAGTATTCTGCACTGCTCATCACATTGGTAATGAGCGCATCCCTTTGGTCACGGGATCAGACAATGATGACGTCAATCATGTGCCAGTACTTTGATTGTGGATGTCTCCAGGAAAGTTTGAACTTTTATTCTTGGCAGAACAGCGTATTGGTGATGGCAAGCTGATGTTCTGTGTATTTGGCAAGCAGGAGAACCCTGCTGGAGTTGCAATTTCCAACTCCTTCCTTTCCAGATTTGGGAGTCCTTTCCAACCCTGGTGTTGAAGTCCCCAAAGGTGATCACATCTTCCTTAGGAATATTGGAGAGTATGGTGCCTAGGGTGGAGTAGAAGGCTTCTTTGAACTCAACACTGGTATCAAGTGTTGGTGCATAGGACCTCAGGTCAGTTTCATGCTGGTTCTTGGTAAGTTGTAGACAGAGGGTCATGAGGCACTCATTTATGCAGACAGGGAGCCGAGAGTCAGTTGCCAAGTTTGCGCTTGATGGCGAAACCAATGCCATGTGTCCTGGGCTGATCTCTGGGTTTGCCTCTTCAGAACGTGTATCCATCTCCACCTTCTCTCAGCTGCCTCTCGCCTGCTCTTGATGCAGAGCAGCGAGGTCAATGTTGAAGTGCCTAAGTTCAGAGGCAACAAGCACAGTTCTCCGTTCCGGTCAATTGTTTTTCTCATTAACCATTTGGGTTTGTACATTCCAGGGTTCTGAAATTCAATTTACTTTCGCACAAGCGGTCTCCTGTTCCTATTCTAAGAGCGAGATGACTGAATGAAACTCCACCATTTACCTGTTGGTCCGAAGCTTGGGATTTCCGTATTTCATGGTCCTGTCCCCTGTCACCTCTCGCCGAATGGCTTTGTCTGTGTGTATGTCTGTGTGTTTGGAGGGGTGGGGGGTGTTGCTGGTTTCTTCTAAGTAGATGCTTGGTGCAGGACATCTTTTAACGTGGATATGCTGTTGCATATCAGCAGATGTACGGTCCTTGACAGAGGGTAGGTCGAGTTCCAGTGGCAAGAGAACCTCGATGACTGAGATCTACCTACTGCTACAGCCTTTATATCCCATTGCAGCCGATGATACCATACGAGTATCTTCCGCCCTATCCACCGCTGAGGACTTGCTTTTGATTGCTCTTCGCCTAGTTCCTCCCCTCCAACCTTACCGTCGGAGGGGACTCCCGATGGCACTGCTCTCCGGATCAACGGAACACTCAAGCCTTTCCACCGTGGCAATGCAAGGAAAGGAATTGCCTTCAAAGATAACTGATTCACATTTCTATTTATATACAAATAGAATGTGTTTCCAATTGCCATAGGGAAGTGGATGGAGACGGCATTTTGAGATCAGGAGACGGGCTTCTCTTGAAAACCCAGGCATATCCCAGATAAGAGAAGTTTGCAGTTTTATCTCATGTGGTGGACAGCCAACTGACAGGTACAGAGCAGGAAGATAGAATTATCCAGTCCTGCACATTTGAGCAGAGAAAGTGCTGAATCTACCATTCACCATGCAGAATACAGGTGGGAGCATATGCTCAGTTTGAAGTCTGATTTCATTCGGACCTAAAAGAGGCTGGATGATTTGCCTAGCTGGGAGCTAGATGACTAAATCTACACTGCAAGCCTCACAGAGAGACAGTTCCGGGATTAAAATTTACTCAGCTGGGAAGTAGAAATGAAGAAATCCACTGGCGACTGGGACAAATGTGAACTGTTATGAGACATGCAATTCTGGGGAGAATGATTAGGAACAAGAACCTGTTTATTGCTATAGTTTAAAGTACAAGTTGCCTCACAAGAAAATGCTGTTTTTTTAGTCGTATGATAACAGTAAATTAACTTTAAAAAGTGAAATCTTGACATGAAATCATTGTAGCTGGAAGTTTGAATTTCTCCTTAAAACAGGCTTCGACGGAGACCATAAAACGGGAAAATTTTCAAACATGGGTGTAAGGCTAAACCTAGCAATCAAAGGCCTGATAGTTGACCTAGGTGGTGGAAAAGCTGTTCAAAATGATAATCCAGGACAAAATTAGGAGTCATTTGGGCAAGGATGGATGAATTAATTAAAGCCAGCACAGATTTTTAACGGTAAATAACTGATGTTTTTAAAGATGAAGTAATAGAATCACCAGAATTGTTACGGTGCAGAAGGAGGTCATTCAGCCAGTTAAATCTGCACCGACTCTCTGAATCAGCATTACAGCTTAATGTCATTCTGCCTTTTCCCTGTAACCTAGCACATTCCTTCTTGAATGCCTCAATTGAACCTGCCTCCACCACACTTCCAGGCAGTGCATTCCAGACCCGAACTACTCGATGTGTGTTTTTTTCAGACAGTTTACAATGTTTCCAAGTTTTGGATTCTCTGTAAACTTTGAAATTGTCCCTGTACACCAAGATCTAGGTTATTAAAATACATCAGGTAAAGCAGGGGTTCCAATATTGATCCCTGGAGAACTCCACTACAAACCTTCCTTCAGCCTGAAAAATATCCATTCACCATCACTCACTGTCTCCAATTAATCAGGCAATTGTTTTGCTACTGTCCCTTTTGTTTCATGAGCTATAACATTTCTCACAAGTCTATTGTGCGGCACTGTATTGAACGCCTTTTCAACAAATACATCATCAGGACTGCCCTCATCGAACCTCAATGTTAACCCTTCAAAAACTCCAACAAATCAGTTATCAGAATTTTCCCTTAAGAAATCCATGCTGGCTCTTCCTAATCAACCCACATTTTTCCAATTGATTAATAATTCTATCCTGAATATTTTTTCTCGAAGTTTCCCCTCCACCAAAGATAAGCAGACTGGTCTATAATTGCTGGCCTTATCCTTGCAACCTTTTTCTGAACAAGGGTGTAATGTTTGAAATTCTCGAGATCTCTAGCACCTCTCCGAGTCTAGGGAAGACTGAAAGATTATGGCCAGTGCCCCTGAGACTTCCTCTCCCACTTCCTTTAATATCCTTGGATGCCTCTCTTCTGGTCCCAGTGTCTTGTCTGACAGTTCATCTAAAGGCATAAAAACAACAGGATTGTTGTGGTGGGTGATTTTAACTTCCCCTGTATTCACTGGGACTCACTTAGTGCTAGGGGCTTGGATGGGGCGGAGTTTGTAAGGAGCATCCAGGAGGGCATCTTGAAGCAATATGTAGATAGTCCAAGAGGGAAGAGGCCGTACTCAATCTGGTATTGGGGAATGAACCTGGCCAGGTGATTGAAGTTTCAGTAGGGGAGCATTTTGGGAACAGTGACCACAATTCAGTAAGTTTTAAGGCCTTGTTGGATAAAGAGAAGAGTAGTGAAGGTGTTAAATTGGGGGAAGGCTAATTAGAACAATATTCGGCAGGAACTGAAGAATCAAGATTAGGGATGGATTTTTGAGGATAAATCAACATCTGGCACGTGGGAGGCTTTCAAATGTCAGTTGATAGGAATTCAGGACCAGCAAGTTCCTGTGAGAAAGAAGGACAAGTTTGGCAAGTTCGGGAACCTTGGATAACGAGGGATATTGTGAGCCTAGTCCAAAAGAAAAAGGAAGCATTTGTAAGGACTAGAAGCTGGGAACAGACAAAGTCTGTGAGGTATGTAAGGAAAGTAGGAAGGAACTAAAGCAATGAGTCAGGAGGGCTAAAAGGGGTCACAAAATGTCATTGGCAAACAGGATTAAGGAAAATCCCAAGGCTTTTCACACGTATATAAAGAGCAAGAGGGTAGCCAGGGAAAGGGTTGGCCCACTAAAGGACAGGGGAGGGAATCTATGCGTGGAACCAGAGGAAATGGATGAGGTACTGAATGAGTACTTTGCATCAGTATTTCCCAAAGAGAAGGACTTGGTGAATGATGAGTCTGGGGTAGGGTGTGTAGATAGTCTGGATCACAATGAGATCAAAAAGGTGGTGTTGGGTGCCTTGAAAAACATTAAGGTAGATAAGTCCCCAGGGCCTGATGGGATCCACCCCAGAATACAGAGAGAAGCAAGGGAGAAAATTGCTAGTGTCTTGCTAGAAATCTGTGTATCCTCACTGACTACGGATGAGGTCCCAGAGGGCTGAAGAATAGTTAATATTGTTCCTTTATTTAAGAAGGGTAACAAGGATAATCCAGGAAATTACAGGCCGGTGAGCCTTATGTCAGTGGTAGGGAAATTATTGGAGAGGATTCTTCAAAACAGGATTTGCGCCCATTTGGAAGCAAAATGATGTGAGAGGCAGCACGGTTTTGTGAAGGGGAGTCGTGTCTCAGTAACTTGATTGAGTTTTTCGAGGAAGTGACGAAGCTGATTGATGAAGGTAGGGCAGTGGATATTGTCAACATGGACTTCAGTAAGGCCTTTGACAAGGCCCCTCCTGGCAGACTGGTACAGAAGATGAAGTCTCACCGGATCAGAGGTGAGCTGGCAGTGAAAGGGTAGTGGTGTTCTGCAGGGGGCAGTGCTGTGATCTTTGCTGTTTGTAGTATCTATGAATGATTTGGAGGAAAATGTAACTGGTCTGATTAGTAAGCTTGCGGATGACACAAAGGTTGGTGGAATTGCAGATAGCGGTGAGGACTTTCAGAGGATACAGCAGGATTTAGAGCGATTGGAAACTTGGGCGGAGAGATGGCAGATGGAGTTTAATCAGATAAATGTGAGGTCATGCAGTTTGGAAGGTCTAATAAAGGTGGGAAATATACAGTAAATGGCAGAACCCTTAAGAGTATTGACAGGCAGAGGGATCTGGATGTACAGGTCCACAGGTCACTGAAAGTGACAACACAAGGTGAAGAAGGTAGTCAAGAAGGCATATGATAAGCTTACCTTCATTGGTTGGGGCATTGAGTATAAAAATTGGCAAGTCATGCTGCAGCTGTATACAGTAGTCCCCCGTTATACCGCGCTCTGCAATACCGCGGTTCGCGATATACGGTGGGGGGGCTTATGGACCCCAACTGTCAGCTTCCCTCTCCGGATCAAAGTGAGCCGGCCGCTGAAATTGACACTGCCCGCTGCGCTCTCCCTCCAATCAGCCGGCAGTGTCAATTTCAGCGGCCGGCTCACTTTGATCCGGAGAGGGAAGCTGCTCTCTCACTGAAACAATCAGCCGGCCGCTGAAATTGACACTGCCGGCTGATTGGAGGGAGAGAGCAGCCGGCCGCTGAAATTGACACTGCCGGCTGATTGGAGGGAGAGCGCAGCCGGCAGTGTCAACTTCAGCGGCCGGCTGATTGTTTCAGTGAGAGAGCAGCTTCCCTCTCCGGATCAAAGTGAGACGGCTGCTGAAATTGACACTGCCGGCTGCGCTCTCCCTCCAATCAGCCGGCAGTGTCAATTTCAGCAGCCGGCTCACTTTGATCCGGAGAGGGAAGCTGCTCTCTCACTGAAACAATTAGCCGGCCGCTGAAATTGACACTGCCGGCTGCTCTCTCCCTCCAATCCAACTTTTAAGTTGTTAAAAATGCAGCAGTGCTTGTTTTAATTAGATCCACGATGGGGGTTTTAAATTTAATTAAAAATCTATGCATGCGCTTCCCATTGTGAGTCTACAGGGGTCTGACCTCTCCCTCCGCCCCCCGTAGACTCACAATGGGAAGCGCATGCATAGATTTTAAAATAAATTTAAAACCCCCATCGTGGATATCCGCGGCTTGGATGCAACGAGGGTAGCTGTCTTGGACCCAAACACCCGCGTTATAAAGGGGGACTACTGTAGAACCTTAGTTAGGCCACACTTGGAATATAGTGCTCAGTTCTGAGCGCCACACTACCAGAAGGTTGTGGAAGCTTTGGAGAGGATACAGAATAGGTTTACCAGGATGTTGCCTGGTATGGAGGGCATTATCTATGAGGAGAGGTTGGATAAACTTTGTTTGTTCTCACTGGAACAACGGAGGTTGAGGGGCAACGTTTTAAAAAATATTTTACAATACCCAATTAATTTTTTCCAATTAAGGGGCAATTTAGCATGGCCGATCCACCTAGCCTGCACATCTTTGGGTTGTGGGGGAGAAACCCATGCAAACACGGGGAGAATGTGCAAACTCCACACGGACAGTGACCTGGAGCCGGGATTGAACCTGGAACCTCGACGCCGCGAGGCAGCAGTGCTATCCACTGTGCTACCGTGTTGCCTTTTGCAGAAGGTGTTTGATAAAGTGCCACAAAATTGGCTCATCAGTAAAGTTGAGGGCCATGGATTTAAAAGGACAACGGCGGCATGGATCTGAAGTTAGCTGAGTGACAAGAAACAGAGCAATGATAAATGGTTGTTTTGCAGGCTGGAGGAAGATACATAGCAGTGTTCCACAGGGGGGCAGTACCAGGAACACTGCTTTTCTTGATATATTAATGACCTGGACTTAGGTGCACATAGCACAATTTCTAAATTCTCAAATATTGTGAACTGGGACGAAGAGAGCAATAGGTGTCAAGTCAAATACAGGCTGTGGAATGGGACGGACGTGAGAGATGAAACCTAATACAGAGAAGTGTCAATTTTGGCAGGAAAAATGAGGGGTGGCAATATAAAATAAAGGCCACAATTCTAAAGGGCTGCTTGAACATAGACTCTTGTGTGCAAATCATTGAAGGTGGCAGTGCAGGTTGAAAAGTGGGTGAAAATTGGTTAAAAAAGGCAAACCGAATCCCTCGGCTTTAGAAATATACGCACCGAGTGCAAACGTACGGAGGTTATGATGAACCTTTATAAAACACTGCCTCGGCTTCGGCTAGAGTGGCGTAGCCATTCTGGACACCACATATTAGGACGGATGGCTTTGGAGAGGGCACAGAAAAGATTTACGAGAATGTTTTAAAGGATGAAGGATATCAGTTAAAAGGAGATTGGGAATGTTTCCTGATAGAGGAGATTTGATAATGGTGTTCAAAATGACAAGCAGTACAGACAGAACAGATAGAGAGACACTGCTCCTTCAGGCGGGATGGTCAAGCACCATAGATAACATAGAACAGTACAGCACAGAACAGGCCCTTCGATGTTGTGCCGAGCAATGATCACCCTACTTAAACCCATGTAACCCGTATACCGGTAACCCAACAATCCCCCCATTAACCTTACACTACGGGCAATTTAGCATGGCCAATCCACCTAACCCGCACATCTTTGGACTGTGGGAGGAAACCGGAGCACCCGGGGGAAACCCACGCACACACGGGGAGGACGTGCAGACTCCACACAGACAGTGACCCAGCCGGGAATCGAACCTGGGACCCTGGAGCTGTGAAGCATTGATGCTAACCACCATGCTACCGTGAGGCCCCAAAGGACACATTAATGGTGACTGGCAAAGGAACCAAAGGCTTGGAGCTAAAGGAAGACATTTCCTCTTGGGTCACTGTCTGTGCAAAGTTTGCACGTTCTCCCCGTGTCTGCGTGGGTTTCCTCCGGGTGCTCTGGTTTCCTCCCACAGTCCAAACATGTGCAGGTTAGGTGGATTGGCTATGCTAAATTGCCATTAGTGTCCAAAACAGGTTAGGTGGGGTTACGGGGATAGGGTGGAGGCTTGGGATTAACTGGGGTGCTCTTTCCAATGGCCTCCTTCTGCACTGTAAATTCTATGCTTCAATGATTGAGTGCAACCCTCACAGTGAGAAATTGTCATGGAAAGAGGAAAAAAAAATTACGCTGAGAGTTGCTAGAATCTGGAATGCACTGCACGAGAGGGAGGTGGAAGCAGATTTAATTGTGCCTTTCAAAAAGAAATTTGGTAAGCACCAAAAATATGAAGGTGACAGGGACTGGGTAGGGGATTGGGACGAGCTGAATCGTTCTCGCAGAGAACTGGTGTGGATTTGATGTGTTGTAGTCATTCTGTGATCCTATAAAGGTAAGGAACGTTCATGTTATCCCCTTTTGACATTAGGTGAGAGTCAAACAATTCAAATTAGACTCCGCATACCTGTACTCTTGTTCGGACTCTCTTGTGCATTCGGCTTTTCAATACACATCCATATTTCTTCCAGCAACACTTTTACCTTATCTGTGGGTACAATCAGCAGTAAATACATCTTCACCAATTACGATTTGCAAAATGACAATGAAGAAAGGGACCCTTGCGTGCTGGAGAACGTATTGCAAATTCAGACGTGCAGATTCGCCATTGAAAATAATGGTCAGAAAATTATGGCAGTAAGTGCATGAGTGTCTAATATATTTTCAAAGTTCTTTCATGAGAAGTGGCCATCACTGGCCAGAAGATGGTGGTGAGTCACCTTCTTGGTATTGCGGCAGTCAATCTGCTATGACATTTCTGTAACAGTTTGGTGCAACTCAGTGGTTGTTGGGCTATTTCCTGGAGCAATTAAAAGTTAACCATGGGGCTCTGGATTTATATGTCGGTCAGACAGGACAAAGTTGCCAAATTTCCTTCCTTAAAAGGGCTTTCATGAACAAAATGGGTTTTTATGACAATCGACGATAGTTGATCATTACAGAGATAAACAGTGAATTTTTGATTGATTTTTTAAACTTACTAATTGAATTTAAATTCCACTAGGTGCAATGGGATTTGAACCAGTTCCCTAGAGAATTTCCCCAGAGAATTATCCAGGTTCTCTGGACTACAAACCCAAAGACATTACCACTACACCACTGTCTCCCTCAATAAGTGTTCTTTGTGGGCTAGGCTCTTGGCAGGATCACATAAACAGGAAATTAACCACAATCTTTTATTTCTAACGCAGAACTTTTGAAATTCTATCAATGTCAATATTTCTAAAACAAAACATTGTTATTTTGGTGCAGGTCTTGGGAAATATAAAACCTGAAGTGTTTTGTTTTCAAATCACACCGACATTTTACATTATGAGTTGATACTGTGATTTTTTTAATTCATTAAGGGTACTTAATGTAGTTTGAAAAACAATGGTTTAGAATTTTTGAAATCCGAACGTGTTTTGAAATTACTTTCTGAAGCATAAAGGAAACAGCTAAAACAAAACCCATTTCAGGATTTTCTTTTTTCTTTCACAAATTATCAATTTAAATACACATCCTATCACTTGCCATTTAACATTACATGATCCATCAAAAGACTCCCAAATAGTACCTTTGATTATCCAGTTAAAATATGACTATCTTCAAGTTACAAATTAAATTCAGCAGGTGCAGGTTATACACACCGTAGTTCGTTATTGATCGACCTCAAAATTTTCTAATTCAAAAGAAATCCAGCATTTACAATGGGCATGAGAGGCACATGATCAGGTCAAAATACGAGAAGGGTCAATTTACTTTTGGCCATTTATAGCAATATGATTGGCACATGATTAGCGAACACTTATGCCTCAAAGACTTAAACTCTTCCCTAATGACTGTGCTTATTCAACCCTGAAGAATGATTAATAAATCCATGAAAATCCAAAATCGAAACACATTATACACGCACAAAATGCATAAAGTTGTTAGGACGCCGAATCACTTACTTGTGTCAATTTTCGTTGGTACTTCCTTCACGACATTCTGTGTTTGTGCATCTTTCAAAACTGTAAGACATCATATTGCACATGCTTTAACATGCACTTGATACACAATTAGTGAAACAGTTGTCAGAATGAAGGTTGTGGACTTTACCTTTTATACCGTTCTTCTGCTGAAGCATCAGTTTATCCTGTTGATTTAGAAATACGTTACCAACCTCAAAACAACAAAGTATACACCCTTTAAGCAAAAAAGGAACACCCCTCAGGCAACTTTCAGTTAAAGATGTGACAAACTTGGCATAATGTTGTAGCATCCAATTATTCCCCATTCTCCGTGTATTGTTCCCCAGCACGCACCTTGACAAATTTAATTGTATTGTACTGCAGCGCCCATGGAGTGATCCTTTTTTTTTACTGTTATTTATATTCATAAGAATAATGATAATCTGAAGCTGAAAAACAGTGCGTGGCATTCTCCGCGCCCCCGCCCCCCTGCCGGGTCGGAGAATCCCCGGGGTGCCTCGTGAATCGTGCCATGCTGACGCCGGGACGTGATTCACCGCAGAGCGGAAAATCGGGCCGGCGTGAGCGCAGCGAGGTAGAGCGTCCCCCCTGCTCGATTTTCTGGCCGGAATGAGCCGAGCGGCCGTAGCAAAAAACCCAGGTCCCGCCGGCGCCATTCTAACATGCTCTTAGCCAGCAGGACCTCTGCATTGAAGAGTCCTGGGGTGGCCTGTGGGGGGGGTGGGGGGGGCAACCCCAGGGGAGGCTTCAGTTGTGGCCTGGCCCACGATCGGGGTCCATCAATCGGCGGGCAGGCCTCTCGGGCTGGGGGCCCTCTTTCTTCCGCGCCGGCTCCTGTAGCCCTGCCCCATTTAGCGTCGGGGCCAGCGCAGAGAAGAAAGCCACTGCGCATACGCTTGTTGGCGCCGGTGCCACTGCGCTGCGCGGGCCCCCTGGCGCCCAGTTGACGCCGGGGTCAGCAGCTGGTGCGGCGTGCTGTGCTGCCCCCTGTTGCCCGGAGATTCGGATGCCAGAAGGCTTGTTGACGCCGGAGTAAAACACTCCCGTTTTTACGCTGGCATCAACACTTAGCTGCCCAATGGGAGAATCCCGCCCATTATATATGGTTTAAATTTGCTGGTCTCATGTTTGTTTCTCCAATCTCAAACCCCAAATCTTAGCCCCCTAACCCCAAGTACAATAAAAGGCCGTTTGATTTGAAGTTTACTTGATACAAATTGAAACTTGTGCTTAAAAATAAGGAAACTGGTAAGAATGTAGGAAAAACAAACACTACAAGTACAGATATACTTAAAATAGGTTCAAGTATATTTCCCGTTTGGCCAGTACAGCTCACCACATCACTGACCAACAATGGTGTAATGTGGCAATGCATTATTCCCTGTTGATTCAGTGGAAGGCAGTGTGCAATGAAGATTGTGACTTAGGAAAGAAGCAACTTGAAGGCGAGGACAGTCTGCCGGAGCTGGTATTCTCTATTTTAAAGAGCAATATCATGTAAGATAAAGTAATTATATAGTGCAGCTCACATTCTCATGATGTCCCAACCTACTTCATAGTCGATGTGTCCGCTTTGAAATCATAAGAGTCATATTATGTTATGGCACAGGAAGTGGCTATTTGGCCCGTCGAGTCTCCGTGTATCAATCCAGTCAGTCCCATTCCCCAGCTCTATTCCATAGCCGTAGAAGTTTATTTCCCCCAAATGACTATCCAATTCTCCTTTCAAATCATTGATCGTCTCTTCTTCCATCATCCTTGTGAACAGCAATTTCTAGATCATCAGCATGTCCTCCATAAATCAAGTTCTTCTGTAAATTCACCCTCAATTTTCTGCCCAAAACCTTAAATCTGTGTTATCTGGTGCTCATACTATCAGCTAAAGGCAATGTTTTTTGACTACCTTATTCGAACCCCTCATAATCTTATGCATCTCTATCGTATCTCCCCACAATCGCCTTTGCTCCAAGGAGAACAACCACGGTTCTCCAACCTAACATTCTGGCTGAAATCCTAGAAACTTTTGAGTAAACCTCCTCTGCATCCTTTTCACATCCTTCCTAATATATGGTGATCAGAACAGGATGCAATATTCTAGTTGTGACCTAACCACAACTTTTTAAATGTTCAGCACAACTTCACTGCTGCTTTTCTACTCCATGTCTCTATTTGTAAAACCCCCAATCCTTGGCAAGTCATTCTCTCAATAGGTCCTGTCACCTTCAAAGGTTTATGCATATGTACACCAGGTCCTGCTGTTCCTACAGACTCTTTAGAACTGTGTGATTGAGTCTATAATGCCTCTCCCTATCTGTTCTGCTAAAATGTATTATCTCATACTTCTCTGTATTAAATTTCTTCTGCTACTTGTCTTGTATTTTACTGCCGCCGATCAGTACCATCCTCATTGTTTGCCACTCCTCCAAGTTTGGTAGCATCAGCAAAATTTTAAATGAAACTGTACTCCAATAAATAAATAGGTAACAGGAAAACTTCTTTCCCATGCTGCTCTTCAGATAGTCTTTAAAATCCATGGTATTATCTGAACAAGGTGAGACCTTGGTTTAATGCATCATCCAAATGAAAACTGGCCAGGCAGCCGCATTACAAACATTTAGGGCCTGATTTCAGACTTGCACCACGGTGACTCAAACTACAGAATCCTGAGATACTACACTGCTGGTTGGATACTCTCTTGTAACTTCAGAGAACAGTGTACTAGGGGGAAGGAGGAAATAGCTGAAGCTCCCAGGTCCAAGAAATTTAAACAAAAGATACAATTTCAGGGATATGCAACAGTCACCCCCATTTTTTGTCTATAAAAGCAATGGTAGAATTGTTCATAGGCAGTGGAATTTCTTAAAATTGGCTTCACTTGTTTTTAACCTAAAAGTACTTCAACTGTACCTGAGTTTTCTTTAACTTCCTTTCCAATGTAGCCTTCTCCTTTTTCAACTGTCTTATTTCCGCATTTTGTTTTGATGTTGTTTCTTCGTTGGAAAGAAAGGAAAAGAAAACCTTGTTATCATGACAGGAAGGGACAATGAAATGAGAAATCCCAAAATGAATCATACTTGCACGGAATCACAGAAATACTTTTGTTTACTTCCTATTTTATGGAAATAAAATGCAATATTTCTTCATTACCAAGATGGAATTTATCCAGTTAACAAATTCAGAGTTGTAAAATCCCAGGTGCTCCATAAAAGAACTCCTTCCTGCATTGAAACTACATTTCTACAACCAACAATGATATGCTTTGCTATCTAGAATGGGGCACTTCAGGATTTGTTTTAATATTGTGACTGCGGATGGGTGCAGTAACTTTTATCAAAACACTGCAGACTAGATTGTCACCTGCCTTGTTCGCTGGGGGGTGGGCAGAAGGGTTACGATCTGTGACCTGCCAGCATTGGTTCCAATTGGGGTGGACAGTGTGCAAGTCTGGGTATCCACCACATCTATATAATTGCAGGGTGTGGTTGAGAAGCTACTGCACTGTCGCCATTTTATTTGCATTGCTGGCTGCCTCTTCACTCAGCAGGGGCTTGAGCAGAGCTGTGAGATACCATGTGGCGCAGCTAGCTTGCTTGTCTTAGAGTCAGGCTGTCGCTCTGAAGAGGAAGCTGCGATGAATAACATTAGTGGAATTCAAATGATGGAAAAGTGAACACTAAAGCAGAGAAAGGGTTCCAGAGTGATGGGTGCAGCACTGCCGGCCCGAGTGGTGGGCAGGAAGAGAGAGACTTTGATTTCACGTACCATCACCTTCAATGCTCCCATCATTGGTCCTAACTACCACACCATCAAGCTATCATGCTGCTTCATGCATAAACCCAGCAGCCGTCCAGCAGCACTCTTGGCATTCAGGAATAACATCCAGATACTCTACATCATCCTTACATATCTACCAATGTTTCCAGCTTCATGCCCACTTTTTGTTGCCTGCACATACCTCCAGCTATTCAGCTGTGGCAGGAACATCATTCACAGACTGTGCTACATAATCACAAATGTTCTGTCTTCTCTCTCTTGCAGAATATGGTGACAGAAAGGGCAGAGAAGAGTTAATGGGTCAAAAGGACAGTTGCACCTCGAGTTCCAGAGGAGATAGCTCGTAGTCTCATGGAACTGACAGCGACAGAGCCCATGTTATCTAGTGTTCACTGAGAATATTGAGGGTAACAGTGTGCCTTCGATAACAGTCTGCCTTATGCCTTTCTCAACTCCCAGAATCCTGCCAGCTGGCAAGTTCTCAATCGTGTGATCATGAACCCTTCCTTCCCCAAACTTTACTTCTGGTTTCCTAGTTTCAGACACCAAAGAACTGCCACCTAAGCAGTCCAAGAAAAAGAGGAGAGAACAGCACAGTATCAATGAAGAGATCCATCACTTGATCTGGCAAATGCTGGCAGGAACGTGTTGCAGAAGCGAATAGGAATGTGCTTGATGGGCATGCATTTCAACCTGCTGGGTGCACTGGTTGGCCTGTCAGATAGTCATCTCTCCTTGTCAAGGAGATAGCAGAAGCTTGAAAATCTTTTCTGCAGCCTCTGGTCTATCTTTCCTGCTGTGCTGCACACCCAGAGGCACTGCTATTTGCAGCTGTTGTCTGGACAGGTCACCCTATCTGCTGCCCTGACACGATGCAACACTCACTGGAAAATCCAGGAATATGTCACAGTACCTCTAAAAACAATCCTCCGTACTTACACTTTTCAATAGCAGAAGATCTTAGAAATTATTTTCCCTGTAATTTTGGTGTCTGGCTTTTAAGAAAGGTTAGTGAAGGGCCCATTTAAAAACAAATGACCCTGGGATGTGGGTGTCACAGGCTGAGCCAACATTTGTTGCCCATCCCTAATTGCCCTGAACTGAGTAGTTTGCTTGGCTATTTCAGAGGGCAGTTAAGAGTCTCATGTAGGCCAGACCAGGTAAGGACGGCCGATTTCCTTCGCTAAAGGACATTATTGAACCAGGTGGGATCTTTTTTCATGGTCACCATTAGACTTTTAATTTCAGATTTTTATTGAATTCAAATTGCACCATCTGCCATGATGGGATTCGAACCCGGGTCCACAGAGCATTACCCTGGGTATCTGGATTACTTGTCCAGTGACAATATCACTACGCCACCGCCTCCCCTTTGTTTCACTGCACCTATCGCTTTCAGAGTGATGTCTGGACCTGTATGGCTCAAATTTGGTCTGGCTATGTGGCATCAAGATAGTGTTTATTCACAGTCTTCTGGCAGACACAGCATTGCTCATACATGGGCCCATTTCCATATGGAACACCACATGGCCACAATGGAAGCAGCTGATGGTGTATCACACCCCAGAAGAGCGCTGCTTGGCCTCCATAGCTGGGATGCATTTCTGGCCCCGTATAAGTTTTGACTACAACTTTGGAGCGAGTATTTACCAACAGAATAGACTGTCATATGAAAAATACAGATGTCGTAACCTCCTCAGAGTTATAATCAGCTGTGGATAACCACCAAGTATTGACTTACCTGCACTTAAAATGAAAAGTCCCAGTCTCACTCAACCTTCCTGACTCAGGCTGGGTGAGATTGAAGAAGCAAAGTGCATCCACAGCTCCTGCAATCAAGTGGCGGCCATGCCCCCTCTCCGCCCTTTTACAGCACCAGCTGCCGTAAAGCAGGTTAATTTGAAGGTGTCATTGAAAGGGGGAGGGTACGTTTTTCAGGTAAGTGAATAGGATGTGGGGACTGGTGGTTGGGGCATCAGCGGGTCAGGGATCTGGGACATCAGCGGGGCAGGGATCTGGGGCATCAGCGGGGCAGGGATCTGGGGCATCAGCGGGTCAGGGATCTGGGACATCAGCGGGGCAGGGATCTGGGACATCAGCGGGGCAGGGATCTGGGGCATCAGCGGGGCAGGGATCTGGGGCATCAGCGGGGCAGGGATCTGGGGCATCAGCGGGGCAGGGATCTGGGGCATCAGCGGATCAGGGATCTGGGCCATCAGCGGGGCAGGGATCTGGGCCATCAGCGGGGCAGGGATCTGGGCCATCAGCGGGGCAGGGATCTGGGCCATCAGCGGGGCAGGGATCTGGGCCATCAGCGGGGCAGGGATCTGGGCCATCAGCGGGGCAGGGATCTGGGCCATCAGCGGGGCAGGGATCTGGGCCATCAGCGGGGCAGGGATCTGGGACATCAGCAGGACGGGGATCTGGGACATCAGCGGGGCGGGGATCTGGGACATCAGCGGGGCGGGGATCTGGGACATCAGCGGGGCGGGGATCTGGGACATCAGCGGGGCGGGGATCTGGGACATCAGCGGGGCGGGGATCTGGGACATCAGCGGGGCTGGGATCTGGGACATCAGCGGGGCAGGGATCTGGGACATCAGCGAGGCAGGGATCTGGGACATCAGCGGGGCGGGGATCTGGGACATCAGCGGGGCGGGGATTTGGGACATCAGCGAGGCAGGGATCTGGGACATCAGCGAGGCAGGGATCTGGGACATCAGCGAGGCAGGGATCTGGGACATCAGCGAGGCAGGGATCTGGGACATCAGCGAGGCAGGGATCTGGGAAATCAGCGGGGCAGGGATCTGGGAAATCAGCGGGGCAGGGATCTGTGACATCAGCGGGGCAGGGATCTGGGGCATCAGCGGGGCAGGGATCTGGGGCATCAGCGGGTCAGGGATCTGGGACATCAGCGGGTCAGGGATCTGGGACATCAGCGGGTCAGGGATCTGGGACATCAGCGGGGCAGGGATCTGGGACATCAGCGGGGCAGGGATCTGGGACATCAGCGGGGCAGGGATCTGGGACATCAGCGGGGCTGGGATCTGGGACATCAGCGGGACAGGGATCTGGGACATCAGCGGGGCAGGGATCTGGATTTTGAAGGGTGTGGGGGGGGCTGCGTTGGGCCCAGAGAGGTCAGGTTGTGGGGTTTGGGGAATCCTGTTCAGGTGAGATGCTTGGGGATTTAGGGGTGAGGGGTCCCTGGAGGTTTGGGGATACACCATGTGGGGCTATGTCTGTCTGTTTAAAATACTTACTCTGAAGTTAGAAGTCTTTTTTTCCCTTCTAACTCTTTCAGAGTAACTATGTGCATAAAAATGGCAGAAACATCTAAAATTAGTGATTTAAATCATTTTATCGGATGGTTACCAGCCCAGCTCAATTCCTCGGGATGTTAGCCCTTCTGGGCATTTGCTGGGTAAACCCTTATGTGGGAACATCGAGAGGAATTCCCCAGTGCATCTTTGGGGTATGCTGGGAGTCAGGAAGTTATGGTCTAATAACAACTATGGGCGCGATCCCAAAGGGAACAAAGTCCCTTAGCAAGCACGTTTAACTGCATGTTTCCCAGCACTTGCTGTGCCGAGAAACACAGGGCTATTCAACGCATTGAATAACAGGCCTAAACTGGGAACGTTCAGGTGAGGCCGCACAGAGCCCCGTTTTTCACAACTGGGAGCTCCACTCGCCGGACTCCCCATTGTAGCGAGAGATCAGGATGCCATTTTAAAATGACATCCGGATCGCCAAGGCCCACAAAAAAATTCTCGACCTCGACCCAGCCAAAATGCAACTTGAAAGGGTCCCCCGTCACCAACACCCATGGTGAACAACCCCGGCCCAATTGCACATGCACAAAAAAATGCCAGCTTGGCACCCTGCCAGTGCCAGGCTGGCACCCAGGTGGCACTGCCAGGGTGTCAGGCAGGCACTGCAACGGTGCCAGGCTGGTACTGCCAGGGTACCCAGGTGGCACCATCAGTGCCAGGGTACCACCAAAGAGCATGTAGCTGGGCGTCTCCGATCCCCTTGGAGATCCCCCTTTGTGGAGACCAATGCCAAAAGGCGCTCGCCCAAGGCGAAGGGATTGAATCCCAAAGTCTCAGGTACCTCGGGAATCTGTACATTAGAGTAAGGCTTACTGTGTTGCTCTAATATGCAGGTTTGCTAAAAAGTGATCCCGCCCATTGTGGGCGGGATTCTCCTTGCAATGTCTTGTGAGATTGCAAGCCGTTTGGATCCAGGGAGTGGGGTCTCCCGGCTTTCAACGGCCACACTACTCCACGGGGAGCTGCTTTTCCGGAGCAGCGTGGCCAGAAGATCGTGCACTTGTTTTCAAGGTTTGAAATGAGACAGCTCACTACCATTTTTGCAATTTATAGCTATCAGATTATTTCGTCCAGGAACCCAACTGTACGAAATGCCAAAATCAAAGAAAGCAAGCTTCTAAAAATAAAGTGCATTTTATGAGTTACCTTCCATTTTTTTCACCCGGCTTTCCAATTTCTTCTTCCTAAGACACAAGGTTGAGAAAAGTAAATCAAATCACAATCAGCAAGAATAAACAACACTTCCTCCACGATAGTCTCAATACCGGGGCCCCACAAGGCTGCGTACTTAACCCCCTACTATATTCCCTGTACACATACGACTGTGTGGCAAAATCTGGCTCCAACTCCATCTGCAAGTTTGCTGATGACCCAACCGTACTGGGTTGGATCTCGAACAACGATGAGTCCGAATTCAGGAGAGATATAGAAAACCTGGTGGAGCGGTGTGACAACAACAATCTGTCCCTCAATTTCAGCAAAACTAAAGAGCTGGTCATTGACTTCAGCCAGTGAAGTATCGTACAAACCCCTGTCTGCATCAAGGTGGAGATGGTCGACAACTTCAAATTCCTAGGTGTGCACATCACCAACAATAGTCCTGGTCCACCCACGCCGAGGCTACCACCAAGAAAGCATAACAGCGCCTATACTTTCTCAGCAAAGTAAGAAAATTTGGCATGTCCACATCAACTCTTACCAACTTTTACAGATGCACCAGATAGCATTCTATCTGACTGCATCACAGCCTGGTATGGCAACTGCTCGGCCCAAGACTGTAAGAAACTAGAGTGTTGTGAGCACAGCCCAATCCATCATGCAAACCCACCTCCCCTCCGTTGACTCTGAATACATCTACCACTGCCTTGGGAAAGCGGACAGAAAAATCAAAGACACCTTCAACCCGGCTTATTCACTCTTCCAACTTCTTCCATCGGGCAGGAAATACAAAAGTCTGAGAACACTCAGGAATAGATTCAAAAACAGCTTCTTCCCCGCTGTTACCAAGCTCCTAAACGACCCTCTTATGGACTAATCTGATCTCTTCACACATCGTCCCTCCTGTGTAGTATTGCACTCCTGTATGATTCACCAGATACCTGTGTTTATGAATTTACATTGTGTATTTATGTTTGCCCTATGTATTTTTTTGTCATGTATGGAATGATCTGTCTGAACTGTACATAGAACAATACTTTTCACTGTACTTCAGTACATGTGACAACAGACAAATCCAATTCAATCCAAAATCCAAAATATCATGTCAGCCAAAACAAGAAAAATCAACAAATATAAAACTCTGTACTCACACAGCATCATTTCTTGCCTGTTCCTGCTGCAATTCGTTGAATTCTAAATGGGTTTGCTGGTACATCTTGACGGAGCTCTACAAGGAAAATCAAAAAGACTGGAAATGTCTCCAAGTGGTTGTTTTGTTTTAACTTGGGAAAATAGGGGAGTTTCTGTTGGCCAATACTTTTGAATTTCATGTCCTGTCAATGAGATGTGCTTTTATTTTAATGAGTCTTCAGCATACATTTAACATGTCTATAAAAATAAGAGCAAGAATTTAGCACAATCTCTCAATTATCTCATGCACATAACCAAAGAGGTTCAGTAATTAACATGCACTCGAGAGAAAATGGTCTCTGAAGACCGTTTAACTTTATAATTTTTATTATTATTTTTTTTTTTATAAATTTAGATTACCCAATTATTTTTTCCAATTAAGGGGCAATTTAGCGTGGCCAATCCACCTACTCTGCACATTTTTGGGTTGTGGGAGCGAAACCCATGCAGACACGGGGAGAATGTGCAAACTCCACGCGGACAGTGACCCAGAGCCGGGATCGAACCTGGGACCTCAGCGCCGTGAGGCGGTTGTGCTAACCACTAGGCCACCGTGCTGCCCCTATAATCTTTATTATAATCTTTATTAGTGTCATAAGTAGGCTTACATGAAATGAAATGAAAATCGCTTGTCACGAATAGGCTTCAATGAAGTTACTGTGAAAAGCCCCTAGTCGCCACATTCAGGCGCCTGTTCGGGGAGGCTGTTACGGGAATCGAACCGTGCTGCTGGCCTGCCTTGGTCTGCTTTCAAAGCTAGCAATTTAGCCCTGTGTGCTAAACAGCCCCCATTGACACTGCGATGAAGTTACTGTGAAAATCCCCTTGTCGCCACACTACGGCGACTGTTCGGGTACACAGAGGGAGAATTCAGAATGTCTAAATCACCTAACAAGCATGTCTTTCGGGACTTGTGGGAGGAAACCGGAGCATCTGGAGGAAACCCTCAGACACGGGGAGATCGTGCAGACTCCACACGGACAGTAACAAAGCCAGGAATCGATCCCAGGTCTCTGGTGCTGTGAAGCAACAGTGCTAACTACTGTGCTACCGTGCCGCCCATTAACTTTATGGTTAACAGCCTTTTTCATCGATGACCATATTACCCTCTTTTCTTCCAGTTCCACCCTCATGGCATCCATTTCTTCTTTGCATTTTTCCACAGGTGCAAATTTCTGCAATAACTCATCCAGTTGATCTCGAAGTGTTTTACAATCCCTATGAGGAGGTAATGTTAAAAAATGTAACACTCACAAGAGAGCAAATAAGAATGAAGAATGGGATGAATCCAGACTGTGAATAATAAAAATATATCTGCAAAATATGAGACTTAATTCTAGTCAACTCAGAAATGGAATGAAAGACTATGTTGAATAATAATAATATGAATGAAATGAATAGAAGAATACTGAAGTTCTTTTCCTGTTCTGAGTTAGTTGGCCAAACTTTTGGTGGCTGCAATGACTACAGTGTCCATAGAATTCCTACAGTGCAGAAGGAGGCCATTTGGCCCATTGACTCTGCACCAACCCTCAGAAAGGTACCCTATGACTTCCGGTTGCGGCCAAGCCGCATGTTCGGCAGCTCCCGCTTTAATAGGACTTGTGGGCTCTTTTAAGGGCCCCAAACGGCGCTGATTCGACGATTCCCGGTGGATAAAGGGGTCTGGAGCAAAACCCCCCAGGATTTATGGTGTGGACTCGGAATGGGGCGAGGAGAAAAACGGCAGCAGCTCCCCTGGAAAAGCGGGGGAAGGTGGACAAAATGGCGGCAGGTGGAGCCCCTGAGGAGTGGAGGCCATGGGCGGAGGAGCAGCAGGCGGCCCTTCTGCGCTATTTTACGGAGCTGAAAGGGGAGTTGTTGGAATACCTGAAGGTAACGACTAGTAAGCTGCTGGAGACCCAGACAACCCAGGGTGCAGCGATACTTGAGTTGCAGCAGCAGGCCTCTGAGCGCGAGGATGAGGTTTCGGCCCTCGTGGGGAAGGTGGAGATACACGAGGCGCTTCATAAAAAGTGGCAAGATCGGTTCGAGGAGATGGAGTTTCGGTCACGGAGGAAGAACTTGCGGATCCTGGGCCTCGAGGAGGGGCTGGAGGGGTCAGACCTGCCGGCCTATGTGGCCGTGACGCTGAACTCGCTGGTGGGGGCAGGATCCTTCCATCTGCCCCTGGAGCTGGAGGGGGTACACAGAGTACTGGCCAGGCATTCTAAGGCGAATGAACCCCCGCGGGCGGTGCTGGTGCGGTTCCATCGGTTCAGTGACCGGGAGTGTGTTCTGCGATGGGCCAAGAAGGTGAGGAGTAGCAAGTGGGAGAATTCGGTAGAGCGTATCTACCAGGACTGGAGTGCGGAGGTGGCTAAGCGGAGGGCCGGGTTCAACCGGACGAAGGCTGTGCTCCACGGAAAGCAGGTGAAGTTCGGCATGCTGCCGCCTGCGCGCCTGCGGGTCACCTACAAGGACCGACATTACTATTTTGAGTCCCCGGAGGAGGCGTGAGCCTTTGTGCAGGCTGAAAAGGTGGGCTCGAACTAGAGATTGGCGGCTGTGGGAGTTTTTTTATTTCTGTATCACTGTTTATGCTGTTGCTGGTTATTCTGTCTGTTTCTGTTTTTCTCTCGCTTTCGGATGATGTTGGTTATGGTTTTGTGTTTTAAGTGGGGTATTGGGGTTTGTGGTTGATCTGTGTTTTTGTTTGTACGGAGTTGGTGGATGGGTTGGGACAGCTGTTTGGGAGCTGCGTTGGGGGGGGGGGGGGGTGGGGCAGTGTGAAAGCGCGGGCTTTTCTCTGGTTTCCCGTGCTGCGGGACGAGGGGGGTGGAGCTGGTGGCAAGGGGCGTGGCTATCAGATCCGTTTTCCCAAGGAGCTGATGCAGGGGAGGAGGGGTGACCTCATATCGGGAGGGGTCGGAGTTAGGGCGGGAGCTGCCGGGGTCAGCAGAAGTCAGCTGGCTCACGGGACTACTATGGAGGGAGCGTCGCGGCTAGGAGGGGTCCTAGCCCGGGGGGCGGGGGGGGGGATACCGGGTTGCTGCTGGATAGGCCAGGGAGGAGTTGGTGTGGGTCGGGGGGAGGTTCTATCGTCGTGGGAAACGGGCCAAATGGGTGCTGGCCAGGGGCGAGCAGTCGATGGGCTATGGCTAGTCGACGGGGGAGGGGGGCGGGGTGGCCCCTGATCCGGCTGATTACGTGGAACGTGAGGGGGCTGAATGGGCCGGTTAAGCGGGCCCGGGTGTTTTCACATCTGAAGGGGCTGAAGGCGGACGTGGCCATGCTACAGGAGACCCACCTGAAGGTGGCGGACCAGGTCCGTCTGAGGAAGGGGTGGGTGGGGCAGGTTTTCCATTCAGGGCTCGACTCGAAGAACCGGGGGGTGGCGATCCGGGGGGTGGGGGGGGAGAAGAGGGTGGCGTTTGAGGCATCTGAGGTGGTGGCTGATAGTGGTGGCAGATATGTGATGGTGAGCGGTAAGCTGCAGGGGGAGAGGGTGGTGTTGGTAAATGTGTACGCCCCAAATTGGGATGATGCTGGTTTCATGAGGCGTATGTTGGGCCGCATTCCTGGCCTGGAGGTGGGGGGCTTGATCATGGGGGGACTTCAATACGGTGCTGGATCCCCTACTGGATCGTTCTAGTTCAAGGAGAGGCAGGAGGCCGGCGGCGGCCAAGGTGTTGAGGGGGTTTATGGACCAGATGGGAGGAGTGGATCCCTGGAGGTTCGGGAGGTAGAGGGCTCGGGAGTAATCTTTTTTCTCCCATGTGCACAGGGTTTATTCCCGCATTGATTTCTTTCTTCTGAGTAGGGAACTGGTCCCGAGGGTGGAGGAGGCCGAGTATTCGGCTATTGCGATTTCGGACCATGCTCCGCATTGGGTGGATCTGGAGATGGGGAGGTGCGGGATCAGCGCCCGCTTTGGCGTTTGGACGTGGGGTTGTTGGCTGATGAGGTGGTGTGTAGGAGGGTCCGGGGATGTATCGAGAGGTACCTCGAGATCAATGATACTGGGGAGGTCCAGGTGGGGATGGTGTGGGAGGCTCTGAAGGCAGTGATTAGGGGGGAGCTGATCTCCATCCGAGCCCATAGGGAGAGGGGGGAGAGGAGGGAGAGGGAGAGACTGGTGGGGGAGCTGCTGAGTGCAGATAGGAGGTACGCGGAGGCCCCGGAGGAGGGATTGCTGGGGGAGCGGCGTAGCTTGCAGGCCAAGTTTGATTTATTGACCACCAGAAAGGCGGATACACAGTGGAGGAAGGCGCAGGGAGCGGTCTACGAGTATGGAGAGAAGGCGAGCAGGATGCTGGCGCATCAGCTTCGTAAGCGGGACGCGGCTAGGGAGATTGGTGGAGTGAAGGATGGGGTGGGAATGTGGTGCGGCAGTGGGCAGAGGTCAATGAGGTCTTTAGGGACTTCTACAGGGAACTCTACCGGTCGGAGCCGCCGGTGGTGGGAGGGGGAATGGAGAGCTTTTTGGACAGACTGCGATTTCCAAGGGTGCAGGAGGAGCAGGTGGAGGGACTGGGGGCGCCGATCGAGTTGGAGGAGCTGATCAGAGGGATTGGCCACATGCAGTCGGGGAAGGCGCCGGGACCGGATGGGTTCCCGGTTGAATTTTATAAGAAATACGCGGACCTGTTGGGACCCCTGTTGGTTAGGACCTTTAACGAGGCATGGGAGGGGGGTGTTTTGCCCCCGACGATGTCTCGGGCGCTGATTTCCATGATCCTGAAGCGTGATAAGGACCCCTTGCAGTGCGGATCATACAGGCCAATTTCACTGCTGAATGTGGACGCCAAGTTGCTGGTGAAGATCTTGGCCACTAGAATAGAGGACTGGGTGCCGGGGGTGGTACATGAAGATCAGACGGGTTTTGTGAAGGGGAGGCAGCTGAACACTAACGTGCGAAGGCTGCTAAATGTGATAATGATGCCGGCAGCAGAAGGAGGCGGAGATTGTGGTGGCATTGGATGCGGAGAAGTCCTTTGACAGGGTTGAGTGAGGGTACTTGTGGGAGGTGTTGGAGAGGTTCGGGTTTGGGGTGGGGTTTATTAAATGGGTGAGGTTACTGTACGAGGCCCCGATGGCGAGTGTAGCGACAAATGGGAGGAGGTCCGAGTACTTCAGGCTCCACCGTGGGACGAGGCAGGGGTGCCCCCTGTCCCCCTTGCTTTTTGCGTTGGCAATTGAGCCTCTTGCCATGGCTCTCAGGGAGGTGGAGCGGTTTGGTGCGAGGTGGGGAGGAGCACCGAGTGGCGCTGTATGCAGACGTCTTGCTGCTGTATGTAGCAGATCCGGTGGGGGGAATGCCGGAGGTGATGGAGATTCCTGCTGAGTTTGGGAGTTTCTCGGGCTATAAATTGAATCTGGGCAAGAGTCAGCTGTTTGTTGTGCACCCGAGAGATCAGGAGGAGGGGATTGGTAGGCTCCCGCTAAAGAGGGAAGTGAGGAGTTTTCGGTACCTGGGGGATCAGGTGGCTAGGAGCTGGGGGACTCTGCACAAGCTCAATTCTACTAGGTTGGTGGAGCAGATGGAGGAGGAATTTAAAAGGTGGGACATGCTGCCGTTGTCGTAGGCGGGTAGAGTACAGTCCGTTAAAATGATGGTGCTCCCGAGGTTTTTGTTTTTGTTTCAGTGCCTCCCCATTTTCGTTCCGAGGGCCTTTTTTAGGAGGGTGAACAGCAGCATTCTGGGATTTGCTTGGGCGCACGGGACTCCGAGGGTGAGGAGGGTCTTTTTGGAGCGGGGCAGGGATAGAGGGGGGCTGGCGCTGCCCAACCTCTCTGTGTACTATTGGGCGGCTAACGTCTCGATGGTACGTAAGTGGGTAATGGATGGGGAGGGGGCAGCATGGAAACGGATGGAGATGGCGTCCTGTGGAGGCACGAGCCTGAAGGCAATGGTAACGGTGCCGCTGCCGCTCCCTCCAACGAGGTACACTACGAGCCCGGTGGTGGCGGCTACCCTCAAAATTTGGGGGCAGTGGAGGCGACACAGGGTGGAAGTGGGGGGGCTCAGTGGAGGCCCCGCTGCGTGGGAACCACCGGTTTGTCCCAGGGAACATGGATGACGGGTTCCTGGGGTGGCACAGGGCGGGCATTAGGAAGTTGGGAGACCTGTTCATTGACGGGAGGTTTGCCAGCCTTGGTGAACTGGAGGAGAAGTTTGAGCTCCCCCCGGGGAATATGTTCAGGTACCTTCAGGTCAAGGCGTTTGCTAGGCGGCAGGTGGAGGAGTTCCCTTTGCTGCCCCCGCGGGGGGTAAGGGGTAGGGTGCTTTCGGGGGTGTGGGTCGTTGGATGGGAAGATGTCTGACATCTACCAGGTGATGCAGGAGGTGGGGGAGGCGTCGGTAGAGGAGCTGAAGGCTAAGTGGGAGGTGGAGCTGGGGGAGCAGATTGAGGAGGGGACATGGGCGGACGCCCTGGAGAGGGTGAACTCCTCCTCTTCATGTGCGAGGCTTAGTCTCATCCAGTTCAAGGTGCTGCACCGGGCCCACATGTCCGGGTCTAGGATGAATAGGTTCTTTGGGGGCGAAGACAGGTGTGTCAGATGTTCGGGGAGTCCAGCGAACCATGCCCATATGTTCTGGGCATGCCCGGCACTGGAGGAGTTCTGGAAGGGGGTGGCGAGGACGGTGTCGAGGGTGGTGGGATCCAGGGTCAAGCCAGGCTGGGGACTCGCGATATTGGGGTTGGGGTGGAGCCGGGAGTGCAGGAGGCGAAAGAGGCCGATGTTTTGGCCTTTGCGTCCCGAGTAGCCCGGCGGAGGATCTTGCTGCAGTGGAAAGATGCGAGACCTCCGAGCGTGGAGACCTGGATTAATGACATGGCGGGATTCATTCAGCTGGAGAGGGTCAAATTCGCCCTGAGGGGGTCGGTACAAGGGTTCTTTAGGAGGTGGCAGCCTTTCCTCGACTTTCTGGCTCAACGATAAGGAACTAGGTCAGCAGCAGCAGCAACTCGGGGGGGAGCGGGTTTAGTGGGATAGTGTTAAGTTAAATTTGCTTGTTGTTAATTTATTTTGTTGTTTATTGGGTTTGGGGGGGGGGGGGGGTTCGTTATATGCGTTGTTACGGGTGCCGGGGGGTGTTTATTATTGTTATTGTTATTATTGTTCTGTTGATATATATTTTTCAAAAAATTCCAATAAAAATTATTTAAAAAAAAAAAGAAAGGTACCCTATCTAAGCCCACTCCCTATCCCATCGAACCTGCACATCTCTGGACATTAAGGGGCAATTTTAGCGTGACCAATCTACCTAATCTGCACATCTTTGGACTGCGGGAGGAAGCCGGAACACCCAAAGGAAACCCATGGATACACAAGGAGAAAGTACAAACTCCACACAGACAATCATCGGAATTGAACCCGGGTCCCCGATGCTGTGAGGCAGCAGTGGCATTAGATAGGGGAGAAGTCCGACTCCTGATGGGAATTCAGCAATCCCTATAGGAAAGTGAAAGTAAATTATCTGGTGGCTGGAGGGGGGGGGGGGGGGGGGGGGGGATGTGTGTGTGTGTGTGTGTGTGTGTTCATATTCAGTGCTGATACTGCTCACTGTCAAAGAGCCTGGAATATATTCTACCTGAATTAATTCAGTAATTAAAACCACTTGAGTGAGATACTGAAGAGCACCAAAGAACAGGGAACAATCAAGAACAGTCAACATCTGCAGAAATGGAAGATGGACATAAAATATGGCAAACAAAAATATTTTCCGAACTACTATGATCCTTTTCTACAAATGTCTCAATCCTCAGGTCAGAGCAGAAAGTGCTCACTTATTTGATCATTTTTGATTTCTGAGGAAAAATCCAGGCTGGTATTAATTTCTCGGTGCTTCCCTATCACTTCATAATTCTAATGGAGCACCTTCCACAATAATGACAGGATATTCAATCTATTGTTTTAGACATAATTAAGAGATTTTTAAAAAAAAGCTTGGCTTGCTTATGAAATCAAGTAGTGTGGCTATAGCAGATGGATAAACAAAAACGCAAACAAATTATTCATAGCAATTAAATAATGTATAAAATAAAACCTCAGCACTGAAAGCTAACCCTTTAATTCAAAAACATTGCATTCCATTCATATAAAAAAGGTCGAAAAATTTAACATTGTCTTACCTTTCTGTCTTTTGAAGTTGTAATACTTTGTTAAAGAAAACACAGGTAAGCCTTTTACATGTACACTAACTCCGTTGTAAAGGAGAATGTGAATTTTAAAAAACAGTCAACTTCAATGTTGTCCAGCATTTTTATTAGATCCACATTTTCTTCACTTTACTTGTTTGACATATCACAAGACTGATACACTAGATTTATTTTGCACCATAATTAACCTTATTTTCAAGTGTGTGAATATTGTGTGTCAATATACTTCACAGTGAAATCTAAAGACAAACCACATCAAAAGGGATTTCCAACCATCACCCAGAGTTTTCACCTAAGCTTATTTGCGCATTGTCAAATGCAAAATCTGCCATGATTCAGTGCAATTGGATAGCATTTTCTAAGTTACTTAATAGTTTGCTTTGAAAATGTTCCTCCATATATTTAAATATTATTACAAAAAAAGAAACACTTAGAATTGTGTAACACAGGAAGCTACCATTTAGCTCTACACCAGCTCTACAAATGTTCTCCACTTAGCTCCTTTTGCTGTTGCCAAGTTATCAATTTCCTTTTTAGAAACTAATGTGAATCTCAACACTATTTTGATCTGCTGCTCCATATTCCTCTGTGAAAAATCCCCAAGTTAGTTATTTTTTTCTTTTGATGATTATAAAAGCTCCCAACTCTAACAATACAACTGCAGGTATATTAAGAGGAGCTTGAAAAACAAATTGGACCAAATTAATGTAAATATATCTCACAGATAGCTCAGCCCCTGCAATGCGGTTTGTTTACTGCTGTTTCATTATAGCCTGAACAAGATAGCAGTTCACCCATAGCTATAATACATTAATGTTACTGAAGCTGTAGATTACAACTGACCAAAATATATATGCAATATTGTTTACCTACATTCCAAAAATTGCTTAAGATTAAAGAAACTATAACCTTCCGTTCGCAAATCTCAGTTGTTTACATGCTCATTAATTTTTGCTGCATCTCTCACAGTGAGGTTTCAGCATTTCACAGACCAATAAAGTCAGGAGAAATTATTTTACTCCAAGTGATGAGAATCAGGCACATGTTACTGCATGGAGAAAGGTAATGCAAATTTGCATTTAAGGAAAGGCTATAACTGTAAATATAGGTGAGAAGAACAGAAGGATAAGTTGATTGGGTAAGACAGAGTAAGGGCAAGATCGAGTAAGTAGAGTGGGAAGAGGTTCCATTGGAGTCTGCCTTCCCTTCACTGTCTCACTTGATTTTCCTCTCTTCTTTGGCCTTGAGAACATCATAGGAGATCAATGAGTAAACAATAAGTTCCGTCAAACCTAAAGCTTTATAAGAAAAACACAACATACAAAACTGAAACTCAGGAAATTTGGCATTTCTGAAGTCAAAAACCTCCATTGAGTTTACTACACTTATCTTGCATGGATAAAGGATATCATCACACTTTTTTTGGTATTCTGTGAGAACATGGCTGGAAGAGAAAAGAAACATTTAGCTGTTACACAAAATATTTACACCAGTCTTTAAACAAGACTAACAACTTGCATTTGTAGAGCGTCTGTAATCTAGTAAAGGTGCTTCACAGGAGCATCATCGATTATAATTTCACATGGAGCGAGAAAAAGGAGATTGGGCCAGACCGCACCCCCTCATGGTGGAGCAATTAAAATCAGGGATGCATAAAAGGACAAAATTGCAGGAGCAGAATATCAGAATTAAATTGAGATGATGCAGGACCGGAAGCTAACATAAATTAGTGAGCAGAGGATTGATGGGTGAACAGAACATGGTGCGAGCTAATATAATGGAATTTGTGGCGATGACAAAGATAATGGCTTCAGCCTTCTCAGTATTTTTTAAGGAGTATTTCTCTGCTCATCCAGTACTAAATGATGGACAACTAGTGTGAGAAATCAAAGAGATTGAAGGGATCAAGAGAGGTGGTGCTGAATTAGAGCTGGATATCATCAACGTACATGCGAAACCGGATGTTCTCTTGGACAATGGCAGCGAGGGGAAGCATGTGGTTGATAAACAGGAGAGGTCATAAGATTAGATCTTTGGGAGGCTAGAGAGACAATGGTGTAGGAGCCAGAAGCAAAGGTATCCCAGGGTAATTCCCCGGCTACGACTGGGTAGATAAGAATGAAATCACACAGGTGGACAACAAAGCAGGCACGTTGGAAGAGGAAGGGGTGGTCAGTGTTAAGGCAGCAGGCAGGTCGAGGTGGATTTGGGATAGTTTGCCATGATCAAAGCCACAGAGAGGATAAGGGCTATAAACAGTCTAACTTATGGTGCTTGTCGCAGAAATTGCCAATGCGGAAAAATGTATTTGAAATGATGGTACATTGTTAAAAAATGTATATATTTCTTGACAGCAAGTAACAGAAAAAAAAATTGACAGTGCATAAAATATACTGATATACTTACTCGGTGTCAATTATTTTTTGTTTCAGTGCAATTAATGCAGTTATATATTCATTTAAATTCTGAAAGGATAAACAAAAGTTACAATGTTAAAACGCAGAAAATACAATAAAGTATGTTCACACTACAAACAATCTTCTTTATCTATCTCATGAAAGTTATCAACTTCAGCATTGCGATGGTCTAATTTAGAAGTGTCATTTTTCTGACCAACACAGCCCATATTTCACAATGAATTTGCAATCTGTTCACATGGACGCACGTATTGCTTTTCAGTGTTCATCAAAGCAAATACTCTAATATTAATGCAAAAAATATAACATGCTTCCTACACAAAACCTGTAAACTCTGCTGCAGAGATGTTACCTCATGAACTGCATCTACTGCGCATATCACCTCAGTACTATATGCAGAATTTTAGAAGAAACAATTGAGAATCACCAAACTCAATACCAATCGTCAGTTTTCCCTCCCTGGACGCCGATCCATGACTGCTGTCCAGTGAGCCCCACTGGAGAATCTATGTGAGTGAATGCCAGGAAAAGACAGGGTTAGAGTGACTATGTCATAACCCTCCACAGTTACCTTGCCTGCTGACATCCCCCAGAACTAATCAACACTTTTTAGTGCAGTGAACTATGGAGGAAATAAATAAAGCACACCTTCATCTTTGCAGCATGCTCTGCCAGAGTTTTAAACTTTGCATTCAAAATGTTTTCCGTTCAATGCCCTAATGAGAGCACTCCGCAAATTATGGAAAATATTTGGAGTGCAATTCTGTAAAAAATATCCCTTGCCTTCTAAAGTACTGAACTAAAATTCTAGAACAGACTTTACAATCTACAATATTGATTAGTGGATCGAAAGATGCAACTTTAGTATTGGGACAAAGCACTGACACCACAGTTAGAATCTAGGAGCATAGGAACATCAGTAGGCCATTCAGCCCCTCGGGCTTGTCCTGCCATTTACTGAGATTATAGCTGATCTGTGGCCTAACTCTATATACCTGCCTTTGGCCCATATCCCTTAATATCTTTGCTTAACAAAAGTCGTTCTATCTTGGATTTAAAATTAACAGTTTTAGCTTCAAATGCTGTTTGTGGGAGAGTTCAAAACCTCTACCACCCTTTAAATAAAGAAGCGCTTTTGAACATTTCTCCTGAATAGTCCAGCCCTAATTTTTAGACTATGCTCCCGAGTTTTAGAACCTTCAATCAGTGGGTATAGTTTATCTTTATCAACCTAGTCTTTCCCTGTTAATATCTTGAAAACTTTGAACACAACACACCTGAAACTTCTAAATTCTAGCGAACAAGCGGTGTAATCTCTCCTTGTAACTCAACTCCTGTAGTCCAGGTATCATTTTAGTAAACCTACGTTGCACTCCCAAGGCCAAAATATCCTTCTGACGGTGTGGTGCCCAGAACTGCTCACAGTACTTCAGCACGGTAGCAGAGTGGTTAGCACTGTTGCTTCACAGCGCCAGGGTCCCAGGTTCAATTCCCGGCTTGGGTCACTGTGCGGAGTCTGTACATTCTCCCTGTATCCTCCGGGCGCTCTGGTTTCCTCCCACAAGTCCCAAAAAAATTACCCTGTTGGGTACTTTGGACATTCTGAATTCTCCCTCCATATACCCAAATAGGCGATTAGAGGTTTTCACGGTATCTTTATCAGTGTTAATGTAAGCCTACTTGTGACAATAAAGAAGATTTTAAAAAGTGGGGTCTAACCAGGGTTTTGCGTAGCTGCAGCATAACGTCAGTGTCTTTATTCTTTAATCCTCTCCATTAGCCTTTTTGATTATTTTCTGTACTTGAACATGGCATTTTAAGGATTTATTCACCTGAACCCCCATCTCTTTGGTCATCCACTGCACCTAACTGCTTTCCATTTAGAAAGTACTCTGCTCTATCCTTTCTTGGTCCAAAATGGAAAATCTCATACTTGGTTACATTGAATTCCATCTGCCACAATGTTGCCCATTCACCTAGTCTGTCAATATCCCCTTGCAATTTCATGCTATCATCTCAGCTGTCCACAATGCCCCAACTTTGTATCACCCACAAATTTGGACACATGACTTTCTGTGCTGTTATCCAAGTCATTAATGGATAGTGTGAATAATTGATTTCATAGATTTCATAGAATTTAGCAAGCAATAATCTAGTAATCTACACTTTACTGACACTAGTCTCTACAGTCTATCTATAACTGTGCTCTGCACTCTCCAGACCTCTCCTCTGCACTCTCTCCAGCTCTATCTCTGTCAGTGTTTATATAGTTCTGCATCAAGCGGTCAACAATGATATTACATTAACCCTTGCTTTATATTTCAGACATTCTACATAATGTCATACCTCTGACAGTGCAGCACTCACTCAGCACTGACCGTCCAACTGTGCACCACTGCCTCGGAACTGACCTCCGGCTGTGCACCACTCCCTTAGTACTGACTCTCTGACACTGCAGCACTCCCTAAGTACTGACCCACTGACAGTGCACCACTCTCTCAGTACTGACTCTCTGACAGTGCTGCACTCACTCAGGACTAGCACCAGGAGTGTTGGCCTGAATTATTGATCTAGCAGGTTTGGAGTGGGACTCGTACCACAACCTTCTGACTCAGAGGTGAGAGAGTGCCGATAAACCCAGTGAGCGATGCCCCAGCACAGGTCCCTGTGGTACACCATTAGTCACCTCCTGCCACTTACAGTAATTACCCATTATCCCCGCTCTCTGTCGCCTGCCACTCAATCAATTTCCTAACCATGTCAATAATTTGCCTTCAACTCAGTGGGCTGAGTCTCTTGTGTGGGACTTTGTCAAATGCCTTCTGGAAGTCCATATAAATGACACCCATAGACATTCCCCTCTCCACTACATAGTCACCTCTTCAAAAAATTCAATCAGGTTAGTCAGGTACGACCTTCCCTTCACGAATCCATGCAGGCTCTCCCTAATCGACCAACATTTTTCAAGGTGTTCAGTAACTCCATCCCAGAGTATAGACTCCAACAATTTCCTCATCACAGATATTAAGGTAACTGGCCTATAATTTCCTGGTTTCCCGCTTTCACCCTTCTTAAAACGTGGAGTGACATGTGCAATTTTCCAATCCAGAGGGACTACAGCTGAATCTAGAGAACTCTGAAAGATTATAGTTAGGGCATCTACAATGTGCTCCATTACTTCCTTTAACACCCTCGGATGGAAACCATCAAGCCCTGGGGATTTGACACTCCTTAGTTGCATTAATTTCCTAGTTACTGATGCTATACTTACGTTAATTGCATTAAGTCCCTATCCTCTATTGACTGTTAATTTTTTCGGGACTTCCGGCAAGTTATCATCCTTTTCAAATATAGGATGGGCTAAACCTGGCTTGTAATGCAGACCAATGTCAGCAATGTGGGTTCAATTCCCGTACTAGCCTCCCCGAACAGGCGCCATTGAAGCCTACTTGTGACAATAAGCGATTATTATTAAATACTGAGGCAAAGTAATTGTTCAACAGGTCTGCCATTTCCCAATTATCACTGACAATATCTCGACTTTCAGCTTTTCGTGGGCCTATTTTCCATTTTCCCTTACATAACTATAAATTTATTTTTATTAGTTTTGATGTCCCTTTCATAATCCCTTTTAGTAGCTCTTATAAACTGCTTTGTGACATTTTGCTGGTCTTTGTATCTATCCCATTTGTCCGGATCTGTGTTATGTTTTGCATTTATATCTAATCCTGGAATTACAGTCCAATTTCATTCTGGACAGAGTGTGAAACTCCTAAGAGAAGGAATGCTGCATCGATTACAACACACAAGAACAAGTTAGACTGAATTCAAACTAAATGTTACATAGAGGACATAAAATCTACAGTATTCTGTGTTTCGGAAGCAAAAGTTGAAAGCAATGAAAAATAGGAAAAAAGGGCAGAAACCAATTATTTTTATAAAAATATAAAAGCAAAATAAGTCAGATATTGAAAATCTAAAATGAAAATAGAAAAAGTTACAAAAACCTAACAGGTCAGGTAGAATCTTTCGAGAGAAAAAAAAAGTCTTGTCATCGACCCAAAATTTTCAATTCTGTTTCTCCCTCTACAGATGCTGCCTTATCTGAGTATTTTCAGCAATTGTCAACTTTTTTAAAACTGTTGGGGAACTTCTAAAAGTATCATATTAAAATGAAAGTGAAAACGACTCTTGATATCAGTGTCCCAATGAGACTATAATACTGTGCATAAGCTGAAAACTTAGAAATTTGACCAATTTAATAATTACAGAACCTTTCTGGAGCTTTAGGTGCTTTGCAATGTAATTCTGTGAGGGCTCGGGTGTATATATTATTTTATTGGTTTGCAGGATGTGGGCACCACTGGCTAAACCAGCATTTATTGCCCATCCCTAGTAGCCCTTCAGATGGCAATGATGAGTTCCCTCCTTGAATCGCTGCAGTACTGAATACCTGCAGTAGGTACACCCATTGTGCTGTCAGGGAGTTCCAGGAGTTTGCCCCGCAACAGTGAAGGAACGGCAATATATTTCCAAGTTGGGGTGGTACGTGATTTGGAGGGGAACCTCCAGGTGGTTTGGGGTTCACAGGTGTCTACTGCTCTTGTCCTGCTAGATGGTTGCGGATTTGGAAGGTGCTGTCTGAGGAACCGTGGCGAATTACTCCAGTGCATCTTGTAGATGGTACACATGGCTGCTACTGTGCATTGGTGCTGGAGTGATTGAATGTTTGTAGGAGGGGTAGCAAACATTGGGCTGCTTTGTCCTGGATGGTGTTGAGCTTCTCAAGTGTTGTTGGAACTGCACTCATCCAGGCTAGTTACATTCCTGACTACTGCCTTGTAGATGGTGGACAGTCTTGGGTTGGGGGGCAGCCAGGTGTTGAATTCCTCGGTGTAGGATTCCTAAATAATAATAATCTTTATTAGTGTCACAAGTAGGTTTACATTAATAGTGCAATGAAGTTACTGTGAAAATTCCCTCATTGCCACACTATGGCGCCTGTTCAGGTACACCGGGGGAGAATTCAGAATGTCCAATTCACCTAAGAAGCACATCTTTCGGGACCATAAGACATAGGAGCAGAAGTCGGCCACTCGGCGCATCGAGTCTGCTCTGTCATTCAATCATGGCTGATATTTTTCTCATCCCCATTCTCCTGCCTTCTCTCCATAGCCCCTGATCTCCTTATTAATCAAGAACCTGTCTATCTCTATCTCAAAGACACTCAGTGATTTGGTCTCCACAGCCTTCTGCGGCAAAGAGCTCCGCAGATTCACCACCCTCTGGCTGAAGAAGTTCCTCCTCGTCCCTGTTTTAAAGGATCGTCCCTTTAGTCTGAGATTGTGTCCTCTGGTTCTAGTTTTTCCCACAAATGGAAACATCCTCTCCATATCCACTCTATCCAGGCCTCGCATTATCTTGTAAGTTTCAGTAAGATCCCCCTCTCATCTTTCTAAACCCCAACGTCTGCATACGACAAGCTTTTCATTCCAGGAATCATTCTTGTGAACCTCCTCTGGCACTTGTCAGAGGAAACCCACACAGGCATGGGGAGAACTTGGAAGACTCGGAAAAGACAGTGACCTAAGCCAGGATTCAAACCCGGTCCCTGACGCTGTGAAGCAACAGTGCTAACTACTGTGCTACCATGCCGCTCTTACTAACCGTTGACCTGCCCAGGTAGCCACAGTATTAATATGGCTAGTCCAGTTCAGTTTCTGGTTAATGATAACCCCTAAGATATTGATTATAGGAGATTCAGCTATACTAATGTCATTGAATGTCAAGGAGCTATTGTTAGATCCTCTCTTGTAGGATATGATCATTGCCTGGCACTTGTGTAGCGCAAATGTAACTTGCCATTTGTCATCCCAAGCCTGGATATTGTCCAGGTCTTGCTGCATTTGGACATAGACTGCTTCACTATCTGAGGAGTCTCAAATGGTTCTGAACATGGTCATCTAATAATAATAATCGCTTATTGTCACAAGTAGGCTTCAATGAAGTTACTGTGAAAAGTCCCTAGTCGCCACATTCCGGCGCCTGTTCGGGGAGGCCAATACGAGAATTGAACCCAAGCTGCTGGCCTTGTTCTGCATTGTTCTGCATTACAAGCCAGCTGTTTAGCCCACTGTGGTAAACCAGCCCATTCCCACTTCTGACCTTATGATGAAAGGGAGGTCATTGATTAAGCAGCTGAAGATAGTTTGGCCTAGGATATTCCTTATTATAATACTAATATTTTAGAATGAAAAATGTAAACTTCTAACACAACTTCTAATAATGCTTCTGGGTCAGTTAAATTACAAGTTGGAACACTATCCCCCTAAACGACCTAATCTACAGGAGCGTGTAGATTCAACCTACACAGTCCGCCCACTTGAGAGAATTTTGTCATGCAAAACATTCAAAGCAATCTGTGCATTAAACAAGGGAACACATCCTGCAGTTAAACAGAAGTTAATTGCTATTGGTCAGCGAAGTGTGACTGTAAAAAGCTATGCAGCATAAACTCCACTTTCCCTCTAGATATGAGGCTGCTGACTGTCATCACTGGCAGTCATTTGTTAAACACCAGCTCTTCACCCTGACATTAGCACGTTGCGCTACTTCTTGCAATTGAGAAATGGAAACATTTAGGCATTCAAATCTTGACAATACAATTATGAATACCATCCTAAAGACTTATTGAAGAAATGTTGCTACCCAAGTCATGCAAACACTCTAATGCTGGATGCATGTCAGAAACAGAAGATAATCCAGGAATAAGGAAGCTGCCACCTAAATAAAATTATTATGTTTGCAAAGCCTATTAGGATCTGTTGATGTTGAATTGTAACCAGGGAGTCTGATATCCACTATTAAATGGGAGAGCAATCTGGTTCTGCTGAAAATGAGCAAAGAAGTGGCCTTGGGAAGAAAGAAATTAGAGCTACCATAGCAGATAAGAAGAAAATGCAGGCGAGGAATTCTGAATGTATGTTGAACTCATAACACAGAGCTATGCATCAAGTTACATGTGTACAGTGCAACTTCTACGTTCAAGTCAAAATAAAAACAGATCTACAAGAACAGCAATACCACATAAGTTAAGGCAGGAGGCCAAAGTCTGACAGATTGTTTCTGAAAGTGTGATCCATGAGCTGAGGCTACAGTGGGATATTAGCAAATAATGGGTGTAACAGATTGGAGAATATCTGAGGGAAATATCTGTTAAGGTGTTAAAAGAAGTGTTTATGGTGCTAAGGTGAGGGTACAGGCAAATGGGACTTATTAGAAACTGAATGGATGCTGTATTTGGTAGGTGAATCACTGATCATGGAGAGAAAAAACTTCAAAAGGGAGAGTTAATAACTGGATCGATATTAAATGAGCTACAAAAATGCAAGTTGTCTTTTCAGAAGAGCCAATGAGCTAGAATAATTAGTTGGGACTTCTGTAATGAGTAATTACTCAAAGTACCGCATATAGAAAGAAAATGTGGCAAGAAGCCAAAGAGAGATAAGATGATGTTAAGTACAGCAAGGCAGCGGCTTCACAGATGCCCATGCACACTATAAAAAGAAAAGTCACAAAGCTGTAACTTGTCAATGTGAAAGAAGGACCGGTGGGAAGTAACAATGTGTCTTTCTGCCTGGGATGTCGAAGTAAACATTGAGTTTTATCATTCAGAATGTAACTGCAACGCTGCAGATGAGAAACCACCTCGACTGTCTTTTAAAACATAAATTAAGTCAATCAAGAAGCTGCAGTTATCCTGACTGATAGTTTCTGTTTCGGGAGAGTTTCTCAGGAACACTCTAAATGACTGCTTTTATTCCCTTTAACGTGAGATGGAGCTACAAGTGCGACATTTAAAGTGTGACAAGACAAGAAACCCAAGTTTGACAGACCATTTATATCAAATACATTTAATTAATAAATCTGACAAATTAGTGCAATCAATATTAGCAATGTTACCAGTGCTAGAATAAGAAGCATAGAATTTTCTGTACTGTGCTGTCAGTTTATCAAAACGGTAAAACAATAGTTCGATCATAATCCACCCTAGACAACTTTAAGTATTGAAATATGAATTTAAATCTGCGGATTTCATTATCCACAGTCAAAACGCAGGAAGCAAAAAGCTTTAGCGGCAAACAATCAGTGCACTTTAGAAAAAATAAGCAGGCATCAATTTCAAAATTGCAATCAAACTTGAGATAACTGGAAGAAACCATTTCAAATTCACTTGCGGTTGACAATGCTAGTCTGACAATCTGATTGAATGGCAGTTGTGTAAACATTCCCTAGATATTTACCAGAACATGCACAGTCAAAAGCAAAATTCACAGAACCTATCTTTTGCTGCTAACAACATATTCTTTGATTCACTCATAGAACGAAATGGCAAAGAATTAGGCTATTCAGTCCACCAAGCTTTTGCCAGCTCATGGAGAATAAGCCCAGTTTCCCCACCCATATATATCTCTCATTCTAGTACCATTCTAGTAAATCTCTTCTGCACTTGTACTAAGATCTTGCCCATCTTTCTTAAAGTGAGGTACACAGATGAGGCGGACATGATATTCCAGCTGAGCCATAAAGAGTGTTTTATAAAGGTTTACCACAAGTTTCTTGCTTTCCTCACAATATCTCAATTTTAAAGCCCAGGATTCTCTAATTTTTTTACAAACAATTTTACCAAATGCCCTGTCACCTTTAAAGGTTTGTGTATATGAATTCTTCCCTTGAAATAGCACCATTTAGTTTATATTGCCTTCCCTCATTTTTCTTCACAGGAAAGTGCCTGACACAACTTAGACGTTTTATGGATAACCATGTAAATTAAAAGGTGAATTGCACAACAATTCAGACAATACAGGTGGAATTTTTAAAAACCGTATATTTAAAACAAGTGAGCAAAATATTTGAATGCACATTTTTATCACGCATGCTCACAATGTCCAGTAACTAGTTCACATCCCAATATCTCTGACATCTATTTATCCATCCTCTGTCACCAGGTCCACAGAGCATTCTTAATGGTTGACCTGCCAGCCTGGCTCAAGGACGGGATCTGGTATTTCCCAATCAGCTACAGATAACCTTGCAAGTCAGTGCTCCAACAAGTAGGCTAGTCCTAGCTGGAAAAGGATCAATAATCTGACCAACTAATCAGACGCCACTATGCAAACATGTGGGGCTTCCTCAGCCTTCGGGTCAAACCACATTTTTAAAACTTCCACATCTGTTGAGTTGTGACGGTCTGTGTTGGATGGGTTTACTAAACAGTACCCAACTGTTGGGAAGAAAAAGATTGCACAGCTAGATGGCTGGATAGAATTCATAGGGTAACAGAGGTTGTAGATGCAGTAACTAGCAACCTAGTGAAATGTTAATCCAAGTACATTCATTTTTCTTGCAAGACACTAGAAGATTGATAACAGATTGATTGATTTTATACCATAGATGATTAATTAAAGCTGATTATTTCTAAAGTCATTGATTTATGTTTGCCCTGGTGAAACAGAGGTGTTCACACGCAATTATGCCAATTTATTGTCATGACTTGAAATAATGGGCCAAAGAGTTCTGCTATTTGAATGATCCCCTGATGTATTTCTCTCTCTAGCCTTATGTGCACTGATAACACTTGGTAACCCACAAGTGTCCAGCATTAATCAAACCACCGGTTGTATAGTACTTGCAGCTTCACAAGCACAAGATTTAGTTTGCCAACAGGTGGTATTCGTGACATCCCATTGCAAGATCATCAGTGTGAGTCCAGCGATTAGTTACAAGCATCCCTCAAGCCACTGCAAAAATGCATTCTTTGCAATCTTGCCTCCAATGTGGCTGGTTTCTTACTGCAAGCTTTGCCATATCCAGGAACATTACCTGGAGAAAACACAACTTACTCAAACTTACAGAGCAAAGTGGAAGGATGTGGAAGCTTTGGAAAAGGTGCAAAGGAGATTTACCAGGATGTTGCCTGGAATGGAGAGTAGGTCATACGAGGAAAGGTTGAGGGTGCTAGGCCTTTTCTCATTAGAACGGAGAAGGATGAGGGGCGACTTGATAGAGGTTTATAAGATGATCAGGGGAATAGATAGAGTAGACAGTCAGAGACTTTTTCCCCGGGTGGAACGCACCATTACAAGGGGACATAAATTTAAGATAAATGGTGGAAGATATAGAGGGGATGTCAGAGGTAGGTTCTTTACCCAGAGAGTAGTGGGGGCATGGAATGTACTGCCTGTGGTAGTAGTTGAGTCGGAAAAGTTAGGGACCTTCAAGCGGCTATTGGATAGGTACTTGGATTAGGGTAGAATAATGGAGTGTAGGTTAACTTCTTAAGGGCAGCACGGTAGCATTGTGGATAGCACAATTGCTTCACAGCTCCAGGGTCCCAAGTTCGATTTCGACTTGGGTCACTGTCTGTGTGGAGTCTGCACATCCTCCCCGTGACTGCGTGGGTTTCCTCCGGGTACTCCGGTTTCCTCCCACAGTCCAAAGATGTGCAGGTTGGGTGGAGTGGCCATGAAAAATTGTCCAAAATTCTATGATTAACCTAGGACAAACGTTTGGCGCAACATCGTGGGCCGAAGGGCCTGTTCTGTGCTGTATTTCTCTAAAAAAAAAGTGTCTGGAGGCCACTATTATCTGCAGCTTCACAAAGGTTCGAATGTTCCAAGATGCAGAACAGTGAATCTGGATTGAAGTCTGTGATTCACATCAGGACCCTGCGGAAGTCCTGGTGTACACATAGGCGCTGTAATTATCTATGAAGTTTAAACTTCCAATGGGCTGATTTGCTATGTCCAGGACACTACGTAACAATCTGTTACGCAGATTTTAGTGTTGGAGGCTTGGTCTAGATCAGGGGTGGGCAAACTACGGCCCGCGGGCCGCATGCGGCCCGCCAAAGGTCTTTATGCGGCCCACCAAGATCAAGTCATTAAAAAAAAAAAATTTTTTTTTTTTAACTTTTTATCTATTTTTTTATAAGGTTAATGGGGGGGGCTGTTGGGTTACTGGTATAGGGTGGATACGTTGACTTGAGTAGGGTGATCATTGCTCGGCACAACATCGAGGGCCGAAGGGCCTGTTCTGTGCTGTACTGTTCTATATTCTATGTTCTATATGAGGCGCCCAGAATCATAACCGGGTGAAGCGCCATTTTTGAAAAGTAGAGAAAAAGAGGGCTAAAGGCAGGATGCCGCCGGGGGAAGCGCTGAGGTATATGCCGCACGCTAATTGGTTACAACCGGGACTATTAATTAATATACTATGCGGCCCTTTAAAATTGTGAATTTCTGAATGCGGCCCTTGCACGGAAAAGTTTGCCCACCCCTGGTCTAGATACACGGAACCTAGCTGGATACTTAGCCTGAAAATATTATGCTGATTAATCTCTGGTACAATTCAAGAAATTAGCCAGTGTGACTGAATTGAGCAACACAGCTGAACCCCTCAATCATTCTCCCAACCCAAAGCACTTTCCCACAACCACAACCCCCCCCGTCACAACCTAACTACCCCCACTAATCTAACTGCCTACTACAGACCCGACTACACCTCAAACCTAACCACCCACTCCAATCTCACCACACAAGCACCCCCCCCACTAACCTCCAAAGTCACCTTCATAGAAGAAAATCCCTACATTGCAGAAAGAGGCCATTTGGCCCATCGATTCTGCACTGGCCTTCTGAAAAAGCCCGTAACCTAGGCCCCATCCCCAGAGCTCCATCTAGGGGCAATTTACCATGGCCAATTCACCTAACCTGCACATCCTTTGTGGGAGGAAACCGGAACACCCGGAGGAAACCCACGCTGACACGGGGAGAATGTACAAACTCCACACAGGCAGTTAGCCAAGGGCGGAATCGAACCCTGGTCCTGATGCTGTGAAGCATCAGTGCTAACCGCTCTGCCACCCTTAGTAACCCACCCGCAATCTTGAGACCTTTGAGGCCTTCTCAGAACATGGCAGCTAATTTTGTAAAACGGTGGTATGTTCGCTCTTTGTCCGCCTTCTCTTGTGCTTGCGAGTGCTCCTCTTGAAAGGCTGCATGGATCCATCACTGCAAAAGCCAGAATTCTAAGTCCTTGCTGAAAAAGGTAGCAAGCAACAGCAATGTGTCTAGCATTGCCACTGACCGGATAATCTGGGCCAATGTGTGCAGCAGTCAATTCACCCCTACATTGAATTCACCTGATCAGATCACAGTGCAACAATTATATGGAACAAAGCATGCAGCAGCAACCTGCAATGGCAAGTTCACAGACATGAAAATACCGTATGCTTCTGTCACAGTAGTATCTAGAGCAGGGGTGGGCAAACTACAGCATGCGGCCCGCCAAAGGTCTTTATGCGGCCCACCAAGTCATTAAAAAATAAAAATTTTTTTTTTTTTTTTTAAAGATTTTCTTTTTTTAATTTTAAATTTTTTTTTTAAGGTTAATGGGGGGGGGGGGGGGGGGGGGCTGTTGGGTTACTTACTGGTATAGGGTGGATACGTTGACTTGAGTAGGGTGATCACTGCTCGGCACAACGTCGAGGGCCGAAGGACCTGTTCTGTGTTGCACTGTTCTATGTTCTATATGAGGCGCCCAGAATCATAACCGGGTGAAATAATTATTTTACTTAATATACTATGCGGCCCTTTAAAATTGTGAATTTCTGAATGTGGCCCTTGCACGGAAAAGTTTGCCCACCCCTGATCTAGACTAATATCCATCATTGTATTTGTGGTTGAGAATTGAATACAAAATCTAGGCCAACACTCCAGTGTAGCACCAAGGGAGTGCCAAACTATCAAAGGTGCTATGCTTCAAAATGAGACGTTAAACCAAAGCTGTTATAATCTTTCTTTTGTGTAGGATCACCGTCTAGTTTACTTTCTCCTTCAGGTAGCAGTCACACATTATGAAATAGTAAATTTAGTCTCAGTATTACTCTCACTTCTCTTATTTGTTTTCTAATTTCACTTCAATCTGTTACCATGAACCGCAGAACAGCTGTTCAAGTTACTGAAACAGCATTTCTAGAAATAAACTTGAATTATATGATTTTTGTACTGAACCTAAAACTGCAATGCTGCAAATTCAGTATGATAACTATTCTAAACTTCACCGGTTTTAAATCTCTCCAAGTCTGCCAGTTCAAGGTAACTTACTGCCAATGTAGATGGGGCCAGTTGTCCAACCTGCAACACAGCTCATTGCCTGCGATGCTGCTAGTTAGATGGTAAAAAGGCAATTTGAGTTTGCAGTTCAGCAAGGCAATATTACTGGTCCTACCCTCGCCACACTATCTTTGACAAAGGATATGTATGCCTCGCCTGGGTCTCAAGATTGTTGAATGTCTCAACCATTAGTAATTGAGAGGAAGGTTGCAGGGCCCTTTGTCTCAGCAGACAAGCAGACTCCCATTGGCCAGCTTGCATTATGAAATGCATTTGTATAGCTCTCGTTGAATTATGTCTGTGCAGCCCACAAGGACGTCATTCTGGGTTCTTCAGGGATAAAGAGATGTTAGTTTCTTTTATACTGCCAGGTAGTCAAACAGACATAGATTCAGCCATGTTAGGTCTTCGTCTAGTTTGAATTATTTAGATATAGCAAGGCGCAAATTTCTATATCTTTTATTTAAAAACATACAGGGTGAGGTCTCAGTCTCTCACATAAGAAAGAACTGATACATCGCTGTCTTCTACAATCTCAGGATGCCCCAAACACCTTATAACCAAGAAAATATGGTTAAAGTATAAATGCTATAGTAATGTAGGGTGCATGGCAGCGAATTCCACAAACAGATTAGATAAATAGCCAGATCATCTGTTTTCTCTTAGTGAATTTGGTTTAGGTTTAAATATCACGTGGACATTGGGGAGAACTCACTGGTCCTCCTCAAAATAGTGCCATGGGATCCTTTATATCTACCCAAGAGGGCAAATGGGCTTTGGTTTAACAGCTCATCTGAAAGACTGCAACTTCAACAGTGAAGTGCTCCCTCAGCACGAGTCTCAGCCCAGTATACAAATCACTGAAGTGGAACATGAACCCACAAATATCTGACTCTGAGGCTCGTTACACTGCTATCTGCTCCAGTTTCCTTCTAGCAAAGGAAACATGCTAATTACCACCTTCAACTGATGAAGCAGCACAATGCGACATTAAACACCACTTGAAAGAAGTACTAAGGGTAGCAAGGGCACAGGAAGTACTCTAGTTGGGGGACGTCAATGTCCATTACCAAGAGTAACTCAACAGCACCTCTCTTGACCAAGTTGGTTGAGTCCTGAAAGGCATGGCTGCGAGACTGGTCTGCAGCAAATGGCAAAGGAGCCTACTAGAGGGAAAAATCTGCTCAACTCTGTCCTCACCAATCTACATTTCCAGATGCATCTGTTCATGTCAATATTGGTAAGAGTCATACCCACAGTCCCAGGAACCCAAAGTCCTCTTTTCACATTGAGAATACCATCCACCACATTGTGTGGTACTACCACTGTGCTAAATGAGATGGATTCACGGCAGATCCAGCAGCTCAAAACTGGCTATCCATGCAGTGCTGTGGGCCAACAGCTGCAGAATTGCATAAAACCACATTGGCAAACCTCAAGGCCCTGCATATCCCTCACTCTATCATTACCATCAAGCCAGGGAAAAGTAAGGTACCAACCTGGTGAAGCTGCAATACACGATTCATTGCATGCCAAATAGTGGAAGCTGCATGACAGCTGAACAGATTAGATCAAAGTTCTGCAGACCTGCTAGATCCAATTGTGGACAATTAAACATAGGAAGAGGTTTTATGAACAATCCTCCTCCACAATGATTGGGGTGCCCAGCATATCAATGCAAAAGAGAACCAACTGCAATCATCTTTAACCAGAAGTGCCAAACAGAGGATCCATTCTAGCAATTCTCCGAATGCTGTAGCATCTCAGATACAGGTCTTCAGTCAATTCAATTCACTCCACACGATATTAAGAAACAGCTGAACGCATGGGCCCTGACAACATCTGGGCAATAATACTGCAGACTTGCACCCCAGAACTATCCTCACCCCTAGCCAATCTGTTCCAGTAGAGTTACACCATTGGCATCTAGCCGACAATGTGGAAAATTGCCCAGGTGTCCTGTCCACAAAAAAGCAGAATAAATCCAACCCGGCCAATTAACGCGCCTTTCAATCTACTCTCAATCACCAGCAAACTGATGGAAGGTATCATCAAAAGTGCTATCAAGCGGTACTTACACAGCAATAACCTGCTCATTATGCTTAGTGTGCTTTCTGCCATGGCCACTTGGCTTATGACCTTATCACAGCCTTGGACCAAAGGCTAACTTCAAAAGGCGAGTGTAACAGTCCTTGACATCAGGGCAGTATTTGACTGAGCATGTCATCAAGGTATCATAGCAAATTTGAAGTCAGTGGGAATCAGGTGGAAACCCTCCACATGTTGCAGTCATACCAGGCGCAACACAAGACGGTTGTGGTTGTTAAAAGCAAATAGGCCCTGGACATCACTGCAGGAGTTCCTCTGGATAGTTCCTTGAACCAACATCAGCTGCTTCTTAAATGACCTTGCCTCCATTATAAGATCAGAACTGGGGATGCTCACTTGTGATTGCGCAGTCCTCAGTATGATTTACAACGCCTCATGTACTCAAGTAGTTCATGCCAATATGCAGCAAGGCCTGGACAATATTCAGGATTGGGCTGATAAGTGACAAGTAACATAAGCGCTATACAAGCTCCAGGCAATGGCCATCACCAACAAGTGAAAATGTAACCATCTCCCCATGACATTCAATGGCATTACTATTGCTGAACCCCACTATCAATGCCCTGTGGGTTACCATTTACCAGAAATGGAACTGGATGCCATATAAATACTGTGGCTTACAAAAGGTAGGTCAGAGGCTGGACATTCTGTGGTGAATAACTCACCTCCTGACTTTCCAAAGTCTGTTCATCATCTACCAGACACAAGTCAGGTGCGTGATCGAAAACTCTCCATTTGGCTGGATGAATGAAGCTCTAACAGCACAAAGACCACCCAAGATAAAGCAGCCCACTCGATAGGCACCTCATCCACTATTTTAAACATTCATTCCCTCCACCACCAGCGCACAGTGGCAGCAGCGTTCTAGAAGGTGCACTGTTGCATCTGAACAAGCCTCATTCGATAACACTCCAAACCCATTTCTACCAACCCAGATGGATAAATACAGCTGACACATAGAAACACCATCACCTGCAAGTTCCCTATCAAGCTACACCAACCATCCTGATTTAAAAATTATATCACTGCACGTACATTGTCAGTGGATCAAAAGTCTGGAATCCCCTTCCTACTAGCACTGTGAATGCGTACACCAAATGGACTGCAGTGGTTCAAGAAGGCTGCTCACGATCACCTTTTCAAGAACTATTAGGAACGAACAACAAATGTTGGTCATGTCAGCGACGCTCACTTGCAATGAACAATTTTTTTTATCATTCTGGTAAAAATACGCTGCACTATATTTAAGGGCCAAAATGTTTAATTGATCTGGGTGGAAATAAAAAACAAGGAAAAAACTCCTTCTTAGCTGTAATTTACAGTCCTCCAAGCCGAGCAATACTTCCAAAGTGGGGCATAGTATAAACCAAGAAATAATGAGGACTTGAGAGAAGGGCCCAACGGCAATCATGAGTGATTTTAACATGCATATTGACTGGATTAATCAAATTGGCAAAGGTAGCCTCGAGGGAGATTTCATAGAGTGTATGAGGGATTGTTTCTTAGAGCAATATGTTGTGGAGCCAACCAGGGAGCAGGCTATATTAGATTTAGCATTATGTAATGAAGAAGGGTCGATAAATAGTCTTGTCATTAAGGATCCTCTTAGGAGTGGTCACAGCATGCTAGAATTTCAAATTCAACAGGCAGCACGGTGACACAGTGGTTAGCCCTGCTGCCTCACAGCTCCAAGGACCTGGGATCAATTCCCACCTTGGATGACTGTCTGCGTGGAGTTTGTACTTTCTCCCCTTGTCTGAGTGGGTTTCCTCTGGGTGCTCCGGTTTCCTCCCACAGTCCGAAGATGTGCAGGTTAGGCGAATTTGCCATGCTAAATTGCCCCTTAGTGTCCAAAAGGTTAGGTGGGGTTACTGGGATAGGTGGGAACTTGGACTTAAGTAGGGTGCTCTTTCCAAGGGCCTATGCAGGCCCAATGGGCTAAATGGCCGCCTTCTGCACTGTATGAATGACTATGGATTACTATGAAATTCAGATTGAGCGAGAGAAGACAGTGTGCCATACTAGAGTTTAGCGTGGGCAGAGGTAATTATACAGGGCTCAGGAAAGATTGCCCCAACTACACTGGGCACAAATAATTGAGGGTAGGACAGTTGAAGGGCAATGGCAGATGTTCAGGGAGATATTAAATACCACTCAATTAAAGCATATTCCTGAGAGGAAGCGGAATTGTAAAAGGGAGTAAAGCATTCCATGTCTAAAGAGGACATAAAGGCATACCATACTACAAACGCTAGTGGTAAGCTAGAGAATTGCGAGAACTTTAAGTTTCAGCAAAAGACTATTAAAAAGAAAATCAAGAGAGCCAAGATGGAACTAAAAAAGAAATCTAGCAGGAAACTTAAACACTGATACCAAAAGTTTCTATGAGTATATAAAGAGGAAGAGAATATCTAAAGTAAATGTTGGCCCTTTCAAGGATGATACTGATGAGGTAATAATGGGGAAGAGGCACTGAACCAATATTTTGCCTCTGTCTTCACGGTAGAGGATAATAGAAAATTTCCAAAAACTGCAGTTAATACATGGTGCAATAACCATCACTCGGGAGAAGGTATTGAATAAAGTAATATGATTAAAAGCAGATAAGTCTCTGGGGCGTAATGTACTGCACCCTAGGGTATGAAAGGAGGTGGCGTCAGAGATAGTGGATGCATTGGTTAAGATATTTCAAAATTCCCTGGATTGGAAACATGCTAATGTGGCACCCCTATTTAAAAAGGGAGAGAGCCATAAAGTAGGAAACTACAGGCCAGTTAGCTTGACCTCTGTTGTGGGGAAGTTGCTTGAATCAATCATTAAGGAAGAGGTGACTGAACATTTGGAAAGACAAAGCTCAAACCACCATTGTCAGCATGGTTTTATCAAGGGTAAGTCATGCTTAACAAACTTGCTTGAGTTCTTTGAGGAAGTAACCAGCAAGGTGGATAATGGGGTACTTGTGGATGTGCTATATCTAGACTTCCAGAAGGTGTTTAACAAGGTGCCGGATGAAAGACAGATCCAGAAGGTGAGATTGCAGGGTTTTGAGGGGTAGAGTACTGGATTGAATTGAGGATTGGCTGATTGTCAGAAAGCAGAGGCTTGGGATAAGTAGGTCCTCAGGCTGGTGAACTGTTACTAGCGGGGTGCCTCAGGGGTCAGACCTCGGACCTCAACTGTTCACAATCTACATAAATTATCTGCAAACAGGGACAGAGTGTAACTGAGCAAAATTTGCAAATGATGCTAAAATAGGTGGGAAAGCAGGCAGTGAAGAAGAAATGAAGAGTTTACAAGCTGATATAGACAGGTTAGGAGAATGGGCCAAAATTTGGCAGGTGGTGTTTAGTAGATAAGTTTAAGGTTATCCATCTTGGCTCAAAAAGTAGAAAGGCAATTATCTAAATGGAAAGCAGATTCAAAATGCGCCTGGGCAAAGCGATCTGGTGTTTTTGTTGATGTATCGCAGAAAGTCGTGTGCGGGTACAGCATATAATAAAAAAGGCAAATGGAATATTAGCGTTTATTGCAAAAGGACTGGAGTATAAAAGCAGGGAAGTGTTACAATTGTATCGGGTGTTGGTGAGACCACATCTGAAGTATTGTGTCCAGTTGTGACCGCCTTATTTGAGAAAGGATGTGGTGGCATTGGAGGCAGTTCAGAGGAGGTTCACCAGATTGATGAAAGGGGGTGACAT